>NC_047086.1:111560335-112161169 GCF_902459505.1 Geotrypetes seraphini
TGAGCATAGATGGAGAACAAGGGAGAGAGGAGCATTGCTCTGTTAGAAATTTATTGTACAGATGGGTTTAAAGGCAGCGTCTGAAGGGTATTTATGAGGGGGAGGTTAGGATAATGGGGAGCAGCTCTCAGCTAAAATGGGCAGCATGATAGGATAGCAGTTTAGTCCAAATATGTTTTTCATGGCAGTTGATATCTGCTTTGAAGCAAGTACACAGTGCACTTGCTGGCATTTAAAGCACTATGTACTGGACTACCCAATCATCTTTCAAAATTAACAATCGCTTATAATTTTGTTCATCTCCATTCTACTAATGACCATATATTTTTTCTACACAGTCCATCTCTGGCCTACTGAGAGTCAACAAGAAAAAGTATCTTATTTTATAACTTCATTCCTCAGGAACAATTTGCCTCTTGCAATCCATGAAAAAACATCTTTTAAATTAGTTTTCAAACCCATTGTAGCATGGAAGCTTTTAGCGATGACATCCAATCTTTTCTGGATAAAAATGTGAGATGCTGCTGTTTATTGCCAGCTACAGACTAATTGCAGGAATCCCCATACTAACTAAACTACTCGAAACCCTAGTATGCAAACAACTCGACGCTTATACAGTATATTGACAAACTCTCCTGTCTTCATACAACACAATATGGATTCAGAGCTCAACATAGTACCGAGCTACTACTTTTCACATTAACCAACATCAAACAAACCTTATGCAGTGGTCAACAAGCCATCTTACTCCAATTTGATATCTCCGCAGTCTCCAACTCCATAGACCATGACTTAACTACTAACAAGGCTCAGCGAAATTGGAATAGGAGGCACAATTCTAGATTGGCTCAACTCATTCCTGACCAACAGAGAATACACTGAATGCAAAGAAAAACCTACTCCCAAACCTGGAAATCTTTCTGTGTTCTACAAGGTTCCCCATTGTCTCCAATCCTATTCAACCTTTTCATGAGCACTCTTGGAATCACCAAATTAAAAAAGGGAGAGCAGCTATTCACCTATGTGTACATCGTTCTACTTATACAACTAGACCCATCTACGCCAACACCTCAGAAAAAAATCTCAAATGAACTAAACAAGATATTAACTTGGGCAACCAACAACAAGCTTAAATTAAATACAACCAAAACCAAATTGCTCTGGTTTCACACAGCCCAAGAAACAGTCCCCAGCTCCCCAATACTTCCATCTGGAATGATTCTCAGAGTAAACAAAATATCCAAAGTACTAGGAATCATCCTCGACTTCACTCTCCCCTATATGCCACAAATCTCAAACCATTGGAAGAAATCCTTCTATAGCATGAAACAACTACGTTTGATCAAACCTCTCTTTTTTGAATAACACTTTACCATCTTGGTTCAAATGTTTGTCTAACCACAACTTGACTACTGCAACTCTCTATATGCAGGCCTAAACACTACCCAGTTGCACAGATTACAGCTTATTCAGAACACAGCAATCAGGCTGATCTTCAGACTAAAGAAATCCGATTCACTATCAGTCTACTATCACAAACTTCACTGGCTACCTATGACCTCCAGAATATCATTCAAAATATCCTGCATCTTTTTCCACATATGTCGCACCAATTCCTCAGAGACACTAATACATATATTTTTGGAACTCTACTTCACATCCTCAAGATTAGCTAACGCTTCACTGATGAGCCTCCCATCACCAAAAGGAATCAAATACAAATGTATATTTAACTTGTCATTCTCTAGGCAAAACAAAGGGGTCCTTTTATCAAGGCGCGGTAGGGGTTTAACGCGCGGAATACCGCGCATTAAACCGCCTGCCACACTAGTCGCTAATGCCTCCATTGACGAGGAGTTAGTTTTTTGGCTTGCCGCGGAAGTTAGCGCATGATGAAATGTCTGACGCGCTAACCCCCGTAGCGCGCCTTGATGAAAGGAGCCCAAAGAGAAATCCAACAAGTCTGCAGTGAAGGGGGAACACCAAAAACAAAAAAAAACTGCAGAAAGGAATGTACAAGGTACAGGAACTTTTATTAAAAGTCACTAAAAAGTTATTTTCCAAAGGATGGCTCTCATACACATGGAGACCGGACCCAACACGGTCCGTGTTTCAGAGAATCACTCCTTCTTCAGGGATCCAAGTTGTGCTGTGCTTCACTAATAGAGAACCATATGGAGTATAATGATGCTATATAAAATCCTTAAAATTCATGGATAGCAGGTAATACTTCTGTCGGAATAGTCTACCAATAAACAACAGAATCCTGATGCTTAAAATTCAGAAGAAAACTGAAAACGTTCCTCTTCTACGGACCAGAAACCCAACAACAATCCTCCCAACCTCATTCAACAACCACTATACCAAGATACTTGTCCTTGCAGAATTTCAAGTCAATACTGACTATTCAGAAATGCTGATAATTCTAACACGATACTGACCTCTCATCTACAACCAACTGTACTCATAACCTATTGTACTGAATAACTGTTTTCTGTCTTTTTCAAGGACAATCCATTTATCCTTTCCTCCTCTTAATCTACAATGTATAAATATATACTGTAAGCCCTGGATTCTATAAACGGCGTCCCGATTGTAGGCATCCTACCGCTGTCTAACCAGCCAATTGGGATGCACGTTTTTTGTTTTTTTTTAAATCTCCCGAGGCAGGCCGCCTACATTGGAGGCACCTCCAGGAGCATAGGGAGGTGTGCAAGCCCGCATAAGCTTACTTAAGGCTAGGTATGGGCAGTGTTTGGCCTGGAAGCAGCCTTAGGTGGACCTAGGTGGCCGAACGCATCTCCTTAGGCCAGCGGGAGACACGTACAATGTACATGTGCCAAATGCATCTTGTGTGGCACACCCCCAACTGATATGGTACGTTCCTGATCTTCTTACTTTGATGACATCAGCACAAGGGAAGCATAGAAACATAGAAAGATGATGGCAGAAAAGGGCTACAGCCCATCAAGTCTGCCCACTCTACTGACCCACCGCATTTAGTCAGAGTGCTAATGACCTAGTTCCTTAACTCGACCCTCGCAGGGATCCCAGGGTCGAGTTAAGGCACCTACCCAGAAAGTAAGCATGGTTAGGGACAAAATTTGAGTGTGCATTAAGTCAGGCACTGTTAGGCACCTACCTTAGGTGCCAGCATTTTAGGCCAAGAAAACCCTGGCCGAATATATTGGCGCTTAACTCAATTTAGGCACCACTAAGTGTGATTCTACAAACAGTGCCTAACTTTGAATGGCATATAATAGGTGTTGTTTTCCTAGGCACTTACTGAGTTAGGCGCTATTTACAGAATCACGCCCTAAGTGCTCCTCATTAAGTAGGGTTACCAGATGTCCAGATTTACCCAGACATGTCCTCTTTTTAGAGTACTGTCCAGGCGTCCTGACGGCTTTTCAAAACTTGGCAGTGTGTCCGGGTTTTGAAAAACGTTGAGCTCTGAGCTGTGTCTGGAAGGCATCTGTGTATGCGCGGATACGACGCGATGATGTCTCATGCATGGGTGCATGCCTGAGACATCATTGTGTCGTATCTGCGCATGTGCAGCGACCCTCCTGATGTGGCCTTGAAGACACAAAATTTGTGTAGGGCCGGTGTTGGGGGAGGTGGAATGGGACAGGGCCCTGGATGGAACAGGGTGGGGCCGGGCAGAATGGGGCAAGGCCATGTGTCCTCTTTTTTTTTTGCATCAAAAATCTGGTAACCCTATCATTAAGTCCACATTATCCAATTAGCAGGTACTAATCTGAATGTGATAGCTGGATAACGCTACTCGTGGCACACCCTTTCCTGAAAAAAAATATTTAAAATTTAAATAGCATGTGATTAGCACACACTGCAAAATGTGTATGTTTATTAAAAAAAACTTTCTATACCGCATAACAGCCTAAAAAAAGGATCTAAGTGGTGTACAATATATAATACACATTCATCAAGAAAGGAATTTCATTTAAAAATAGGATAGAACAGAGTAAACGCAAAAAGTTTTAAAAAATATATTTAAAAAAAATTTTCTTATCCTAAAATACTAAGGGCTCCTTTTATCAAGCCGCGCTAGAGGGGTTAACACGCGTGACTTTTCATCACGCGCTAACCCCCGCGCTGGCCCAAAACTACCGCCTGCTCAAGAGGAGGTGGTAGCGGCTAGCGCGGCCGGTGGTTTAATTTACGCTATTACGCGCGGCTTGATAAAAGGAGCCCTAAGCAATCAAAATCTCCATAATTCTAATTCTAAAAGCAATTCTAATAAAAACAGACAATCAAATCTCAGTAAACCATAATTAATACATACAGTTACAAAATTGTTTTTCCATGTCAAAAATTAATCACTATATGAATACAGATTACAATCCCAAACTCAATTATTCAATTTGAGAAAGCCAATTGAAAAAAATGTGTTTTTAGATGTCTTTTAAAGTTTAGGTATGATTCTTCTTTTCTCAAATCTATGGGCAAATTATTCCATAACCGTGGAACTAGATAAAAGAACGCACAATCTCTGGTTGACGCAAGATGTGCCTTCGAGATATGAGGAACGACTTCCCTATTGTCATTCAAAGATCATATTAAACGTCTTGGGGCATAAAATAACACCAAGTTGGAAAGATATGAAGGCTGTAACTGAAATAATGCTCTGTGTGCTTTAAAATAATTTGTAGTAAGCCTTTTTTTTTTTTTTAATTCACATTAAGGGCTCCTTTTACTAAGCTGCGATAGCGTTTTTAGCGCACGCAGGATTTTAGCTTGCGCTAAACCCACGCTATGCGGCTAGAACTAACACCAGCTCAGTGCTGCCATTAAAATCTAGCACGTGCGGCAATTCAAAGCGCGCTATAACCGCTATCGCAGCTTAGTTAAAGGAGCCCTAAGTATGCATTAGTATTTAACACAGTTTAGTAAAGGGCCTCGTAGTATTTCAAACCTAGAAGTAAGAGAGACATCTTTCATGGAAATTAAGGGATCCTTATACTAAGGCGGGCTAACCGATTTAGCGTGCGCTAAATGTTAAGGCACCCATAAAATATAATGGGCACCTTAGCATTTAGCACGTGCTAAATCGGTTAGAGTTCCTTAGTAAAAGAACCCCTAAGTTGTTTAGGAGTCAGAACAATATTATATATATATATACTCGATTTTTACTGTTCCATCTATGTCAGTGGTCTCAAACTCGCGGCCTGCCAGGTTCAATTTTGATGCCCTCGGTATGTTTATCATCACAAAAGTAAAATAAAACAGTTTCTTGATCATTTGTCTCTTTAGCTATAAATGACAATATTATTATTAAGACTTAGCCAAAAGGAAAGATTTATAAACTATAAAGAGTTTTACCTCATGCAAAATTGTCATTTCTTTAATAAGACATTAACTATTTTTTTTTCTGAGGCCCGCCAAGTACCTACAGATCCAAAATGTGGCCCTGCAAAGGGTTTGAGTTTGAGACCACTGATCTATGTTATATTGAATAAAATCTATTTAAAACAACCACTCTTTTTCTGAGAATCCATAAGACTTTCATTTTACTCCATGAAATCTTTCTCTATCTGAGTTATTTCACTGCCTAACAAATCTGTACTGCTTTCTCTAGCATGAATTTCATTTCCACAGCAGGTCCTGTCCTCAGTTTTCCAGTTTATAATGAGATTTTTTTTTCCAGTCACTGATCCTGCTCGTTGGTCTGTTTCAGAGAGTCAGCTAACCTTCCAAAACTGCATGACTGGCTCTTAAGTTTGAGGTCTGTTTCTCACTTTTGTACTGGCATGGATTCATTTTCTCTAGGTGCACAATGCAATTTCAGTTCTTGGAACACATTCCGGCATCGTTTCCTTCTTCGGTAAGCTCAAAGATATTTTATAAGTGGGGAGTATGAATAAATACAGATGTTATAATGTGAAATAATACTCATGCCCCCAATAAATTTGAGTTGAAAGCACTGTCAGCATTTGAACCTGTGTTAGTTTTATGACAGGCAGACAGAAGAACACCTCACCTTGAAATATAAGCAGAACAACAAGAAAAAGTCTTCATTAGCAATCAATGATAAAGTCTAATGTTTTTTATAGAGACTTTATCATTGGTTGAAAAGACACCTCCCTTGCCTTTTCTTGTTGTTCTGGAAAGGTATACAGACAGATCAGCCTGTTCACTACAGGTGACGAGTACATCACACGGTCATAAATAAAGAAGGGTGACATCTAAGAATATGCCTCATTGGGCATGTTCATTGTGTGCCTGAAAAATTTAGCATGCCCAAAATCACTTTAACTCTCATTAACCTACAAATTAAAGGGGTCCTTTTACTCAGCTGCAGTAAACACTAACGTGTTTACCACAGCTAAAAATGCCATACTGTGAGGTACATTCCGGCATCCCGTGGTAGTTTTGGGATTGGCACAAGCTACCTACACACAAAAAAATAAATTCTGGGGCAGGGATCAGAGTGTGTGTGAGCCCTTAGACCCGTATTCTATAAATGGCACCTTAACTTAGCCGCCGGTAGGTGACCCAGCACGTGAGCAAAAAATGTCATTTAAACAACTTTTTAATCTTATTTTCAAGGTGCCTACCATGCCTAAAAAAACTGGTGCCAGAATCGTGCCTCTGTTGGCGCTTTATGGCGCTTAACTTCATTGTAAGCCTAGCTAACGCCGGAAGTGGCCTATGGAGGCGCAATTCACGTCAAAGGTAGGCACCGGAAATCTAGGCCTTGAAAACCCTGGCCTTCATTTCCGGTGCCTACCTTTACTGGAGGAGCGATTCTCCAAACAGCGCCATCGCATGATTGACACGTGATCGGTAGCCCCTTTTAAGGCGGCCACCGACAACAGCGCCGTTTAGAGAATCCGGGCCGTACGTCCTACAAAACAGGTGATGGTAGAAGTTCATGTGCTAATGGCCATGCGCTAATAGAAAAATTTGCACATGGCCATTAACGGTGAAAAGACCATTTTACCCTAGTGATAAAAATGGCCTTAGCACATGGTTACTGCGGATGGACCATTTGGCTTTTACGTGCCATCATGTTTCTATGTTTCACAATGTCATGCTAATTCCATTTTTTACCAAAGGGTGGTACAAGGGCCCCAAAATGTATTAAGCCAATTAGTACAAGTTAAAAATATGCTGATCACTGGATCTGAATACTGACCTGAAATTTTCTTCACTGTATAAGTCGTGGTAACTGGCTCAGAATCAAATCAGACCAACAAAGGATCAGCTTGTTTTGTGGATTGCAGCGATGATTTGACAGACATATTTGAATGTAACTGTTTAGATTCACATCACATCGGAGTTGAGTCACCTACTGCTATTATTTAAGTTCCCTGCAACTCACTTTAAGGTAGCAGTCTATCTTAATCACATCAGATTCTTACATAATGCATTTATAGAGCTCCTGACGTACTCGCCCGGCTTTTTTTATGACACACAACAAGAATGCCTGCCATAAAATGGTTCCAGGAAAATAACTGCTTCTTTTATGTAAGGCTGGTTTGACTTGCAAAGCAAGAAATCATAATTCAACAGCGCTGGTTCAGCAGTCTATAATGAATACATAGGCAGCTGTTTTATTCTTTTCTGTTATTCAGTTCCCATATTTAACTTATTTTTTACAGAACTCATGACACACATCCAGATCATTAATATTTTTACCAGTTAACTTGGATTCCTGCATTAAGGCAGAGGAAATGCATTGGCTCTCTTCTTTCTTTTTGCTGTATTTCTCTGTAAACCTTTAAGGGAAATACATCTTTTCTTGATATTATCTCTTGTTTTTTTCATACAGTTGGTGTCACACTGAACACAAAAGTAGTTATTTTGATTTGTGCAATTGGTAACGCCCCACTTGGAGTATTGTGTTCAGTTTTGGAGACCGTATCTGGTGAAGGATGTAAGAAGACTTGAAGCGGTCCAGAGGAGGGCGACGAAAATGATAGGAGGCTTGCGCCAGAAGACGTATGAGGAGAGACTGGAAGCCCTGAATATGTATACCTTAGAGGAAAGGAGAGACAGGGGAGATATGATTCAGACGTTAAAATACTTGAAGGGTATTAACGTAGAACATAATCTTTTCCAGAGAAAGGAAAATGGTAAAACCAGAGGACATAATTTGAGGTTGAGGGGTGGTAGATTCAAGAGCAATGTTAGGAAATTCTACTTTACGGAGAGGGTGGTGGATGCCTAGAATGCGCTCTCGAGAGAGGTGGTGGAGAGTAAAACTGTGACTGAGTTCAAAGAAGCGTGGGATGAACACAGAGGATTTAGAATCTGAAAATAATATTAAATATTGAACTAAGGCCAGTACTGGGCAGACTTGCACGGTCTGTGTCTGTATATGGCTGTTTGGTGGAGGATGGGCTGGGGAGAGCTTCAATGGCTGGGAGGGTGTAGATGGGCTGGAGTAGGTTTTAACGGAAATTTCGGCAGTAGGAACCCAAGCACAGTACCGGGTAGAGCTTTGGATTCCTGCGCAGAAATAGCTAAGAAGAAAAAACGCGCCCTACAATGCTGCACGCGCTAGATGCTAACACTAGCATTGAGCTGGCATTAGTTCTAGCTGCATAGCGTGCTAATCTGTTGCATGCACTACAAACGCTAGCGCACCTTAGTAAAAGGAGCCCTAAGCCTGTCTCCCTTTTATGCAGGGAGATCTACTTCACGTTGTAAGTGTAGCACATGAAACGTTTTCCCCAAAACTTAGGGCTCCTTTTACGAAGCTGCGTTAGCGGTTTAACACGCATAATAGCGCATGCTAAACTGCCGGCCGCGCTAGATGCTAACGCCAGCATTGAGCTGGCATTTAGTTCTAGCCGCGTAGCGTGGGTTTAGCGTGCATTAAAAAGCTGCGTGCACTAAAACCGCTAACACAGCTTCATAAAAGGAGCCCTTAATCTAAAAGATTCTTTACATAACAATTAGGTCATGTTAAACATCTTTTTAAAATTTCATTTAGATTTGTCTTATCCCTTCCTTGATCTTCAATGTTACTGTATGTATTAGTCAGCCAATTTCCCTGGAATTAGCATGTCTAGCATTCTCAATCCAGTTTATTAATGTCATTTGCCATAATGATGAAGCACTGATTATAAAATTGTTATTACATACAAAATTCCAGTCCCTATAATGTCCCAGATGCTCTCCTATAACCACTTTACTCTTTTGGGATCTTGCCTGGTACTTGTAACCTGGACTGACCATTGTTGGAAATAGGAGGCTGACTATTTAGGCAGCTTTCTTAAACTGATGAGATAGTTTCTTGGTTTCTGATTATTTGTCCCCATCCCCGCGGGATCTATCTCCATCCCCATCCCCACCCCATCTGTCCCCAGGGCAGGATTAATCAATAGGTCAAGTAGGCACGTGCCTAGGGCCCGAAATGGTCAGGGGGGCCCGATGAAGAAGGGCATCAACATTGCTTTTTCCAAACAGTGATGGGCCCCCCAGCATCGATTGGCAATGCGGCCCCCCAGCATCGATCGGCCCCCCAGCATCGATTGCCCTCCCCCCCCCATCGACTGAAAGTAAGACAAGCAAGCAACGCGGGTAAGAAAGGCAACGGGAACTGTAATTGTGCAAGTGGTGCTGCTTGCCCAAAGCTTCCCTCTGATGCAGCTTCCTGTTTCCACCTGGGCGCAAGGTGGGGTGGGGCAGGGGGGGCCCAGTGTACTTGTGTGCCTAGGGGCCCTTGACGAATTAATCCTGCCCCGTCTGTCTCTGTCCCATCCCTGCAATCTCTGTCCTCATCTGCACAAGTCGTGGACACGTAAAGGATAAAGCTTTAAATATTAAATATACATAATAGTAGATTTAGTAAATCGCGCCCAAATTTGGGCATTGAAAAAATGAGGGCTAAGCACTGTTCTATAAAAGGCACTCTGAATTGGGCAACCAACTTTGGGTGCAAATATTTACACCAATTGAAACCTGATATAAATCTTTGCATGTAAATTAGGTGCGGATCCCCCCAATTCTGTAACACTATACGCATCTTTAGTGAACACTCCTGACCCGCCCATGCCCGATAACCACCCATCTTTTCGTTGCACACTAAAAGATTTACACAAGAGGTGCACATAAATCCAAATTGCTGCCAATTAGCATTGATGATTGTTAGCACCCAATTAATGGTGCTAATTGGCTCTTTTCTCAATTAAATTATATGCACAAATTGGGTCCATATTTGCACACACAACTTCAAGTGCCATATATAGAATCCCCCCAATATTGTGTGTGTAGTATGCCATATGCCACCATGCCGACCTCCAGGAAAAATGGTCGACATAGTGCAGTAGTTGTCATGTTTCTCTAATATTGTAAGTATTGAAATTCAGCTTTCTGTACCCCACTATTAATAATCATTCGGCTCAGTTCTTTATTCATTCCAAAGACCTCAGCGGCTAAACTCATAGTAGTGATTTAAGATATGAGCATTACAAGCCAGCTTCCTCATTGGTCTTAAAGGCATATGCAGCCACTGACTTTTCTACTTATTCAATGTGACAGGTTTTGTATCCTATTCAATACAGGCCAATTCTTGTTGTAAACCGCCTAGAACTGAAAGGTATTGGCGGGATAGAAGACACCAATGTAAGTATTGAGACATCCAGGTTGGGACATCTCAAGTTCCACTAACATTTTAGAACAGGATCTGCCAATGTCGAAAAAGAAGAAGCAGATCAGATGGAAAAATTATTTCAACAAATATTTATTAAGGAGCTACACTTAAAATAGACAATAGCTTTACTGCAAGCTGCTGCTATTGCTACACAGAAGTTTGAATCTATCAAATGGTTCTTATAGCCTCTGGAAAAGGTGAAACATGGCTGTGTTGGGCTACTGTCTATTTTAAATGTAGCTCCTTCCATCTGATCTGATCCTTTTTTTTTTTTTACCACTTTGGATCATGCGGACTAGCTGCTCTGTTGCTTTTTGGGATCTTCCATTGTAGAGGCTGATCTAAAATACACAGAGAAATGGGCATTTATGACCTGGATATGTGGCATGAACATTCATTTTAGAAAATTAAACATCTAAAATATCAACTGGTCAAATGTGCGGTCATATAAACATTTATGCTGTGAAATAGCTACATAAACATTTATGTGCTTATACATTTATCTTATAGTCCAATCATTTAATCAAGCAGCAGTATTATAAATATTGAACCCTTCTTAAATTTCAACCCTATCTAACTTATCGGGTCAGTTGCTATATAGCACTTAAACGCTTTAAAACAAGGGTAGGGAACTCTGGTCCTTGAGAGCCATATTCTAGTCGGGTTTTCAGGATTTCCCCAATGAATATGCATGAGATCTATTTGCATGCACTGCTTTCAATGCATATTCATTGGGGAAATCCTGAAAACCCGACTGGAATACGGCTCGGGGTAGGGAACTCTGGTCCTTGAGAGCCATATTCTAGTCGGTTTTCAGGATTTCCCCAATGAATATGCATGAGATCTATTTGCATGCACTGCTTTCAATGCATATTCATTGGGGAAATCCTGAAAATCCGACTGGAATACGGCTCTCGAGGACTGGAGTTCCCTAGCCCTGCTTTAAAACATTTTTGACAATTTTTGGACCTTAGTAGCAACTTTTTTCACATGAGGTTCCCAGCCTCTTGATTCACTTTATTCTTCATCAGTCCTTACTTAACTACTGCGTTTGCTATTACTATACTTCTTATTTATTTTTTTTTATACAGTAAAACCTTGGTTTGCGAGCATAATTCGTTCCAGATGCATGCTTGTAATCCAAAGCACTCATATATCAAAGCAAATTTCCCCAAAGGAAATAATGGAAACTCAGATGATTCGTTCCACAACCCAAAAACTTTAATACAAAATACTATACGTACTTGTATTGAAAGACCTCGCTCATTTAGAACAGTCACTACACTCCAGCAGCGTCAGAGAGAGAACCATCGGCTCAGTTGTGATGATGTGACACGTTGTACTGTATGTACTCGTATTGCAAGACTTTGCTTGTTTAGAAAAGTCACTACACTCTTGCAGCATCAGAGAGAGAAAAACCACTGGCTCAGTTGTAATGTGTGTATATTGTATGTACTTGTATAGCAAGTTAAAATTTAATAAAATGTTTTGCTTGTCTTGCAAAACACTTGCAAACTAAGTTACTTGCAATCCATGGTTTTACTGTACAGTATTTATTTAAAATGAAATTTCAGATGAGATATCTTTCTGTTCTGTTGCAAGATGAAATTTAATATGGATAAGTGCAAGTAGGAAAGAATAATCCAAAGTATAGCTACATTATGCTAGGTTCCATATTAAGAGTCTTTACCCATGAAAAGGAAAATACCTTGAAATCCTCTGCTCCATGTCAGCTGTAGCAACAGCAGCCAAGAAAACAAATATATTGTGAAGAATTATTAGGAAAGGAATAGAACGCAATACAAATAATATCATAAAACCTCTGTAGCACTGTAAGACAGATCTTCCCGGTTTTTATTATGGCAGTGACCACCTGACTGAAGCCAAAGTTGTGTGAACTATGGAGGTATACAATAATGATGCACCTATGGAGACCCCCCACCTAGTATTTCACTCTAAAATGGGTTTTGGGGTCTCAACCTAAAATTTGGGAAACTTTGCTCTATGGTGAGACCACACCATGAGTACTCTGTGCGATTCTGGTTGCCGTATCTTAAAAAAAAATAAATAAGACAATAGGGCTGGGAAGGGCTTTGGCTCACTGGTTGAGCTGCTGCCCCTGGTTGTGAGATCAAATCCCGGTGCTACTCCTTGTGACCCTGGGCAAGTCACTTAATCTTCCAGTACCCACCACTTTGAATGTCAGCTTTGAAACGCCAAATCCACAGAAAGGCAGTTTACAAGTTCCCTTTCCCTATATATCTTTTATTTTCTTTTTTTTTTTATTTCAGACAAACACATACACACATAGCAGAATTAGAAAAGGAAAGGGCAATCAAAATGAGAAAAGGGTTGACATAATTCTCAGAAGGAAAGGCTAAAGAGGTTAAGGTTTTTCAGTTTCAAAAAGAGGCAGCTTAAGGGAAAACTGGTAGAAGTCCATAAAATCCTGAGAGAAGTGCAACAAATAAATACATATCACTTTTTTTTGTTTGTTTGTTTTGTTTAGATCTGCAGGTACACTACTAATTTGTATTGGTCACTGTTGGAAAAGAATACTGGGCTAGATAGACTCTGACAATTCTTATGTTCTTAATGTATTTTGTTCCAATTTTGTCTAGTCAATTGAAATCTCTATCTCTGTTACTTAGGAGAAAAGTCATTTGACAACAAGGCCAGTCTATTTATTTATTCCGTTTTCTATACCGTCCTCCCGGGGGAAGCTCAGAATGGTTTACATGAATTTATTCAGGTACTCAAGCATTTTCCCTGTCTGTCCCAGTGGGATCACAATCTATCTAATTAGGGTTTCTGTCACCCCTCTACCCACAACCTATAAATCAATGCCCTCTTTCTCTCCCCTTCCCTTCTTCTTTCAGTCCAGCATCCCATTTTTCCAGTCCCTTTCATACTCTCCATCCAGCATTACACCTTCATAAGAACATGAAAGGTGCCAGAAAAGATCAGACCAAAATCTATCAGGCCCAGTGACCAATCAGGCCCAGTGACAAGTACCTGGCAAGTTCCCAAAGAGTAAAACAATTCATGCTGCTTATCCTAGAAATAAGCAATGGATTTTCTCAAGTCCATCTTAATAACGGCTTATGGATTTTTCTTTTAGGAAATTATCCAAACCTTTTTAAAACTCTGTTAAGCTAACTGCTTTCACCACATTCTCTGACAACAAATTCCAGAGTTTAATTATATGTTGAGTGAAAAAATATTTTCTGCATCTTTTTTAAAATTTACTACTTAGTAGTTTCATTCACATCTATAGAACATAGAAACATAGAAGATGACGGCAGAAAAGGGCTACAGCCCATCAAGTCTGCCCACTCTGCTTACCCACCCCCTGTCTATGCCCTAATGACCCAATTTCCTTATCTTGACCCTCGTAGGGATCCCACATGGGTATCCCATTTATTCTTAAAGTCTGGCACGCTGTCTGCCTCGATCACCTGCACTGGAAGCTTGTTCCAATGATCAACCACTCTCTCTGTGAAGAAATACTTTCTGGTGTCGCCATGAAATTTTCCGCCCCTGAGTTTGAGCGGGTGCCCTCTTGTGGCCGAGGGACCCTTGAGAAAGAAAATATCATCTTCCACTTCAACACGTCCCGTGAGGTACTTAAATGTTTCGATCATGTCTCCCCTCTTCCTACGTTCCTCAAGAGTGTAGAGCTGCAATTTGTTCAGTCTCTCTTCGTACGAGAGACCCTTGAGCCCCGAGATCATCCTGGTGGCCGTCCGTTGAACCGATTCAATTCTGCGCACATCTTTACTGTAATGTGGCCTCCAGAATTGCACACAGTACTCCAGATGAGGTCTCACCATGGCCCTGTACAACGGCATTATGACTTCAGGCTTTCGGCTGACGAAACTTCTATTGATACAACCCAATATCTGCCTTGCCTTAGATGAAGCCTTCTCCACTTAATTGGCAGTTTTCATGTCTCAACTGATGATTACTCCTAAATCTCGTTCTGCTGAAGTCCTAGTTAAAGTTTCTCCGTTCAAGAAGTACGTCCTACATGGATTTCCGCTTCCGAGGTGCATGACCTTACATTTCTTAGCATTGAAGCCTAGCTGCCAGGTTGAGGACCAACTTTCCAATGTAAGTAGGTCCTGCGCCATATAATTCTGTAAACTGCATTCACTTACTATATTACATAGTTTGGCATCATCGGCGAATAGTGTTATTTTACCTTGAAGCCCTTGAGTCAGATCCCCTATGAATATGTTGAAAAGGAGTGGACCCAGGACCGAGCCCTGCGGCACTCCACTGGTCACCTCCGATGTTTTAGAGAGGGTACCATTAACCACCACCCTCTGAAGTCTGCCACTCAGCCAATCATTGACCCATGCAGTTAGTGTCTCTCCTAACCCCATCGATTCCATCTTGCTTAGCAGCCCCATACAACCCCACTCAATATTTTTTTATTTTTCAAATCATTTTTATTAAGGTCAACCAGAGGAACAAGCGGGTTACAGTAAAATCATATGCAGACAAAAGTGGTTGTGAACAATGCAAAACAAGCAGCAACAGCAGATAATAGGAATAACATAACGATCATATGTATGAAAGAAAGAAAGAGGAGGAGATGCCCAGGAACCCCCACCAAGGGTAGACCAAGAAAACCAGATCCTTCATAGGGCTTGCATTACCAAAGAGAGAGGTGCTCTTATGGGTTTATGGAACACAGCTCTATGTACTAGATGCAAAAAGGCTCCTGGGATGTTACTGCATTCCTTCTTGGAGTGCCCTGAACTCTCCTTATGGAACTCTTCCTTTGCCCAGCTTCAATTGGTCTTGCAGCGAGACCTGGAGTGGGATTATAAAATGCTTCTTCTTGGCGATCAAACCCTATTGGAAGCACAGGGCCTCATTGTACCTTATTTATTTGACCCTGTTAATGGTTAAACGAACAATTTTACAGTATTGGACTCAGGATGGGACTATCCCCCTGGACTGTTGGCTCAATCAGATGTCTGAGATGGCGCGGTTCAAACTCTGCTATCATAAACACTCTGCCAGTCCGGAAGTCCGGGCATACCTGGCTTTATGGAGAGTAACCTGCAGTTACCTCTAGTCTCCCGACATGGGGGGATGGGGGTGTCTGAATGGGGAGTGTGCGTAGTGCCTGATTGAATGATTGTCTGGTTTGTGTTGTCTGGTGTGGGTGTTGCCCCTTGTGTTGGGGATTCTTAGGGATAAGTACTATACTTTGAAAAATTTATGGGGTCATTGGAGGAACCGGTATGATCTTGCTGTTGGATTGTCCTGAGAGAGTGGTTTGGAGCTTTCTGTCTATCGCTGTTTTCTCCTTTTGGCATGAGTTGAGGGCTCTGCTTAGTGACCTCACACCCTCTTTGGCTAGTGCACTCAGTATTTTATAGGCCTCTATTATACTGTATCTCTCCAAAGCCATCTCTTCTCCAAGATGAAGAGCCCTAACCACTTTAGCCTTTCCTCATAGGGCAGCCATCCCATTCCCTTTATCATATTTGTTGCCCTTCTTGGTATCTTTTCCAGGGTCGCTATATATACTTCTTAGATGCAGTGACCAGAATTGCACACAATATTTGAAGTGTGGTTGCACCATGAAACAATAAAATAGTGTTATAACATTTTATAATTTTTCTTTTCCATTCCTTTCCTAATAATTTCTAACATTCTATTTGCTTTCTTATCTGCTGCTGTACACTGAGTAGAGGTTGTCAGTGTATCATCAATAATGACACCTAGATCTTTAATCCCGGGTAATGATTCCTAGGATCTCATAATCAAAACATCCATACGTTCAAAAACCTGCTTAAGTCGGTACTTAGATGCCCTAATCGACAGGACGTCCAAGTGCCGATAATCAAAACCCTTTTACTGGATGTCTAGCAAGATGTTTCTCCCACTTTGCATCCAGAGCTCAAAGGGGCGTGTTGGGAGGAGTTTTATGGGTGGCATTTTGGGCAGTCTTAGAATTCCTGCAGGGATAATCAAATGTTTTGGCAGATGTCCTGGACAGAACTTATAAATTTTGAGTTAGACCTATTTTAAAAGGGTAAAAGTGTTTAAAAAGTACCAAAGTGACCAGATAACTACTGCAAAGACCCACACATACTCCTCTGTGCTTACTGACCCCCTTACACCCCACAAAGATCAAAATACAAAAGTACATACCTGTCTCCAGCACAGCAGCACCAGGGATAGGAAAGTCTAGTAGATCTATACACAGGTGTCTTAAGTAGCCTGGTGAGTGGACTAGTGAACCATAGAGAGAAGTAGCAAGTCCCATAAGCCACTCTAACCACTACTTATATTGTGGAAAGTGTGAGTCCACCAAACCCACCCAAAACTTACTGTACTGCCATATAGGTGACACCTGCAGCCACAAGAGCTATTGGGGTGGTAGACAGGTGGATACTGTAGGTGTTGGGAGAGTTTTGGAGGGTTCACCATACATGAAAAGGAAGTTTTGCCGAAATACGTACCTGCCACCCTTTATGTGACATTCACAGCAAAGCCCCCTAAGGTGCCTCAATGCCCTGTTGGGATGTCTGCTTGGCCAGTCCATTAAGATGCTGGGCCCTCCCATATTCAAATGGGCTTGATTTGGACGCTTTGAATTTGGACATTTATGTATTTGAAAATGGTCAGAAATGTTAAATGTTCTAAGAACCAAGACATCCAAATAGGTCATTTTCCCCAAAAAAATCTGGACATCTAGCGGTTTCAAAAATGGATGTTTCCTCGCCCAAACTTTTGGAAGTCTTTCAGGAAACATCCAAAATTAGACTATGACACACTATCAAAAATGCCCCTCCTAATGTGGATCTTTGCATCACATAGCTATAGTTCAGGCTCCTCTTTCCCACATGCATCACTTTGCAATTGTTTACATTAAATTTCATCTGCAATTTTGTTACCCAGTCTCCCAAAGTCTTCTTGCAAATTTTCACAATTCTCTTGCAATTTAACAACTTTGAACAACTTTATGTTATCAGCAAATTTAGTTACCTCATTAGTTATTCCCATATCTAGATCATTTATAAATATGTTAAAAAGCAATGGTCCCAGCACAGACCCCTAGAAAACATTACAATCTACCTTTCTCCATTGAGAATACTGACCTTTTTTAACCCTACTCTCCTTTTTCTGTCTTAACAAGTTCTTAATCCACCATAGGACATTACCTCCTATCCCATGACTTTCTAGTTTCTTCAGAAGTCTTTCATGAGGTACATTGTCAAATGCCTTTTGGAAATTCAGATACACAATACCAACCAACTCATGTCTATTCACCTTTTCAAAGAAATGTAGCAGGTTGTTGAGGCAATTGCAGTGGTGTACCAAGGAGGAGGGACTGGGGGGGGTGCGATCCGCCCAGGGTGCACGCCCCATGGGGGTGCACAGCTGGCCATCCACTGGGGAATAGGCTGCCACCGGGGAAAGGCTTCCACTGTCGTCATCGGGAACAAGCTTTCCGAGTTCTCCCTTCTTTTCTTCCCTGCAGGGCCAACCAACTCTCGCCGCCCGACGTCAATTCTGACGTCCGAAAGGACATTCTGGGCCAGCCAATCGCTGCCTGGCTGGCCCGGAACGTCCTCTCCGACTTTAAAAATGACGTTGGGTGGCGAGAGTTGGTCAGCCCCGCAGGGAAAAGAAGCAGGGCGAACTCGGAGCCGGCCTGTTCCCGATGGCAGCAGTGGCAGCCTATTCCCCAGCGGCGGTGGCAGCATTTTCCCAATGGCGGTGGCATAGGGGAAGGGAGGGAGAAAGAAAGAAATGGGAGGGGGGGGACAGGGAGCCAGAAAGAAAGGGGCAGGGTGAAACAAAGAAAAAATGGGGCACGGAGAGAGGGAGAGAAAGACAGACAGACAGAAAGAAAGAAGGGGGCAGGGTGAAACAAAGAAAGAAATGGGGCACGAAGAGAGAGAGAGAAAGACAGACAGACAGAAAGAAAGAAGGGGGCAGAATGAAAGAAAGAAAAAGTTGGGAGAGGGAATGAGGTCTGGAGGAAAGGAAGCATACAGGAGGCTTAAAGAAGGGAAGAAATATTGGATGCACAGTCAGAAGAATAAAGTGCAACTAGAGACTGATGAAATTACCAAACAAAGGTAGGAAAAATGATTTTATTTTCAATTTAGTGATCAAAATGTGTCTGTTTTGAGAATTTGTATATGCTGTCTATATTTTGCACTATGGCTCCCTTTTACTAAACCGCAATAGCGTGTTTTAGCGCAGGGAGCCTATGAGCAGCATGGGGCATTCAGCGCAGCTCCCTGTGCTAAAAACCGCTATCGCGGTTTAGTAAAAAGAGAGGGGGTATATTTGCCCATTTTTGTATAGTTGTTACTGAGAAAGTCATCTGCCTTGACCTCTTTGAAAACCCGCAGAATATAAATAACATTTTCTCTGCGTACAGTGTGCTTTGTGTTTTTTAAATTTTATTGTTGGTAGATCATTTTGACTTGGCCACGAAGGTAAGGGGGAGGGAGGGGAGCTGCTGAAAGACATCTAGTAATCCTTGCAGGCTTGACTGTGCAGGGAATTATTTTTGTAAAATCATGTTTTGTTATGTGACTGGCATTATTTAGACTTTAATTTCTATGAATGAATAGAATGAAAATAATATAAAATTACTTGCTTGTTTTTATGTGCGTGCGCTGAAGGAAAGTGGAGAGAGAGTGGGTTGAGGATGCTGAAGGGAAATGGGGAAGAGAAAGTGGGGAGAAGACGCTAATTTATAAATTGACAATTGTACAGAATATTGTTTCTTTTTATACTTTAATATAATAAGTTCAATATAAAACAATTCAAGGCTTGTGTGGATAGAATCAGGTGGTTTGCGGGGATGGGGACCCAGCTTACGGGAATTAGTCTAATAAAATGGTATTTTCTTATTTCTCATTATTTGTTTTATTTTTATTTGTTAATTTGTAAAGTGGTGATTGTTATGTATCAGTTTTTTCTAATTTACATCTATTGTCTTTATATTTTGCACAGTATTAGAGGACATGTATTACTGTTTTTGTGGTGTTGTAGTGTTGCATTGTATGCAGCGTCTGGTTTCTTGGCGGTTCAGTTTAACTTTTGTCTACATATTTCTATTTTTAATTTGATTATTCCATATTGGGCAAGGGTGTATCTGTCTTTGTGTATGAAAGGGACATGGCTTTCTGATAGCATCGACTGTACAGGATCTGCAGTGTTTAAGATGCTGCCTTTTCCTAGGTAAATTCTTGTTGTGCGATATATGGATTGTTACAAAAAATGATGGGCCCCGGGTGTCACATATGCTAGGTATGCCACTGGGCAATTGTTGGTTTTATCTCATTAATCCATGCATATACTGTATATATATACTGTATATATTCTCTGTAATTTTGTTATTTTTAATAGTCTATACCATTTTGATCTGTACTGACGTCAGGCTTACCCTGTCCATAATTTCCTAGATCATCTCTGGAACCCTTTTAAAAAATTGGTATTATATTGACAACCCTCCATTCTTCTGGTACCTTGCTGGATTTTAAAGATAAAGGGCTCCTTTTACGAAGTCACGTTAGCGGCTTTAGCGTGTGTGACTTTTCAAGAACAAGATCATTGTGAAAAAGGAGATCTGACAGGCTCATACTATATTTCATTTCGAAAAGAACTACAATTGAATAGCACAAGATCTCATCAACTACACTTCTCCCTCTGTATTCGCTGTGATAGGGAATTAACAGACCCGCAAATACAGAAAACCTGCAAATAACTTTTTCTTATGTTATTCGCTGTTTTCTATTAAAAACCATCGTGAATATGGTCAAACTACGAATAACATGGTGGGAGATCTGGCCTGTTCCTGTTGGAGAGGCAAAACACGGTGAAGAAAGTGCTGGGAATCAGTGATTTTCTCTGTAAATGCTTGGAATCAGCAATTTCTCTATGCAAGCTAATGTAATTTTGGGGGAGGAGCCAGCAAGCTAAAAACTGTGAATAATCGAAACCGCGATTGCTGAAACTGCGAATACTGAGGGAGAAGTGTACAGCTTATTGGACTGTGATAAGAAAATGGTTATGGAATACAGGGATGGTTTCTTGGGATGTGTTTAATAGGATATACATCAGGTCTTATATGTATTAGGTAAATATAATGTAAATTTTAAACAAATATATTGTTTTCATTAATTGATATCTAGTGTGTTTGATATATATAAAAATAATTAAGTAGCTTCTTTTTTTAATGATGTTTCAAAATTGGAAGCTGAGAATTTATTGAATACCTTAACTAATTTATACTTGATGCATAATTATTAGGGATATCTTGAGAACCCAACTGGCCCCCAGGACAGGTTTAAAAACTGCTGGGTTAGATCATTGTTCCTAGGTTGACTTGTGGAAAAAGACTAAGAGATCATTAAATCAGTCTAGAGCAGTTTATCACAAACTGTGTGCCTCCTGTGATTTTTGGTGTGCCGCAATACACTGGCGAGGAGGAGAGTCATCCACACCAGCTGCCTGCCTACAGGATGTGCCTCTTGCGACGAGAGGCACTTCCTGTAAGAAGTAAGTCAGCACATACTCCTTTTTCTGAAGCCATATAGTAACCCCACTCCAGAGTGCCCTCCCATATATAAACCCACCTCTCTGGAACAGGAGGAATTCTTATTAAAACATCTGACAAGGTGAACCCACACCCTAGTGGGGCCTCCAGATTCCTTTGATAGTCAAGAAAGTATGAGGAATAGCTAAGGTGACCATATGTCCCATTTTCAGTGGGACAGGCCCGGGACTTCCTCTCCGACATCAGAATTGACATCAGGAAGAAGGCAAGAAGCAGCGGCAGCGGACCAGGCTTTGAATCGTCGCAGCAGGGAGGGAAGGAGGGAGGCTGGCAGGCAGTGGCGGTACATGGTTTGAATCAGGCACTGGAGGGAGGGAGGGAGGGAGGGAGGGAAAGAGGTAGGCAGGCAGTAGCGGTACACAGGCAGGGGGTTTGAATCAGGCACTGGTGGGAGGGAGGGAAGGAGGTAGGCAGGCAGGCTGGCTTTAGGGGAGGGGGTGGGACAAAGGCTGGAAGGCAAGACATAGGAAGGAGGCACTGGGGGCACTAAGGACATGGGAAGGAGGCACTGGGGGCACTAAAGACACCGGACGGAGGAGGAACTGGGGGTACTAAACTAAGGACACAAAACAGAGGCGCTGGGGCACTAAGGACTCAGGACGGAGCACTGGGGGCACTATTGACACAGGACGGAGGCACTGGGGACACTAAGGACATGGGAAGGAGGCACTGGGGGCACTATGAACACAGGATGGAGGCGCTGGGGGCACTAAGGACACGGGAAGGAAGGAGGGAGGGAATAGAAAGGGACAATTGTTGGGCCTGAGTGCAGAAAGAAAGAAATGAAAGAAAGGATACACGATCAGAAGTAAATGCAACCAGAGACTCATGAAATCACCAGACAGCAAAGGTAGGAAAAATGATTTTATTTTCAATTTAGTGATCAAAATGTGTCCATTTTGAGAATTTATATCTGCTGTCTATATTTTGCACTATATTTGTCTATTTTTCTATAGTTACTGATGTGACATTTCATATTTTAAAGTCATCTGCCTTGACATATTTGAAAACCCCCCCAAATATAAATGATAATTAACATTTTCTCTGCGTATAGTGTGCTTTGTAGTTTTTTAAAATTTTATGGTTACCATTATGAATTAAGATATTATGTGTACATGAAAAATGAATGGAAGAAATTGGGGGCAGGATTGTGGGCGGGGCTAGGGCAGGGTTAGGGTGGGGCTAAGGCAGGATTGGGGGGCGGGACTGACAATTAATAGATCTCCCCTTTTGATGAAAAAAATAAATGGTCACGTTAGGAATAGCCAGCCCTGGAACCTTAATTGACAAGAAGATTTTCCATTGCCTAAAGGTTGTGGCTATAAAAGATATAATTGATTACTGTCATTTCAAGCAGCCATTTTGAATGCCCATTTTCATCAGTTATTTTTTTATATCTACATCATATCAAAACTTCAGGAAATTTGTGAAAGACCTACTTATTTAGGAAATTTCTGAAAGACTGAATCTGTATTCTACTAACCCCCCCTCTTTTACGAAACTGCAATAGCAGTTTCTAGCGTGGGGAGCCATGCTGAATGGCCCGCGCTGCTCCATAGGAACTCAATGAGCGTCGGGAGCAAAGCAGGCCATTCAGCGCGGTTCCCTGCGCTAGAAACTGCTATTGCAGTTTTGTAAAAGGAGGCCTAAATGTTTGCAGTAGTTTTTTATTTTGTTAAACCGCATAGATCTGAAGAGTAATGCGGTATACAAATGTGATGTTATATTATGTCTGTCGCACTAAAGACCAGTGTATATACTCAAGGAGTCATTTTGCCTTTGTTCATGCATCTGGACAATCTGCCTGCATTTAAATATCAGCAGCAGTGGGAGATCAATTGCTTTTACACCTAAGCAGCAACGGGACCAACCCACCAAAAACCCACAGTCCCGGTCCTGCAAAAATATGAGCTCCACCCTCCCTGCAGTTCGCTAGGAAAATCAACTGCTTTTACACCTAAGCAGCAGCAGGACCAGCCACCACTACCAAGAGCCCTTTGCCCCGATCCAGCCAGGCATGTGAGCTCCTCCCTCTGCAGTCCATTGGAGAGATCAATCTACCTGCTTTTAAATATCAGCAACAGTGGGAAATCAACTGCTTTTACACCTCAGCAGCAGCGGAACTATCCGCAACTACCAAGAGCCCACAGACCCGATCCAACCAAGAGTGTGAGCTCCACCTCCCCCTGCAGTCCACTAGGAAGATCAACTGTTTTTTACACCTAAGCAGCAACAGGACCAGCCACCACTACCGAGAGCCCTTTGCCCTGATCCAGCCAAACAAGTAAGCTCTTCCCCCAGCATTCCGTTGGAAAAATCAATATGCTTGCTTTTAAATATTATCAGAAGTAGGAGATCAACTGCTTTTACACCTAAGCAGCCTATAATAGGAGCCCTTGCCCCGATCCAACCAGGCATGTGAGCTCCTCCCCCTATATCCCGTTTAAGAGATCAATCTACCTGCTTTAAATATCAGCAGCAGTAGAAAAACAACTGCTTTTACATACAAGCAGCAGCGAGACCTACCGCAACCACCAAGAGCCCACAGACCCGATCCTGCCAGGAGTGTGAACTCCTCCCCCTGCAGTCCATTGGAGAGATCAATCTGCCTGCTTTTAAATATCAGCAGCAGTGGAGATCAACTGCTTTTACACCTAAGCAGCAACGAGACCAACCACAACCACCGAGAGCACACAGACCCGATCCTACCAAGAGTGTGAACTCTTCCCCCCATGCAATCCGCTAAGAAGATCGACTGTCGGCTCTGGGCGGCTTTCCCGCAGAGGAGAGAATCCTGCATTCACCGTGGGCCTCATCTGGGGCAGCTTCCTTGGAGCGGCTGGGGCACGGGCAGTGTGTCTGGGAGGGAATGCATGGATGGGAGAACATCGCAGGGGAGGAGACATAGGCATCTTGGGACTGTCTGGGGCTTTCCTGAAGAAGCCCTTTCTGGAAACGTCAATCGCTCCTCCTAAACTTACTTGCTCCACTTCATCACTGACGCTGAAACCGTGGATTGAAGACAAAGTTTTATTTTATTTTTCTTTCCAGCTCCCCCTTCTGCTTCTATTCCTTTCTCTCCTCTCTTCTACCTTCCAAAGTATTTAGATCAATGCTGTCTTGTTAAAATGTTTATTTTATTTTTATTTTTCCTCTAACTCTACTTTTCACTTCTCTATTACCCTCCAGGTACTTTAGTTAGATTGTGAGCCTTTGGGACAGTAAGGGAATTTTTCAAGTACCTTATTTCTAATCTTAATGTATATTTTCTGTAAACCGCTTAGAACCTAACGGATGTAGCGGTATATAAGAAATAAATTACATTACATCTGCAGCTTTAGCATGTATGTCACAGAAAAGAATGTAAGAAGCCCAGATATAAGTGCATCCTTTTCAGCAGAAAGTGTGTAAGATCTTCAGAGGTCTGTGTAATTACATATTTTATAAATAGTGACCTCTTCCCACAGTCCCACAGTGCGGAGCTCTTTTGCTAAGTCACATGGTGATTTTAGAATGTGTGCTAACTGTGCACTAAAATGTTATGTTTTTGGTTGAAGGGGGTGAGTCAGGGGCAAAGAGTGGGTATTCCTGTGCTAACTAGTCAGTGCATCTACATTACCACGTAGTAACTGGTTAGTGTGTGAATAACACAGGAGCCCTTGCTGCCTAGAAACCAGGTGGCAGTAAGTGCTCTCATGGTAATAATTAAAAAAAAGTCATGTACTTATGACTTAAGGTGAAAAATTAAGGGGAAAAGATCCACAAACACTTCTAGATAAACAACTGTAGATTCACAATGACTTACTTCGATAATGACATTAGCGCCATTAATGTAAAAAAAATAGAAAATCAAGGTATTTACGACTGTGGGAAAGATCCGCCTACAGATGTGCTAAGACTCATTTTTACCACAGCACGTCAGGGGTTCTTTTCTTAGATTCGCACATCTTCCTACCTACTGTATATAACTAGCCCCCACATCCCCACCTCCATGTGTGAGATTTTACTATTTAAAATGGGGAAATCATTTCACAGAGGCATTTTCATACCGAAAAAAAGAAAACATGAAAAACACCAAATAATTTGTAGTTTAGAGCATTTTTCAAATTTTTTCATATGAAGACCCTGTTATGAAATAGCTTCACAGTGTAGTATATCAGTTTAGTACATCTAGGATTTTTTGGCTAAGTCAGATTAATATACTAATTATTGAGTAGCCAACTATTTCAGGAATGACAGAGATGCCAAATACATTCCTGCCCAGCTTTCCTTGAACCTCTTGCCTCTCCTGATGGGATTCGGGCGTAGGAGAGCATTCCATCTCTCCCCACTATTACTAGTTGTGGAGCCAGTCGGAAGGATCAGCAATTCAAAATTTGAACCTCTTGCCTCTCCTGACCTTGCCTCCTCCCCCATCGACTAACTAAGACGGGACTTGGACGTGGGAGAGCACTCCGCTCTTCCCAGCAACTCAAGTTTGATCACCTCCAGCCTTCTCCTGACCCTGCAACCCTCTACAATTAAAGGACCAAGAAGAGACTCAGATGTGGGAGAGCACTCCACCCCCCCCCAGAAACTCAAGTCTGAACACTTCCTGTCTTCTTCTGAACCTCAACCTTCTTCCATTGATGGACCGAGAGAGGACCCAGGCGTGGGAGAGCACTCCGCCCATCCCCACCATCACTAATTGCGGAGCCAGTTGGAAGACTCAAAGACTCAATATGAATCTTCCTGCCTCGCCTGACCTTACCACCTTCTCCCATCAACTGACTGAGACGGGACTCGGACATGGTAGAGCACTCCACTCTTCCCCAGCAACCCAAGTTTAAACACCTCCTGCCTTATCCTGACCCTGCAACCCTCTTCCATCGACGGAATTAGACGGGACTTGGGCAAGGGAGAGCACTCCGCCCCTCCCCACCACTAGTTGCGGAGCCAGTTGGAAGACTCAGCGACTCAATTTTGACCCTTCCTGCCTATACTGACCCTGCCACCATCTCCCATCGTCAAATCGAGACAGGACTCGGGCGTGGGAGAGCACTCCGCCCCTCCCCAGCAACCCAAGTTTGAACACGTCCTACATTATCCTGACCCTACAACCCTCTTCCACTGATGGACCAAGATGGGACTTGGGCGTGGAAGAGCACTCCACCCCTCCCCACCACCACTAGTTGTGGAGCTAGTTGGAAAGCTTGACCACTTCCTGCCTTCCCCTGACCCTGCATCCCTCCTCCATTGACGGACTGAGATGGGACTCAGGCGTGGGAAAGTACTCCACCCTTGGGGGCGGGAGAGTACTCCATCCCTCCCCACAACTGCTAGTCACTAAGCCTTCTCCAAACCCCTCAACACGTGTCTATCGACGGAACGAGACAGGTCTCTCCTCTATCCATGACTACAATAGTCGCCACACTTAGCACCACCATGAGAACCACACCACCAAAATACCCACAAGCAATCCTACTAATAACCCTGCTCCTAACCAACTGGAAAGCAACTGCAAACCACATCTTTTCAATACCAACTATAGCAAATTCCAGGGGAATCACCCAACCAACCTGGCATCCCACAACAGACAGAAACTCAAACCATCAGTAGCGTGCTCGACTTCAAGAGTCGATGGGACAAAAAATTGCTCAAACGATAGATACTCCAGGGAAGGAGGGTTCTTGAGTGGGCAGACTTGTTGGGCCATCGGTCCTTTTCTTCCGTCATATTCTATGTTTCTATATTTACACATACCAACCCATCCCACAATCAACAAGAAAACTGACAAACCCATATAAAACCAAAAACATCCCCACCAAAGATCACTTATATACCCGAAAACAATTCACAACATACCAACAGATTACACCACTCTCAAATGTGCATATGTGAACATCAGAGCCATAGGCCCCAAAACAGAACGCATAAAAAACTGGATGGAAGAAGATAACCTAGACTGCCTTTTCCTCACAGAGACCTGGCTTACCTCGGACTCGGAACCCAGAATAACTGAAATTTGCCCAAAGAGCCACAAGTTAACAATGGTCTGCAGAGAAAATAAAAGAGGAGGAGGAATTGCCATCATAATCAGAAACACCATAAACCTAAAAATACAAGACAAAACAACCAACCCATACATGGATTTACTAGCCTATCAACTTTCAAGCACATCACTCAAAGGAACACTAACATGCATACTCTGCTACATAACCCCAAATAACTGGATCACAGCAAAGCCAATATTTGAAGAATTCATATATCGAAACTCATTAATGGCAACATACAACCTAATCCTAGGAGACCTCAACCTCTACCTTGAAAACCTGCAAACATGTAGGAACCTTACTATCATATCTCGAAGCCTTAGCCTATAAAATCCTAGATCCTCAAACCACACACGAAAAAGGACACCAGTTCGACATCTCAGCCTACATGTTCCTAAAACCCACACAACCAGAGATTCAAACGTCAAACGGAAAATGGAACCGTTCCCTCTGGTCCGATCACTACACTTACTTCTTCAAAATCAATTGGACCAATAACAAAAGCACTCCAATTCTTCAAAAAATAATGTACAACTCACGCAAACACATTGATCCCACCATATTCTGGACAAAAACAGACAAAATAATCAAATACTACACACCCAAAGACTTCATCTCACAATGGAAACATCTAAGTACTGCAACCCTGGACAAACTAGCCCCAGAAAAACCCAAAATCCACAGAAAATCAGACAAGTGGTTCGACAATGAACTACTCCAACTCAAAAGGCAATGCAGACAATTAGAAAGAAAATGGAGAAAAAGCAGCCAAGAACCCACAAAAACAGCATGGAGAATAATAAACCAAAATTACAAACAAAAACTGAAAGAAAAAAGAAAGACATATTACTCAAAGCAAATATGAGAAGGACCCCAAGATACAAAAAAGCTATTCCAGCTACTAAAAGATCTCACAGACACCACACCCTACCTAGCCAACAGCAACTCCCCCCTCCCTCAGCCACTCTCTCTTAGCCACATACTTCAAAACCAAGATCGCAAACATCAGAGTCATGTTCAATAGAATTCCCACTCACATAGAAGAGACCTCATTTCCCCCACTGAAAAAGAATCAGTTGCAGCAGACAGAACCTGGTCCCACTTCTCACCTATACAATGGTCAGACTTCAACAAACTATATAATAAATACAGCCACGCAGCCTGTGACCTCAACCACTGCCTCCCATACTTACTGAAAGCCTCGAGCACACTATTCCGCTCCTTGCTCCTACAATGGATACAATCTCTGCTCATAGATGGACATTTCCCACAAGACCTTAGCGAAATCATCATAACTCCGATACTAAAAGACCCCAAAGGAACAACGGACCAACCATCCAACTATAGACCCATAGCCTCAATCCCACTGTACATTAAGCTGATGGAAGGCCTCGTAGCCAAAACCTTAACCTCATACCTAGAAAACCACAACTTACTCCTTCCCACACAGTATGGCTTCAGATCCAACTACAGCACTGAGACCCTATTAGGAACACTGATGGACACAGCTAGACAACATCTCTGTACAGGCAAGAAAATCATGCTCATACAACTAGACCTCTCAGCAACCTTCGACCTGGTAGACCATAGCATCCTCCTACAAACGCTAGACTCCATAGGAATCTCAGGCAAGATTCTCTCATGGTTTAAAGGCTTCCTACAATCCAGAACATACAGGGTTAAAAAAATAAAGAAGAATCAGATCCTTGGTCCAACCCCTGTGGAGTTCCCCAGGGATCACCTCTATCTCTCACACTATTCAACCTATATATAGCCTCCCTCATCTCCTGCCTTGATGAACATGGCATAACCTCATTCAGCTATGCAGATGACATCACCATTCTCCTCCCCTTCAACCATCCAGAACCCACCATGACAGGCACAATACACAGAACACTCGAAACAGTAGCAACATGGATGACTGAACACAAACTAAAACTTAAACCTGACAAAACAAATTTCATCCTCCTAGAAAACAGCAAAACTCCAACCTTAACAAACCTTGTAATAAACTCGATCTCTCACCCCATTCAACCCACACTAAAACTTCTTGGAGTACTGATTGACAGAAGCCGTACCATGCAACCTCAAATCAACAAAATTATAAAAGCATCATTCATGACTATGAGAAACCTAAGATTTCGGATTAAGAAAATTCTTCGACAGGAAACAATTCCAACTTTTGGTACAATCTCTTATCCTTGGACTAATAGACTACTGCAACATACTATACCTCCCCTGCCCAGCGACCATGATAAAGCAATTACAAACAATACAAAATACAGCCTTAAGACTCATCTACTCATTAAAAAAATATGACCACATAGCATAAGCATACCACGACACATACTGGCTACCAAATCAAGCAAGAGTACACTTCAAATTCTACTGCCTACTATTCAAAGCAATTAATGGAGAAAGCCCATTCTACTGGAACAACCGACTAACTCAATCCACCTCAACCAGACACAGGAGAACCCACTCACTATTCACACGCCCATCAACCAAAAATGTCAAACGAAGAAAACTATTTGACAATCTAATAGCCACCAAAGCAGCAAAACTAGACAGACAAATCATCAATCTGCTATCTTCGACCACAGACTACAAAACCTTCAAGAAAGAAACTAAAACCCTACTCTTCAAAAAATACATAAAACCTATATAACAAGATCAGTTCCTTCCCAAACTTCACCACCTCACTCTCTAACCCCTTTCAAATCTAAAAAGTTTTTAACTACCCAACATGTATCACCTCAAGTTCCCGACAATTTCTTAAGTAATTCATATGTAATCCTTATGACAATTCTCATGTAAAGCTACAACTCTTGTAACCTATGACAACTCTTATGTAAAGCTACAATTCTTGTAACCTCCTAGTAAATCTTATGTAATTCACCTTGAACTGCAAGATAATGGTGGAATAGAAATCACTAATGTAATGTAATATAATGTAACAAAGGGCTCCTTTTACTAAGCTGCGATAGCGGTTTTAATGTGCGCTTAGTGCGCAGTGAATTGCTGCACACTAGACCTTAACGCCAGCATTGAGTTGGCGTTAGTTCTAGCTGCGTAGCATGGGTTTAGCGTGTGCTACAATCCTGCGCGCACTAAAAATGCTATCACAGCTTAGTAAAAGGAGCCCAAAGTATCAGAGCATCTCCTTTAAACCAATTACTCAAACATCTCTTAACTTTTTTTTTTGTTTTACCTCCAGCCTGAATTACTACTACTACTACTATTAATTATTTCTATAGCGCTACCAGGCACATGCAGCACTGTACCGAGTCAATTACTAATCTAGTCTAATCTAATCTATAAACCGCTTTCTCCCCTGAAGGGTCTAGAGTAGTTTATACTAAATATTAAATTATACAATAGTTACACAATTGAAAATTTTAAAAATAGAACAATCTCCCTAATTCAAAAACTGATGGAAGAGAAGTTTTATGACTTCTGTGAAAATCGTAATAAGAGATCTGTTTCTTCATCTGTAAAGGAAGTTCATTCCAGGTCTCAACAGCTGTAAATGAAAAATATGATGCCAATATCTTTTTATACTGGATGCTCTTAAAAGATGGAAAGATTAACAAATAAGAATCTTTTGACCTGGAAACTTTTCTGACTGAAGTAAATGGTACTAATTCAATCAAACTTTCTGGAGTTAAACCATGTAAAATGTTAAACGTGAAGCAAGCTAATTTAAATAAGACTTGTGCTTTGATAGAAAGCCAATGGACAGAAGCAAGCAATGAAAAACACAATCAAACCTTTTTTTCTTTTTACAGAAATCACTCTAAGAGCTGTATAGTTGTAATCTTTTCATGAGAATACCTGAAATCACAGAATATAAGGAATTAGAATACCATATTCCAACTGAGATTTAAGCAAAGCCCGGACCAATAGTATGAATTACTCTTATGATGATTATCGATTTCTACTCTCAGTATCTTGCTCACCCATATTAAATTTGCCAGTATTGATAATTCACTCGAAAGATTGTTTCTTATTCTTACTGTGGGTTTTGTGTAAGCTCTCAGCTATTCAACACACTGTGGGGATGATATTGAGTATCAAGAAATATGCTTTACTAGCTAATATATCAAGATGTGCAATCAAAGGTCTCAAATTTTCAACCCGATTTTTTTATGCAGTTAACCTTGAATACTGAGCTGTGTGTCCAAGAAGATCTAGAATTGTTTGAAATGTATAGGTTGTATAATTTTACATTGACAATACAGTATTTATGCCTTCCCGTGCAATAAAACCATACCAAGTTTGAGAAATGTGGACAGATATAATCAAAAAATACTTCTAAGTGTGTTTTGGGCCTAAGTTGCTAGTAGCCCAAAGTTGGACATGTCAAAAGCCCACTCTCGAAAAATACGTCCAAAATATTTCTTTTTTTGAGAATCGTCTACTTATACGTCCAGCCATTTGATCGTCCAAACTGCTAAGTCGTATACCCCATTCTCGGCCCCAAATTTGTCCAAGTCAAAAACACCTAGAATAAGACCTTTTGGACATGGGAGGGGTCAGCAAACTAATGTACTGGATACCCAGACATGGCAACAGAGTAGTGGGGCACCTTACAGGGCACTGCTGCAAACTTTACAAAAAGGGTGCCACATAAACATCTCATAACTCCCCTTATAAATCATGGTGAGTCCCCCAAAACCTAATAGACCCATATGACTACCACCCCAATAACTTTTATGACTGCAGGTATCACCTATATGGCAGTACAATAGGATTTTGGGGGGTGCACAAGTTTTACCATGAATGCAGTGGTTAGAGTGGCTTATGGGCCTGGGGTCCTCCTCTCTATGGTTCAATAGCCCACCCCCCAGACTACTTAAGCCACCTCTGTGCAATTCTACTAGGCTTTCCTATGCCAGGTGCTGATGTTCTGGAGGCAGGTATGTATGTTTTAATTCCGATTTTTATGGTATTGTGTGGGGGGGAGGGGGGTCAGTGATCACTGAGGGAGTGTGTGGGGGTATATACTTTGTGTCTGCAGTGGTTATCTGGTCACTTTGGATACCTTCTGGGCATTTAGACCTGTTTTTAGATCGTCTAAGTCACTACGTATAAGTTCCGTGTAGGCAGTCTCATTAAACTTTCGGTTATACTTGCAGTATGACTAAGTCTAGGTCAGCCCACATTCTGTCCAAATCTCACCCTCACCACTCCTCCTAAAACGCCCCTTTCAGCTCTGGGTGTACAGTGGCACTGAAAAGGCCTAAGCTGTTTTTAGATATGTCTAAAACCCATTTTGATTATCAGCACTTGGACGACCTATCCTTTTGATCGTCCAAGTGCCAATTTAGGTGGGATTTTAGATGTATTTCCATTTCGATTATGATCCCCATTAGAGAATGACACGGTGACAAAATTCATCACCGTTCCCGTCCCCGCGGATAACTGCAGGAAACCATCTTCATGTCATTCTTTAAGGAGAGAGGGAAGAATCAGAGTATAATTGGGCACAATCACTGACCCGCAAGCTTTGCTTTGAAGAATGCTGGTGTAGAAGGACTGAGGTTGAAATAGACATTAGAAAATGACATAGGATTATTTCCCACGGTTATCCGCGGGGACGGGGACGGGGACGGTGATGAATTTTGTCACTGTGTCATTCTCTAATCCCCATAGCATTTAAAGCACACATATTTATTTCAGAGAGCTTGCTTAAAGCATCTATATGAAAAAGCACTACTCATTAACTGACTTCAAAATTTACCTGGACTTTCTGAGAGATTTTGAAGATGTCAAACTGCCTGGCTTGATGCACAAAGGCTTGCAGTTGATGACCTGGTATATAATTGGATATTACATAGCTGCAGACTTTGCAATTAAGGTGGACTCCTGAAAGTAGAATTGGAACTGAGTTTGGCTTTCCAAAAGCAGACCATATTGCATATGGTACCTAAGCAACTAGAAACCCAGCATATATCAACATCACCACCTTGTGGAAGAAATGGAAAAGATATCAATTAACAAGTTAAAATACTTCATGTGTCCTTATTGTATTGTATTTTTATTTCATAGATTATTGCCAATGTATAATAAGAATGGAGAAAAAAAGTTAATGGATAGATTGTGCCACTGACTCATGGCTTGATAAATCTTAACCAATTGTTAGTGTAGTCCTTTGTCATTTCTCTCTGAATCACTAACTATTCTCTGTACTCTTTTAAATCTCTAATCTAATAAAGCTATATGGTGCCTATTTACACATTGCGGCACCATATACACTGTAAAGAGATTATTGGTCTAATACTAACATATGGACCTTCGGATATCAACTGGATCATGAGTAATGCCAAGCAATCTCTTGTCTTCATCAGTCCACTTTATTGTTTATTTACTCAAAACTCTAAAATTCATTTAGTTTCATACTTATTCTTAATTTCATAACTCCATAACTATTTCTTCATTGTATTTCATTTTAGTTCACTTTACTGCCTTACTTAATATCTTTTTCTTCTAATTTAATCTTATTACTTAGCTACTTAGCTTCGAGTTTAGCTTTCAAACGTTCATCAATGCCACCTCTCCCGACATGCATGTTTCAAACAAGGTTTTTCTTCAGGGTTGAGGGGAACAATCGAGTATGTGCAGTCTTTCTTCAAACAATAGGCACCATATAGCTTTATTAGATTAGAGATGTAAAAGAGTACAGAGAATAGTTAGTGATTCAGAGAGAACTGACTCATGGCAACATGTGCAGTAAGGAATCTACCCTGTGATGTTTTATGGTGTTGTTGCAGCCCAACATGGGGCTTGCCCCTTAGCCTACAGCACCTGGTATTCCCACATGGTCTCCCATCTGGGTATTAGCTAGGCCTGACCCTGCTTGGCTTCTGATAGTAAGAGCAGACCTACTCAGGGAGGCCAGGCCATAGGCTGAAAAGGTAAAAGGTCTATCAATGAAAAAGGAGAAAAGATTTCTCTGCCAGAAAAGATCTCAGTCCTGTCTGATATATCACACAGAATGTCAAGTGAGTGGTCACTTAAAACACATACATAGGATTTGGACACAGAGCCATTTACATTTTTGTGAATTTTAGACATTTTTAATTCTTTGTGCGTGTTTTCTACTGCACACATTTTGCTGAAAATGCACACTATAACTAGTCAACAAATATATACTGAGGTCCTGAGGGAGGTGAGTGCTTAAAGATCATGTAGTGATTCACTGCACAAATGGACATGTTTCAGTTTGATGCAGGGATATGGCAATGATCATCTTTCTTGAAACTGGATCTAAATGAGTGACAGAGTGGCATTTTCAGCATCCCCTTAATATTAGAATATACACTCTAGAGGTAATTTTATAGACATTGCCCTGCATATGTGGCCACATAAGGTGTAAATGACCTCTTATAAGAAGTTCAAGTTTAATAATTTTTTGATTAATCGCTTAATCATACTTCTAAGCGATGTACAGTTTAAAATTACATTTGATAGGTAACAATACAATAAACAGCAATGTTTAAAAAAACAATACAGAATTAAATTTTAACATACTCATAACATTGGGTAAGGGGGAAAGAAATACAAATCTATAAAGTAAAGAAGAAACATCAGGGGAAAAATACAAAAGGTAAACAAAATGACAATATAATAAGATAAAATTTAATAGGGTTATAGGATATTAAAATTAGTTTTCAAAGGCAGTGGTTCCCAACCCTGTCCTGGAGGAACACCAGGCCAATTGGGTTTTCAGGCTAGCCCTAATGAATATGCATGAAGCAAATTTGCATGCCTATCACTTCCATCATATGCAAATCTCTCTCATGCATATTCATTAGGGCTAGCCTGAAAACCCGATTGGCCTGGTGTTCCTCCAGGACAGGGTTGGGAATCACTGTTCAAAGGCATCCTTGAAAAGAAATGTTTTTAAATTACTTTTAAATTTTCCGAGTTCCTGTTCTTCCCTTAAAAACATTGGAAGGGCATTCCAAGTCTGTGGTGCAGTAACAGAAAAAATAAATTGCCGTCTTGTATTAATAACTTTCAATGAAGGAATAGTCAATAGGTTCTGTTCGTTAGATCTCAAAACTCTATTTGAGGAATATGGAATTAATAATTTAAATAGGAATGCTGGAGTCTTATTACAAAGGTGTAAAAGTATGTGCCATGATTACACTGGTGTAAAAGTATGTGCCATGACATGATGGTGTGTACGTTGCCAGCACAGGGGTGGGGTTTGGCTAGAGTTAGATTATGATATACAGTAATCTATACAGGTACATAGGTTCAAAGAAAAAAGACAAGATGAACTCCTCTTGTATGAGGAAAGGCTAAAGAGGTTAGCACTTTTCAGCTTAGAAAAGAGACAGCTGAGGAGAGATATGATTGAAATCTACAAAATTCTGAGTGGTATAGAATGGGTACAAGTGAATCAATTTTGTATTCCATCAAAAATTACAAAGACTAGGGGCTCCTTTTACTAAGGTGCACTAGCGTTTTTAGCGCATGCAGGATTTTAGCATGCGCTAAACCCGCGCTACGCTTCTAGAACTAACGCCAGCTGGTGTTAATGTCTAGTGTGCACGGCAATTTAGCGTGTGCTATTCCGCACGTTAAGGCCCTAACGCACCTTTGTAAAAGGAGCCCTAGGGGATACTCGATGAAGTTAACTTTATTTATTTAATTCTTTTTTTTATTATTATTCTTTATTGATTTTCAATTCACATAAAAAGTGCATTAAAATTTTACATACAAATATTATCATAACCAGCACTTACATTTGATCAAGAACACTACAAAATATATTTCCCCACCCTCCCTTCCACTACACCCAGTCAAGGAATAATACAAGATATATTTCCCACCCTCCCTGGATGCAAATCAAATAGGAAATAAAGGCATTTTATAATTAATCAGAGTTAACAAAATTCATTAATGAACCCCAACTTATTCTAAATAGTTTATTATGACCCAATATTTCTGAATTCATTTTTTCATAATGATAACCTAGACATAAAGTTTCCCACCAAAAGGAAAAATTAAGCCTATCCCAGTTTTTCCAGTTCTTGGTGACCATTTGCATGGCAATTCCAGTCATAATAATGAGGAGTCTGCTTTTATACCTGTCTAATGGAGGTATAACATTCAACAATGTCCCACAGATGACCACATCGTAGGACAATGGAAGCGGTGATTCCAGTATCAAATTAATATGTCCCCATATTGATTTCCAAAAATTGAGTATCAAGGGACAATAGAATAACAAATGATCCAGTGTCCCTACTTCAAGATGACAGTGCCAGCATCTATTAGACTTTGAACTATCCAATTTTTGCAAACGAACTGCAGTCCAAAAAACTCTATGTATCAAAAAGAACCAGGTTTGTCTCATAGATGCTGACGCTGTACATCTCATCCTCCAAGTCCAAATCCGTGGCATTGACTAGCAGAAATCTGCTGCTTTATCTCAATGCTCCAAATGTATTTTAGACTAGTTTTAGGCTTCCTATTCAAATAATCAGATACTAATTTATACCACTTGGCGGCATGATGCCCTAGCAAATCTGTCTGGAAACATAGGCCCGGCAGGCTATACTGATTTTTTTAAATTTCGCCAGTCAGGGAACCCTTTCTGAATGGCCTGCTTCAACTGCAACCCTTTATAAGCTTGAGACTTTGAGATGCCGAATGATTGTTGCAGTTGTAATAAAGTTAGCATTTTCCTATTTGAGATCACATCATCTAAGGTACATATACCTGCCTGCAACCAATGTTTCCAGAGGATTTTAGACTCACTGATTTGTATCTTGGAGTTTAACCATAGAGATCGACACATGAATTGTTGTATTGGAGTAGGTGTTAAATTATTAATAAATTTTAATGTATTCCAGGTGGTAAAAAGAATAATATTGTCCTAATATATTCTAGGCAACTTGATACTCAAGATATGGCTCAAACGTAAGGGGGACATGAGATGACTCTCTAATATCAGCCAGTCCAGAAGATGCCCCATGAGTTCAGGAAGGATCCAATACATACCCTGACACAGAATGAAGGTTTGATGATACCTATAAAAATTCTATCCCATTTTCCACAAAGAGCTCAGAATGGGTTACAGGCTAACATAATATACAGTTAACAGGTTACAATTTGTCATAGTTACAGTGCAAGGTTTTTCAATACAAGTTTTATCCTAACATGACACTCACCAAGGATCGAGTACCAATATAAATTTCATTGTAATCCATTGGTTATGGCAGGGGAGTTAAGTGAAGAGTTATGTTTTTATTGCTTTCCTAAAGTTGAGGAGTCTTTCAAGGGATCTGATCTGCGGCAGTTGATTCCAGTGACTCAGTATGAAGTGGGAGTAGGAATGTTGTTTGGCTGTTTACAGTTAAAGGGCATGATCAGGGGGCGTTTTGAGATGTATTTCATCCTGGGAGTAGAGAGACCTGTTTGGCATGTACTGAGGCACATAGCCTGGGCCATAGAAACATAGATACATAGAAACATAGAAACATAGAAGATGACGGCAGAAAAGGGCTACAGCCCATCAAGTCTGCCCACTCTGCTTACCCACCCCTGTCTATGCCCTAATGACCCAATTTTCTTATCTTGACCCTCGTAGGGATCCCACATGGGTATCCCATTTATTCTTAAAGTCTGGCACGCTGTCTGCCTCGATCACCTGCACTGGAAGCTTGTTCCAATGATCAACCACTCTCTCTGTGAAGAAATACTTTCTGGTGTTGCCATGAAATTTTCCACCCTTGAGTTTGAGCGGGTGCTCTCTTGTGGCCGAGGGTCCCTTGAGAAAGAAAATATCATCTTCCACTTCGACACGTCCCGTGAGGTACTTAAATGTTTCGATCATGTCTCCCCTCTCCCTACGTTCCTCGAAAGTGTAGAGCTGCAATTTGTTCAGTCTCTTCATACGAGAGACCCTTGAGCCCCGAGATCATCCTGGTCATGCAAGTATTCGAACGCTAACATCAGGCCCTTAAAGATACAACGTTTAGCTATGGGCAGCCAGTGAACTGACAATAGAGCCTGGGAGACAGGGTCATGGGCATGGAGGTTTTTGTTTAGAAGTATTGTCGCATGTTGTACATGCTGGAGACGTCTTATGTTCTTTGTCGTGAAACCGTTGAATAGCGCATTGCAGTAGTCCATGCGGGAGAGGACTAATTACATAGTTGGGTGAAGTCAGACTCAGAAAAGTAGCTCCTTATTTTCCAGAGTTGGTCGCAGGTGGTAAAATGAGGAAGATACCACCTGAGAGATATGGTTGGAAAACGACAGGTTGGAGTATTCCTAGGCTGCATGCTTGGTCTTTTGCAATTATGGTAGTTGAATCCCAGTGTAGCAATGGATGGATGCAGTTGCACTGTTCTTTGCGAATCCAAAGGAGTTCCATTTTGGAGGTGTTTAGGTGTAATCTGTCGATGGAAATCCAGTTTTTTATTTCCGAGTAGCAGTTTAAGAGTTTTGTGATCTGGGCAGTAGGTATAACTGGATGTCATCTGCAAAAGAGTGAATATATATTTGGTATTTGCGGTCTATGTCTAGGACAGGTCTAATGTAGAGATTGAATATTAGGGGGAAAGTAGAGCCCCTTGTGGAACACTGTATATGATTGGTTTCAGTTTCGATAGCGCATCGTTGAAGATCTGTTATTCGTTGGGATCTATTATTCAAGAAGGAAGTGAACCATCATAATGCAGTGTCTTGGATTCCAATTTCTGAGAGACATGTAATGAGGAGAGGATAGTCAATAGTGTTGAATGCCATGCTGAGATCTAGCAACACCAGAAGGACATCATTACCCTTATCCATGAGTTTCCAGCAGTCATTGAAGAACAGTTTAACTACTGTGAAATTTCCTGAATCCCAATTGGAAGGTAGATAGGGCTCCTTGTTTATCGATGGAGTGTAATTGGTTTAGTACTGTTTTTTCCAGGATCTTGGAGATGAAGGGTAGGTCGGAGATAGGTCTAAAGTTACGAAGCATGTTAGGGTCGAGTATGGATTTTTTCAAGATTGGTCTGGTGACTGCTGACTTCCAGTTTGTAGGGCACCAAGCCTGTTTGTAGAGAGGTGTTGATAAGAGGAAGGATGAAGTCTACAAAGACATCTATCACAGCCACTAGGAGGTGTGACAGTGGTCTAGGATGGAGCCAGAAGAGCGAAGAGTATCTAGTATTTTGATGATGTCATCATGGGAGACAGTCATGAAGTGAGTTAGGTTACCAGTTGTAGTTTTAATTATCTTGTTTGAGTTATGGAAGGGACAATGTCTGTAGTATGGCGGAGTCGAGGTGAGACTGTTTTGCTGTTGAGTTCGATGTTAAGACATTGGTTGTCTCCTTGCGGAGTCGTATCTTTTTAGCTTAAAAAGGTTTGTTGATCTATTGGTGGTCTGTAATAGTTTTTGGGAGTAGTATATCTTTTTAGCCTCTAGAGTGGCTTTTTTATATTCTTCATGCAGTTCCTTCCATTTGCACCTGTCACTGTTTAGCCTGGATTTATACCATTTTCTTTTCTTGGTTCTTAAGTCTTTGGTAAACCAGGGGGAGGAGTATTTGCGGGGATAGTATTTGATCTCTTTGACTGGCACTAGCCCTTTGTATAGGGTTTTTACCTCATTGTGCCAGTCTACGGCAGCCTTATCAACAGATTCAGAATTTGGTTTTAATGTTCCCACTAGGTTGGAAAGGCCTGTGGAGAAATCATCTAAGTTGATAACAACATTGTTGTATATCTTCTTACCTGTTACCTGATCAATACCTGGGTGCTGTAACCTCCACTCATGTTAGTTTCTGTTTCTTTACTACTCACTGTATTTTCTGAAATGTGCGGCTTATTTCAAACAGGTCCTCTCGGACATTACCTACCAAACTGTATATCTTATACTCTTGCTCAGCAAATTGTATTTCTATATTCTTGCTTTCTTAAAGTCTCTGCTCTCTGTATTTCCTCTGACTATCTGCTTATTGTAATTCGCTGAATGTCCAGTTCTCTTGACTGTAAACCACCTAGAAGTCGCAAGATTGTGGCGGTATAGAAGAATAAAGTTATTATTATTATTGCCTTGACAGTTATATGTAATGGCCTGAGTTTGGACTGAGCATATATTTCTGTTGGTGCTTTCATTGGCCACTGTTGCTGTTTATATTTACAGATGCAAATAAAGATGACAGAACTTAAAAAAAATAAAATAAAAAACCAAACTCCAAATTGAAGAACAGCAGGAGAGATGCCCACTCTCTCCTGCACAATCATGTGACACAGCTAACTCTTCCCCCCCCCCCCCCCCCCCAGCAGCGGGAGAGATGCCCACTCTCCCACGATCGTCCAACTCCTCTGACAACTTCCCCTGTGCCCCCGACTCTATATACACACACCGCAGCAGGAAAGATGCCCACTCTCTCACCATTGCCCAACAACCTCCCGACAACTCCCTCCATGCCATGATGACACCCCCCATCCCTCCCTACCTTATTCAGGAAGTTCAGCTGGCGGGTCACCTACATGCTCTGGCTGGCAGGCCTGCCTCTTACAAAATGGTGGGCCTTCTCCTTCCCAGTGCATGCTGGGATGCACCAGGGAGGGGCCTAAGGCTCTGATTGGCTAACCTAAGCCAATCTGGAGGATTACAGGACCAGAGGCAACATGCATTCAGTAGAGGTAGGTCTTGTCAGACAAATCTGATCAATTTCTTTGACTATGTGACCAAAGAATTGGATAGAGGGAGTGCACTAGATGCAGTGTATTTAGATTTTAGCAAAGCCTTTGACAATATAACACACAGACATATAATAAATAAACTGAGTGCCTCGGGGTGGGCCCCAAATTGACAGGCTGGGTCAGGAACTAGTTGAGTGGAAGACGACAGAGGGTAATAGTCAATGGAGATCACTCTGAGGAAAGGGATGTTACCAGTGGTGTGCCTCAAGGTTCTGGGACCTGTTCTTTTTAACATTTTTATAAGCGATATTGCTGAAGGGCTGGAGTTGTTGGAGGGGTTGGGTGACAGCAGGAGAAAGTGGGCATCTCTTCTGCTGTGGGGGGGATACAGAGTCAGGGGCACAGGGTTAGTTGTTGGGGAGGTTGGGTGACGGCAGGAGAGAGTGGGCATCTCTCTCACTGGAGGGGTGGGGGGGGAGTTTGGGGCAACAGCAGGAGAGAGTGGGTATCTCTCCCATTGCCAGGGGGTGTCGGGAGGTTGTGCAACGTAGCAGGAAAGTATGCATCTCTCCTGCTGATCTTTGATTTGGGTGTTTGGGGTTTTTTAGTGCTGGTGTATTCTGCACATGTGCTGATCGCTACTACCAGCGACTCATCTCAAGTAAATTTAGCGAACTTATGCTCCACTCTGTGAACCTCATTTGCATGAGCTGTTTTTGGAGAAGGAATGACTCGCTTTTTTAAAATCTTTACAAGAACGGTTTCAACAGTGGCCTGTCAGTTTTTATCGCAAAGCTTTGAGAATATGCCCCCGCCTAGTCCCTATCCCTAGTCCTGTGGTTTTATCACCTCATTGCTACTTTCACAGCACAGGTGAGGAGGAGCAAAATCTGAGCAGTGGAAACATTTGGCAAAGGGAAATAAAGAGAAAAGAGACTGCTGATAAATCCCCAAGCTGCAGGCAGAGAGGAGGGCAGGACAGAGCACATCAGCAAGATATCTTACTGCATGGACTGAGTCTCATACTGGGGTCCAAAAAACTCTATGCAACAAAAAGAACTAGGTTTGTCTCATAGATGCCAACGCTGTACATCTCATCCTCCAAGTCCAAATCCGTGGCCATTGAGTAGCAGAAATCTGCTGCTTTATCTCAATGCTCCAAATGTATTTTAGACTAGTTTTAGGCTTCCTATTCAAATCATCAGATATTAATTCATACCACTTGGCGGCCTGATGCCCTAGCAAATCTGTCTAGAAACATAGGCCCGGCAAGCTATACTGATTTTTTTAAATTTCACCAGTCAGGGAACCCTTTCTGAATTGCCTTCTTCAACTGCAACCAAGAAAAAAATTCATGAGTCAGAAAAAGTTGGTCTACAAAGGAGACCAAAGTTTGAGAACTCCTGTCATAAATATATGTATTATCTACCAAATAATTTATTTGCAGCAAGAACTCTAGTAAAGTGTTAAATTCTGTCACAATCTCAACCTGGCGAGTTTGAGGTTTTGGGGGGATCTATTGGGAGCAACCAGGGGACCCTTTACAATCCTAAGGGCACAGAAAGATGATTTTTCCTTCCTCTAGGAAAAGCCTCTGGAGTGTAAGTTGTCTGATGTTCCCTGAGCTCCCTGAATAGCTCTACTGTACATCTACAGGTAGTTAGAGGATGGAACAGAGATTAGGTAGCTCAGGGGGAAAATTGTGCAAACAAAATCTTGTGGGGAATGCAATGCAAGAATTTCTGGCATTTAAAGAGGAAAATGAAACTCAGTCACCTTCAGGATAAGAACATAAGAATTGCCGCTGCTGGATCAGACCAGTGATCCATGGTGCCCGAGACCAACCCTACCTGCGTTCGTTCTGGTTCAGCAGGAACTTGTTCAACCTTGTCTTGAATCCCTGGAGGGTGTTTTCCCTTATAACAGACTCCGGATATATTGGTATGCTTCCACATAAAAGCATACCTTTGTTTGCATACAAGAAGGAAGAAGAACATCTTAAAAAGAGTTCTTTGTGTGATATTAACAGTAATCTGTCAGCCCCAGCATCCCATATTCACTCCTAATTGTAGCAAACCTCTCAGATCAGCAAGGCTGAGGGATACCCCAAAAGCTAGCATAGAAATAAGTTAAATAAGATCTGTCGTAAAGATTAGATCTGTACCAAACAGCATATTAAACCATTCTGCCAAATACAAACAATGAAAAATATTTATTTATTTAATCATTTATATACCACTTATATCCTAAGTGGTTTACATTCCGGTACTTTATCATATTTCCCTATCTGACCCGGCAGGCTCAAACTCTATCTAGTGTACCTGGGGCAATGAGTGGATTACGTGACTTGCCCAGGGTCACAAGGAGCAGCGAGGGATTTGAACCCACAACCTCAGGCTGTAGTTCTAACCACTGCGCCACACACTCCACAAATACAAAAAGCCAAATACGAATAACGGGCATTGAGCTTTAACATAACAAATAACAAAAGAAGCAACGTGAAATCAGAGATCACGTATTTGTTTCAGTAGGATTTAGCACAGTAGAGTCCTGCATTATACGTATTTGAATTTAAATCACTATTTGACTGAATAATAATAATGAATTCGGGGCTGAATTTAATCGAAGGTGAATATTAGGTACAGCCCTACGTCAAATCTTTTCTCTCAATGCACACAGACTATTGAAGGGTCGACTAATAGTAAGCTTATGATTTAATACTTTAGTATTAAGTAGGTACAATAAAGTCCCAGGCAAAAAAAGTGGCTGGGAGACTGTTTTTAATTATAAGAAAATTCCTACATATTGGATTCTTCAAAAGAAGGGATAAGAAAGCAATGAGAAAAATAGGCCATAAGAGCAAAGGGCCTGATATCCAAAGTGCTTTAAGTGGGCAGGAAAGGCTCCTCCTGCCTGCTTAAATTGTACCTAGTGGACTGGCCACTGAAATTTCATGACACTTAATCAAGCAGGGCTGTTAAATATCACCACTGCTGGCCATTTTGAAAGTGGGCAGAAGAAGGAGCGTTCCTACTCGAGTTGGGGTGGAGTAGGGTTACCATATTTTTCTCTGGGAAACCCCAGACGAAAGACCCCACCCCGCCCCATTCTGCCTCCAGCCTCACCCCATTCCGCCCAGTTCCCTACCTTGTTCCGCCCCCAAACCCCGCCCCCGACAAAGCCTCCTCTCTTCTTCCGGAGAAGCTCTAGCTGTGTCTGGAGGGCCTGGAGCATGCGTGGATATGTGCGATGTCATCTGCGTATGCTCAGATGCCTTCCAGATGCAGCTGGAGCGCATCAGGCCTTTCCAAAACCTGGACAAATGCTGGATTATAGAAAGCCCGGTCGGGAGCCCGGACAGTCCTCTAAAAAGAGGACATGTCCAGATTTTCCCAGACGTCTGGTAACCCTAGGGTGGAGCCAGGAGTTATGCTGGTGTTGGCATAGCTAACTGGATACATAGGGCCATATAAATAGCAGTCTTAACTTTGCCCAGTTAGCTATGTGAGTGCAATACATAGCTTCCATGCAGCTGCCAAAGATTTAATTTATTTATTTAAGATATTTCTTAACCACTCAATCCTTTAGTCCAGTGATTCCCAACCCTGTCCTGGAGGAACACCAGGCCAATCGGGTTTTCAGGCTAGCCCTAATGAATATGCATGAGAGAGATTTGCATATGATGGAAGTGATAGGCATGCAAATTTGCTTCATGCATATTCATTAGGGCTAGCCTGAAAACCCAATTGGCCTGGTGTTCCTCCAGGACAGGGTTGGGAATCACTGCTTTAGTCCACAGGTGTCAAAGTCGGTCCTCGAGGGCCGGAATCCAGTCGGGTTTTCAGGATTTCCCCAATGAATATGCATGAGATCTATGTGCATGCACTGCTTTCAATGCATATTCATTGGGGAAATCCTGAAAACCCGACTGGATTGCGGCCCTCGAGGAGGGACTTTGACACCCCTGCTTTAGTCCTTGGCAGTGTACAAAAGCTCCTCTCCCTCCCTCCAGCTTCCCCACCAACATGGCCCTACTCATGAGTGATATGGGTGTTGGATAATTTTGCTCCTCGTATAAATGAAGTCATAATTTAAAAACTTGTTTTATGTGTGCAGGAGTGGAGGCGTGGCCTAGTGCTTTGAACTGCTACTTCCGCACCCTGAGGTTGTGAGTTTGATCCCAGCCTACTTCTTGTGACTCTGGGAAAGTCACTTAAGGGCAAATTCTATAAGAAGCGCCTAATAGTTAGGCGGCTATATAGGTACTGTTCAGCGCGATTCAAGTAAAATTGGGTACTGTTTAGTGAATCACGCTGAGCGGCACCTATTTTGGAGGCGCCCATTAAATAGGCCAGCTCTAGGCACAACTAAAAGTTAGGCACCCGTGCAAGCGCTTAAGCACACTTAAGGGCAGTGATTAAGAACACGAAGCCATGCCCACGCCTATCATGCATACCACCTATTTTTTTGAAGGCCGCCTAAATTTTTAGAGGCTCCTTGTTACAGGATCACGCTTTCTTGATAGGTGCCTATGTTTCAATCAGTGCTGATTAAAAAGCTTAATTGATAGGACAACAGATAGGGAAAACACTTGAGTACCTTATTAGTATTCAATGTATTGTAAACTGCTTTGGGTGAATCTCTTCATGATAAAGGCAGTTAATAAATGAAAAAATTAGGTTCCCTTTGTCTATTACATTTTATTTAAATATCAGAAACCATTTAATCTTACATATTAGAAAATGACAGGGGGACAAATTTGTCCCCATCCCTGCAGGAACTCAATTTCTCCATCCCAACCCTGCGAGTTTTGTCCCTGTCCCATTCCTGTAAACTCTGCCATAACCGCACAAGCCTCAAACATTTATGATTTTCAAATATTTAAGGCTTGTACAGATGAGGACAGAGCTTGCGGGATTGGGGCAGGGACAGAAAAAGAACTCGTCGGGAAGGGACGGGAAAATGAGTTCCCATGGGGATGGGAAAAAATTTGTCCCTGTGTCATTCTCTAATAAATAGGGAAAATCAGAAGAGAGTAAAATACATTTTCCACATCATTGTACTCGTACAAAGTTTGGGGCAATTTTTTAAATGCAGACAGAGCTTGCAGGCAACTATAGAGATTCCCTTGGAAAATTTTGAGTTACAGGGCAAAGCAGTAGTTTTCAAGTCAGTCCTCTATGACCACTTGGCCAGTCAGGCTTTCAGGATACCCACAATAAATATACATGATATTTACATGCAATGGAGAAAACAGTGAAACATGAGGACAGAAAAAGATCAAATGGCCCATCTACTCTGCCTATCCATAGTAACCATTATCTTTTCCTCTAAGAGATCCCATGTGCTTTCTTGAATTCAGACATAGTCTCTGTCTCCACTACTTCTTCCCAGAGACTGTTCCAAGCATCTACCACCCTTTCTGTAAAAAAGTATTTTCTTAGATTACTCCGTAGCCTATCACCTCTTAACTTCATCCTATGCCCTCTCATTCCAGAGCTTCCTTTCAAATGAAAGCGACTCGACTCATGCACATTTACGCCACGTAGGTATTTAAACATCTCTATCATATTTCCATTTTCCCGCCTTTCCTCCTAAGTATACAGATTGAGATCTTCAAATCTGTCCCTATACGCTTTATGATGAAGACCTCACACTATTTTAGTAGCTTTCCTCCATCCTTTTAATATCTTTTTGAAGGTGCAGCCTCCAGAATTGTACACAATATTCTAAATTAGGTCTCACCAGAGTCTTATACAGGGGATAAATACATCCTTTTTCCTCCTGGTCATACCTTTCCCCTTTGCACCCTAGCATCCTTCTAGCTTTTGCCAACATCTTTTCAACCTGTTTGGCCACCTTAAAAAGACCATCACATACAATCATACTCAAGTCCTGCTCTTCTGTCATGCACATAAGTTCTTCATCCCCTAAAATGTACTATTCCCTTGGGTTTTTGCAGCCCAAATGTTAATAATGACAGGGGTTGCAATTCAGCACATTATTAATAACTGGAAAAACTATACTAATTTTAATTATTCATTTTGGTGGAATTCACTTTGTCATATTTTTAAAATGGAAAGAGCAATTGCGATACAGAAAGGAAATTATGATAATTTTATGAAAATCTGGGGGCCATTAGTAAGATATTGTAATAAATAAACATCATTTTCCTTTTGTTTGATACATGTTTACATTGGGGGGAGGGATGAGTTTGGGGAGAAATATTTTTAACTAATTAATATGATTTGAGTTTAAGTTGAATATATTTCTTGAAAGTAATTGTGGGTGGGTAGGCGGGAAGGGTTATAATTTTTATGTTAATGTGATTATATAAATAGAATTTCAAGTGTTATCTAATTTTATTTGTTATTTTATAATATTCAGCACTTGTCAGATTTAAAATGAATAAAGATTTTTTTTAAAAAAAAGATGAATGTAAAAATATTAATGGGAATTTCCAAATGAAATCCCAATTTTTTTTTTTTATAAATCTTTATTGATTTTAAAGTAGTAACAGTGAATCTGAACGTATAACAAATCAAGAAAAGCACTTTGAATTTACAAGTATTTGAAAGTAATCTTTTCCCCACCCCCTTTACTTAATCAATAATATAAATGCAATTATCCTTCCAATAACCCACTCTGATTTAAAGGAGTGTGTGGTGCGGTGGTTGAAGCTACAGTCTCAGCACCCTGGGGTTGTGGGTTCAAACCCCGCGCTGCTCCTTGTGATCCTGGGCAAGTCACTTAATCCTCCATAGCCCTAGGTACGTTAGATAGATTGTGAGCCCACTGGGACAGATAGGGAAAATGCTTGACTACCTGATTGTAAAACCGCTTAGAAAACCTTGATAGGCGGTATATAAAATCCTAATAAACTTAAACTTAAACATTCCCAGCCCCCTCCTTCCCACCCTGGATGTGTAAGGAAATCAGACAAAAATTAAAGAGAAATGACAACTATATAGAAGCAAAAAAAGATGCTAATGGGCCCCACACCAAGTTAAATACATTACTATGCCCCAATATCTCAGCATTCATTTTTGCATATTTGTAGCTGGAGCATAAGTTTGCCCACCAAAAAGCGAAGTTAAGGCGATCATGGTTCTTCCAATTACATGTTATTATCTGCATGGTTATTCCCGTCATAATTAAGAAAAGCCGGAATTTATAACGATCCATAGGGGGTTTAACATGTAATAATGTTCCACATATTATGACTTCATAAGTCAATGAGATTGATGACTCAAGTACAACATTTAATTTGACCCCATATCGACTTCCAAAAATTAAGTATCAAAGGACAATAGAATAACAGATGATCCATAAGAACATAAGAGTTGCCTCCGCTGGGTCAGACCAGAGGTCCATCGCGCCCAGCAGTCCACACCCGCGGTGGCCCATCAGGTCCACGACCTATTAAGTGGTTCCTGCCTTTTCCTATAACCTATCTCTAAATCTATCTGTACCCTTTAATTCTATCTGTACCCCTCAATCCCCTTATCCTTCAGGAATTTATCTAAACCTTCCTTGAACCCCCGTAGCATGCCCTGCCCTATAAGAACATAAGATGACAATGCCAGCATCTATTAGATTTAGAACTGTCTAATTTTTGCAAACGAACTGGGGTCCAAAAAATCCTATGCAACAAAAAAAATCATGTTTGTCTCATAGATGCTGATGCTGTACACCTCATCCTCCAAGTCCAAATTCGTGGCCATCGAGACGCAGAAATATACTGCTTTATCTCAATGCTCCAAAGGTCTCTAAGACTAGATTTTGTTTTTTTATTCAAGAATTCAGGAATTAATTTATATCACTGGGCAGCCTGCTGTCCTATACAATCTGTCTGGAAGCATAGGATCTGCAAGCTATAATGAGTTTTTAAGTTTCGCCAATCAGGGAACACACTCTGAATGGCCTGCTTCAACTGCAACCACTTATAATTTTGAGACTTTGAAATACCGAATGATTGTTGCAGTCAATAAGGGGTAAGATTAATAACATATTAGAATCATCAATTCCACTGACATATGAGGTGGTTATATGTGGAACATTATTACATGTTAAGCCCCCTATGGATTGATATAAATGCCGACTTTTCCTTATCATGACCAGGATAGCCATGCAGATTGTAACCCAAAATTGGAAGAATTACGATCGTCTAAATTTCCCTTTCTGGTGGGCAAATCTGTGCGCCAGCTATAGATATGAAAAAATTAATGCTGATAGTTTGGGGTACAGTAATTTATTTAAATTGGTTTGGGGCCCGCTGACATCTTTTATTACTTCACTATAGAAAGTCTGATTATGAGTCAGTTTTTGTTTGTTTATTTATTTTCATACACATCTAGGGAAGGGTGGGAGGGGGGTATTTCTGTCCTAATTTGACCTTTGAGTATTTATTCTTGGGATGGGAGGGATGATGGAAGGGTATTATTAAATTGAAAAGGGTAAGATTATTGGGAAAATCTATGTTTCTGTGTTTTATTGAATAATCATTGGGTGGGTGGGTGGGTGGAAGAAAATGGTTGGTTATGTATATTTGTAAGTTGAATGTGCTTTTATTGACTTATTATATGTTATATATATATATATATATATATATATATATCTGTATATTGCACTATTGAAGTTTGGAAAATCAATAAAGAAATTTAAAAAAAAAAAAGAAAATTAAGTATTTTCTTCCTCTTAATTAGATGGTTGAGCCCATTGACATTTAAAGAGAATAATTTAAAATACATTATTCCATTTAACATTCAATATTTAAATATTCAATCAATTGTTCTCTTAATTTCCCACTTAACAGATAAAATGTTCCCCAATAGAAAATATCTTCATCCCCCCCAACCCACCCTAATTTTAAACAATCATGCATATCCAGACTCCCTCCCCCTAAACCCCTGCCTTCCCTCCCCTGACCCATCCCAGTTCCTCATACAAAAGCTTGTATGCTAACATATGGACTAGTGAATCCCCCCCAACCACTCAATTCCTAGCATATAGTAATAAAATATTTGAATATAAAATCCTTCCTATACAAACATATTAGAGTCTAATATAAATCCTCAATAAAGCATATATGGATATTCTCCCTTATATTTAAACCCAAATTTCATTTGCAATCATTTACCCTTAAAATATATTTCTCCCTGCATAGTTAGTTAAGTCACTAATACTGTAAATAATCATATAATATTTTCCATAAATATATCATTTAGCATAGTAACAGCTCTTATTATCATACATTCAAATTGGATTACCTTAATAAATAAGATTAGAAGCAATCTTAAAATGCAAGACATCACTAATATAACTATTTAACCCTGTTACCCTCATTAGCTTAAATCCTCACTACATAGCTTACTACCCCCAATCAATTTATTTAAATTAGTAGTGACAAGTAAAGCTTAAAATACTCTTTCAATTAAATAAGTTGATATAGAATCATATTAATTTCTATCATCACCAATACATGTGCATCAAATTTCCATAGCACAATGCTCAGATTAATGTTTAATGATAAGTAACAAGTAATTAGCAGGAACCAAATCAAGTTGATGGTTCCTAGAATAGACTTCACCATATAAGATCTGCCAATTATACAAATCCATGCTTCTCATTGTAAACAAACTTCATGGTGGTGGCAGCTCTAGCTTCCCCTTCACTCACGTGCCACTTTCGCTGGATTCTTCCTACCCATCCTAAGTCAGTAAAAAATCCCAATGCAGGAAAATGATGAGGTGACTCTCAGACACCAAACGTTCAAAATAAATAACTCGACGTCGCTCAGCCAGGTCTTGAAGATTTTTTATTAATGTTCCACATCACCAAAGATCACCGGAACTCGATCATGTGACTCTTTAATGTTTTGAATATCAACCTCCATAGTTTTGGCAACTGCAGGATTGATTCAACTCTATTATTTTAATCCTCCAAATGGCGAGTGATGCCAGAAGTTTTTATTCATCATCTTTTATTTGAAAGACATAGGGATATGTAGTTTGTGAACTGCTGTAGATATTCCTTTAATGCCCTCCAATGTGGTCCTGACATGAATCATACAGGCCTCTTTCCCAAATAGATTTTCTCCATCTAAAAGATGAACTATTATACCCGGAAAATAAATTTTACAGTAGTCGCCCCAACGTTATGGAATGCCCTACCTCAACAACTTAGAGAAGAACAACATCTAGATAAATTCAAGACTAACTTGAAGACGTTCTTATTTCGTGACGCTTTCGCCTGTCCTTAAAGCTACCTTCCTTCTCTTTTCTTCTTCTTCTCTATTTCCCTTCTTTGTTTTTGTTTTTTTTTTTCTTTCTTTTTCTTCTCTCCTTCACTCCGCTGGTTCCAATTTATTTAACCAACCGCTTTAAAAAAGCGACCCTATCCAATATGTTTTCCCCCATTCCCACTTTCTCCCTTTCTTCTCCAAAACATGTAACATTCCCCCTCCTTTCCCTCTTATCCTCACTTTCATGTTAGTCAAGTTATGTTTTTGATGTTCACCCATCTGCTTTTATATTTATAACTCTTTTCTCTTTTTATAATTTTATTGTAAACCGGCCAGATACCTGTTGATGGTCGGTATATTAAAAAGTAAATAAACTTGAAACTTGAACTAAGTTTTAGGGTGTTTCTTTTTGCTGTTGTTGAATAGTTTCTATTTGAGAGGACTGTTTACTTTTTCTCCCATGGAAATTCATGGGAACCAGGTTATGTCTCCTTCCCTCTCTATTTCATTAAAATTAATTAAAAAAAAAAAAAAGAGTAGCTTGTCACTTAGGGTTACCATATGGCTCCAGAAAAAGGAGGATGGATTAAGACATCCGGGTTTTACTTCCATTGCTTTCGCTGGAGGTAAAACCCAGATGTCTCAACTGTCCTCCTTATTCCCATATGGTAACCCTACTTTTAAAGCCCTCTTCCTCTACTCCCAGATGCCCCTAGTATCTAGGGACCTGGCTTGGATCCAAATCTGTGCTTTGGAGGCTTCAACCAAGACCTGGCATGAATTCCCTGAAAGGAAGGCAAGGAGTCTTCATGTCAAATCCCAAGACATATTGTTAAAGTGAAAGGACATACTCCAGTCCAGTAAAAGTGTTCCAAATTTAAGTTTTTTACTGAAAACATTTTCTTAAACACGATCAAAGTTCAAATTCAAATGTATAGAATACAGGTATAGAGAACAGATCTTATCTTCCATGCACTTTTTGGACCCCCCCCCCTTCCTTTGTTCTCTCTAGTCTAGCCCAATGCTAGAATTTCCCTTTAACTCTCCTTCTTTACCCCTTTTGGACTCCTATAAACTCCTGAAAGCTGCTACTACTGTCATCCTTTCTAAAGCACTACCACAGGGTTGCAACCAGGGAGTTTGCTGCTCACTCCTTTACTCCCTTCAGCAACAGAAATTCATCAGGTCATTATTCCTCTAAACTGCCAGCAGCACCTTCATGTGACCCTTCTGCAAGTTCTCTGTACTCCACTGAGCAAACTAAAGAGAATGAGTCGAGCTGCCTTTTCCTCTCCACAGCCAAGCAGGACACTGCTCTTCTTCTCTAAGAGCCTGGAGACAGTCTCCCAACTTCCCCTCTGTACTCTCTCAAACAAACTTACTGAATCTCCTCATGCATACACTGACCACTCCCTTGGACTGCACTGCTATGGCCACTCCATATGAACATAATTCACTCTACCTCTATACATTTTCTCTCCGATGGGAGGAGCACTGACTCAGTGAAGGATGCAAAACCCTTTTAAGACAGCACTCTTCCAGCCCAAACAACCAACTTTCTAAATTCTGAGCGTTATTTTACCACGGTAGCTGAAAAGAATGTTACCTTATTTCATTAAGTGCCAATTTGCAGAAACAAAATTCTATACTGTTTCAGATCATTGATTGAACCATATCCACATTATTCTCTTCTTGGTTCGGCTGAGAACTCTCATATGCAAGTATCCTATTAATTTTACTAAGCTTACAGACCTTTCCCTATCATTTATACCTCTTTCTTATAAACTCTCTCACATATATACTGTACATTCGCTGTATTTTTCACTGCACATATGCAATCAAACTCCTAAATGTATAGTTTGCAAGCATTCTCATACCAGTCAACCTAGGGAAGACAACACATTACGCTGAATATAAGGACAATAGCTCAAAAATGTTTTACACTAAAAGAAAAGTACAGTACAGAATTTCTTCATAGGGAGATGACCTCTGAGGTGCTGGTGAAGGCCCAGCAGCAGTTGCTGAAAGCAAAACTGAGCTTTCCTCTTCTGAAGAGCACATATCTCTCAGTGAATGCTCCTGCAGAAGTATATCATGTACAGGCTGAAAAAGAAAAAAATAAAGACCAATCAGAATAAATAGCAGGGTAGACTACTGGCAGTCCGGCTGCATTCAGAAAACCTATTTGTTGCAACCTGGAATCAAACTTTTTTAGTGATCACTTGGCATCTGTGGAATCCCTTCCCAAGGTCAGAAGACTTGGCTCAGAATTGTCCTCCTCAACAAATAAAAGGCTACTAAAACAAAAGAAATGCTTTAGAAGAGGGCCATATGACTGCAGTGACATAGCTATTGGTGGGCCTGGGTAGGCATAGGCCCACCCAGCGGTGGCATCACACTGCTCTCTCGCCTCTCTCCTCCACAGCATCCTGACATCTGCTGTCCTATCTCTTAAGCCTTCCCTCCCTGGTATATCTTACATGCATCCTTGGCACATTTTTGCTGCTGGCGCCAGCCCTGGCCCCAAAGGCTTCCCACTGCCCTGTCCTACCCTTGCTGACATCACTTCTTGCTTCTTGTTTAGAAGGTCATGGCAAAGGAAGGTCCTTCAGGGTCAGCGCTGGCAGCAAAAATGACACGTGTAAGGTATGCCGGGGAGGGTCTGGCTTGAGAGATAGGAGGGCAGATACCAGGGATACTGCGGAGAACAGAGGGAAGAGATGTTGGATGAGTGTAAAAAATGTTTGTGTGTATATATATATATATATATATATATATATATATATGTATATATATATATATATATATATATATATATATATATATATATATATATATATATATATATATATATATATACACACACACTAGTGTTTTAGCCCGTTACATTAATGGGTGCTAGTAAAGCTTCCTTCCCTCACATGTCCCCTATTTTCAGCTCCAGCTCTAAACCTATTTTTACCCCCCCCCTCCCCCAGCCCTCTTCTCCCATCTGTTCCCTTTCAGCCCGAGCCCCCTTTTCTCACCAGCAGCATTTCCCTCCCCACTCCACTTCCCTGTCCAGCAGCACCTCTTCCCTGCTCCCCCTGTCCCTCTTCATTGCTCCCCCAGCCCAGTAGCACCTCTTCCCTGCTCAGTCAAAAAACAGAAATGTGCAGCCACTCCTGGATAAGACGATTAACATACCTTTTGTAAAAAGACTTCCACATTGCTACAAATATTCAGATGCCTGAGCTCTTGAGAGGACATGGCTTACTTGTGGTTTCTTCCCCCTCCCCCGTTGCCAAGTCGCTGCTAATATTCAGATCCCTGAGCTGCTAATATTCAGATGATATCTCTCTGTCTCGCAGCGGGCTTTCCGGCTCCGGCCAGACAAAGTTCATTTTTTAGTTCAAAGCCGACGCTGCATCTCCTCTCTCGATCTCTGCCAGAGTCGGAAGTCTTCTCTGACTCTGGTGAGGTTCGATAGAGGAGCCGCAGCGGCGGCTTTGAACTAAAAAAATGAACTTTGTCTGGCCGGAGCCAGCTAACCCGTTGCGAGACAGAGAGATGCGTGGTAAGCGCGCATGCACACTCTGCCAGCCACGGAACTACAGATCAGGCAACACGGCAGTAAGAGTGCGCATGCGCGCTTAGCACAATACCATAACCGTTCAGAGTGGTTTACAGCAGAAAGAGACTGCATACAAACAGCAAGATTACATCAGACATTCTGATTAATACATCATCAAAAGAGTAAAATTAAACAAATTTGTCAAATAGATAGGCCTTAACTAATCGTCTATAGCAGTGGTTCCCAACCCTGTCCTGGAGGACTATCAGGCCAATCGGGTTTTCAGGCTAGCCCTAATGAATATGCATGAGAGAGATTTGCATATAAATGGACGTGGAGCAGGCATGCAAATCTGCTCCATGCATATTCATTAGGGCTAGCCTGAAAACCCGATTGACCTGGTGGTCCTCCAGGACAAGGTTGGGAACCACTGGTCTATAGGTTTGATAAGAAAAATCTTTTACAATATATTTACTCAGACTTTTTTGTTCCATTTGCCAGTTTGAAAGGATAAGGTCCTGTCTAGGAATCTAGGAATATTAAAATGTTTGTGTATATCTATCTGGGAAGGAGGATGTAGAAAGGCCCATCCAAGTTAACTGTGAGCCCATTCAACATACTGAATCTGGCTACGCCACTGGATGACCACAAACGTTCAGCGTGGAGATTTTGAGACCGAAGGTCTGGGAGGCCTCAAACGGTGTCAACTCCTGAAATTATTGACCATGTCCATGACCTGATTATGGCAGATTGGTGAATATCAGTTAAAACAATTGCTGAGATACTACAGATATCCAGAGAACGTGTTGGGTGCGTAATCCACGAGCAGCTGGGTATGCAGAAGCTGTCAGCCATGTGGGTGCCCAAATGTTTGAATGCTGACAAGAAACAACGTTGAGTAGACACTTCCAAGTTGATTTTGCAGCATTTTCAGTGAGCTGGTGCCAACTTTTCAGAACGACTAGTTACCGTTGATGAAACATGTTTACACCATTATGATCCTGAGATGAAACAACAGTCCATGCGATGGCAGCACTCAGGTTCTCCAAGGCCAAGGAAATTCAAGACCCAAAAGTCAGCATGAAAGGTCTTCGCCACAGTGTTTTGGAATCAGGAAAGTAATGTAATGACTGACTATCTTCTAAGGGGCAAAACAGTTAATGCAGAATACTACTGTAACTTGCTGTGCTGATTAAAGGAGGCATTGAAAGAAAAAAAAGGAGAAGGAATCTACAGAAAGGAGTTCTCTTTTTGTAAGACAATTCACCTGCTCACAAAGTTGGCCAAATGATGGATGTTTTGACACAGTTGGCGTTTCAGTGCATAGACCATCCACCCTACTCACCAGACTTGCTCCATCTATTTTCTGTTTCCAAACCTTAAAAAGAGTTTGAAAGGGTGACTCTTTTCGAGTGATTTGGAGGTGATTGCAGCAGCGGAGCAGTATTTCAGTGACCAGATCTGAGTATTTTTTGGAAGGGTTACAGAAACTCCAGACACAATGTACCAAATGTGTTGGCTCTACGTCATTCCATTCTTGGCTGGGCTGATAACTTTTCAGCACCCCTTCGTATCCTGCAGGCACCCCAGAACACAATGGCTTAGTATGAGTACATGCTGCTATGCCCTGGGCTGCTAGAACATGTTCTACCACTCAGCATGTAATCCTTGAGATTTCAAACTGTGATCATTGCTGGGCTTTCAGAGCTCAGAGTGAGCATGGGGCATATGGTTTAATGTGGATTCTGCAAGCAGAAGATGGCCATTAGCCTGGAATCTATGGGTGCCGGGGTAAGTGCTGCAGAGGGGATGGGGAACCAATCCCAGAAAACAGGAATGTGCCTAGAGCCAGGGAGAGCAGAGTCGGGGAATGATCCAAGCCTGTGGTCAATAGGGAATCACAGATTGAAGATGAGTTAGATCTACAAACATTAGAAAGTCGCGCTTGTAGAGGAGAGTGAGAAGTGGCAGTCAGTAAAGAGATGAGAGAGCCAAACCTGCAGGGGAGATATGATTCAGACGTTCAAACACTTGAAGGGTATTAACGTAGAACAAAATCTTTTCCAGAGAAAGGAAAATTGTAAAACCAGAGGACATAATTTGAGGTCGAGGGGTGGTAGATTCAAGATCAATGTTAGGAAATTCTACTTTATGGAGAGGATGGTGGATGCCTGGAATGCGCTCCCAAGAGAGGTGGTGGGGAAGAAAACGGTGACTAAGTTCAAAGAAGCGTGGGATGAACAGAGAAGATCTAGAATCAGAAAATTATATTAAATATTGAACTAAGGCCAGTACTGGGCAGACTTTAACAGTCTGTGTCTGTATATGGTCGTTTGGGGGAGGATGGGCTGGAGAGGGCTTCAATGGCTGGGAGGGTTTAGATGGGATGGAGTAGGTCTTAATGGAGATTTCAGCAGTTGGAACCCAAGCACAGTACCGGGTAGAGCTTTGGATTCTTGCCCAGAAATAGCTAAGAAAAAAAAATTTAAATTGAATCAGGATGGACTGGATGGACCATTCAGGTCTTTATCTGCCGTCACCTACTATGTTACTATGTTACTATATTACTATGAACAGCAGCTGGCTAGGAAAACGTGCATTGGAGCTTGATGGGGCGTGGAGGGAAATAGAAGGCTGGGTCAAGGGAAAATGAAAAGTAGAACAGGCTAAAAAGATTTAGGGAGTTGAGCAGGAAGAGAACTATTACACTCACTGCCCCAAATATAAAATATTAAAAATTATACCTATGCAGGAGAGAAGGGAGGGATGAAAGGACTAGGCAGAGCAAGGGGGAATAAGAAATTAGGGAAAATTAAAAATGGGGAATAGAATATAGTGTTGATGGGCTGAGGGAAGAGAAGAACTGGTTGGAGAAAAGTGCTTGGAATGACTTGGAGAGAGAGAGAGAAAGTATGATGCTGACAAGCTGCAAAGGGGAGGAGAGGAGAAGGTGGAGGACCATAACTTTTGATATGTCCACATTACCTGCCCTGCTCTTGACATTTAGATACAGGTTGGTCACCCACTATCAAATGTATTTTGGTGTTTTGTTTTTTTTCTCTGCTGGATAAGAGGAAATTTGTTGTGAGTTATGAGTTGAGCATCCCCAATCATTTTCAAAACTTGGCTCCTATGCTTCAAGATCCTCTTATTGACTTACAAGTGCATTCATTCTACAGCTTCTCTCTTGTCTCTTCCTACACTCCTCTCCGGGAACTCTGTTCATCAGGCAAGTCTCTCTTATCAGTACCCTTCTTCTCTACTGCCAAGCTCCATCCCTGGAACTATTCAAATCCAGAGTAAAAGCCCACCTTTTTGAGAATGCATTTATCTCATAAACCCCCATCCTAAAAACTTCCTAAGCCCCTACTTGTCCTCAATTCATAACTCACAACAAATTTCCTCTTATCCAGCAGAGAAAAAAAAACAAAACACCAAAATACATTTGATAGTGGGTGACCAACCTGTATCTAAATGTCAAGAGCAGGGCAGGTAATGTGGACATATCAAAAGTTATGGTCCTCCACTTTCTCCTCTCCTCCCCTTTGCAGCTTGTCAGCATCATACTTTCTCTCTCTCTCTCCAAGTCATTCCAAGCACTTTTCTCCAACCAGTTCTTCTCTTCCCTCAGCCCATCAACACTATACTCTATTCCCCCATTTTTAATTTTCCCTAATTTCTTCTTCCCCCTTGCTCTGCCTAGTCCTTTCATTCCTCCCTTCTCTCCTGCATAGGTATAATTTTAATATTTTATATTTGGGGCAGTGAGTTTAATAGTTCTCTTCCTGCTCAACTCCCTAAATCTTTTTAGCCTGTTCTACTTTTCATTTTCCCTTGACCCAGCCTTCTATTTTCCTCCACGCCCCATCAAGCTCCAATGCACGTTTTCCTAGCCAGCTGCTGTTCATAGTAATATAGATGATTCAATAGTTGTTGCAATGCATCTAGATGCTTCTAAAATAAGTGCCAGTGCCAGTTCAATAATGGGCCTGAGATTTTACAGTTGCTGTACATTTATTAAGAACTTTCTCCATTGGATATATATTATATATTGTATTGTAAATCAGAGAACTGGTCATGTGGCTTTTAAACTCACATTCTATGCCAGATATCCCATCAATTCATTAGGAAATGTGGCTGCATACAGGAGTATTCGATGAATTCTAAAATAGTAGAGAGTGGAAAACAACAAAAATATTATATTTTGAATATGGTTTCATTTCACAAGTTTTTCAAATTATTAAACGGCTTTGTCCCAGTGTAATATGAGCCATATCAAGTGCCATATTTTCCACAGTCCTCTTTTAAACTTTCTTAAATTCAAAAACACATGCCAAAATCGTTAAAGAGCTCTGCAGTGCCTCATACCTATTGTGCATATGCTAATTTTCATTAATAATGAAAGAATATTAAGATGCATCAGTGCTGGTTAGCATATCTGGGTTTAAAAAAAAAAAGATTTGGAGGAAAAATCCATAGTTTGTTATTTTGATAAACATGAGGGAAGCATAGAATGTTGCTACTATTTGGTTTTGGCAGGTACTTGTGACCTGAATTGGCCATTGTAGAAACTGGGTACTGAGCTAGATAGATCCAGTATGGCTATTCTTATGTTTTGAAAGCATAATGCTTGGAAAGGAGTCAATATACAAATCTTTTGAGGAAATTTTAAAAAGGTTATCACAGGTCAATGGCTGGAGCAACATTAGGGAGATGTTAGTCCAGGCCAGATGAGCTTCATACCAATTCTTCATTTTGAAATCCTAATTGTGGGCCTGTGACAGTTGGCTTATTTAAACCTGTGAAGTATTCTGAGTAAAAGTATCTTCACAGTACTGATTTTCAAAATAGAAAACCCACAGGGAGTTTTTCTTTGAAAATCAGCTAACAGCCTCAAGGAAACAAATTACACACAAATTGTTTTCTTTGTGACATTTTTGCTCAAGTACGGTAATTACAAAATGCTATGTAAGAATCCAAATATTAGGCACAATGATTATATAGCCCAAAAATAGTTAAAAGAAATAACTGGATTGCAGTTAAGGATCATCTCAAAATAATCCAAAATTAGTCAAAGTGGCCAATTTAACTGCTGAACTCCTTCTTAAGTACTCACTAACTACTTTATATGATTGGAAGTTATGGTTGCCAGCAGGATCCAGATTAATCCAATACTAGTGCTGCCCGATTCACGATTCGAATCGGTTTACCGATTCACTTCGGGTGAACCAATTCGAATCGATTTAAAACAATAAAAAATTGGCTTCCCAATTCTGACCCTCCCCCCTCGCCCACTAAAGCGGGAGCGGCAGCACTGCTCTTGCTGGCCAGCCGCTGACGCTCCTGCTTTAGAGGGCAAGGGGGGAGGGTCAGTTGGGAAGTGCTGCAGTGTCCGGCTTCCCCCCTGGCCTCCCGGCATCAAATTTACCTAAATCCATCAGCCTGCATAAGATTGCTAGTGCTAGCGATCTTTGCAAGCTACCGTTGGGTCCTCTGAGCTGTCTTTTTTCTGTCCTTCTCTGATGGAAGTGACAGTTATGCAAATTTCTCTCATGCATATTCATTAGGAATATCTTGAAAAACCAACTGGCTGGGGGTCCCCAGGACAGGGTTGGGAACCACTGGTTTAAAGTACTGTAGCTCGTACATCAGGCAGCCTGCAGGTACTGAGACCGGATGCAATGCAGGTTTTGATGACTCCATCGCCAAAGGATTTTCATCTTGCAGAGACAAGGTGTGTCTTTTGGTTTGCTGGTCCTAAAAGATGGAACCACTAGCCTGGGTATATCAGACTGCTGTCTGATACATCCAGATTTAAAAAGCAGCCTAAATCTATGCTTTTTCTGCATACATATGGTCTTGAGGCGAAGAGAAATGCTATTAGTATATTTATATTTTGTCAAGTTTTGTTGGTTGCTGGATTTTTGTTTTTTTCATTTAGATGTTGTATATTAAATCTGTTTTTCTACTGTGGATTTTTCATATTTTATGATTATGCATGTCTTCATATATTCTCACTTAGATATAGGCAGGTTATAAATGTGTTAAATAAATATATCTCCTAGACCAGCAGTCTCAAACTCGCGGCCCATGGGCTGCATGTGGCCCGCCAGGTACTATTTTGATGCCCTTGTCTGTACGCGATTGCCCACTCCACAAGTGCCCAGTGGTCACGTCCAGCAGTCGCTGTAACCTCATGCAAGCGCTTTCCTGCATATGTCAGGTGGAATCCAATTGCACGCAGATACAGGAAAGCGGTTGAGTGAGGTTACAGCAGTGAGAGCAGGCAACGTTCCAGAATGTAAGGTAACCATTGGAGCAATGGTTAGAGGCAATGATTGGAGGCAGTGCAGCTTGAAACATTGGTTGGAGGCAGAGCAGCTTGAAACAATGGTTGAAGGCATAGCAGCTTGTGCGTGTGTCTGGTGCTGGAGGAGGTGAGAGCTGAAGGCAGTTGCGGACGCCTGTTATAATCTTTTATTAATTCAAAGGAAAAGGAAATATGTTAAAGGAAAGAAATAACAATTTTGTATGAGGTAGAACTCTATAGTTTATAAATCTTTCCTTTAACAGTGGCAGAAATTTTTCACTCTTTCAGAAATTAAAAGTCTAAGGGCACTTGATGAAATTACATAGAAATACCTTTAAAACAAATAGGAGGAAATATTTTTTCACTCAATGAAGAGTTGAGCACTGGAACTCATTGCCATAGCTCGGTTTTAAAAAGGTTTGGACAAATTCTTGGAGGAAACATCCATAGTCTACTATTGAGACAGACATGGGGGAAGCCACTGCTGTCCCTGGAATGTTGCTACTATTTTTGTACTGGTTTTGCCCAGTATTTGTGACCTGGATTTGCCACTGTGGAAACAGGACACTGGGCTAGATGAACCAGTAGTCTGACTCAGGATGGCTATTCCTATGTTCTGCAAGAAAAAGGTAAAATGTCTATATTTCTATTGCAGACAATAGTAATTGTGAAAGAAAGGATTACCTTTGTTAGAAAAGAAATCCATTTCGGTGAAGAAAATGCTTCTGTCAAGATTTCTCGAACCTAAAGTTACAATAAAGATTAAAATGTTAAGTGTTCCCTTACAAGCATTCCATAAAATTTACCAAATTTCAAGAGCATCAGTTTGAATAAGGACTTACAGACAGATGGGCACGTTGAGCACGTTTGTGTCGATTGGAGTGAATAGCCCCTTATCCCTGGAGCAGCCATGAGGTGAAACGCTCTGGCCATTGTCGGTTGGGGCGGGAATTCAGAGCCCACACACACCGCAAAATAAAGTTTTTCTGAATGGCTTAATACTAACTGTTTGTTAACTGGTAACATCTGGCTAACAGCTTGTTGTGTCAGCAATTTAACTGTGAACAGTATTAACAGCACTAACATAGCACTAACTGTGCCTTTTCTGACACTTCTATTGAATATCAAACTTAAATATCAGCTGTAATACAAGCTGAGGTTTTTTTGCCAATGACGTAACTTACCCTCTCTAGTTAGAGGAGGGTTCTTCCCTAACGGGGTTCTGAGGCTTTTCCTCCTCTTGGCAAGGTGTTCTATGCTGTTATTTCAGCCTTTAAAATAATCTACAGCTCATATTTTTGTCAGTATTAGAATTTTAACTGCACTGGGGGTTTTTGCATTGTGATTATTCGAACCCCACTATTTACCCTTCTCAGTTGACAATATTGACCATTTTACCTACTCTCTGATTTCTGTCTTTCAACCTATTCTTAATCTTTAATAAGTCATTGCCTCCTATCCCATTACTTTCTAATTTCTTCAGAAGTCTTTCATAAGGTACTTTGTCTAATGCCTTTTGAAAATCCAAATACACAATATCAACTGGCTCACCTTTATCCACATGTTCATTCACCCCTTCAAAGAAATGCAGTAGATTGGTGAGGCAAGATTTCCCTTGACTAAATCCATGTTGGCTTTATAATAGTCTCTATCATTTTGCCTGGCATCGACATCAGACTCACTGGTCTAATTATCTGGATCACCTCTGGAACCCTTTTTAAAAACTGGCATCATGTTGGCCGCCCTCCAGTCTTCTGGTACTATCATGAACCTCCTCCAATAGTTTAGACCAGGTTGGGTTTTCAGGATTTCGTAAATGAATATGCATGAGATCTATTTGCATACAATGGAAGTAGTGCTTGCAAATTGATCTCATGCTAATTCATTGGGGAAATCCTGAAAACCCAACTGAATTGCGGCCCTCAAGGACTGATATTGGTATAACCCTAGTTTAGTGCCTGAGGTTATCGGAGATGGATCCTCTGACAGTGGATAGTCCAGGAATACCTTGGTGACATTAGCTATTTGGAATTCTACTATACAACCAGGCCAAGCCTCTGGCCCAAGCTGTGTTCTGTTTCTCATGGTAATATCTCTACCTACTGCAATAACTGACATATAAGGGGACACCAGGTTCATGAGTAAACAAGATTTATCTTTGGTAGACATCTAGAAAATCATTGCTAGTATAGCAGCTATATATTGTGGCAGTTATACATTTTTCCCAAGCCCAACTGGAGCTAAGCTGTTTAAGAGAAGAGAACTGGGCAGAATGAATCACAATTTACTTTCTTAGAGTCACGAGTGTCATTCTTGCAAGCTACTGGCTAATATTAAGCATGGTCTGGCAATTCATTGTTAGATTGGGCATATGGAAAATATGGCTAAAGCAAAAATATTGAAGCTTTTTATTCTTTCCAGCCCAGCAGAGGTTATACAAAAGGGATCGAGAAATGTCTGTCCATCTGTCTTGTCTATCTACAATTAAAATAGTTTTTTCAAAATTTAGTGGAATGGGATGAAACTTGACATATTGGAAAATCTGATAAAGATGCATCATTCAAAAGTGAGCCAAATCAGACATGAAAGTCCAGAGATTAAGTCTCCCCACAATGGCCTAATGCATTTCTATGGAAGAAAAAGTTCTAACTTCTGTTGCATAGAAACTTACATACAGGGAAACCTAGCAGTTAGGGAATACTTCCTTCTAAGACTCATGATGCTATTGCAACATTAGAAATCAATTTTGATAGAGCTGGAAGAGAAAAGGAACAAGGGGAATTTCCCAAGTCAAAAATAAATAGGCAAAGAATGAGAAACTGGGGGATGGAAATATGAATGAGTCAAGAGTGTCTGCAGTCTGCAGTCATACAACATTTCTTAATCTGGCTTTAACCAGGTAAAGATCAATCAGGAGGTTGTGAATTTGTGGATACTCCTTTATATTTTGAGCATGAATAATGAACAGAAGTCATGGAGAAAAAGAGGTTTTACCAACTGATTAGGTAATAGTACTTTGAAAACAAAAGGAATGAGGTGGGCCTAATTCACACATTACTTCATCAAGAAAGAATGCAACCAATGCTTGATATAGTCATTATTCATCCGAGAGATTATGGTTTGACTTGGGTAAATCAACTAACAAACACACGGATCATTATTCAAATTATCCAACCCACAAAAATTCAACAATAAAGAAAAAAGGGGGTATAAGGGATAATTAATACAGAAAATTTTTTATTGTTTTTTAATTTTTATTTAGTGCCTAACTTCCTATTTGTAAAAGCTGTATTTGCTAATAACCCACATATAGAAACTTATTTTGAGCACACAACTTTTACCCTAACATAATTGTTTTGATTTAAATTTTAGAGGCTGAAGTATCATAAAGGATGCGTGATTCTCAGTAAAGAGACCTCTTATAACTTAGATGTTATTTCAAGTCTTCATCCTGAATACATATGATGTAATCATTTACTTCAAACCTCCTTCCTACCTCAAAAGATTTTTATTAATTTGTTAATTTATTTGTTTATTAATCTAAATTGATAAATTTATTTAAATAGAGACTATCAATTAGCTTGAATAAGGATGCAAATTTTAAATCTATTAACTAAAATAACTTTATAAATTTATCAAAATTATGTAACAAAAAAAGGAGAAATGAGAACAGCAACATTTATCTTAATGGCTTCCCAGCCAGGACCAACGTTGGTAGATTATGAATGTTGGTCCTGACATTTATGGTTTATATTTGACAGCAATGGACCCTTTAAGACCCCTGAGGAAGGCATTTTTTTATTTTGCCGAAACACGGTCCTTGTTGGGTTGTTTTATACATTTGGTTTTTATCATGTGTGTCTCTTGTGACTGTATATACCCTTTGTGGATTGTTTTTAAGCTACTTGGATGCATATTAAACTACAAACCGGTACACCCGATTTTCTGATTGAGTTGGATAACCTGGACATACTGAACTACCTAGTGGAGAAATACCTTGTGTATGTTGGACATTACAGCCATTTTAACACATATTTTCTCACAGTCTACGCAGCCTTTTTTACAAGCTAACCAGATGGAACAGCATGTACTTTGCTAATCTATGAAAATGATACTCCTGCTGGCCTAGTTCTTGTCTTCCTAAGGAGGATACTTCTCCAAGGTTCGGTGACCATTGTTCATTTGTACTGAGCTGTTATCAGTGCCGTATGACATATGCAAGGCACCCTGTGAAGCCATAAACCACCCATAACAAGTAACAACCCCTGAAGGATGAAGGGGGAGCAGGGATGTGGGGGCCTGGTGCCTGTCTCTAAAGCAAGCCATGGGATCCAGGCATGGCCAGGATGCTGGAATGTCACCCTTGCATCTTTGTTTCCATTTGCTGCATAAGACTGCTTACAAGGACACCATCCTGAAGACATACAGTGTTGTATAACGAATAAATCAGCCTCAGCAAGGTGATAAGGATTCAAGATATGGACAAAAGAAGTTCCCGAAGTGCCCTCTGTTTCTGGACTGCTAGGGCCCCTCTCGTGGAGGGGGAAGTGAGAGGCGTGGACTGGGGGGGGGGAATAGTTAGGTATACATTTTTTGTATCATTAGGGAGTCATATGACCAGAGTTCGGGGATGAGCCTTTTGAAACAAAGCAAGAATTTATCTGTATAAAAGAACATGCATCACAAGTAGGGTCAGAGAGATTTACCTGCTTATGCCTGAAGGGTGTGCTAGCCCCCTGCTCGGCATATGAGTGTAAGTGTTACTCTCCATTGCATATTCTGAACTGACAATATATATTTCTTGCTGTTATGACTCCGCTGCTATAAACTTGTATGCCATTTTACTAATAATAAAAATATTGTCTGTTTTGGAAAATACAATGCCGTCTTGTAGTCATTCCAATGAGGTCAGCAAAGCAGCCTTTTTATCTCATGATCCACAATCGTTTTTGTTGTTTTGACATTTAAGACGCCATTGTAAACACATGAAACTGTACTGAACATGAAATAAGGCCAGGCAGGGCTGTAGAGTTGGAGTCAGAAGCAATTTATGGGTTACAGAAGTCGAAGGTCAAGTAAAGATTTTCTAAAACTTCTCACTGGTGGACTTCATCAATAGCAATGATAACTTTCAAGTTTATTTACATTTGATATACTACTTGGGACCATGCCTTTATGGCAATTTATAGTAGGGATTTTCAGTGTTACAAAGAGAGAAAATAAAAGATTATACTTCAAATAAGTGAGGAAACAAGGACAAAGATAGTGGGCTAGATTCAGAAAACGGCCCCCCAAATTAGTCAATAATCCAACAAAAAGGGGCCAAATAACCCACACCAAAAGGACAATACAACTCAAAGCAAAGTGGGATTTGACATCACAGAATCGGGATAAATGGCCTGAATCAGCTCTTACAATGTCTCTGTAATACACTTCAAAGAGGAAAGACATTCCAGGAGTTTGATCGAGCAACTCAACCTGGTAAAAACCAAGTCATTTGAACCTTGTTCTTTAGCTGGAAGATGTGTGTTTTCAGGATTTGGAATAAGATTGCATAAATGAATTCTGGAAAACTGTAGATTATAAATATTCGTATTGTATTGTGATTGTCAAGAAAACTTTATCTTGAATGTGTTTGATTAAAAAGTGTATTAATTGGGTTTTTTTGAGAAGGAATCCCAAGGAAGGTACTAACCGCCGAAACTTGGAACATGTTGAGTCTTCTTTTACATCCTTGACCACCATTTAATTTAATTTACACACACACAGACACACACCCACACCCTTTACAAGTTTACTCCCCCCCTAAACTGTAGCACAGTTTTTAACGCTGGCTGTGGTGGTAACAGCTCTGACGCTCATAGGAATTCTATGAGTATTGGTGCCGTTACTGCCATAGCCAGCGCTAAAAAACACGCTACAGTTTTGTAAAAAGGGGGGTAATGTGGTGTCTTACATACCACTAAATCACCCAAAGGATTCAAAGCGGTTTATAAAACAATTAAATTGACAAGTAATGACCAAAAATCTAATCAGGTACTTTGAAATTCCATTCACATTTGATAATTATCTTGTAGTTAGTACAATCAAGACTTGTTCCTACAATATCCTGATACTGTGGTGTGAAACCCCCCAAATTTGTCCCTAGAAAGATCCGCACTAAATTAGTACGAGGGGTCGTACTAGTTTAGTTTTTTCAATAATGACATCATATATTTTAATTTATGTATGACGTTTTGTGTGTTTGTTGCACTTGAGCATGGGTTTTAACAGATATTTTGTAAATATGATGTTATTGTATACAACTGTGTGTTTGTTGTTATTTTATGATGTGTTTTTTGTTGTAAAAAGCGCAGAACTGTAAGATGTCGTGGGATATAAATTTTTTAAATAAACAGTCCCACTGTATTGCACAATTAACTTGCACTATGCCAATGTTTTTATTAAGATTAACTGAAGCCTAGACGTGATAAGAGAGGAATCTTGAATTATTTGGTTAAACAATAAGCAAGACGGTAAGGGGGAGCAGAGAGATTAAGAATACAGGATTTAGAGGAAGAAGAAAGATGCCATAAAGGAAGATGTTTGCTTCTGAGCTTCTAATTTCCTCTTTTAAAAAAAAAAATTTAAAAAAAAGCCTAAGACATGCAGGGGTAAGACTATTACCGCTGCAGCAACAACATCCTCTGATTCTGCATCATCAAAACAGATATTTGTGGCAGCTTTTATGATGCCTTTGCTATCTACCAGGAGTCCAGCTGGAGAAATCTTTAAGATCTGAAAAAAAAATCTCTCCTCTTAGTCCATTCACTAAGACACATCTATTCAAGGAGGGACACAATTTTTTCTCTCACGGCCCCTCAAATTTGGAATTCATTCCCAATTAATTTAAGGGAAGAAAAATCGCTTAGTAAGTTCAAAGGTCTCCTGAAAAACTGGCTTTTCAAGGATGCCTTTAAATGAGTTATTTGAACTCTATATAATTAGGATACTCTCTAGTGGACTAATAATGCTGTTAAGTGAAAATTGAGCGGGTAACCTTTTCCCATCCCATTGTTTCTTTACCCATGCCCTTTTTATTTTTATTTATAAATTGTATTTAATCTTTCCCCCCCCCCCCCCCGTTGTATCTGATTGGTCAAAAGTCGTATTATTGTCTGGTTCAATCAATGTGTTTTTCTTTTTACCCTGATTTTATTGTTATTTGTAAATCGCATTGGATTAAGATTTTGCGATTAAATCAAATTTTAAAATAAACTTGAAACTTGAGAAAAGGATGGAACAGCAGTGCCTTCCTTGCCTTTGGACAGCAGCATTTCGCTGTCCCCTGAAGCTTAAGAGACACCAGTTAACCCAGTAAAAGTGTGCATGAGCTGCACCAACTTACAGTCAGTACAGGTTGATGACAGCAGAAACTACACTATGGGTTGCTTATATCAAGCCGCACTAGCGGGGTTAACGCGCGTGACGTTTCATCATACGTTAACCCCCGCGCTGGCCTAAAAACTAACGCCTGCTCAAGGGAGGTGTTAGTGGCTAGCGCGGCTGGCGATTTAGCGCACGGTATTACACGCATTAAACCGCTAGTGTGGCTTGATAAAAGGAGCCCTATGTCGGATCTTATCATTATCACTGTTGGACTCGCCTATTAGAGCAGTGTATTGCCGCTGAATCAACCCAACAAAGTGTTTATCAATAAAGTAGATAGTGTGAGTAATTTAGAAGAGGCCAAGGGAATCTGTCCAAAGAAGGCTTCCTCATGGGCTTCTCCACCATTGATTTTTGCTCCAGTAAGACCTGTGGTATTTGAATTGGACAAGATATGGAAGGTCAGAATGGCTCTGGGGCAAACTATTTCCACACAATTAGTTGAAAATTAGGACAGACTTTCCACCTTAGAATGTTGGTTGAATAAACATGAAGCTCAAATAGCATTGTTGCAAATCTTTATACAAAAATTAGACTCTACTGTTAATCACCTGGAATCTCTTTCATTTTCATTAGTGAAGGGGAATGCAAATCTTATGAATAAATGTGAGAATTTATAAATTTCCCAGATTCCAGGAATTTCTCTACAACAAATTCTATATAAGTTGCTAGAAATTAGGCACCCAAATTTGGACACCTAGGGCAGATGCACATGCAAATTAATTAGTTAATGAGGTATCAACAATCAATAATTGATGTTAATTGGCAGCAATTTAAAGTTACATGCACATCTGCCCTAAATTTTATAGTGCTCAGCTCCAAAGGAATGTGGCCATGGAAGGAACATGGGCAGATCAGGGACCATTCCAAGAAGTTAGTCTCAGTGTTATAGAATACTATACAATGCTATGAATTGGGCACCAGCATTTACACCAGGTAATGGAAGGTGTAAATGCTGGTGCCCAAGGTTAGGTGTGAAATCTGCACTAAGCTAGTATTCTATAATGGGTGTTCTATGTGGAATGCCTTTTATAAAATACCAGTTTAGCACAGATCTTCCAAACTAACATTAGGTGCCCTTTACTGAATCTGGCCCTATATGTTGGACCTACCAGTGTCCAGGGTCCTTTTTTGCCTCCCTATAATCAGAAGAAATCTGTAGATGAGGGAGGATGGATAATCTCTCCTATTTCACAAGACAGTGTGCTTTTCTTTCCTCCCTCTTAGTAACTATGACTCTGGATTATAATAGAGAGGTTATTAAGACTTTAGACATAGAAATCCCAATTTTTGTGCTCTGAAGGTCAATATATTTCCGGATGTTGCAAAAGTTATATAAAAGCCTCATAGCAATGAGCACTTCATTTCTGTTGAAATTTTCATGTACATGCATGATCAGATATCAAAATGAATCTTATGGTTTTACTGAACCTTCACAATTAATAATGTCTGTAAATAACAAGATAGTAACTGCTGATCAGAGAAGTACTGTCCAGGTTGAAGAGGCCTCGCCTAGTTGAATCCACTTTCCCACCTTGTTTTAACAATTTATTTTTTTTAATATTAGTATCTTTTGTTTTCTTGTCATCATTATTGTGGACTTGAATAATTATATAAAAGTTTATCTCCTTCTTATTTAATATAAACCTTGCAAAACATTATTTATGACAGTCTGATTCCTAAATTCCAGGATTATCTTGGAATTAAAATGTAGATTTGTTAAATAAATAAAACAAAGTAGAGAGTAAACTGGGGGTGGTTCAAGATGGCGGCGATGTAGAGAAGCTGCGAGAGACGTAGTTAATATTCTCCTAGCCTGCATTTCCTTATTCAAATACCTCTGATCCAATGCCTCATTCTAAGAGGAAAGGGGTGCTCAGGGCTTATTCCTCTTCGGCCCTGACGTCCACCCTGATTCAGCAGACGATGGACCGTTTCCTCGCGGCTCCTCCGGTGCTCACATTTGCCAGAGTGGAGAGCTCGGCGTTGGGTGGTGATAGGAGGGAGTCACTAGCCCTTTCGAGCACAGAAATATCATTATCTCCTCCGGCTCCCATGACACCTCTGTGCCCGGCAACCGCTGAAACGCTGCGGCAAGAGTCACACGCTCCTGGAAGTGGAGACGTGGGGGTCTCCCAACGAGGGCACAGCGTCGACGGTGGGACAACTGATGGAAACAACTGAGAAAGGGGAATCTCTTTCCTCTCCGACGGAGGTCTCTATGAATAGCATCTGGCTCTTGCTTCAGCGGATGGAAAGAAAAATTGAAAAATCAACTGAAGAGGTAACAAAATTAACTGAAAAATTGGAATTATTGACTGGGACAGTTGAAACTATGAGACTAGAATATACAGGCCAAGCCAAGCAGATGCAGGTGGATATTCAACATTTACAACAATTTAAATTGGCTTCAATTAAAGATAGTTCTACCATTCATAAGAAACTAGAACAATTTGAAAACTTTAATAGGCGTTTGAACCTCCGCTTCTTAAATTTTCCTCAAATTCCAGGTGTGTTACCTATTGATTTATTGAAAAGATACTTCATTGAAAATTTGGAAATTTCTTCAAACTGTATTCCTCCAATTAATAAAATTTATTATTTACCAAATAAAAAGATGCCTGGAAGAGAAGAAGATGAAAATGAGATTGGAAATGGGATTGGAAAAGAAAAGGTTGGAAAGACAAATGTGATAGATTTTGCAAATGTGATGGCTTTACTTGAACAAACAATAACATCTGAGACGGATAGAGCAACGTTATTAGTATCATTTGTTTTGGGGCAAGATGTGAATATGATTATGAAATTGTTCTTCAAAAATTCCCAAAAATTATTTGGGGGACGGAAAATATGGATATACCCTGATGTTGCTAAGACTACACAAGAACGAAGGAAAGAATTTCTTTCTATGCGACAACAGACTATAAATCTGGGAGCAACGTTTCTTTTGGCATACCCCTGCAAATGCTTGGTTAGGTACTTGGGTGTTAAATACGCTTTTTTCTCTCCTAACCATCTGAAGGAATTTCTAGATGTTAAGAAGATCATCAAGGATTGAGGGATATTGGTAGTAATGGGTGCTTGATACATTATGCCTTTTTTGGTTTAACTTATACCTTTAAATTTCTCTCTAAATTTATGCTTGATCACCCCCTATTATAGTGGTCTAAGAAGGGGTTAATCAATATGATGTATTGTAAGAGTTTAATTTTTGCTTTGTTATTTTTTCTTCCCTGTATTTAATGGAACAAGAATTATTCTTGTAAAATTAGATTGTATAATTATAAATAAATAATAATTAAAAAAAAAAACCAAAGTAGAAAAACACAGGATTTACAGCAGAGCAGTCTCAAACTTTCTTTTTGACAATGTTCATATGGCTGAACAAAATATCAATCCCATACATATCATTTATTTTTGCTGAAAAGGGAGGATAAGACCAGAGCAGGGCAAAAAAATAAAAGACCAGAGCGAAGAGACTATATGAATTCTTTGTTTCAGTCTTTTGGAAGAAGATGTAAGAAATCTACCTGAATCAGAAATGGTTTTCATGGGTGATGATACAGAGGAACTGAAAGAAATCTCAGTGGAACTGAAAGATATACTAAGCCATATTGGCAAGTTAAAAAGTGATAAATTACCTGGACTGGATGGGATACATCCCAGGGTACTAAAAGAACTCAAACATGAAATTGCTGACCTGCTGTTAGTGATCTGTAACCTGCCATTAAAATCGTGGTACTGATGTGGCCCTTTTGAACCTGGGCGTGGCAGCCTATTAAAATTGGACGGATGTGTGGTGGAATGGACAAGCATGACAAATAAAATAGCCATTATATTTTCCTCCCATTGCTCTGGATTTACTAGTCAGGGTTTGATTTATAAGATAAGGACCTAAATCAAGGGCAGAGGAGAAGGGTTTATGAATGGCTATATAAAATTACAATTGGATAAGCCAGAACACAAACCAGATAAGACAAATATGGGATAATATATTGACCTAAATATGTGTTTTGTGCTGAGGTCACTGGAAACAGGAGTAGGCCTTCTCTCAGGTCACTAGAATTAATATATAAGCTCTGTTGAAGAGCAGAGCAGATACACCAGGCTGTAGCTTAGTTTTATGAAGTTTCATTATTTCAATGTGTGCCCAGTCTGGTCTCCAAAGACCTGTAGCAGATAAGGTTTGGTTTTTGACCTGGTTGCTATAGGGATGGACTTTTCTTCTTACTACAGAGATTACATTCCAGGGGAAGGGGTTTCTTCTCCTTTTTTTTTGCAGGGCAAAGTTAGAAATGCTAATTGGATATACAAAATGCATATACAATGAATTAAATTTTAGTAAACTATTAATGTAGGAATTTCATATTCAAGGGTTTAGATTGAAATATAATTACCTCTAAAAATTGTACTGGAGGATTCATATAGGAAAACGTAGGGTTTGTGGGAGTGGATTGGCCATGCCCCTTCTCTTTCACTGAGACACAGGATTTTCAGTGTATGCTCTTAAGTGACTCAGTAACATGGGAGCAGCAGTTTGTTAAGAAGAAATGATTTAAAGCTGTGTGTTGGATAATTTTTCCTCTGTAAGTATATTGTAATATCTTTTCTTGGTTTCTTCTGTATCTTTCTTTATCAGATAAGCTAGTATTAAAATGTAACTTTTAGGAATTCTTATGTGAGGGGGACAGACACTCCCCCAATATGCATGCAAGCGCCTTATATGGTATCAAGTATTCTTGACCAATTATATGCAGGCAGTAAAATGTCGTCATGTATTAGGTATATTTTAAGTGAACCTAGCAGAACAGAATTTTGAGGGTGTTAAGTCAGAGAAGTTGTATTTACACTCTCTAACTTGTTCCTCCATTGTACAAATAAATGCCTTGAAACAGGATGTCTGTTAAATTTTAAATAAACAATATTTTACTGGAAATATTTGTACAATTATCATCATTTCAGTGTACCTATGAGCAGGGTAGAACCAAAACTCTGCTCAGTACCTGAAGATTGGAGGGTGGCCAATGTTACGCTGATTTTTTAAAAGAGTTCCAGAGGAGATCTGGGAAATTACAGACCAGTAAGACTGACCTCAGTGTCAGTAACAATAGTGGAAACAATTATAAAAAATAAAATTAAGGAACATGTAGACCAGGGGTAGTGATCTCCGGTCCTCGAGAGCCGTATTCCAGTCGGGTTTTCAGGATTTCCCCAATGAATATGCATTGAAACCAGTGCATGCAAATAGATCTCATATATATTCATTGGGGAAATCCTGAAAACCCAACTGAAATACGGCTCTCAAGGACTGGAGTTCCCTACCCCTGATGTAGACAAACATGATTTAATGGGATGGAGTCAGCATGGATTCAGCCAAGGGAGATCTTGCCTCACCAATTTGCTTGACTTCTTTGAAGGTGTGAATAAACATGTCGATAAAGGTGAGTTGGTTGATGTAGTGTATCTAGATTTTCAGAAAGCATTTGATAAAGTTTCTCATGAGAGGCTCCTGAGAAAATTAAAGTCATGGGATAGGAGACAATGTTCAGATATGGATTAGAAATTGGTTATCAGATAGAAAACAAAGGGTAGGGTGAAATGAACATTTTTCTCAATGGAGGATGGTGAATAGTGGATTGCTACTGGGATCAGTGCTATTTAACTTATTTATAAATGATCTGGAAATTGGAATGACAAGTGAAGTGATTAAATTTGCAGATGATACTGAACTGTTCAAAGTTGTTAAAACGCATGCAGATTGTGAAAAATTGCAGGCAATTGTTAGGAAATTGGAAGACTGGGCGTCCAAATGGCAGATAAAATTTAATGTGGACATCAGCAAAGTGATTCACATCAGAAAAAAATAACCCAAACTATAGTTACCAGATTCTAGGGTCCACCTTGGAGGTTAGCACCCAAGAAAAAGATCTGAGTGTCATTCTAGACAATATGATGAAACATTCTGCCCAAGGTGTGGTGGCAGCTAAAAAAGAAAACAAGATGCTAGGAATTATTTTTTAAAAGGCTGGTTAATAAGACTTAGAATGTTATAATGCCTTTGTATTGCTCCATGGGGCAACCTCACCTCAAGTATTGCATTCAATTCTGGTCACCTTATCTCAAGAAAGATATAGTGGAACTAGAAATGGTTCAAAGTGCGACCAAGATGATAAAGGGGATGGAACTTCTCTTGTATGAGGAAAGACTAAAAAGTTAAGGCTCTTCAGCTTGGTAAAGAGACGGCTGAGGGGAGATATGATTGAAGTCTACAAAATCCTGAGTGGTATAGAACGGGTACAAGCGGATGGATTTCTTACTCTGTCAAAAATTACAGACTCTCAAAGTTACAGGGAAATACTTTTAAAACCAATAGGAAGAAATATTTTTGTCACTTGGAGAATAGTTAAGCTCTGGAACACATTGCCAGAGGTTGTGGTAAGAGCGGATAGCATAGCTGGTTACAAAAAGGTTTGTACAATTTCCTCGAGGAAAAGCCCATAGTCTGTTATTGAGACAGACATTGTGGAAGCCACTGTTTGCCCTGGATTGGTAGCATAGAATGTTGCTACTAGTTGAGTTTCTGCCAGGTACTAGTGACCTGGATTGACCACCGTGAAGACAGGATACTGGGCTAGATAGACCAATGATCTGATACAGTAAGGCTATTCTAATGTTCTTAAAATACATAGTGATGGTGACTGCTGAATGAGAAACAGCAGATGATTAGATTGTAAGCTTTACTAATCAGGGACTGTGCCTGGATTATTTAATGTACAGCACTACAAATGTCCAGTTGTGCTACTACTATTTATTATTTCTATAGTGCTACCAGATGCGCGCAACACTGAACACGCAAGAGACAGTACCTGCTTGAAAGACAAACAGGACAAAAAGTGTGAATCTATACATGTTGTTCAGGTACATAGGGAATTACAAAGGGAATGTTGAAGTGGATATGGTAGAGAACTATAGAGGGAATGACAAATAGATATGGGTACTTTACAAGTGGGGTGTAGTTAGAACTTACAAGCAGCTTCAAAAAGTGGGTTTTGAGGCAGTTTGTTCCAGGCATACGACACAGCAAAGTAGAAGGAATGGAATTGGGAATCGGCAGTAGAGGAGAAAGGTGAAGATAAGAGAGACTTTCCCAATGAATGGAGTTCCCGGGATAAAGTATAGGGACAGATAAGATAGGAGAGATACCGAAGAGCTGCAGAGTGAATATACTTGTAGGTCAATAAGGAGTTCGAACTGTATGCGGAAACTGACAGAAATCCAATGAAGTGACTGGAGGAGAGGGGTAATGTGGGCACAACGACCCTAGCAGAATATGAGGTGTGCAGCAGAATTCTGAACAGATTGAAGGGAAGAGAGGTGGATTAGCAGAAGACCTGTGAGAAGCAAGTTGCAGTAGTCCAGGCGAGCGTGGATGAGGGTCTCGGCAGTGTGCTCAGAAAGGAAAGGCTGGATTTTAGCAACGTTGTTGAGAAAGATACAGGTTTTAGCTGTCTAGGGATGAGTCAAAGATGACCTCGAGGTTGCGAGCTGATGAGGCAGGAAGGATGCGAGTATTATCCACTGAAACAGAAAAAAGAGGAAGAGGAGAGGCGGGTTTAGGAGGAAAGATAAAGAGTTCAGCCTTGGCTATGTTTTAGATGGCAGTGAGACATCCAGGTAGCAATGTCAAAAGGCAGGCTGAGGCTCGTGCCTGGATTCCTGTAGAAATTTCAGGTGTAAGGAAGTAGATTTGCAAGTCATCAGCATAAAGGTGCTACTAGAAGTGGTGAGAAGAGATTAGAGCACCAAGGGAAGAAGTATAGATGGAGAAAAGAAGAGGTTCCAGGACAGAGCCCTGAGGTACACCGCTATAGAAATGATAAGTAGTAGTGAAACTATGGGTAATGGTGAAAACAGAAAGAGGGACCAGTTATGCAGATTTAAAGTACCCGACTCTCTGCTCTCCCCAGTCTGCAGGCACACATGGTTGTTAAGTAAAGCAAGGACTTGTTTGTCAAATTTATGGCGACACATCTCTCTGCTCTTAGTAACATTCCGACACACTGGTCGAGAACCACTGATTTAGAGGGAAGGCGGCATCTTACACTATGTGGTGGCCGTTTTTGGTTGTATTAAAGAAATTCATCTGATGATTGTTCAGAAAAATCTGATGAAAAATCTAATCAGCTGATATTCAACCAATAGCAGTCAATTTTTATTTATTTTTTTATTTTTGTAATGCTGACTGCTAGAGGGCAGAATTAGTTCTGGATATTCATAGCAGAGCCAAGTCTGGGCACTGAGACTGAATATCCAATGATAATTCCTAGTGAGCTGGTCACCAGAGCTTATGTGGATCCAATCAATATTCAGCCTCTGGGACCAGCAAAAAGGATGCAGGAGCTCTCTCCTCCACTAGCAAACACCATGAGACTGCCTCTAGAGTCAAGGCAGCCATTTTGTAAAAGGAGCCATGATGGGCAGGACTGTGTGGGCGCTTAAGACCTCAATAGCCCACCAGAACTTCACAAGTTAGGCCCATGGGTTCTATAGTGGCAGTGATAGGGCTCAGTCAGTCCTTTTTGACATCAGAGGCAGGATTAGGGGGGTTTGGATTGCAGGAGGGAAGAGATCACCAGGAAAGCAGATGCCACAACCCATAAGTTATCTAAGTACTGGCCAATATTCAATGTTAGCTTTGTGACTAAAGTTAGGACAGCTTTTATGCTGGCCTGATAGTGTGGTGGTGTTTTGGCGTTTTGGCCTTCCTTCACAATAAGCGCTATGTAACTTGCAACAAACTGTTTTGAAAACACATTTAAAAACATCCATACCTGTTTGTCCATAAGAGTTCCAAATACCAAGATAAAGAACCCCTAGAAAATTGCAGAAACAATAAGAACAGTTGTTAACCAGACTCTATAATCCAGCTGTTCTATAGTTTTTTAATCTATTAGTATATTAAATCTTTTTTAGAAATTCAAACTATGATTCAAATAATCACCAAATCTGACTAATTCTGGGCTCAGTTCCTAAATTTAGAAGCTATAATTCACAAAGTACCTAAATTGAGGTACCAGAAAAGAGGTTGGGGCAAGAGGCAGACACAGGAATCTGAAGTTAGGCTAGCAGCAAGGATTTCCAGTGCTGAGCACCTAACTAAGACGCCTAAAGTTAGACAGTGGAATAGCAAAAACACAACTTCAGTAATCTCTTGGCACTATTCAGAGGGACCTCAGGGGAAAGAAGGAGGAAGAGGTAATTCCTGTATGCATCTTGATAGCTTGGCTGAGAAATTCCCCTGATGCAACTATAATGCGAAACAGGGCCTGTAGGGAATTCTATGTTCTTTTCCTGTGCGTTGCAATTAAAACAGCACTGGGAGATTAGTCTCAGAAACTGTGGAGATTTTTCCAACACCACAGGACACAGTGTTTCAAATAAGATAAGTGTTGGTTTCCTATTTTTATTTTAAAAAAAACATTTAAAAAAAAAAAACTATTTAAATGAGTTTATGATACACTGATTATTTAAATTTAAATGGAGTTTTTCTGGACCGAGGATGTATTTTTCAGTGACAACTGCATAATTGTCATAGAGTTTTCACAGCTGATAGTAATCCCTGGGAAACACCGAGGTCTTTTCTCCGTACTAATTTGGAAGCCCTATCTATAGAATCTCTGGTCTTGGTTTGTTATATGAATATCTTTTTTGGTGGTTATATAATATTCAAATAAAGTCATATATTCGTTGGCAGATGGTAATTGTACATCTTTGCAATGTATGTATTTTTATTTCTTATATGGATAAGAGTAGTGGTGAAAATACTAATAAATGGTCTGATATAATCCAAATAAGAAGGAGCTGAATTTGGGGTAGAGCAAGGGTGAGCTTTAAAATCCATTTAGGAGGGAATTCAATAACAGTCCTGAAACTTGGGCACCGAAAAAATTCAACACTAAGTGCTATTCTTTAAAGGGTGTGCACCTTTAAAATAGCATTTTGCACAGATCCTGCACCTAACTTTTGAGTGCTGGGCTTAAACCTGCTGAAAACTGATAAAAATGGGAAAACGTGTTCCCTCCTTGGGTTGCCAACATCCTTCATCCCCCACATAGGCTCCTCCTGGGCCTACCTTTTAAATAGGGTTATCAGATGTCTGGAAAACCCAGACATGTCCTGTTTTTATAGGACTGACCGGGTGCCTGGACGGATTTCCAAATTCCAGCAGTTTGTTCAGGCTTTGGAAGGCCCCGAGCTCAGGGTTGGAGCGATTGGAGGGCCTCTGAGCATGCTCGGCTTTGACATAATGACATCACAAGCATGCACAGAGGCCCTCCAGATGCGGCCCCGAGTTCGGGGAAGAGATGAGGTTCATGTGGGGGTGGGGCAGAAAGGGGCAGGACCAGATTTTTAATGAGGAAATCCGGTAATCCTACTTTTAAAAGCCAATTACAGAATCCAGACCATATTGCATGCATCCTATAGACACGCATGTTTCTTAGACTGACAAGAACATAAGAGGACAGACAGGTCCACCAAGCCCAGTAGTCTGTTTTCAACAGTGATCAGCCCAAGTCACAACTATCTGGCAAGACCCAAAACACTAAGGGCTAGATTCACTTACCTGCTTTGCGTGCCCGATCTGTGGCCGATCCGTACAGGCCCAACCAATCCACAAAACAAAAAAAATTCAAATGAGGGCGATCAGAGGAATGCCTCACTCCGACCACACGAATAGCTAGTATGCAATCCTGACGCATATGCAGATCATCTGTAGATGGTCTGCGCATGCATCTAAGAGCCGCAACATTTTAAAAAAAAACTTTTACTTTTAAACAGCCTAGCAAGCCCGTGGTTTTAACCCGCTTTAAACCTGCAGGTTAAAACCACAAGCTCACAGTGTGGGGAAGGGCAGAAGATCAGGGCTGAGACGGGGCCGAAAGCAGATCGGGGCAGGCGGGAGATCAGGGCTGAAACGAGGCAGAGAGCAGATCGGGGCAGAGAAGCAGGGCGGCAGATGGCAGGGCAGTCAGAAAGGACCTCAGCAGTCTCTTATTTTGGATCGGCTAGCCCAGTCAGTGTTGCTTTTTTTATTTTAGTGAATCGCTTCCTGTCTGCATTTGAATGCCATTCCCCCTCATTTGCATTCGCGAATCGGAGGATGATCGGGACACAGGTTAGTGAATTGGGTCGGAGGGAAATCGGGTCACAAAGGGCTCGCAAACCAAACGGCATACGATCGCTTTGCTTAGTGAATCTAGCCCTAAACATATTTTAAGCCTTCCTGGAGAATGAAATGGGTCCAGGATAATTTTTATATGACCAGCCAGCACGGCTTCAGCAAAGGAAGATCTTGCTTGACAAACTTACTGCACTTCTTTGAGGGAGTAAATAGGCAGTTAGACAAGGGTGACCCAATTGACATTTTATATCTAGATTTTCAGAAGGCATTCGACAAGGTCCCGCATGAACGTCTACTTTGAAAAATTGCAAGCCATGGAATCGAGGGTGATATACTCACGTGGATGAAAAATTGGTTGGCGGATAGGAAACAGAGAGTGGGGATAAATGGACAGTACTCGGACTGGAAAGCATCACAAGTGGAGTGCCGCAGGGTTCGGTGCTCGGGCCTGTGCTCTTCAACATATTTATAAACGACCTAGAAATTGGCGCAACGAGTCAGATGATTAAATTTGCGGACGATGCAATGCTATTCAGAGTAGTGAGGACACAGAAGGATTGCAAAGAATACAACGAGACATAAACACACTCGAGGAATGGGCTATGAAATGGCAAATGAGATTCAACGTGAATAATTGCAAAGTGATACATATTGGTAACAAAAATCATATGCACGAATACAGGATGTCCTGTGCTATACTCAGAGAGAGCCCCCAGGAAAGAGGCTTGGGAGTACTTGTAGACAAGTCAATGAAATCGTCTGTGCAATGCGTGGTGGCGGCGAAAAGGGCAAACAGAATGCTAGGAATGATTAAGAAGGGGATCATAAACAGATCTGAAAAGGTTACCATGCCACTGTACTGGTCCATGGTGCGCCTGCACCTGGAATACTGCATCCAACACTGGTCGCTGTACATGAAACGGACATAGTACTACTCGAAAGGGTCCAGAGAAAGCGACAAAAATGGTTAAGGGACTGGAGGAGTTGCCGGACAATGAGAGGCTAGAGAAACTTGGCCTCTTCTCCCTTGAAGAGAGGAGACTGAGAGGGGATATGATCGAAACATTCAAGATATTGAAGGGAATTGACTTAGTAGAGAAAGAGAGATTGTTCACCATCTCCAAGGTGAAGAGAACAAGAGGACACTCGCTAAAGTTAAAAGGGAATAGATTCCGTACAAACGTAAGGAAGTTCTTCTTCACCCAGAGAGTGGTAGAAATCTGGAATGCTCTTCCAGAGGCTGTTATAGGGGAAAGCACCCTTCAGGGATTCAAGAAAAGGTTGGATAAGTTTCTGCTGGAACAGAACATACGCAGGTAAGGCTAGACTCAAATAGGGCACTGGTCTTTGACCTAAGGGCCACCGTGTGAGCGGACTGCTGGGCACGATGGACCACTGGTCTGACCCAGCAGCGGCAAATCTTATGTTCTTATGTTCATTAAACACACACACATGCATGTCAATAAGTCATGAAATTTATGCATTCCAAAGAGAAGGTGTAATGCATGCACACACGTATTTCTTTTTTGACAGTTCATCAGTACCAGCACAAAGAAAAGGAAGCATATACTAGAGCCAATTTTCGTTTTGGTGCAATGACCAGCTTAAGCTGAATGCTTACTGTAGCATTTAATGTAACCCATAAATTTAATATGGGCCAGATTCTATAAAGTCCACCTAAAGTTATGTGCCTACATCGATATGCCTAGCAGATATAAGCGCCTAACTTGAGTAACAGGATTAATCGGCGCTGATAATTGGCAATTAGTGTCTCGTAATTGATACTGATTGGACTTAATTGGATAATAGTCCAAAGTGCCTTTCTTGAAGTGGGTATGCTTAGGAGTGCATCGTAGGCGTGCTTTGCAGGTAGGGGCCTGTTTTTGACTTAGGCACAGGTATTTAGGTGAAGAAAACCCTGAAATAAATATGGTGTGCCTAAAGGTAGGACACCTAGCGATGCCAAAAGCCACTTAGGGATGCAAAGTGTGATTCTGTTATATTACTGTGCTTAGATGCCTAAGTTTTAGGTACCATTTGGCTGTATCTGTATAGGATATGAATAGTATTCAGCAGATTTAAATTAAATGTATAAATTATCCATTTAGCAGCTGAATGTCATTACTATCCAGATAGTTTTTAAGTCTGCCTTTTCCCACTTCCAAACCCAGCCCAATTTAAATGGCCTTATATTATCTAAATATTTTCAGAAAATAAGGGATATATGCATTGCTCAATGCATAAGTGCCTTTGAATATTATCCCAGCTATTTATGCATCCGCATAGTTATAAAATTGCTCTCTAAATATGCATACCCTGGAGAAGAGACAGGGGATATGAGAGACTTGCAAATACCTCAGAAGTATAAAGAATGCATCAATAGGAAAGAAATCATTTTCATTCTAGAATGAATATTCTAGAACAGGCCAATGCATCAGGTTTCAAGGGGGTAACAGCAGAAAACTATTTATTTGCAGAAAAAAGTAGTGAGTTATGAAAGAACCTTCCAGTAAAGGAGATAGAGGCAAAAACAATCACAGAATTTAAGCACAGAAGATCCCTTATTGTGAGGAATTTAGAGGAAACTGAAGAAATCAGTATGACCTATGGAACTGCAATAGGAAACAAATTCTTAGCAGATTAAATGGCCTCAAGCTCCTCTCTGCTGCCATCATCTCTGTTTCTTTTATCAAACATACATTGACAACTGAAAGCTAATATGAAGTAACCAATTTCTTCTAGCATAAAATCATATTATACTGCGGCTTCTGATGACAATTATCTCGATAAGATTTTGAATTAAAATGTCAAAACTTTACTCACTTGGAATGCATTGAGTATTGTAAATATGTAATGGAATGCCAAGGAACTGTTTTCAATAACCGTTGCAATGCCAAATCCCCAAGTCAGCCCTAAAATTGGTGTCAGGATTGCAATGCATCTGATGACTTGCACAATTATATTCCTTTCAGTGGTTCGTGGAGTTTCTCCAATCATCGGTCTCAGTAACACAACTATAACTGCCAAAACGATGATAAAATTCAGAGCAACGATCAGGAGTGCAGGGATTACGAAGGCCAGCATTGCTTTGCTTTCAGTCCAGTTGAGCCAGCAGCCATCTTCCCTCACATATGGTTTATTTGGCTGTGTAATTGTTGCGACCACAGTGATAGCTGATATGATCAGAGGACACCCATAGCCTATAGCAAATGCTATATAAATCAGAGAGGACTTTCTGATATTATGATAAACCATGAACACACGATAACTGATGAGGAGTGCCAAAACTAGCATCCAAAAAAATAGGGAAAGGTAAAACAAATGGATGAAAAATGTAGCTGCTATACAGGCATCTGATTCTACGATATCTGGTCGGTAAAGTACAGTTCCAACAAAGAACCAAGCATCAGCAATTAGAAGAGATATTGCTATATTCACAATGGAAAGATGACGCATGTATGAGATCTCTGTTTTTGTTATATGACCCCAGAGTAGACCCTCGATGGCGAGGGAAGACATTAAGCTACATATGGAGATACCAATGCCTACAAATGAAATGTAGTTCAGTGCCTCATCTTCCATTGTTATGGGTGACATCAGAATTGAAAAAGATGTAAATCGTTTGGAATGATCACATCTGCAAGTCGCCGTATCATAAGACTCTTTATACATGCTGCATGGTGCAGACCTCCAGTTTTTTTCTTCCATGTCCCAGCCTACACATTGGGCATTGGCTTTTGATTTGGTTTTCTTCTGGAAGGTGAGTGAAAGTTTGCTGCTGTTTGCCTTCAGAGCCATAGATATAACAAATCCATTGAGGCTTATGTTTTGCAATTGATTTGACAGAATTTCTCCAATGGTGGGATAAGCAATGGCAACAACGGGGAAATTAATTGGCAACGTCTCAAAGGCATCTTTCAGGACTGATACAGAGCCAGTGAGTTCTGTAGAATTTGACCACATTGAGAAGTTGAAATCTATATTTTTAATCTGTTTGGTAATTGTAAATCCTTTCATGTGAATAAAATCTTCTGTTACATTTATTGAGCTGTCATTCACAGTGTTTGCAAATTCATTCACATAGTGCAATAAGGCCGAACTGTTGCCAATGCTATTAGGAATTAATGACCAGTAATGAACGGCAGACTCATTGAGGATATGGTTTGCTATTTCACTGTAATACTGAAATAGAAAGAAAAATACTAATTAGGTTAAACCTAAAGGAGGCAACTGTCAAACAGCCTATCTAAGTACAACAAGGGCACTTGGGAATGCATTCTGTAACTGGCGCTGATATCGGCGGTCACCTTAAAAGCGGCTGATGATCTCGTGTCAATCACCGTATCGGTGCCGGTTTCAGAATCATGCCTACAGGAAAGATAGGTACTGGAAATGTAGGCCAGGGTTTTCTGGGCCTACATTTCCGGTATGTATCTTTTTGTGAATTGCATCTACATAGGCGCTTTAGGTCGCCTAAAGCCACTTCTGGCATTGGCCACATCTACTTTGGTGTTTAACGACCTATAGCGTCTTTGTAGGTGTGATTACAGCAGACTGGATGGGACATTTGGCCTTTATTTGCCATCATGTTTCTATGACCTGCTACCTTCTTTTTCTTTAAAGGGCAGATTTTTGCTGTAAAGCAACACGCCTAGATATGAAAAGCCAATTCATGCACATTATTTTTCAATCCTATTCCAAGCGTATGCCTGGGAATGCCTCTCTTCAAGTTGGCTAAGCATAGAAGCCCAGATCCTAAATCTACATGCAAACTACTTAATTAATGAATCATTAATCAGTTATTGATTTTCATTAGCACTAATTAGGACTTACACATGGATCTGCCTACGCGCTATTCGTGTTTGGTTTGGGGTTTTTTTTTGTAAATCTTTGATTTAAAACTTTGATAGTGCAATAAAAATGATAAATCATACAAACTACATGAAAGCACACTATTAATTATACAATTATTACATTAAACACTCATTTTCTCCCCTTATCTTAATTATTAAAACAGTAATACATATTATATGAATTCAACATTATAATGAAATAATTTAACTCCTCAAAATACATTTCCCACCCACCCTCCCTGGATGTGTAAGGAATCTAATGGAAAAAACAAAACAAAAACAAGCAACATAACCCTAATTATAATGCAATAAAATTAGTCAATGGATTCCATACATCATTAAAGGACTTATTGGTCCCCAGACATTCCACCATCATCCTTTCATACTTATACGTAGTACACACAGTTACCCACCAAAAAGTAAAACTAATCCTATCATTGTCTTTCAAGTTATGAGTAATCAGATGAACCTCTATTCCTGTCAAGATCAGGAAAAGGCGACTTTTATATTTATCTAAAGTAGGTTTAACATGAAGTAGCGTACCACATATTATTGCCTCATATGACAAGGGGATAGATGATTCAAGAATGAGATTAATTTCTCCCCAAATTAACTTCCAGAAACCAAGTATCAATGGACAAAAACATAACAGATGATTCAAAGTCCCAATATCACTATGACATTGCCAGCTGTCTAGTTTTTGTAAATGAACTGGGGGTCCAAAAAAATCCTATGCAATAAAAATAACCAAGTATGTCTTATAGATGCTGACGCTGTACATTTCAACCTCCATTACATTCCACACCTAAATTGTCTCACGTGAAACGCAGAAGAGGGCAAGGCTAGGGGAGGGATATGGGTGAGTCAAGGGCATTCCCAAAATGTAGTCACAGTGTTATAGAATAGGGTCATTCACGCATCCAACTGCCATTGGTTGCGTGCAGTGGCGTAGTGAGGTGAGAAGTGTCCGGGTGGGTGGCACCCCTCCCCTGCCTCCTTCCCCTCCCCGTACCTCTAACTTTCCCGGCACGAGCAGCATCACGAACTTGCTGTCCACGTCGGCTCTCCCTCCGATGTCACTTCTTAGGCACAGGTCTCGTATCGTCAGAGGGAGAGCTGGTGCTGGTGTAAGCAGCAGGTTGGCGTTGCTGCTCACACCAGTGATGAACTAAAGGTACAGTGGGGGGGGGGTAGTGAAGGCGCATGGCGGAGGAAGAGTGGGAAGGAGCAGGGGCGGAGTGGAGGGTGGATGCCAGCGCCCCCACCAAGATGGCAGCCAGGGCGGACCATACCCCCTTACTACGTTACTGGTTAGGTGCCAGCATTTGCACCAGCTTTCAGCAGGCGCAAGTCCTTGTGGCCAAACTGGGGCATGGAAATCCACATTAAGCACCATTCTAGAATAGCTCTAAGCAACCTTTAAAAAACTGGTGCGGATCTTGCCAGCACCTAACTTTGGACATCACTTACTGAATCCTGCCCTTGAGGTCCCCCACTCATGCTTTCAGCTACATTGAATGAGGGCAGTTTCCAGACATCCAATTCATTTAGGTTATTTGGGGGGGGGGGCTTGGGGGGGAATATGTTAACCACCTTTATGAAGAGATTCACCCACAGCCGTTTACATTGAATAGTACTAAGGTACTCATAAACATTTTTCCTGTCTGTCTCGGTGGACTCACAATCTAACTATGGTACCTGGGGCAATGGAGGGTTAGGGGACATGCCCAAGGTCACAAGAAGCAGTGCTGGAGTTAAACCCACAGCCTCAGGGTGCTGAAGCAGAAGCTCTAACCCCTAGGCTACTTCTCCATTTGGGTAATTAACTATTTACCTATTTAAATAGTTTTGAATATTATATTCATAACATCTAATATATAGAAAACTGGACTTCACAAACAGTGAATTGGTGAATCCAAAAATAACACAAGATCAAAACCCACCAATGTACAGAGAGATATTACTGGAGAAAAAGGATCATGGCAATAACTCATCAACACTCACTGGTTCTACAGTTTGAACACATTGTCTGTCATCAGTCGGATGGAGAATCAGCTGTGAAGAACCAAGGCTGCTACTGGGCATATGCTCTGTTCTGTGTTCGCAGAAGAAAATCCTGGAGAAGGATTGCGATTGGCTGGCAACTGTACATATTTATTTGTACACCACTGAAGATTTGGCTGTGCTGTAGTTCAGCGAAACATCAAATTTTTAACGCATGGCAGATCCACCCGTATGTTTTTGGGCGATATTGCCGAAGGATTAGGAGACAAGGTTTGCCTTTTTGCGGATACCACCAAGATTTGTAACAAAGTGGACACCCCGGAGGAAGTGGAAAACATGAAAAAGGAACTGCAAAAGTTGGAATAATGGTCCATTGTCTGGCAACTAAAATTCAATGCAAAGAAGTGCAGGGTGATGCATTTGGGGAGTAGAAATCTGAGGGGTAATGTATGTGCTGGGAGGCGAGAAGCTGATATGCATAGACAGAGAGAGGGACCTTTGATTGATAGTGTCTGAGTATCTGAAGGCAACAAAACAGTGTGACAAGGTGCTGGCTTTAGCCAGAAGGATGCTAGGTTGTATAGAGAAAAGCAGAACCAGCAGAAGAGAGGAGGTGTTGATGCCCCTGTACAGGCCACTGGTGAGGCCCTACATGGAGTATTATGTTCAGTTTTGAAGTCGCATCTGGCCAAGGATATAAGAAGACTTGAAGCGGCCCAGATGAAAGCGACAAAAATGGTAGGGGGTCTGCGCCAAAAGAAGTATGAGAAGAGACTGGAGACCTCAAAATGTATACTCCGGAGGAGAGGAAGTATATTGTTGATATGATACATATATTTAAATATTTGAAAGGTATTGGACCAAATCCTTTCCAGAGAAAGGAAACTGGTTAAACTAGAGGACATAATTTGAGGTTGAGGGATGGTAGACTTAGGAGTAACGTTAGGAAATTATATTTCATAAAGAGGGTGGTGGATGCCTGGAATGCCCTTCTGAGGGAGGTAGTGGAGAGGAAAACGATGATAGAATTCAAAAAAGTGTGGATGAACACAGAGGATCTTTAACTAGAATATGAATGGGCAAACTTTCACAGTCTGAATCCCACAAAGGAGATGGTTTGAATAGGCTGGAGTAAGCTTCAATTGCAACTCCAGTAGTTGGAGCCTAAGGGCAGCACCGGGTGGAATTCTTAGGTTTGTGACCCAGAAGAAAAAGACAATTCAATCATGAAATTGTAATGTCTTTATCTGCCGTCATTTACTATGTTACTATGTAATAAAGATATGAAAAACTGATGGTGGACAAAGCCATGGGACTAGACGGGATCCATCCCAGGACACTACATAGCATAAATGTGCATGAGTTGAGTATCTTTCATTTGAAAGGAAACTCTGGAATGAGAGGGCATGGGATGAAGTTGAGAGGTGATAGGCTCAGGAGTAATCTAAGGAAATACGTACTTTTTTACAGAAAGGGTAGTGAATGCATGGAACGGTCTCTCAGAGGAGGTGGTGGAGACAGAGACTGTGTCTGAATTCAAGAAAGCATGGGATAGGCACGTGGGATCTCTTAGAGAGAGGAAGAGATAATGGTTACTGCGGATGGGCAGACTGGATGGGCCATTTGGCCTTTATCTGCTATCATGTTTCTATGTTTCTAAGTGTTAAGCACCTAAATACCAGAGGTACATATAGGATTTTGTAACATATAGGATTTTGCATGTTATGCACATAAGTTTAAGCCATATTTGGGGGGGGGGAAAAGATGTAGCAGAATTAAGATATCTCCTTGTCTCTTACTAACCCGGCTCTCCGTTTCTCACCTTACCCTCCCCTCTTCCTGTGCGACTGCCATTGGAATACTTTTAGGTTTCACTTATATAATTCTTCTGTTTGTCAACATTTGCTTATTTCTGATCTGAAAAAAGATGATTACCTTCGAAAGCTAATCAACCAATGCATTAAGTTAGTCCAATAAAAAAGGTATCACCTTATTTCCTTTGCTTTGTTTTATTTCTATATATTATCTTTAAAAGTGAAATAACAAGGATACAACACTAATTTACTCATATGAGAGTATTTCCATCACCGTTATAATTTTGGGTTGCTCCTCTTTGAACCTTTTCTCAATTCGCTATATCTTTTTAGAGATACAGAGAGCAGAACTGAACACAATACTCAAGGTGAGGTCGCACCATAGAGCAATGCAGAGGGGCATTATAATATTTTGGGCCTTATTTACCATCCCTTTCCTAATACGATAATTTCTAGCAACCTGTTTGCTTTTTTGAGCCACCACAGACGATTTCAGCATACTGTCTACAATGGTACCAAGATCTTTTTCTTGGGTGCTGACCCCCCTAAGATGAACCCTAGTATTGGGTAATTATGATTTTGATTATTCTTCCAAATATGCATCACTTTACATTTGTCCACATTAAATTTAATCTGTCATATGGATGCCCAGTCTTCTCTAGCATTATTTTAGGAAAGTTCTGCTTTATATAAATATTAAGTTAAGTGCAAGGGACAATGCTTAATACCAGATAATGGCTGCATCTATTGAAAATCAAGCCCAGGTCTTCCAAAATATTGAAGTACGTGCCTGGCAGCTATACATATGTTTAATTCTACCTGCAAATATATAAGAACATACATAAGAGTTGCCATACTGGGACAGACTGAAGATCCATCAATCCCAGTATTCTGTTTCCAATAGTGGCCAACCCAGGTCCCAAGTAGTAAAACAGATTTTATGCTGTTAATCCTAGGAATAAGCCGTGGATTTCCCCAAACCATCTAGGTAATGGCTTATAGACTTCTCTTTTAGGAAATTGTCAAAGCCTCTTTTAAACCCCGCTAAGCTAAATGATTTCACAACATTCTCCAGCAAAGAATTCCAGAATTTAATTACACATTGTGTGGAAAAATATTTTCTCCGATTTGTTTTAAATCTACTACTTAGTAGCTTCATGCCCCCTAGTATTTTTGGAAAGAGTGAACAAGCAATTCAGTATAGGGCATCAAAAAACCAGTTCTGAAAAAATTGATGTTAAACAGCGTTCTATAAAAGGGTACAAAGGACAGACACCCTTTAAAGAATAGTGTGTAGTGCCAGAATCTGCAAGGATTTACACCCAACTGAAACCAGGTGTAACTCCTGGCACAAGTTGGGCTAAATCTCTCGAATTCTATAAAACCGTGTGCATTTTAAGGGAATGCCCCTGTCCTTCCCGTCATTATGCCCCTTTTCAGATCCACATGGAAACACTTAGGCACAATTCTGTAACAGAGTGTATAAGTATAAATCCATATGGATCTGCCATTTTTCAGCACCTTGATTTCATTATTATGCTTTTTTTGGGATGTTTTTTCCACTGATTGTAGAAGAGAAAGTATGTATGTGTTTTCCCTTTATATAATTGTCACTTTTTGTTAGGGCTACCTTATGGCTCCAGAAAAAGGAGGACAGATTGAGACATCTGTGTTTTACTTCCATTGAAAGCAATAGAAGTAAAACCCAGATGTCTCAATCCATCTTCCTTTGTCTGAAGCCATATTGTAACCCTTCTTTTTCTACATACACCTACTGCATCCATTCAATTGCCCTTCCTACTTGCCTGAGAATTAACACTGAGTAATATATCCAGCATCAATACATAAAAAAGATTATCTCGTAACCATAAAGAAAGATTACCTTCATTTTGTTTTTTGTTACATCACCAGGAAAGTCTCTTAAAAATAAATTCAATATGTTCACAATGGATGCAATGTTTCCCGCTGTGGTTTGCTCCACTTTTACCATACTTGCAGCACAGGAAATTGAGAAAGCACTACAAGCATCTACAGTTTGGAGGACAGTATTAGAGAGTGACAAACTAGATTCTGATGCAGCAGATCCTGATGCAGCATAGAGTGACAAATTAGATCCTGATGCAGCCGAATTAACAAAAGACTCCGGCATAAGGTCAAGGACATCTTTCTTTGGTTCACTGGACAGATCCTGAAATGCACAGTGGTCAAATTTGTTAGTAAACCACGAACATATATACAGTATTACTTCTATTTTCATTTATCAAATGCAAATAACAGTTTGAGAAAGCACAGAAAACATGGAGAGGCATTTTTGATAGGACGTCTTAAGTCCAAATTTGGACATTTCCCACAAGACGTCCAAATTCGGAAGCGGAGAACCATCCATTTTCAAACAGGATGTCCAAATAAATTTTTTTTTTTTTTCCGAAAACCATTTACTTGGATATCTTGGCCACCAAAACATCCAGACTGCCAGCTTCTAACTTTAATCACCATTTTTGACCACAAAAACATCCAAGTTAAAAACGTCCAAATGGACACCATTTAGACATGGGAAGGGCCAGCATTATAATGGACTGGCCATAGAGATATGCCAAAAGAGCAGTGGAGCACCTTAGAGGGCACTGCTGTGAACTTCACATAAAGGGTGCCAGACATACATCTCACCAAAACCTCTTAATAATGTATGCTGATCTCTTGAAAACTCCCCCAAAATCTACTATACCCTTCTGTCTACCACGCCAATAGCCCTTATGGTTGCAGTATAGTAGGGTCTTGGTGGGCTCATACTTTCCGCCATAAATGTATTGGCTTATGGGCTGTTTTAAATCTACTACTTAGTAGCTTCATCACATGCCCCCTAGTCCTAGTATTTTTGGAAATTCACATCTACCCTTTCCACTGTTTTATAGACCTCTGTCATATTCCCCCTGAGCCATCTCTTCTCAAAGCTGAGGAGCTCTAGCCACTTTAGTCTTTCCTCATAGGGAAGTTGTCCGTTATTTTTTAACATTTTCATCACCCATCTCTGTACCTGTTCTAATTCTGCTACATCTTTTTTGAGATACAGCGACCAGAATTGCACACAGTATTCAAGGTGCGGCTGTACCACAGAGCAACACAAGAGCATTATAACATGCTCATCTTTGTTTTCCATTCATTTCCTGATAATTCCTAACATTCTATTTGCTTTGTTAGCCACTAATGCACATTAAATTGAGGGTTTCAATGTATTCTCAACAACGACATCTAGATCCTTTTCCTGGATAGTGACTCCTAACATAGAACCCAGCATCACATAGCTATAGTTAGGATTCCTCTTTCCCACATGCATCACTTTGCCCTTGCTCACATTAAACATCGTCTGCCATTTTGATGCCCAGTCTTCCAGTCTCACAAGGTCCTCTTGCAATTTTTCACATTCCTCTTGCGATTTAACAACTTTGAATAACTTTGTGTCATCATCAAATTAAATATCTCACTAGTTATTCCTGTCTCTAGATCCGGGGTGTCAAAGTCAGTCCTTGAGGGCCGCAATCCAGTCAGGTTTTCAGTATTTCCCCAATGAATATGCATGAGATCTATTTGCATGCACTGCTTTCACTGTATGCTAATAGATCTCATGCATATTAATTGGGAAAATCCTGAAAACCCGGCTGGATTGCGGCCCTCGAGGACTGGCTTTGACACCTGTGCTCTAGATCATTGATAAATATGTTAAAAAATAGTGGTCCCAGAACAGATCCTCACTATTTACCCTTCTCCATTTCTTAATCAATCATAGGACATTACCTCCTATCCCATGACTCTCTATATAAGGCACCCAACTTTAGGCATCAATCCACGGTATATGCCCAACTAAATTGGCTAATGAACCAATTTCTGCCAATAATTGGGTGTTAATGAGCAGTAATTGGCACCAATTTGGATTGGCGCACACATCTTGCTTCATGTTATTCTATAACAATATGCACTCAAATCCCATGGAGTGCAACTCAAAAGGGAGCATGGCTATGGGAAGTACATGGGTGGATCAGAGGTGTTCCTAAAATTAGTGTGAAATGTTATAGAATACCAGAGATATGTACTCAGATTGGGTGCCTGGAATAACATCTGGTTTCAGCAAGAGTAAGTCCTGGCACTCAAATTTGAGTGCTGAAATCAGTGCTATTATTTAATAGATGCTCATCGTTGAGTGCCCATTATAGAATGGCATTCAGCGCCAAGTTTTTTCTGTGCCAATTTTTGAGCGCTATTTACTGAGCCTAGCCCTTTAAGTCATAATTTTTTTTCTGTTTGAAATTCAATAAAGTGTTCCAACAATAAAAGAGATGAACTGGATGTGAATATCTCATGCTATTCTGAGTATCTGATCCAGTACCTCCCAAAGCTAGGACCCCCATAGCTAGTTCTCTGATTTTCAGGACATCCATATTGCCTATGCATGGAATATATTTGCATGTGTGCACGGGAAGATGGCATTAGCAGATGTCTGAAAATTTCCCCTGATGCAGCCAGTTATCGGTGAAACAAGGGCCTTTTCTGGCTTAAGGCCAACATGAGAGGGTTTCTCCAGCAAGGCGTTGCTGCGAAGAGCTAATGTTTGAAGTTTGCTGTCTAAAAAATAAATAAATACGAGTCGACGCTGAGAAGAAGGAGTTGTTTACACCCTAAAGCTGAGTACTGTTTTCATTTTTGTGAGTTTTCTCATTCCGATTAAACCCTGTGCACAGTGGTGGGCTTTGGTCCCTTTTTGAAACTTGCATTATTTTTTGGAGTTTTTTTTTTTTTTTTTTTACTGCCTATGATATTAAATGAGCAGCTTGAAATCATTGGTGATTGCCAACTCTGAAAGAATTGCTTGACACTTTGGATTACGAGCATGCTTCTGGAACGAATTATGCTCACAAACCAAGATACCACTGTATTCAAAATGCTTACCTGAAGCAACCTTCCTATACCTTGAGATACACAGGTTTCCTGTACAACATTCCACTGCTTTCCACTATCACATTCAGCTTTCACAGTACCAGTGAAGCCCAGATCACAATTTTTACAAGACGTTTTACCTGGAACACAATCTCCAAAATCTTTTCCACATCTTTCTGAAAAATAAGATGTAAGCCAAGTCATATTTGAAATAATACACCTTAAAAATATTTTTCAGGCTGCTATTCTTGGTATATAATAATAATAATAACAACTTTATTCTTCTATACCGCGATAGTCTTGTGACTTCTAGACGGTTCACATTGAAGAGAGCTGGACAATCAGCGAATTACAATATGCAGACAGTGAGTTACAATATGCAGATTCTTAAAATACAGCGAGTTACAATGTACAGTTGGTTAAAAATTCAACATTATACTCAAGAGTGGACATCTTAGAAGTAATAGAATTGGTTTTAGCATTTAGTGTAGTTACTGTTTAGGTGATAAATCTATCAAAATAATGCAGTTTTTATTGCTTTCCTAAAAGGGTCATAGGTCAGTTTAGCTCCATTAATGAAGTTGTCTAGCCAAGCATGCTGTTTACATGCTTGGTACATTAAGGTCCTATCCAGAAAGGTTTTGTTTTTACAGCCAGTAATGCTTGGGAATGCAAATAGATTGCAGTTTCTGGTTAGTCTTATGGGGCTATATAGTACGAAATGAGGTAGTAGGAAGGTAGGAGCTAGTCCCCCAAACCAGCTTGAAGCATATGCAAGAAAACTTGGATAATGCCACTGAAAAAATTTGGGCACATTTCTTGTTATGTGCTATTCTATAACAATGTGCACCCAAATCCCATGGAGGGATACGGTACTTTCAATAGGATGTCTTAAGTCAAGTGGAGAAAAATAGCCATTTTTGAAACCTCAAGACGTTTATCTTTTTTTTTCTTCAAAAAATGATCTACTAGGCGTCTTGACCTAGCAAGATGTCTTTCTTTAGCTCAGCAAGAAATCTATTTTGAGGGGCCATTTTTGAAGACTAGGATGTCCAGATAAAACATGTCCCAAACAAGCTATTTACACATAAGAAGGGCCAGCATTTTTAAGACTAGGAGACACTCAGTGAAGTTATAGGGAAATACTTTTAAAACCAATAGGAGGAAATTTTTCACTCAGAGAATAGTTAAGGTCTGGATCGTGTTGCCTGAGGTTGTGTTAAGAATGGTTAATGTAGCTGGTTTTAAGAAAGCTTTGGACAATTTCCTGTTATTGAGACAAACTTGGGAGAAGCTACTGCTTGCCCTGGATTGGTAAAATGGACTGTTGCTCCCAGTTGGGTTTTGGCCAGGTACTAGTGACCTGGATTAGCCACCGTGAAAACAGGCTACTTGGCTAGATGGATGGTCTGACCCAGTAAGGCTATGCTTATGTTCCTATGAAGAGATTGGGGAACATAATAGAAATGTTTCTGAAATGACTTTATCATAGAGAGCTTGTAAACCTGTTTCAGTATGCAAACCAGAAGAAATTGTAAATAATTTATGCTTTAAAGCTACAATCACTTTCAAGTAAAAGTTCCAGTTATCAACTGCACCTTGGTTTCAGTTTGATTCCTTTTGATAAGAGAATTAAGTGCTGCTCAGACAGGAAATATCTTCAGCAGTGGTGGGGAGCTTCACATCCCCACCTGCAAAAGTAATATTTTATTGTAACAAGCGGCCATGGCTGTAGATGAACAAGAAGGTAGGGGGAAGGGGGACAGAATCCCCGAATAATGGACATCTGGGCTACTATTACTACTTTATCATATCTACAGTACTACTAGACATACCCAATACTGTACACAACCACCCAAGAGACAGTCCCTACCCAATAGAGCTTAGAAATCTATTTAAGACAGATAAACAGAACAAATAAGGGATTAAGGAGGTTCATTAATTACGGGAATGATTAAAACAACATGGGGATTAAAGATATGAATAAAATGAGAAGTTTTTAAACTAGGAAGAAGGGGAAAGCTGACAGTCGACCAAGAGTCAATGGTTCAGGAACCGATATACTCAGAGGATACCATGCAGGATGATAGCAGGGAAGACTCACCGGATCATTTCTCCATAAGTCTCTTTAGACTGCCCTGGAGGTCGGTAGTAGATGTCGATCTTCGTATCCGTTCCATTTGTTCCCGGTATTTTGGCCCATAGAGACTCTACCTTATTGTTCGTTTCCGGCGTGTTCTCTATGGTAGACTCAGTTCCCTCTTTTATGTATAGGGCAATATCCCCACCTTTTTGTCCTACTCTGTCTCTGCGGTATAGCTTGTATCCCAGTAGCACAGTGTCCCAGACGTTGTCCTCGTTCCACCATGTTTCTGTAATGCTGATGATATCTAAGTTATCTTTTTGTGCCATAACTTCCAATTCCCCCATCTTATTTCTTAAGCTCCTTGCATTTGTGTACATACACTTGAGTTTGCAGCCTGTTACTTTCTTGAATTTCCTTCCCCTTCCATCTTCCCATCCCTTTCGATCCGTCGGGATTTCTATCCATCAACCAGTTTCTAATCCGATAAGTCTTCCCTGCAATCTTTTTGCATGGTATCCTCTGGGTATACCATTTCCTGAACCATCGACTCTTGGTCGACCGTCAGCTTTCCCCTTCTTCTTAGTTTAAAAACTTCTCAATTTCTCGCTTGATGTTGCTTGCAAGTAGCCTTGTTCTGTCTCCGCTGAGGTAGAGGCCATCCTTCCTGTATAGCTTGCTCTTCCCCCAGAACGTCGTCCAGTTGCGTATGAAGTAGAATCCTTCTTCCTCACACCAGCACCTCATCCATGCGTTGACTGCTTGAAGTTCCATCTGCCTCTTCCCGTCAGCCCTGGATACCAGCAAGATCTCTGAGAATGTGACCTTCGGTTATGTTCTTCAGCTTCCTTCCTAGCATCCAGAACTGGTCTTTCAGTGTTTCCCTGCTGTAGTTCCTGTTGCTCACGTCGTTTGTCCCAATGTGGATAGCCACCGCCGTGTATCCCCCTTCCGCACTGTCGATGATCCTGTCAATGCAGCTCACTATATCTTCCACCTTGGCTCCTGGTAGGCAGGACACCAGCCAATCATTCCTTCCTCCCGCTATGTAGCTGTTGACCTGTTGGATGATGGAGTTCCCCACAACAATTGCTGTCATCTGTATCTTCTCATGCCTCTCTAGCCGCAGGTCCGTGTCCTCGGTGCCCTTCCATCTTTCCTCATCCTGGCGTTGGCTTGCACTGGACTCATCTTCCCTCTGCTATTTCCAGGTCCTGCTGCCGTGTCATATATTCCTTTCTTGTGGTTGTCCTCCAGGTGGTCCTCCTCACTCTCTGTAGGTGTATCTTCTGTTGTTATTGATTTTCCACAGGCTCTCTGTATGCCTCCTCAATGAACTTCTCTAACTCCCTGACTTCATCTTCAGTGTTCCTCTTAATCATGAAGTTTTCTGCCTTTCCGATCTTCTCCTCAACTGCTTGAAGTGCTTCTAGTTCTACTACTCTACCCTGCAGTAGTCTGACTTGCTTCTTCAGACCCTGCAGTTCCTCGCATCGAGTGCATACATAAGACCACCTCCTAGAGGAGAGGTAGTCATATATATGACAAACGGTGCAGAAAACTGGTAGCTCATCATCCTGCTTCTGTCTGCTGCTTCCATTGCTGTCTGCTTGCTGGTCTGTTGTCTGAAGTGGCTTCTCCCTGTTTCCCAAGTCCTCTATGCTTCTTGTTCTTCCCTGTATGCCTTCTCATGCTTGTCTGAAGTGACTTCTTCTTGTGTAGGAAACTGTGTTGTTACTGTGCAGTCCCTCTCCTAATTTTATACCTACTACCCCTGTTGTTTTGTGTGTGTCCTCTGCTGTGTATGTCCTCTGCGACTGCTGTGTTTATGTATCTGCTGTTTGTCTGTTCTGTTGCCCGTGTGGTGCTTGCCTGTGGAGATGTCCTTCCCTAGTGTTTCTTCAGTGCAGTTTCTTAAGGTCCTTCGCAAAGGCGCACTCAGCAAGGTGAGCGCCTTTGACGCTCGCCATCGATGCGCGCTGAATGGCTGAGCGCCGTTGGCCCCTCCCCTTTTAAAGGGGAGCTCCAGATCTGTGTTCTGCTGATGTCGGAGGGGTGGGCGGAACTACCTCTTGCCGCTGCCCCTTATTCTCTCCTGCCTCCTCTGACTTTTTCCCTTCTTCTTTACTCCTCTTCTCTCCTGCCTCCTGACTCTCTCCTGCTGCCTGCCATCATGTTTCTATGAAGTTGGGTCTGAGTCTTGTCAGTATATGAATGACAAACTATGCCATCGCCTGTAATTAGCCCACAGAAGAGCATCATATGTAGAATATGTTAAATAGCATAGAAGCCAGTACTCACCATTGATATTCTGTGATGAAACTAGGAAGGAATTGATGAAGATGCAAAATGTCATGAGATTGAATGATTTTCCCAAGCAGGTCATTCTGAGGATTTTTTTTTTTCTATAACCTGAAATAAGTTATAAATAAATAAATAAAATTAACCTAGACGTACATTTCAGAAAAGTGAAATATGATGAACAAACATAAGTAGGTAAATCTCTTGAACAACATCTTTTTTTCTGTCAGACATATTTTAAGTTCTGCTTGCTATACATGTTTCCCGAGTTACACTGGAACAAAACAGGAGGCTATTTTCAAAACTTTCCACAATATCTTCAAAGTCCATGAGCACTTTTTGTCCATGGGCTTTTGCCAGTTTTCAAAGTGAAAAAAATTCACATACTTTCACTTTGAAAATTGACCCTTCTTTTTCTAGAAGTCCTTTTTGCAACAAAAACACCACGCATATGTTTGAAATACACAAGTACTGTAGATGTTCTGTTTCAATCCCTGTCCTAACCCCATACCCAGAAACACCTCCACCAAATTCAGGTGAAAGCATTCGGGTAATTCAGCAAATTTTCAAATTGCCCAATTCTACCTGTTTTACCTGAGAGAAAGGCTTTGAAAATTGCCCTGAATATATAAACTACAAGACCTGTCTTATTGATCCTTTTTTCCCTCTTGATGCAATACTGCAGATCATATGTGATCTCTTTTTACCATCACTCCCCCAATATACCTCCAGATCCCCTAGGAGCTAAATATATATCTCAACTAGGGGGTACATAAGAGTCAGGCTGGAGGAGTGTAGTTTGGATTGGATTATTTCTTTTGATATACTGCCGAACACTAAGGCAAACTAATCGATTTAAATGCTAAGGCGCCCATTATATTCAATGGGTTTCTTAGCATTTAGTGTGCACTAAATCGGTTAGCAAACCTTAGTAAAAGGACCCCTAAAGTTTTAAGGTGGTGTACAATAAATTAAAATAATTTCTAAAACAAAAAAAAAACCAACCCAACCACAATTTAACAATACAACCCTCAATTACCAACTATTCTCCCCAAATAGTACAAATAATAGCAAGAACAATGATGGATTCTTAAGAAAATGTGTCCTCAAAAATCCATGACTTCAGTATCTTACGAAAACTAAGATTTGACATATTACTGACAATAGAAACTAGCAAGTTACGCAGAGGAGAACCCATATAGCAAAAAGCTTTCCTTGTGGAACCTAGCTTAACTATTTGCAGAGAAAGAAGCTGTAACAAAGTATGCTGAGAGGAACGTAAAAAACCCTGATGATCTTGTTTAACCAGTACTTCAGAAAGATACCTTGGTACATCTTGGAAATGTGCAATATAGACTGTAATAGATTTTGAAGGAGTGATAAAAAGCAGTGGTTTAGGTGGACCAGGGCTCAAGATTAGGGCTTCCAGGTCTCAGGGACAATAGGCTGGAGAGACATAAAGAAAAGAGCAGGCCCCTGTGTTTATTATTAAGTGTGCCGCAGGGCTTCTCAAGATATAAGCCTTGCCTTTTCAAATGATTAGATTGTTTTGAAGGGGCAAACAAATGTAGCAGTGAAGCAGAGCCTATTGAAATTGTGTATTTGGATTTTCAGAAGGCAGTTTACAAAGCCCAGAGAACAAAGCAAAAAATCTAACGGGAGCTGCAGTGAAAATAAGTAACCATAAAAAAGCAAAAGAAACTGAAGGCGAAATGTACAAGATGCAGACTATGTTTATTATATAAAATATCAATGCGGTTAAATATTACCACCCTTTAAACAAACCTAAGGACCGACATGGGATTGAACTTATTTTAAAAGTAAAAAAGAATATGGGACAATCAGTGAAATAGGGAAAAATCAATAGAGCCGACATATTCTTTTTTACTTTTAAAATAAGTTCATAAGAACATAACAATCCTTATATTATATCATCTGATGGTTGTTATTTCACATTTTATATTTTAATTTATCATCATTTTCATTTTTATATTTGCGGTCTAAGTCAAACCTTAACAACCCTGTTTTATTGATTCATGAGTCACATTTCTTATCTTTTCATCTTTTATCTTTTTTTCATTCACATTTTTCCAGCATTATTCACCCCTCACATTTTATGATTATTGTGTAACACTTATGTTAAAATTGTATGGTGGGTTTTTTTGTCATTACACTGGTTCTTGCATGCACATGATCACTGCATTTTGGTGCACTAAGCTTTGTCATGCATTGTTCTTTAGCTTGGTCTTCATATATTTATTATCACATATCTCTGTTTATTTAATGCATTACTCACATTAGCTTACTTTGATTGTTTAATTATTATTATTGTTTTAATTACACTATATGTCCTTTTTATTATGTTATTATATATTCTTAGCATTGTTTATTTATATTTGATAGGGCCTCTGTGGAAGGCGTATTTACCGAAACACGGACCGTGTCGGGTCCTTAGGTTTGTTTAAAGGGTGGTAATATTTAACCGCATTGATATTTGATATAATAAACATAGCCTGCATCTTGTACATTTCGCCTGCGGTTTCTTTTGTTTTTTGTTTAGTTTATAAAGCCCACCATAAGAAACTCCTCAGCAAATTACAAAGTCCTGATAATAGGAGGCAAATGTCCTATTCTAGCTAATCAATACAAACAAAAGAAAAGGACATCTCTCTTTTTGGGCTAAGAATAAATTTGTGCTTAGCTTCCAACTAACACGGCAACTATATTACTATTGTGAATTAGACACCAGCTAAAAGACAGGAAACAGTGAATATGACTAAATAGTTGTGTAATTAGATAGGGTCAAAAGTGGAGTACCCTTTGGGTCTGTACTGGGACCTGTACTGTTTAGCATATTCAGACATAATCTAGAAATACAAGTAAGGTGATCAGATTGACAGATGTCACAAAATTATTCAAAGTCATTAAAATGATATGGGATTGTGAGAGTAGCAGACTTGGCATCTAAATGGCAGATGTGTAAAATGATGTAGCTAGGGAAAATAAAACCCAGTATTAGTTGGGATTGAGTTAGGATCACCAACCAAGAAAAAGATCTTGGAATCACAGGGAGACAATATATTGAAATGGTCAGGCTAGTGCGTTGCAAATGCCAAAAAAAGCAAAGAGAAAATTATCCCCACAAGTAGCTGTATTTAATGAGGGTTAGTTCTAAAAGCGTAGCATGTGGTAATTTCCTGCGTGCGCTAAAAACGCTAGCGCACCTTAGTAAAAGGAGCCCTTAGTCCGATAGACTGCATTTTTGGACTTGTAACTTTTTTGGGGTTGACTCTTGGGAACTTCATAGGCCCTGAGCATTGAACATGGTGCCTTTGGATATCACAGCCCTGCCTGTGATTCTCACACATGTCCCCTGAGCAAAGTTCAAGTTCAAGTTCAAGTTCACTTTATTTTTGATGGATCGCCTATTTAAAACATTCTAAGCGATGTACACTTAAAAACAGAATATAAAAGAACATTCAGTCATATTAGTAAAACATTATAAAAATAAAAACCAAAAAAAAACCACATATTTGTTAATTAATTAAATTAAATAATACATTAAAAACAAACATGAAAAAGGGAGGAAAGGGGGGAAAAGTTACATATTTTCAATTGGTGAAAAAAACATATATTGGGAAAGAACATAAAGTAGGGATGTAAAATAAAAAAAAAAAAAGGAAAATTATTCATTATTCATAAAAGCCTGGCTGTTAAAGGATGTAAAAAAAAAAAAAAAAAAAACCAGCAGAAAAGTTATTCATTAAAAGCGTCATTAAATAAAAAAGTTTTTAAAAGTTTTTTAAAAGAGATAATATCTCTCTCCTTTCTAATAAAAAGAGGCAGAGTGTTCCAGAGTTGGGGGGCTAAAACAGAGAACATATCATTTCTCCTTGTTCCCACAATTTTGAGTGAAGGGACCGAAAGTAACTCTTGTTGAGATGAACGAAGTGTTCTATTAGAATGATAGGGGATAATCATTCTAGAAATGAATTGAGGGGTGTTATATATTAGAACCTTAAAGACTAAAAATGCTATTTTAAAAGTTATGCGATGATTAATTGGTAACCAGTGTGATTTAATAAGAAGGGGTGTTACATGGTCATATTTTTTTGCTTTATGTATAAGTTTTATGGCCGTGTTTTGGATTATTTGGAGTCTTTTCTTTTCTTTTTGGGAAATATTGTATAGCAAAGAGTTACAATAATCTATTTTGGAAATAATCATGGAATGGACAAGGATATTAACAGATTTTGGTTCTAAGAAGGATGAAATGGATCTTATCAGACGTAATTTATAAAAACAGGATTTAACCGTTTGACTTATGTGACCATGAAAAGATAAGTTCGTATCAATTATAACTCCTAATATTTTTATGGATGAGACAGATTCAATTGGATTGTTTTCAAGCAAAAAAGGAGAAATTAGTGTGATGTCTTTTTTCCATGTAAATAACATTGTTTGTGTTTTTTGTATATTTAAAGAGAGTTTATTATTACAGAGCCAGTTTTTTATTGTATCCAATTTGGAGTTGATGGCTATTATTTCATCATGTTTTCCGGGGTCAAGTGGGTGGAGAAGTTGGATATCGTCAGCGTAGGAGAAAGTAGTAAAGCCTAGTGATTGACATAAGGTAAGAAAGGGTGAGAGAAAGATATTGAATAATAGAGGAGATAGTATAGAACCCTGAGGTATACCAAAAAGCGAGGTGTAAGGGGTAGAGTGATCTTCTTTGATTATGACAGTAGAGGATCGGTTGGAAAGAAAAGATTGAAACCATTGTAGTACTTGTCCTCCGATACCGAAAGATTCCAAACGATTGAGTAGAAGAGCATGATCTATAGTGTCAAAGGCTGCTGAAAGATCCAAAGAAAAAAGAGCGACCGATCTGTGGTGGTCTAAGTAGTAATGAATATTGGATACCAAGCCTAACATTGAATACTCTGTGTTATGATGTTTCCGGAAACCGGTTTGATTAGGATGTAGTACATTTGATGACTCAATGAAGTCAGTCAGTTGTTCGAAAACCAGTTTTTCAGTTACTTTTGCTAGGAAAGGCAAGTTTGAAATTGGGCGATAATTGACTACGTCGTTACGATCAGCATTGTATTTTTTCAAGATTGGGGTGACGATAGCTTTTTTCCAAATGAGAGGGACGGTGGATGTAATAAAACTCTGTTTAATAAGCGACTGTATATAGGGACCAAAGCAAGAAATAAATTTTTTCAAATAAAAAGGAGGGATTAGTTCTGAACGAGAATTTTTTAATTTAATTCTTTGGAGGACGGCTTCTATTTCTTTTAAAGTTGGAATTTTAAAATTTAGACATTTGGATGTGGGTAGCGTGAGGTCAGTGTTGTTGTATAAGATGTCGTCAACTTTCTTTGCAGTAAAAGTTTCTCGTATTAATTCAATTTTTTTACAGAAGTAATCAGCTAAATCTTGAGCTTTGAGTGTATTTTCCAAACTTTTATTCTTATTGTGTTGTTTGAACTCAGGAGAAATGGATTTGAGAATCTGGAAAATTTCAGAACTATTATTGGCCTTGTTAATTTTATTAGAATAGAAATGTTTTTTTGTTTGATTAATTTTATTTTTGTAAAAGTGAGCTTGTTCCTTATATCGTTGTAAGTTAATAGATGTTTTTGATGAGCGCCATTTTCTTTCCAGAGAACGAAGTTGTGTCTTAATAATAGATAGTTCTTTAGTATACCATGGATTACGTGCTTTATGAAAAGGTATAGTTTTAGAAATTAAAGGTGCTTTTTCATTTAGACAGGATTCTAATAAAGAATTCCAAGAAAGGAGATGGTCATCAACTGAATCAAAGTTAGGAATATTTATCAAAGGACTGAAAAAAGGAGTAATATCGGCAGTTTCTAATTTAGAGAAATCTCTAAAAGAGATTTGTTTTGGAGGATCAGAAGAAGATAATGTTTCTATTGAGTAAGTGTAGCAGCAAGTAATAGATATTAAGTGGTGATCAGACCATGGTACAGGAAAAATGCATGGTATCGCATGAGATATATATTGAGATTTAGTAGTAAATATCATATCTAGGGTATGTTTTGAAGAATGGGTTGGCTCCTTTATGTGTGTAACCAAATCTAAAGTTTCAACGAACTTGAACATATCAGTTGTATAAAGATTATTAAGGTCGTCAAAGTGTATATTGAAATCACCTAATATTATAGAGCTTGAAGAAGCTGAACAGAAATCAAAAATTAAGTTTTGTAAAGCAAATAGTTTAGTGTGATCTATAGGAGGGGGAATGTAAAGTAAGAGGAGATCAGTTTTAGGATTCTTATTAATTTGGACATGTAAGAATTCAATGATATTATTATTACAAGATTGGTCACATATTGAGATTAAGTTTTTTTGAAAAATAACAGCCACTCCACCTCCTTTGCGGTTTATACGATGATTCCAATAATAGTCATAGTTTGGAGGACAGCAATATGAAAGAAATGCCTCATCGCCTGGTGTAAGCCATGTTTCTGTAATAACCTTTCTCTCTGTGAACACCTCTCTCCACCACTACCAGCCCACACTCACTCCCACTCAACCATTCACCTACTTGGGGAAATGTATTTTTTGTGCACTGGTTACAGTATAGACTTTTCAACTTGTGTTTATATGTATAGAAAAGACCATATTAACCAAAGATTAGTAGACCACAAGTAATTTCTTACTGAGACACTGCTAGAAAGAGTATTCATCCCTTATACCCCTTCAAGAACACTAAGGCCCTGATTCTGCAAAGTGCTCCCGATTGTAGGCAGCTGTAGGCATCCTATAGCGGGAGGGGCATAGGCGCCTGGACCAATCAGGCCCTAGAATCCTGTGAGTTGGGCAGGGGAGGGGTGCCTCATTTGGACGGAGGTGGGCCTGCTGGCTGGACGTGCGAGGAGCTGTCCGGTCCAACATGAGAAAGTAAGTCTAAGGGGGGATTCTGGTGGGGGGAGTTCATTGGGGGTATCCGGCAGGAGGGGTTGGGCACCCTCCTGCTGGCGATCTTAGGGGGAGCTGTTGGGGGGGCCAGCAGGAGGGGTTGGTCACCCTCCTGCCACAATTGTTGGGAGGGCCGTTGGGGGGTCGGCAGGAGGGGTTGGGTACCCTCCTGCCGTGATTGTCGTGGGGGCGGGTTTTGTTGGCAGGAAGGGCTGAGCACCTTCCTGCCGGCAATCGTCGGGTGGGGGGGGCGGGTTCTGTCAGCAGGAAGTATTGAGCACCTTTCTGCCAGCGATCTTCGGGGAGCCATGGGGGGGGAGGGGGGTTGGGCATGTTAAAACCGATTCTGTAACCGGCGTCTGCAACATGGACGTCGGTTACAGAATCGGGTTAACTTTAGGCGGGTGTAGGCCCGATTTTGTATAGGACTCCCGGACAGGCGTCCTATACAGAATCTGGGCCTAAGGGCTCCTTTTACTAAGCTTCGCTACGTTTTTAGCGTACGCTGCTGATTAGCACGCGCTAACTCCTGTGCTACGTGGAAAAACTAATGCCAGCTCAATGGAGGCATTAGCGTGTAGCGCACGCTACAACCGCTAGCGCAGCTTCTCCACTTAGAAGACCAGACTTCCAAACAAGCAGCAGATATTCTTTCATTCCTCAATATCCTATCCTATCAGATACTCAACCCCGAACCCATGCATGAAAAGGGCCATCAACTTGATATCACCGCATACACAGCTCCCAACCTCAACACACAAAACATCCACATCACCAACGGCTCATGGCATCCCACCTTATGGTCTGACCACTACAAGTGCACCTTCACTATCAACTGGGAACATAATAAACTCAAACCTACCTCAAGCAAAACAAGCTTCAAGTCCAGACAGAAAATCGAACCTACCACATTCTGGGACACAGTAGACCCTGCAATAGATTTAAATAACCCCAAGGAATTCATAAACACCTGGCGTTACACAAGCGAATCCACTTTGAACAAACTAGCACCACTAAAAACAAAATATGCAGGCCATCAGACAAATGGTTTGACGCCGAACTCCTACACCTAAAAAGGCAATGCAGACAATTAGAAAGGACTTGGAAAAAACAGAAACAACACCACAATAAAACAGAATGGAGATCCCAAATCAAACTATACAAAATCAAACTGAAGGAAAAACGAAAAGACTACCACTCCAAAATCATTGGCACTGAAAAACCGGACACCAAAAAACTTTTCAGCATTCTAAAAAAACTCACTGATACCAAACCCTTCCTCGCCACCCAAGGAACACAAACTCCAACAGCTTCTCAACTAGCGGACCACTTCAAACTTAAAATCACCACAATCAGAACCACATTCAACAACTCTCAAAACATCATAGAAGAGATGTTAATAAAACCCACAATGGATGAAGCCATACCAGCAGATAGGATCTGGACCAACTTCCCAATGACAGACCTTGAACAACTGTACAAAAAATACAGCAAATCTTCTTGTGATTTGAACAACTGTCCCTCCTATCTACTAGCTATAGCGTCCACCAAATTCAAAGCTTGTCTCACGCTATGGCTGCAAACCACCCTCAGGGAAGGCCAGTTCCCTCCGGAACTTGGCGAAATCATAATCACTCCCATACTAAAAGACCCTAAAGGCCCAATAGACAACCCAACAAATTACAGATCAATCGCCTCTATCCCTCTATACGTCAAACTCATAGAGGGCCTAGTAGCACAATATCTTTCCAACTACTTAGAAGTCCACCACATTCTGCATCCAAATCAATCTGGATTCAGAGCTAACTACAGCACTGAAACACTACTGGTATCCTTACTAGACATAGCCCGACAGCACCTCAGCAAAGGAAACAAATTACTAATCATCCAACTCGATCTCTCAGCAGCTTTTGACTTAGTAGGAATATCAGGTAAAGTTCACAGCTGGTTCCAAGGATTCCTTAAAACAAGATCATACAAAGTTAAGTCAGAGGATTTTTTGTCCGACCCTTGGACAAACCCCTGCGGAGTACCACAAGGTTCCCCTCTATCACCCATACTATTCAACCTCTTCATAGCTTCCTTAGGCACAGCCCTAGACGCACTAAATATAACATCCTTCAGCTATGCGGACGACATAACCATCCTCCTACCCTTCAACATCCAAGACCCCGTCTCCAACGAACGACTGAAATCAATACTGGAAACCGTAGAAAAATGGATGATGAACCATAAGCTGAAACTAAATACGGAGAAAACCAAATTCCTACTACTAGAGAAGGAACAAAAACCATCCATAACAGAACTAGAAGTAAACACAACCAAATATCCAATACAGAGCACCCTCAAAATTCTGGGAATTCAATTAGACAGATGCTGTACAATGCAAACCCAAATACACAAAATCATATAAAAAGCATTCTTCACCATGCGAGATCTAAGAAAAATAAGAAAATTCTTTACCAACGAACACTACAAGATCATTGTACAATCCCTCATACTTAGCTCCTTAGACTACTGCAACAGCCTCTACCTACCATGCCCAAACAACATGATAAAACAACTACAGACCGTCCAGAACACAGCCATCAGACTCATCTACTCCCTCAGCAAATTTGACCACATCACCCCCGCCTATGTAGACTCTCACTGGCTGCCGATAAAAGCAAGAACTCAATTCAAACTCTACTACCTACTATTCAAAATAACCCATGGAACTGCCCCCATTTACCTAAATAACCGCCTTTACCGCTATCGATTACCCAGATCAAGGAGAACTCAGAACCTATTCATCTTTCCCCCTCACAACGGTACCCGACGTAAGAAACTTTACGACAGTCTTCTATCGACACAGGCAGCGAAAATTGACCCCACCATCACCAATCTGATGATCAAAACAACAGACATCAAAGTGTTTCGAAAAGAAACCAAAACATTCCTATTCAAAAAACACGTCTTTACTTACTAATCTCTCCCCAATCACACATGCTCCCCCCCATGAATAACACTTTAATCAACTCCTCGAACCACACCTACCAAAACTATTCAGATCCCTACATAAGCATCTACCATTTGTATCAAATACCTCTACTCCTTCAATGTTAGATAACTCTCTTCTTTTACCCGAATATACTGTTTTTCCCCTCTGTATCCGGTAATTACCTTCAATGTAGGTAACTCTCTTCTGTTACCCGAATATATTGTTATTTCCCATTGTATCCTGTAATTACCTGAATCTTGCTATGTAATTTTATCGGAAAAATTCACCACTGTATCCTGTAATTACCTTCAATGTTAGTTAACTCTCTTCTGTTACCCAAATTTATTGTTATTCCCCACTGTATCCTGTAATTACCTGAATCTTGCTATGTAATTCTAGCGGATAAATTCCAGATATCTCTAAATTTGTAACATTCTACCATAACATGTAACTTACTTGAATCGTTGTTTATGTAATTCTCTCGGTAATGTCCAGATCTCTTCTAATTGTAATCCGCTTAGAACCGCAAGGCACAAGCGGAATAGAAATCACTAATGTGTAATGTAAAAGGAATCCTAAGATCTGACGACAAATATCTACTTACTATTCCTTCTCTGAAACACATTAATACTCGGCGGGACACTATTTTCTCAGTCACAGCCCCTCAAATCTGCAACTCATTACCCTTACAGCCGAGAGAAGACAAAAATCCTAGATAGATTCAAAGGAAGACTGAAGGGCTTTTTGTTCAAAGATGCATTTGAAACATAAAAATGTACATGAGGCCTCTTATCATATGTATCCCCAACCTAACATTATTTCCCTCTGTTCTTCTTTTCTATAATAATTGTAGTTCCTCCCGCTTTCCTTTTGTTTTTGGTTTGTTATTGTTTGTTGATTTCTCATCAACGTTATTTCTTTACTATCATACATTATTTGTTCTCCCCTTTTAATTTTTAAATTGTGCATCGCTTTGAAATTTTGGATAATGCGATTTAATCACATATTAATTAAACTTGAAACTTTTGTAAGCGCAGAGCTCAGTATCATCTCTTCACCCTGAAAGGGAGATTAGAATTGCTCTTCTGTTATGGATATGAAATGTATATCATAATGAGCTTTTTGAAGATTTGATTATTAAATTAAAAATTTATAATAGTTATGGGATAGGGTGGGGGGAGGGATTCAGATTGATTTGTTTCTTGAAAGAATATTAAGTGATGTCTTAAATGTAAAATGTATTTAATTTGTATTGCACTTATTGAAAATATTGAAAATGAATAAAGAATTAAAAAAAAAAAAATTGCTCTTCTTCTATTACTGCAGTTGATACTGTATCAAGATGGTACAATAAGAACATAAGAATTGCCAATAAGCCCCATCTTTGATGCCTCTTTCCTCAGACAACATGCTAAAGCAGGTGTCCAGGAGATGCAAGGACCCCTCCACAGAGAAGAAGCATTGGTGATACACGTTCACACGAGCCACCACAGCAAATCATATTTCTTGTCATACTTACAATTCCCATTCTGGCCTACCCTAACTAAGCCTCCCTTAACAATTCGCATTTCCTCTAAACAATTCTACCAAAATGTTGGTGATAGTTTTGATTCAAGAAAAATCCCAAGTCAGTGATCTGTGAATTGGTTATAACTAACGTTAGCATTTCTCATGTATGGGAGTGTGTGACGCAGTGGTTAGAGCAGGGGTCTCAAAGTCCCTCCTTGAGGGCCACAATCCAGTCGGGTTTTCAGATTTCCCCAATGAATATGCATGAGATCTATGTGCATGCACTGCTTTCGAAGCATATTTATTGGGGGAAATCCTGAAAATCCGACTGGATTGTGGCCCTCAAGGAGGGACTTTGAGTTCCCTGGGTTAGAGCAACAGCCTAAGCACCCTGAGATTGTGGGTTTAAATCCCACACTGCTCCTTGTGACCTTGGGCAAGTCACCCAATCCCCCAAGTACATTTGATAGAGTATGAGCCCACCAGGACAGATAGGGAAAAATACTTGAGTACCTGAAGGTAAACCACTTAGGCTATAAGTGGTTTATAAATACTAAAAATAAATAAATATTAAATTCAGGAGAGCATGTGTCATACAGTTTTCTCATTTTACAAATTCAATTATACAAATATGCTTTTAATAAAAGTAGTACTTACTGTTTTAGAAGTTACCAGGATTACATTCCAGTAAACCTTAAGAGGTATGCTCCTTGCCAATCACCACGTAAGATCATTTTACTTTTAGTAAATTGGTAAATGCAATTGAACCACCCAACTGATGTCGTAGAAAAGTCAAGCCAGTGTCTTATGTTCGTGTATTTTCCAAAGAATAGCTCTGGCTTGAAATGTTCTCTTCTAAACAGATACTGAGGGTTGGGAATGCGTTGACTGCACAGTGTACCTGGATATTGAACAATGCATGATTCATTAATGTGATGTATACAAACACACCTGCGAAGATTACAGGTTACATTCAATAGAAGAGAAATGAATCATTTAGATATGGGAATATGTGACAGTAGGACTCTATTACATATAGCTGTCAGAATATTACAGAATAGGGCATAGCTGAAGTTAAAGTCATTAGGGTAAGAAAAGGTAATTAGGCAATAGAGGTTTCTGAAGCTTAGCATGTTAGTAGAGTGACTCCCTGAATTGTAGTGATTGAGTGTCACTGCAAGTGAATATTCAGTGGGACGTATCAATTTTAGGGGTAGATTTTATAGTTTTTCAAATGTTACAAATTACTAGTGAACATATTATGCAGTGTTGCACGCTGAATCTAGGGCTCCTTTTACAAAGGTGCGCTAGCGGTTTTAGCGCGCGCTAGCCGCTACCGTGCACTAAAATGCCGCGTGCTAGCCGCTACTGCCTCCTTTTAAGCAGGCAGTAATTTTTCAGCTAGCGTGCGCTAATTTTGTGCGTGCCCTAAAAATGCTAGTGCACCTTTGTAAAAGGAGCCCTAAGTCTACCTGCAAAAACTGCTTAAAGTGACCCTTACCTACAGCAAATCACAGTTGAAATATGTAGAAATTAAGTAATATTTATTTAAATATACAGATAGTCTGAATGACCTCTTTAGCCACATAGTTGTCTTTAAAATGTCATTTACACAGTTAACAATGTTATTAACAAAATCCAAACACAAGAGGGCGCTGGTCTTTGACCTAAGGGCCGACGCGGGAGCGGACTGCTGGGCACGATGGACCACTGGTCTGACCCAGCAGCAGCAATTCTTATGTTCTAACTTTGCTCGACACAGCAGACAGCACAAAAAAAGGGGCAAGGCTAATGTCTTACACAACCAAGGCAAACTTTATTTATATAAACAGTCCCAACAAGGACCCTGGTTTCAGCAGAAAAACTGCCTTCTTCATGGGACAACATAACTGGTGAAATCGTAAAATGGTATGTAGTTGTAATATATATATTTTTTTAAAAACAACCAACGGTTAAGCCTTTTGTAAACCATATGAAAAGGTTTAATCCACATTGAGAACAAAGAGCGTTGTCGACTCTGAGACCAAACATTGATTAAGTTTGTGTTTGATCTCAGAGTCGACAATGCTCTTTTTGTGTGGTTTACAAAAGGCTCAACCGTTGCTTTTATATATATATTAAAACTACATACCATTTTACGATTTCACCAGTTATTTTAGAAACATAGAAAGATGACGGCAGATAAGGGCTATAGCCCATCAAGTCTGCCCACACCATTTACCCACCCTCTTAAGTCTACTGACCCCCTAAAGTATAATTGTAACTATACTGTCACTCTACTGACCCGCTCATTCAAGTCCTAGTGACCCTATCCCTTGGCATGACCTCGTAGGGATCCCACATAGGTATCCCATTTGTTCTTGAAGTCTGGGATGCTGCGTGCCTCAACCACCTGCACTGGAAGCTTGTTCCAATGCTCAATCACTCTCTCCATGAAGAAGTACTTCCTGGCGTCTCCACGAAACTTCCCTCCCTTGAGTTTGAGCGGATGTCCTCTTGTGGTCGAGGGTCCCTTGAGAAGAAAGATATCATCTTCCACCTCGACCCATCCCGTCATGTACTTAAATGTCTCAATCATGTCTCCCCTCTCCCTACGCTCTTCGAGAGTGTAGAGCTGCAATTTGCTCAGTCTTTCTTCGTACGGGAGACCCTTTAGCCCCGAGACCATCCTGGTGGCCATCCGCTGAACCGATTCAATTCTGAGCACATCCTTACGGTAATGTGGCCTCCAGAATTGCACACAGTATTCCAGATGAGGTCTCACCATGGCTCTGTACAATGGCATCATGACTTCAGGTTTCCTGTTGACGAAGCTTCTCTTGATACAACCTATCATCTGCCGTGCTTTAGATGAAGCCTTCTCCACTTGAGTGGCTGCTTTCATGTCAGCACTGATGATTACTCCTAAGTCTCGTTCTTCCGTAGTCCTGGTTAAAGTTTCTCCATTCAGGGTGTAGGTTCTGCAAGGATTTCCGTTACCGAGATGCATGACCTTACATTTCTTGGTGTTGAAGCCCAGCTGCCAGATCAAGGACCATCTTTCTAAAGTACGCAGGTCTTGCTCCATAGCATCCTGTAGATTATAGCCGTTTACTATATTGCATAGTTTGGCGTCATCAGCGAATAAGGATACCTTGCCTTGAAGCCCTTGAGTCAGATCCCCAATGAATATGTTGAAGAGGAGTGGGCCCAGGACTGAACCCTGTGGCACTCCGCTAGTCACCTCCGACATTTTAGAGAAGGTACCGTTAACCACCACCCTCTGAAGTCTGCCACTAAGCCAATCTTTAACCCATGAAGAAGGCAGTTTCTCTGCCGAAACCAGGGTCCTTGTTGGGACTGTTTATATAAATAAAGTTTGCCTTGATTGTGCAAGACATTAGCCTTGCCCTTTTCCTTTGTGCTATTTAACAAAATCCATCAGAAGCCATATCTTGTTTGCTTCTGTTTTAGTGCAGAATAAGATTTCTATAAGTGACAGAGCAGCATCAGAGCATTTAGTGCTCTGGGTCGCAGTAGAAACCTTTATCACAGCCTAATAAACGGGGGGGAGGGAGGGGGGAGGATTTATACTGTTTCTTTTAATATTAAATTATATTTATGTATGCATATTCAAAAAAACAAAATATGGAGGTACTGGAGTAAAAATCACAAAGCAAACCAACTAGTGTAACTCCAGTAAATTTTGCTGGGTATATCAGCCTCTTCAATTTTTACCCTACTTGCCAGGCTGGATTTACAAGCTCAAGACTGTACAAACAAATGGGCTAAACACTTCCATTGATTGGATATACTTTTACTTAAAAAAAAACAAAAAACTTTATTAATTTTCAAAGCTAATACAAAGTGCCATAAATTATACAGACATTAATAACAAAATAAGCACTTAAATTCCATTAATAACAATGCAGAAAAAAAATATCCCTCCCCTCCACCAATTTAATCAAGAAATAAACCAAAAAGATACCCCCCCCCCACCCACCCACCCTCCCCGTCCTGGACATGTATAAAAATAAACAAAAAATTTAAACCATGACTACTATGTTGAAGTAACAAAGGATGTCAAAGGGCCCCAAACCAAATTAAATAATTTGCTGTGCCCCAACATATCCGCATTCATCTTTTTGTATTTGTACCCTAAACATAAACTGGCCCACCAAAACAGAAAGTTGAGGCAATCGCAATTCTTCCAATTGCGGGTTATCATTTGCATATCTATCCCTGTCATAATCAAGAAGAGCCTGCCTTTGTAGCAATCCATGAAAGGCTTGATATGCAGCAATGTTCCACATATAATTGCCTCATACGTCAAAGGAATTGTTGACTCCAGTATGAGGTTAATTGTCCCCATATTGATGTTCAGAAGCTGAGTATCAAAGGACAATAGAACAACAGATGATCCAGTATCCTAATTTCTAAATGGCAGTGCCAGCATCTATTAGGTGGGGTGCCGCAGGGCTCAGTGCTTGGACCCGTGCTCTTCAACATCTTTATAAATGACCTAAACATTGGTATGACGAGTGAGGTGATTAAATTTGCAGACGATACGAAGTTATTCAGAGTAGTCAAGATGCAGGGGGATTGCGAAGATCTGCAACGTGACATAATCAGGCTCGAGGAATGGGCATCGACATGGCAGATGAGGTTCAACGTGGATAAGTGTAAAGTGATGCATTTAGGTAACAAAAATCTCATGCATGAATACAGGATGTCCAGGGCAGTACTTGGAGACACCTCGCAGGAACGAGACTTGGGAGTTCTGATCGACAAGTCGATGAAGCTGTCCGCGCAATGTGCGGTGGCGGTGAAAAGGGCGAACAGAATGCTAGGAATGATAAAGAAGGGGATCATGAACAGATCGGAGAAGGTTATCATGCCGTTGTACCGGGCAATGGTACGCCCTCATCTGGAATACTGCGTACAGCACTGGTCGCCATACATGAAGAAAGACACGGTACTACTCGAAAGGGTCTAGAGAAGAGCGACAAAGATGGTTAAGGGACTGGAGGAGTTGCCATACAGCGAAAGATTAGAGAAACTGGGCTTCTTCTCCCTCGAACAGAGGAGATTGAGAGGGGACATGATCGAAACATTCAAGGTACTGAAGGGAATAAACCTAGTAGATAAGGACAGGTTGTCCACCCTCTCCAAGGTAGGGGGAACGAGAGGTCACTCTCTAAAATTGGAAGGGGATAGATTCTGTACGAACATAAGGAAGTTCTTTTTCACCCAGAGAGTGGTAGAAAACTGGAACACTCTTCTGGAGTCTGTAATAGGGGAGAACACCCTCCAGAGATTCAAGACAAAGTTAGACAAGTTTGTGCTGAATCAGAACGTACACAGGTAGGGCTAGTCTCAGTTAGGGCGCTGGTCTTTGACTAGAGGGCCACCGCGTGAGCGGACTGCTGGGCAATTCTTATGTTCTTAACTGTCTAACTTGTGTAACCTAACAGGGGTCCAAAAAAGATTTATGTAACAGAAAAAAACATGTTTGTCTCATAGATGCTGACGCTGTACATTTCATCCTCCAAGTCCAGATTCGTGGCCATCAAGATGCAGAAATATACTGCTTTATCTCAATGCTCCAAATGTCTCTAAGACTATTTTTTGATTTCTTATTACTTGCCAGGCTGGATTTACAAGCTCAAGACTGTACAACCAAATGCGCTAAACACTTCCATTGATTGGATATACTTTTACTAATTTTCATTTCACGACTGGGGAGGTTAAGAGTGTTGTCCCCCCTTTCAAGAGTTTTTCTTTTTGTCAGTTTCGGAGGGTGTTCTGGGAAGTGTAGACACTTCTCCGACTGTCAAGAGAAGTAAATCAAGCTTGCCTGACCCGATCACATGAAAGCTATTACATGATTGGCTCTGAGCAATATATTTAAATAGACTCTGCGGTGCCAGTCTAGTTCCTACCCAAGAGAGCATTAGCTTCCAGAACATTTCAGCTAACTTTTTATACCTTTATTACAGTTTTTTCTATGAGCTGGCTATTTTTTTTCATGTGCAGAGGCCTGAAGAAATTAGATTTTCATGAAATGCTGGCCGACAGGAGAACAGAAGTCAGGAGGACATCCTGTTATTAATTTGATCTGCACAGAGACAGAGAGAAGGAAGTGGAAAGATACAAAGCAAGCGTCACACGTCTAACAATAAGACAAGCTTGCTTTATTTATTTATTTTTTGTTAAACTGTTCTGATATTCAGTCAGTTTTGCATTAGCCATCGCCTTAAAATTTAAAAGAAGAAAAAAACATTTAAAAGAAAATACAAGCAGCGAGGGGTGCTGTGGCCATTGATAGAAGTTTGAGAGGATGCTGCTGCCGATTATCTGCTCCCTTTCATAGCTCCGGTGCAACATTTTGCCCCGTGACTTCTACTCTTTGAAGTAGTTTAGCAAGTATTATTAGGTTTGTTTGTTTTTAATATACCGTCTATCAAAGTTATCTAAGCGGTTTAACAATCAGGTACTCAAGTATTTTCCCTATCTGTCCCGGTGGGCTCACAATCTATCTAACGTACCTGGGGCTATGGAGGACTAAGTGACTTGCCCAGGGTCACAAGGAGCAGCACGGGATTTGAACCCACAACCCAAGAGTGCTGAGGCTGTAGATCCAACCACTGCACCATAGTAAGGTATGAATTGTAGAGGCAGATATACCCAGCAAAGTTTACTGGAGTTACACTAGTTCAGTTGGTTTGTATGCATATCATGACAGGGAAGTTCCTGTCTCGGGTTCAAAACCTGCTTTAAACCCTGCCACTAAAGAAATTGTGTCTATTCCTAAGCCAAGGAAGCTGCCCATTAATCCTGTTCCTAGTGCTATGATCAGACAGGCAGGGCAGAACAGAGAAGGGATGGCAGAGAAGAACAGAATACCTGTTCCAAGTCTCTATAATCCCTTTTATAAATCATCTGTTAATTCTCTAGCTAAACCTCTGGTCAGGCAATCTGACACAGCAAGGATTAAGGAAAGGGGTGGAGCTGACATGCAGAATGTGGCTAGAGCTCCAGTGAAGGTTACACAGCAGAATAAATCAAAGCCAGCTTAAAACACCCACAGGTAATCAGGAAACCGGAGGGAAGGACGTTCCTCACAGAACAGGGAACTGAAGGCTAGGAGCTCTGTCTTATTGCCTTCTGCTAAGAAACCCCCTGTTCCACAGCACTTCCATACTGACAAAACTCTGCTTCTTAAGCAGAGGCTAATTGGAAGGGAAAAGCTTCATGAGCAGGGATGGCCCAAGGCTGCTCCAGAGGATAGCTTGTACCCAGCTTCAGAGAGTGAGGAATCTCTTATGGAAGTAGAGGGAGATATCTCTGAGGGGGATGAAATGGACTGCAGCCCAGAAGCTATATGTCTGAATGCAGCATGAGTGAGCAAGGCACTGTGTGGGGGAAGGGAATGAAAGTTTGTGCTGTAACAATGGTCTAAAGCAGGGGTGTCCAACCTGCGGCCCAGTGAAGTATTTTGTGCGGCCACGGTCAAGGACGATGCAGTGTTTTCCTCTGCTGCCCCCAGATGTTTACCGTCTTACCGGCTCCCTCCTCTGTCTTGCTACAGAGTTTGCATGTTTGTGCAGCCCCAGAAACATTTTTTTCGACCAATGCGTCCCAGTGAAGCCAAAAGGTTGGACACCCCCGGTCTAAAGTATTTAAAGGAAACATTTCTGTCCTTAAGTGGGACTGTATAATGAATGAGTTTGATGTGTGAATGTGAGGATTGGTTAGTAGCAGAAATTAAACCAGAATCCCTGTATGCAAGCAAAACATAGTGAGTGGGAGGATGGGTAATGCTAAACAACCTTACAGGGAGAAATAAAGCCCGGAGTGGATTCAGTGACCTGACATTTCACATCCCTGATGGTGGGAACTTTTGGGAGGGGAATCTTAGACCATTAAAACAAGGGTGGATGGTTCCCAGCCCCCTGCCCAGAAATAAGAAGGGTTGTGAAGGGTATTTATACTTCAGGTAGTCAGGTGGGGAGAACTTCCTGAAGAAATAGGGGGCTCAATACAATAATTGTGCCAAGCCTAAAAAGAGTGGACCTGAAGCCCAGGGCACAGGGGCTCTTGTAACCAGAGGTTCTTGAAACCAGAATACTGCCCATAACTGTGCAAAGCATGGTAGCTGAATTGTGAGAAAGAAACCCTGGTTTAAAGGAAAATATTTTGGGTTGTTTTTCTTTCCTGATTGAAACAAGGGCTTGCTGTAAAAGAGAACATTTGTTTGTGATAAATCTCCTCCAAGCACCATCAGCTGGTATGGCCGTATTAGAACCAGTGCAAACTGACCTGGATAATAAAAGTTGGAACTGGAAACTATTGGTGGAAAGTTTTTTGTTTGTTTTTTTTCTCTCTGCTGTGCTTATTCAAGAGTGGTCTTCCAAAGAGCGCTAATACTTGTGCCTGGGGCAGGAGCCGGGTTGCCAGTGCTAGGCTTACCCCTGGCCCCATCACAATATTCATGCATACTTATCTACTTTGATATGTTTTCTTTGGTTTTCATAGTTAATTCCATTTATATGACTCATACATGCATTTATTTATTTTATTTTTAGTATTTATATACTATTTATAACCTAAATGGTTTACATTCAGGTACTCCAGCATTTTCCCCTATCTGTCCTGATAGGCTCACGCTCTATCTAATGTACCTGGGGCAATGGGGGGATTAAGTGATTTGAACCTACAACCTCAGGGTGCTGAGGCTGTAGCTCTAACCACCATGCCACACACTCCCACTTCATATACTGATTATTATTTACAGTATGTTGTGATTTTGATTTATAGAGTATTGGTGACCCCTGAGGCTCCGGTTATCCTGCAAAACACAGCCCTGTATCAGATCTTTTTATCTGTCAGTGCTTTGCTAATAAGAGTGCTTTATATTTTACACTCGTTGTTTAGGAAAGTTCTTGGTCCATCCCTACTTTTCTTTGTGTTTTGGTTTTGCTATGTAGGAGCTTTCTCCTTCCTTTGCTTTAATTTGTACACCCTAATATTCAGCCATGTTTTGTCAGTTTGGTGACTGGAACCAGCAACCTATAGATCGACAATCTGTAATTTATATTTGTCCTGTTTGCTTGATTAGATTGTGAGCTCTACTGAGCAGGGACTGTCTTGAAAGTTTAATGTACAGCACTGCTTATATCTAGTAGCACTATAGAAATGGTAAGTATTAGTAGTAGGTGTAATACTATTGAATGTTATGGTACTATATAATGAATATTCAAAAATGTAGTGGGTGATATACTGGAAATAAATCTTGAAATTTAGAACTATCATAAAGTTGTGCTATTTAATTTCAGTGTACAATATCTACCAGACTGCTAAACTACATAAAAAGCAATAGCTACCCAACTATTATTTTCTCATAGATTCAAGACTTTTTAAACAACCAGGCCCAGATTCTATAAGTGGCGCAACAGATAAAGACCTAAATGGTCCATCCAGTCTGCCCATTAGTTATACCCATTAAATACTTGATTAATTTAACTTGTTTCTTCTTTGATATTTCTGGTCCACCTGGTATTATCCTAGGTTCCAAATGCTGAAGTTGCCGTCCAAGCTCACTCCAGCCTATCCAACCATCTGGTTTGCAGGATATCTACCATAAAGTCTGGCCAGTAACATCCTCATGTTCCAAGTTAGTGGAGTTCCCATTGATGCCCTCCCCAGCCCAATCCTACACCAAATCATCACATATGGGACACAGACCGTGCAAATTTCTCCAGTACCAGCCTTAACTCTTTAATTTATATTCTTCATTTTCTAATTAGAGATCCTCTATGTTTATGCCATGCTTTTTTTAAAATTCCATCACCGTTTTCCTCCCCACCACTTCCCTCGGGAGGGCATTCCAGGCTACCACCTTCTCGGTGAAAAATAATTTCCTAACATTGCTCCTGAGTCTTCCTCCCCACAATCGCAGCATTGTAAAAGGTAGGTGCCGTAAATGTAGGCCAGGGTTTTCAAGGCTTAAATTTCCGGCGCCTACCTTTCACGTGAATTGCGGCTACAGAGGCGCTTTACAACGCTTAACACCACTTCTGACGTTAGCTACACCTACAGTGGCATTAGGCGTCATAGTGCGCCAAGACAAAAAAAAGAATATCCAACAGATCTGCAGTGAAAATGCAACAATGCAAGGACAAAGGTGTGCAAGATGCAGGCAAAGTTTATTTAAAACAAACAGATTATTGCGTAGAAATAGACCACTTTCTACAAAATATGGGACATAGTGCGCCTCCATAACCACAACGCAGGTCCTACATTTTATTTAACAGCTTTTGCACTTGTTAGAAGCCTAAATTAAGGCAACATTTATAGAATATGGACCCCAATGTCCACATAATTGAAATGATCACAGGCTGCTTTGAAGCTTTAAGGCTTTCCTATGAATTTCAATAGCATAGGCTTGAAACTTATTGTTTTATCTTTTTTAAATTACTTACTTAAAGAGTCTTTTGAATTTTATAGCGTTCACTTTCTTTAAAGACAGATTAGCTTGTGTTCTGATATAGTTAAACCTATCCTCTTGTTTTTTTCCTTTTTCTCCGAACCCACAGTGTAACTTTATGCTATTCCTTACCCTTCATGTAGGTTTTATATTAAGTGTAATGTGTAATTTGTCAATGTTTGTTATATTTTAGCCTCTTGAATACTTTTATTTTGTTAATGTACATCGCCTAGAAATTTTGTAATAGGCGATTAATCAAATGTCCAATAAAACTTGAAAACTTGAAACTATTTGGTCCCTGCTATGTTGCCAAGCAAGAAAGGAGGAGGGGGGAAGGTGAGAGTAACTTGCTCGGGGATAAGGTATGGTTTCTGTGTCCTTCAGCCCAGAGCTTTATGGTTCATGGGGCTTGCAGCAAGGGGCATAATTTTAATGACTTAGAGCAGGGGTGTCAAAGTCCTTCCTCGAGGGCCGCAATCCAGCTGGGTTTTCAGGATTTCCCCAATGAATATTCATGAGATGTATTAGCATACAATGAAAGCAGTGCATGCAAATGGATCTCATGCATATTCATTGGGGGAAATCCTGAAAACCCGACTGGATTGCGGCCCTTGAGGAGGGACTTTGACACCTCTGACTTAGAGAATGTTACACCTTACGCCTGGAACAAACTGCCTGGGATAGGCACGTGGGATCTCTCAGAGAGAGAAAGAGATAATGGTTACTGTGGATGGGCAGACTAGAGGGGCCATTTGGCCTTTATCTGCCGTCATGTTTCTATGAGTTAGTATGTCAAGCTCCATCCCTGGAACTATTAAAATCCCACCTCTTCAAAAATGCATTTAACTCATAACCTCCTCACCTTAAGTACCCTGAGAAAATCCTAATCTCATACTTGTCCTGTTGTCTCTTAAATATGTTGTTCTACAGTACTGCATATGCCTAATAGCGCTATAGAAATGTTAAATAGTAGTAGTAGGGTGAGGGGATAATAGTGTCTGAGGATCTCAAGGTGGTGAAACAATGTAAAGAAGTGGTGGCCGAAGTCAGAAGAATTCAAGGCCGCACAGTGAGAGGCATAACAAGCAGAATAAAGAAGTGTTAATACTCTTGTACAGGTTATTGGTGTGACCCCACTTGGAGTATTGTATTCAGTTTTGAAAGCCACATCTCAAGGACATAAAAAGACTTCAAATAGTCCATAGAAAAGCAACAAAAATGGTTTGGGGTTTATGTCAAAAGATGTACGAAAAGAGATTTGAAGACCTGAATATTGTGACAGACAGGGCAGGATTAGCCAGTAGGCCAAATAGGCGCGTGCCTAGCGCCTGAAATGGTCAGGGGGGACGATGAAGGAGGGCACCAACATTGATTTTTTCCAAACGGCAATGGGCCCCCTCCAGCATTGATCAGCAATGCGGGCCCCACCCCAATCCGCAACGCAGCCCCCCCTCCCATCGACGGAAAGTAAGACAAGCAAGCAACGCGGGTAAGAAAGGCAACGGGAACTGTACCGTAATTGTGCAAGCGGTGCTGCTTGCCCAAAGCTTCCCTCTGGCACAGCTTCCTGTTTCCGCCTGGGAGCATTGTGGGGTGGGGCGGGGCAGGGGGCCCAGTGTACTTGTGTGCCTAGGGGCCCTTGACAAATTAATCCTGCCCTGGTGACAGACTATGCTTGACAAGGTCTGGGTTTGGAATGGGGGGAGGCACAAGAAAGAAAGCTGAGCAAACAGGAAAACATGGCATAAATCAGTGTCTCTCTCAAGAAAATGGAAAAAAGCTGAACCAGAAACTTACCTCATGGTTCTTTTCTGGGATATTCCTAGGATAAGCAGCATAAAATCTGTTTTACTACTTGAGATCTAGCTAGGTATTAGGACCTGGGTTGGCCACTGTTGAAAACAGGATACTGGACTTGGACGAGCTTCGGTCTGTCTCAGTATGGCGACTCTTATGTGTTTTTCTCCAGCAGTGGAAAGGAAGTCCTATAGGGCAGGGCAAGAAGGAGAAGTAGGCAAGCTGAATGGAAACAGTCTTCTGGGAATTACAGTCATAAACACTTGCAAGACAGGAAGAGTGTGCCTCATTAGTAACCCTTTTAAACTGCAGAAAAGCAGTGGAGCATAGCTGAGTGTTCCCATAAAGCAAGGTGGTTGATTACCGTAACTGCCTTCTCTAGCTACAGAAAGGAATACCTGCCACATTCTGCCCCTCTCATGCGATTTCTTGTTTCCAGCGGGCAGTTCAAGGCAGAGGAAAGCTCTTACAGTCCAGCTGGAAACAAGCTGTGTGGAATAGTGCTGCCCGATTTCCGATTCAAATCGATTTAAAAAAAAAAAAATTGGCCTGGCCAATTTGGTGACGGACCTTCCTCCCCGTGCCTTCCTAAAGCAGGAGCGACAGCACTGCCTCTTGCTGGCCTGCCGCTGCTGCTCCTGCTGTAGGGGGGCAAGGAGGGGGGGGAAGAGTCAGTCGGAAAGAGCTGCAAAAATCCTGTTACTATCTTGTTCCGTGCTTTGGCTGCTTTGGCGCTCTATGCTGCATCCTCCGGCTTCCCCCCAGGCCTCCCACTCTTACCACAGCCTGCAGAGAGGATCGTTGCTGCTCTACACAATCCTTGTAGGCTGCCACCGTCCTCAGAAGCACCTTCCCTCTGACGCGATCCTGCCCCTGACATCAGGGGAGAGGCGAGACTGCATCAGAGAGAATGTGCTTCTGAGGACGGTGGCAGCTTACAAGGATCGCGTAGAGCACTAGCGATCCTCTCTGCAGGCTGGACAGGGGGAGAAGGGGTACTGCTGGACAGGTTGGTGGTAAATGAAGGGAGAAGAGGTGCTAATGGACTTGGCAGAAAGGGAGGGAAAGGAAAGGTGCTACACACTGGAGGGGAGGGTGAGATGGTGCATGGGGAGAGAGCATGTTGGGTTGGGGGGTGGGAAGGAGGGTTGCCACTCAAGGGAAGAGGCAAGGACAGAGAGAGAAAGCGTTCATGAAGCGGAAAGTGTTGGGCTCATGAAGAGGGCGAGGTGGATGAGGAGAACAGAAAGGAGGGAAGGAGAAATGTTACAATGGGAAAGGAGGGAGAGATGCTGGATGAAAGCGTAGTTGAGAAAAGGAGAGATGGTGGATCTGGGGATGGTGGGGTCCATCGCTGCAGCTGCATGGATGGAGATGAAAAAAGGGAAGATGCCAGACCTCCGGGGAAGGGAAGGGAAATGGAAGGGGAGGACAGAGATGGAAGATGGATGGTTAGCACAGAGAAAGAAGAAAAAAGGAGACCCTGGCAAGTGAGTTATCAGAAGACAACCAGAGCCTGGGACCAACAAGATTTGAATAATGACCAGACAACAAAAGGTAGAAAAAAAATTTTATTTTCTGTTTTGTGATTACAATATATCAGATTTGAAATGTGTAACCTGCCAGAGCTGGTGTTAGATTAAGGTGACCATATGTCCCATTTTGAACGGGACTGTCCCCTTTTTTTTAGATCCCCTGTCCCGTTGTCCCCACGCACAGCTTTGGGATGCCCAAATGTCCCGTTTTCAGGGACAGCATCCCGAAGCTATGCATGGGGACAACGGGACAGCCGATCGCTTCCCCTCCCTCCAGTACCGAAGCCTGCTTCCCCCCTCGGACTGGCCCCCGCTGCTGCTGCCTACTGCCACTTCAAACATCCCCCCGGTCCGCTGTCGCTGCTGACCGCCACCTGCTGCAACTAAAGCAAGGAAGGTCCAGGCGCCAGCCCACAAACCTTCTTCCCGATGCCAATTCTGATGTTGGAAAAGAAGTTCCAGGCCAACTAATCGCTGCCTGGCTGGCCTGGAACTTCCTCTCCGATGTCAGAATTGATGTCTGAAAGAAGGTTTGTGGGCCGGCATCTGGACCTTCCTTCACTTTTGTTGTGGCAGGCGGCGGGCGGCGGGATGTTTGAAGCAGCGGTAGGCAGCAGCAGTAGTGGGGGCCAGTCCGGGGGGTGGAGGGGGGACAGGCTTCGGCACGGAAGAGAGGGAGGAAGGCAGGCTGGCTTTAGCATGGCAGGGAGGGAGGGAGATAGGTAGGTTGGTAGCTTCGGGGAAGGGGGTGGAACAAAGGCTGGAGGGCAGTGAGGGGGGACATAGGAAGGAGCACTGGGGGCACTAAGGACATGGGAATGAGGCACTGGGGCACTAAGGACATGGGAAGGAAGCACTGAGGGCACTAAGGACATGGGAAGGGGAACTAATGACATGGGGACGGGGAACGAGGCACTGGGGGCACAAGGACATGGGAAGGAGCACCGTGGGCACTAAGGACATGGGATGGATGCACTGGGGGCACTAAGGACATGGGATGGAGGCACTGGGGGCACTAAGGACATGGGAAGGAGACACTGGGGGCACCAAGGACATGGGAAGGGGAACTAAGGACATGGGAAGGAGACACTGGGAGCACTAAGGAAATGGGAAGGGGCACTAAGGACATAGGAAGGAGCACTGGGGGCACTAAGGATATGGGAAAGAGGAACTAAGGACATAGGAAGGGGAACTAAGGACATGGGAAGGGATGGGACTAACAATTAAAAGATGTCCCGTTTTGATAAAAAAAATAAACGGTCACGTTATGTTAGACCGCAAACGTGAGCTAGGATTTAATAGAGAAAGGAAAAAAGTCTTTTTTGTTTATTTTGTTTATACCACAGCGCCAGTGTGGGTAGGTGAGGGCAAAGGGAGTGAAGAGGCTATAAAATAAACCCATCAGGATGTTTGAAAAAAGCACCCACTTGGGCAGAAAAATCTATTCAATAGGCTGAATCGAATCAAAATTTTTTTTCCTCATTCGGGCAGCACTAGTACAGACCCCTGCAGCACTCCACTGTTTACTCTCCTCCACTGAGAAAAATTACCATTTAACTCTACCCTCTGTTTTCTATCCGATAACCAATTCCTAATCCACAACTGAACTTTGTCACCTATCCCACGACTTTTTAATTTTCTCAGGACACTCTCGTGAGGAACTTTATCAAAAACTTTCTGAAAATCTAGATATATTATATATACACAATACAATAAATCAATTTCTAGACCGCATAACCAAATAGTTCTATGTGGTTCACAAAGAGTAATAAGGATACAGAAATAATCCGAATGAAGAGATCCAATTGCCTATGAATTTATTAAAGAGATGGGTCTTCAATTGCCTTCTAAACTGAAGGTAAGAAATGAGACAAGGAGCACAAATGCTTGAAATCACTATCGTGCATAGCAGCTGGAAAAGAGAGTTGTTGCTCCTGAAATTTTTTATATTTATAGCCATTAACTGATGGAAAGGCAAACAATGCATGAGTTTTAAGGAGACTGATGAAAGAAAATCAGACCAATTTCAATGATTGATTCATTTTTGGTCTTTCACGTTGGTCACTGAGGTCTCCTTTTTTCTCTCTGTTACATTAGTGACATCACCATAAGCCTTCTGCTAGCTGATAGTTTTTGTGATTTACAGATTGAGCACTCTCATTCACTCAGTTTTTTGAGTGCTAAAAGCTTTAATTCACAGAACAGTCAATAAAGGGAGAGAGAGCTTCAAGGAGGAAGATAAAAGAGAGAGAGGCTGACTGTTCTGAAGTTATTGAAGCAGGACAGAAGGAAGCCATGGTGTGCCCTCACCTGGAGTACTGCGTGCAGCACTGGTCACCGTATATGAAGAAGGACACGGTACTACTCGAAAGAGTCCAGAGAAGAGCGACTAAAATGGTTAAGGGGCTGGAGGAGTTGCCATACAATGAGAGATTGGAGAAACTGGGCCTCTTCTCCCTTGAAAAGAGGAGACTAAGAGGGGACTTGATCGAAACGTTCAAAATACTGAAGCAAATAAACTTAGTAGATAAAGACAGACTGTTCACCCTTTCCAAGGTAGGGAGAACGAGAGGGCACTCTCTAAAGTTGAAAGGGGATAGATTTCGTACAAATATAAGGAAATTCTTCTTCACCCAGAGAGTGGTGGAAAACTGGAATGCTCTTCCGGAATCTGTTATAGGGGAAAACACCCTCCAGGGTTTCAAGACAAAGTTGGACAAGTTCCTGCTAAACTGAAATGTACACAGGTGAGACTGGACTCATTTAGAGCACTAGTCTTTGACCTGAGGGCCGCCACATGAGCGGACTACTGGGTAGGATGGACCACTGGTCTGACCCAACAGCGGCAATTCTTATCTTCTTATGTTATGTTCTTATGTATGATGGTGAGGTTGATGTAAGGGTGAAGTGACAAGAGGACAACCCAGAGGTAAGCTATTTGCATGGGAGTAAAGAAAACTTTAAACAGAAAGGGAGAAGTGGTAAGAAGCCAGTCTCCTAATTGGTGCATTGGATGCAAGGGGTAAAGGGAACCTAGCTTGGATTAGGCCTCTGTGTAATGCAAATGGGTGCACTGGAAGAAAAGGGAAAGGCTTGAGTGAGAGTCAGCCTTAAAGAGGACAACCCTGTGCTTTTGAAAATTATGCTTCATCAGAAAGTGGAAAGCCCTAGAGAAATAAGGAAGGGGAAAGAGCCACTGTTGTTTCTATTGCATAAGAACATAAGCAATGCCTCCGCTGGGTCAGACCTGAAGTCCATCGTGCTCAGCAGTCCGCTCACGCGGCAGCCCAACAGGTCCAGGACCTGTGCAGTAATCCTCTATCTATACCCCTCTATCCCTTTTTCCAGCAGGAAATTGTCCAATCCTTTCTTGAACCCCAGTACCGTACTCTGCCCTATTACACCCTCTGGAAGCACATTCCAGGTGTCCACCACATGTTGGGTAAAGAAAAACTTCCTAGCATTCATTTTGCATAAAAGAGTTCTATTTAACCCTATACAATATTGGGGTAAGGGGAAGATAGGACCTATCTTTAAAAGCCTGTGTGTTGGCAGACATATATAACATGAGAAACTACGTAGAAAGCCTTAAGGAAGTGGGGAGGGGCAGGAGCTCTGTTCTTTGTTTGGAAGAAAAAAGTTCCATTGTTGACTGAAGAGTGTGCTATGTTTACTTCAATAGAACAGGAATACATTGTTGAGCCATGATTAATTAGAATCTATTTTATATTTGAAAAGGAAAACATAAAACTGTTTGTTTTGGTGATACAGAATAAAGAACATTTTACGGAACATTCTAGAGCTTGGCAGTCTATTGTGGCATAGTAGTAGCAGTAGTAGTAAAGAGTGGGTAGAAAGGCCTACAAACCCCCTAGCCTACAGCCAGCAACGTCTAAGCCAGTGGTCTCAAACTCGTGGCCCGGGGGCCACATGTGGCCTGCCAGGTATTATTTTGAGGCCCTCAGTATGTTTATCATAATCACAAAAGTAAAATAAAACAGTTTCTTGATCATATGTCTCTGTAGCTATAAATTACAATATTATTATTAAGACTTAGCCAAAAGGAAAGATTTATAAACTATAAAGAGTTTTACTTCATGCAAAATTGTCATTTCTTTAATAAGACATTGGAAAAAGGGATCCAAGATGGCCGCTGAACAGACGCTCTGAGAGCGACGCTCCGGACCGCTCCAGACATCTTACCTTATTTCCTGATTCGGCGGCTTCGCGGCCCGATTTCCTATTAGGATGCCGAAGAGAAGGGGTAGGAGCGCAGCTGGTGCCTCACTGTGCTCAGATTTTCCTTCCCTTGGCAGAATTGATGAACTGCTGCGGCGGATGCAGGGGGCAGCGTTGTCCATGTTGGTGAGCAGCCCTTTGGGAGCACCCGGACAGAGCGAGGCTGGGGTTGTCTCTCCTGGGCTTGAAATCACCCTAAGTCCCGACCTGAGAGCCCCACCTCCGCGACCTCGGTCTACCAGCTCTCCAGGGGCAGAGGAAACCCCGGAGAAGGGGGAGGTCCTTTCCCCAGAGGCAGTAAGTCCTATATTGTAGACTGTGGAAGCAGTGCTCCCTGACCAGGGAGCAACTGCAGAAGAAACCGAGGTAGGACAAGCACACGGAGGTGGATTCCAGTCAGAATCAAGCCAGGACAGCTTTTCTTCTCAGGACGGTGAGCATTTCTACACCCAGCAAAGATTTTCTATTTGGGAGAAACCAGCATAAGTGACCTTAGATTCTTTATGGGGTCTGATTGCAAAGTTTACTAAAACTATCAGTCCGAATTTCCAATATATAGAGGGGAAATTGATTCAACATACTAGAGAGCTGAAAGATTTAACAGCGGATTTGACTGTCTCAAAGGCTACGATTCAAAAGCTTGATCAAGATATGCTTATAGTTAAACAAGTACAAGAGTCCCTAATCAAAGATAATACTAATCTCAGGAATAAAGTGGAAATACTTGAAAATAATTCCCGAAATAATAATCTGAGATTTATTTAATTTCCCTAGATTAACCACCGTTACTCCTAGGGAAATGTTAAGGAGATATCTGATTGAAATATTGCAAGTTTCTGAGGAAACTTTACCACCATTTACTCAAGTGTATTATTTACCAAATAAAGATGGGACTCAATTGCAGTCTAAAATATCGAATCAAATACCATTGAATGTTTCTGAAATTTTAGAAACATCAGATAGAGACAGCAGTACCTTCTACAATGGTTGTGACTCTAGCAATAGATAAAGTATGGTTATTGAGACTTTTCTTCAAAAATAAACAAAGAGTTTCTTGGATGTAAAGTACAAATGTTTCCTGATTTTTCTAGAGAATCTCAAAAGCGTCATAGAGAATTTCTACTTTTGAAACCTGGAGTCACTTCACTGGGTGTGACGTTTTACTTAAGATATCCTTGCAAGTGTATTAGTTGCTAAATGCTTTTTTTTTTTAACCTCGTCAGTTAACAGCTTTTCTGGCTTTGTCTCGACTGGATAAAGAGGAATCAGCAATAACTCAATAGTTTATATAAGCTGTTCTTTATATCTCAGTTCTGTCTGTAATTTGTCTAATTTTTATAATAATAATTTTTTTTTTCCTTTTTCTCTCGCTTAACGTAATCTTGGATCTCTTTTTTGAGGACTTGAGTTGGGTTAGTTGAAATAATTTTATTTATGTTTATTGTGATTCATATTGGTTATAAGTTATATTTCACTAACCTACTTTCTGTACAAGTGACTACCAATGTTCCCTCTAAGGATTGATGAGGTGTGTGCAAAAAAACAAAAATGCATGAGCGACAAGTTACATACTCCACAAATTTATGAGCAGGCGCGGAGGACGAGTGGCCATGAGATTGTGGGAGGGTTAAATACTCAAAACTTAGAAGAATAACAATTTACTTAAAGTTTTTGCTTCGCCAGCTTTCTGGTATCTTTACATACAGTGGCATACCTAGCATATGTAACACCCAGAGCCCATCATTTTTTGGCACACACCCCCCCCCCCATCTGTACGAAAAACATGATTTTTAGTAACAAGCCACATGTCACACATGGGTACCTAGGAAAAGGCAGCATCTTACATATTGCAGTGAGCAGTACATCAATACATCCATTGTAAAACTAAACAAGCCAGACCAGCACAGATCAATCCTACACCGTCAATCCTAACAGAAAACCATGTCTTTCGAACACACAGAAAACACCTTCGCCTAGTATGGAATATGCCATCACAAACTAACCCCTCCCCCTTTTACAAAACTGTAATGTGGATTTTAGCCACGGTGGTAACAGCTCTGACGCTCATAGAATTCTAAGCATCAGAGCAGCTACCACCACAGCTGGCGCTACAAAACGCTCCACAGTTTTGTAAAAGGGGGGATAAAATAGAAATACACCCAAGAAGTTACTTTAGATGCCTTGTGGGACCTGGTGGCTAATATGGTGAGAACAATTAATGTGGGAAAATGAAAGATCAAGAAAAGGAAATTACCTTAATAAAACAAGATATTGCTGACTCTAATATATCTTTAGATAGTATCAAAAATGAATTAAAATCTTCCAAACAGCTTCAAGAAACTTTAATTAAGGACAATGTGAATTTAAGAAGGAAGATTGAAACATTTGAAAATTTTTCAAGAGGAAACAATATCAGATTGATTAACTTTCCACGAATTACAACAATTACTCCGCGTGAGATGTTAAAACGATACCTGATGGAAATATTGGAAGTTCCTGAGGGTTCATTACCTCCATTTACACAGGTGTATTACCTTCCCAAGGAAAATCTAATTCAACAACAGGAAGACAGCCAAGGACCAATAGATGTATCGGCATTATTGGAATTATCAGATAAAGAAATGGCTACTCCTGCAACATTAGTGGCAACTTTAGCTCTAACAATGGATAAGAACTGGATTTTGAGACTTTTCTTTAAAAATAGAGTGAAAGAATCTATGGGACTCAAAATACAAATGTTCCCAGATTTAGCTAGGGACACACAAAGGCGAAGAAAAGAGTTTCTTATGTTAAAACCGGGAATTATAGCTCTTGGAGCAACCTTTTTTCTTCGATATCCTTGCAAATGTGTTATACAATATAATTCTCAAAAATATGTTTTCTTTGAGCCCTACCAGCTGACAACTTTCCTATCTCTTTCTCGGCTTGAGAAAGAAAAGAAAGGAGGAGTATAGTATAATTAAGATGTCCCCACCAGCTGACTTGCATTATTTTCCTTAATAAATATTTCTTTGTTTTCCGTTTTATAATTACATTTTGGATCTTTTGTGGACTTGAGCTGATTTAAGTTAACTTAGTATCTTTGAATTTATAATATTATTGTGATTTTCTTTTCCTGACTTAAAGCTTTCTGTACAAGTAAATCTTGAATTGTATTATTGAAAATTGAATAAATAAATAATAAAAAAAAAAAAAAAAAAGAAATACCCAGCTTCAACGCTCTAGCTCAGGGATGCCCAAACTTTTTGGGCTTGCGAGCTACTTTAAAATGACCAAGTCAAAATGATCTACCAACAATAAAATTAAAAAACACAAAGCACACTATACGCTGAGAAAATGTTAATTATCATTCCTATTCTGGGTTTTTTTCAAAGAGGTCAAAGCAGATGACTCTATGCATTGTCACCTCAGTAACAACCATACAAAAATATACCCCCCTTCCTTTTTATTAACACACAATAGCAGTTTTTAGCACAGGGAACTGCGCTAAATGCCCAACGCTGCTCTCGACGCTCATAGGATCCCTGCGCTAAAAAACACTATTGCGGTTTAGTAAAAGGGGACCATAGTGCAAAATATAAGACAGATCACTAAATTTAAAATAAAATCATTTTTCCTACCTTGTCTGGTGATTTCATGAGTCTCTGGTTGCACTTTCTTCATCTGATTGTGCATCCAATCTTTCTTCCCTTCTTTCAGCCTGTATGCTTCCTCTCCTCCAGACCTCATTCCCTCCCCTAACTTTTTCTTCCTCTCTCCCTGCCCTTTCTTTTTTTTTCTCTCTTGATGCCCCCTTTCTTTTTTTCTGTTTCCCTTCTATCTCCCTGCCTGCCCCCTTTCTTTATCCCTACCCTCCACAAAGCCACTGCTGCCACCATCGGGGGAAACAGGCCCCAAAGCCACCGCCGTGGCTGCCCCAAGCTCTCTCTGCTTCCCACCGTCAGACCGACCAGCATTCCCCCGACATCAATTCTGCCGTCGGAGAGGAAGTTCCGCCCAGCCAGGCAGCGATTGGCTGGCCCGAACTTCCTCTCCGATGGCAGCCTTAGGGGGGGTGCACAGCCGGCCTGATCTGGACCTGGCCGGCTGTGCACCCCCCCTAAGGCTGCACCCAGGGCGGACCGCACTCTCCCCGCCCCCTTTGGTACACCACTGAAGACGTGGCAGCGGCTCCTCTCACGATCCCCACCTGCGTCGGAAGTGCATCGGGGATCTTACTATGCAGTCCTCAGTTTCCCACTGCATATTTTAGTGAGCAACACGAGAAAAATTATGTGCGACGTCAATGAAAATAGTGAGCAATCGCTTATGCGCTCAGCTTAGAAGGAACATTGGTGACTACTTGAATATACTATTAAAATGATGCATATTTGTTTGTATTGAGTACCTTGGGGTGCCTGGGCATTGTATTTGATGCTGTTTGCATCAATAAAAATTGTTTGAATCTAATAAGACATTAACTATTTTTTTCTGAGGCCCTCCAAGTACCTACAAATCCAAAATGTGGCCCTGTGTTCTGCCCACGTATTGCTATATTAAGAGTATATAGAAGTCACCTGCACCAAAGCGTCAGAGTAATAGGATTCTTTATTGGATACACATCAGATAATACCAAATAGTGCAAATGGACATCAGATAATATACAAAGAACAATCAATAAACCAAGTACTTCACCATGATTGGCAAGCCCTCTTCCAATTCTGATCGGGAATCTGATCGATCAAGGGAAGAGACCCAACCCACAGTTCCCGTGGCCGCGGCAAGTTCCAAAGATTCAGTCTGCGCCTCTCGGCCTTTTATAGCACAGAAAGTGCTGATTTCTCACACACACACAGACACTGCTGTTTCTGCAGCAATAACAGGTGTCTCCCTTATCTCCTCGCTCTCCCAGATGGAATGTACTGCTCAGGCCCTCCCTAATTCCAGTACCACGGGAAACCTTCCTCGGCCTTTCTCGGTGAAACACAAAACATTATCAGAGCTATCATACAGGTTGATAAACAACTTGCTCTCACGAAAGTGAGCTGTAAGGCTGCTAATTGTCTGGCAGAGATGCCAGCTAGAAAATCAGGCAGACATGAAGATTCACACCTAATAGCCGAAGTGACCACTTGCCATGCCCTGGCCAGCCATGGGCATAACACCCTGCAAAGGGTTTGAGTTTGAGACCACTGCTCTAAGCAACCTTTCTCTTAAAAGTAAACTCCCTTTTAATCAGAAAAGCTGTCCAGATCAATACCTGAGATACCTGCAGACAACAGCGAGTGCATCCCCAGTGGTACTGCATCACAATATGTATACTTTAGAGGAAAGGAGGGACAGAGGAGATGTGATACAGAAATTTAAATACTTGAAATATATTAATATACTTTAGAAATACTCGTCGGTCTTCACGAGCGAGGACACGTCCAATATACCGGACTCAGAGGAGCTCATGAGTGGGGAGCAGGCCAAAAGATTGGGGCATATAGAGGTAAGTCGGGAGGATGTCCTCAAGCAGATTGACAGACTGAAAAGCGGCAAATCACCGGGACCGGACGGGATCCACCCAAGGGTTCTAAAGGAACTAAGTCAGGAAATAGCGGGCGCAATCCAGCATGTTTGCAACCTATCCTTGAAAACTGGAGAGGTACCAGAGGACTGGAAACTGGCGAATGTCACACCTATCTTTAAGAAGGGATCAAGAGGTGACCCCGGGAACTACAGGCCGGTGAGCCTGACTTCAGTTATAGGGAAGATGGTGGAAGCAATGATCAAGGACAGCATTTGCGAGCACATCGAGAAAAATGGCCTACTGCGGACAAGCCAGCACGGATTCTGTAAGGGAAGGTCGTGCCTGACAAACCTTCTGTACTTCTTTGAGGGAATAAGCAGTCAGGTGGACAAAGGGGAACCCATAGACATCATTTACCTCGATTTTCAAAAGGCCTTTGACAAGGTGCCACATGAAAGGCTGCTTAGGAAGCTGTGGAACCACGGGGTGAGCGGGGATGTACACAGATGGATCAAGCACTGGCTGTCAGGTAGACTACAGAGGGTCGGAGTAAAGGGCCAATATTCTGACTGGCGGGGAGTCACGAGCGGTGTGCCGCAGGGATCGGTGCTGGGGCCGCTACTCTTCAACATATTTATCAATGACCTGGAAACGGAGGCAAAGTGTGAGGTTATAAAATTTGCAGACGATACCAAGCTCTGCGCCAGAGTTAGGACCAGGGAGGAGTGTGAGGAACTGCAAAGGGACCTCGATAAGCTGGAGGACTGGGCAAACAAATGGCAAATGCGCTTTAACGTAGATAAATGCAAGGTCATGCACATAGGGAAAAAGAACCCGTTGTTCGAGTATAAAATGGGGGGGAGATTGCTGGAAGACACCGGACTTGAGAGAGACTTGGGTGTGCTAGTGGATCCATCCATGAAACCATCCGCACAGTGTGCAGCAGCCTCGAAGAAAGCCAACAGGATGCTGGGCATCATCAAGAGGGGCATATCAACCAGGACGCGGGAAGTCATCATGCCGCTGTATCGAGCGATGGTGCGCCCACATCTGGAATACTGCGTTCAATATTGGTCGCCGCACCTCAAGAAGGACATGGCAGTTCTTGAGAGAGTCCAAAGGAGGGCAACGAAACTGGTAAGAGGGCTGGAAAACTTCCCATATGCTGAGAGGCTGGATAAACTGGGGCTCTTCTCTCTGGAAAAAAGGAGGCTCAGGGGGGATATGATAGAGACCTTCAAAATACTTAGGGGCATAGAGAGGGTGGACAGGGACAGGTTCTTCAGACTAAAAGGGACGACAGGTACGAGGGGGCACTCAGAGAAACTGAAGGGAGATAGGTTCAAATCAAATGCAAGGAAGTTTTTCTTCACCCAAAGGGTCGTGGACAAATGGAATGCGCTCCCGGATGAAGTGATCCGGCAGAGTACAGTACAGGGATTCAAACAGGGATTGGACAGATTCCTGAGGGAAAAGGGGATCGTGGGGTACTGAGGGAGGTGCTGGGGTGTTGCATAAGTATAGACAGCTCACCAGGTCGTGCAGGTGCAAGGCTGGAGGGTTAGGACATTGATGGGAAGATAGGACTTCGATGAGAAACCTAGGGGGCAAGGGGGCCCCTTCTGGTGATTAAGGCAGGTCATGACCTGTTGGGCCGCCGCGGGGGCGGACTGCTGGGCGGGATGGACCTCTGGTCTGACCCGGCAGAGGCACTGCTTATGTTCTTATGTTCTTATGTAAATAAATCTTATTCAGAGACAGGAAAACAGTTGAAGTAGGGTTATGAATAATGTGACCATACATCACGTTTTCAAAGGGACCGTCCCGTTTTCAAATCCCCTGTCCCGTTGTCCCTACACACAGCTTCCAGATGCCGAAATGTCCCATTTTCAGAGTCGGTGTCCCAAAGCTGTGTGTGTGGACAATGGGACAGGCAATCGCGAAGAATGGGCTCTCTCCCTGCTTCCCCACCCACCACTGCAACTACAGGAAAACAAGGTCCAGGCACCGACCCTCACCCTTCTCCCCAGTGTCAATTCTGATGTCGGAGAGGAAGTTCTGGGCCAGCTAATCGCTGCCTGGCTGGCCCAAAACTCGCCCAAAAGTGGCGTACCAAGGGCAGGGCGGGAGACGGGTTTCCCGGCCTTGGAGTCATGATCTGAGAACTTCCCTTTCTAATGGGCCTTCTCTCCTGTCCAATGCCCGGGACACAACTTGCTGACAATCCAGCGCACGGTGTCCATGCGCCTTCTCCCAGTCTCTCTACTGATCCCATTGAAGCAGAAAGCTGGTCGGATTGAGTGGCAGCTCCTCAGACAGAAACCAGCACGTGCGCACTGCCAAAACTTGCAGGGCGAAAGGGAAGGAAAGCAAAGAGTGAATATGAGGAAAAACTGGCAGGAGAAGCAAGAAACTTCAAACCCTTCTTCAGGTATGTGAAAGGGAAACAACCAGCCAGAGAGGAAGTGGGACCACTGGACGACGGAGACAGGAAAGGAGCGATAAAGGAGGAAAAAGAGATAGCTGACAGGTTAAACAAATTCTTCTCGTCAGTCTTCACCAGAGAGGACACATCCAATATCCCAGAAACCGAGGTGATTATAAACGGAGAACACGACGAAAGGCTGGTACAACTAGAGGTAAGCAAAGAGGATGTCCTCAGACAGATAGACAGACTGAAGAGTGACAAATCACCGGGCCCAGACGGCATCCATCCAAGGGTGCTAAAAGAACTGAGAAATGAAAAAGCAGAGACACTTCGCCAAATATGTAACCTCTCTCTAAAAACTGGGGAGATCCCAGAGGACTGGAAAATAGCAAATGTCACGCCCATCTTTAAGAAGGGATCAAGGGGTGACCCGGGAAACTACAGGCCTGCGAGCTTGACCTCGGTTCCGGGAAAGATGATGGAAGCAATGGTAAAGGACACAATCTGCGAACACATAGAAAACAATGGACAACTGAAGGCGAGCCAGCATGGCTTCTGCAAGGGAAGGTCGTGCCTCACGAACTTGCTGTACTTCTTTGAAGGAATAAACAGCCAGATGGATAAGGGGGAATCCATAGACATTATTTACCTTGACTTCCAAAAAGCCTTCGACAAGGTACCTCACGAGCGGCTACTTAAAAAGCTGTGGAACCACGGGGTGCAAGGGGATATCTATAAAACCCCATGTAATGAAAAATTAAATGTAAAATAATAGATTTTACATTTAATTTTTCATTACATGGGGTTTTATAGGAGCCGGTGTTTAGCCTATCACGCATCACGTTTAGTGATGATGTCACGTCGCCCGGTTCGTTTGTCTTTTTATTCGAGCCGGGCACGTCTCACAGTCCCAGCACCATTTTGAGAGGAGCCGGCTTCACTACGGTTTGGTTGTAAGAAGCGAGGAGACATCTGGATACTGCATAGATCCCCTGAAGTAGCCTTTCCAGGCGAAACAGAAAGTCTTTTCTGTCGGGACCAGGAGTTTAAAGCCTCTTTTGAAGTTCTACACCTTCAGATGAGTGTATTTTTCCTTGATTGTGACGTTTTGCTCCACGCCTCCACAACCGTCTACATAAGTGAAAATGAGCTGTAGCCCTCGCTATTAATTTAGTTAAGTTTGGGATTCTGGTCACCATTTTTCGGACACGAATAATACATTGAATTTTGTACACATTGCTGTTACTACAAAAAGCTCCTGAAAAATTTGATTCTGTATGAAAGGAAGTGATTGATTCATTGATTGATTTACATGTATACGGAGTTTTTTTATAAACCCTTGATGATATGTTTAGGTCTGGGCACTTGTGTAGTCCCAGCCTTCCACAATTGAGGTTTATTTTTCTCCGTTATTTTATGATTTCTCATACAGTGTACGTCTTGTCAGCAATTCGTGTGTATGTGACCTGAATGATTCCCTGCTACTAACTATTATCTACAATACTGTACGTGTTTGACATATATTTATTAGCTATTACGATTGTATTCCAGAAAATTATCTGGAGTAAGTCTTAACAGAGATTTCGGCAGTTGGAAGCCAAGCACAGTACTGGGTAAAGCTTTGGATTCTTGCCCAGAAATAGCTAAGAAAAAAAAATTAAAAAAATTTAAATTGAATCAGGTTGGGCAGATTGGATGGAACATTCGGGTGTTTATCTGCCGTCATTTACTATGTTACTATATTTTAACTTTTCCCCCCCAAAAATCAGAAAAAGTTCAATTTTCTCTATAATGGAGGGTTCCAACCCCCAAACCTCCCCCCACAACAGCAACGCGAACACTATGCAGTAAAGTGAGGGGGGTTCCCCACTCACAACCCACTTCGGAGCTCTTTAAAACTAAGTTTTTCCACAGCGTGCTGGTGCCGTGTGCCGAATTGTCAGTGCTCGATTGTCGGCACGCGACTGACTATGAACCATATTTTGCACTATATTTGTCTATTTTTTCTATGGTTACTGAGGTGACATTGCATATTTTAAAGTCATCTGCCTTGACATTTTTGATAAAACCCTGACACTCATAAATGATAATTAACATTTTCTCTGCGTAGTGTGCTTTGTGTTGTTTTTTAAAAAATTTTTATGTTTACCATTATAAATTAATAATATATTGTGTGTACATGAAAAATGAATGGAAGAAATTGGGGACAGGGCTGGGAGGGCTAAGGCAGGATTGGGAGGGGGGCTAGGGCAAGAATGGGGACGAGACTGAAATTTAATAGATGTCTTGTTTTGATGAAAAAAATAAATGTTCACATTAGTTTTGAATCAACATCAGTGTTTTCTGTGTATTATGATGTAATAATAATAACAGTTTATATACCGCAGGACTGTGAAAGTTCTATGCGGTTTACAATGATTAAAAAATGCTACAAATTGAGTAGAACTGATAAGTTAAAACTAGTGAATAGCGGCTCTAGAGATCAGTTAATGTGGGAAAGGTTATACAAATCAGGAGTTGAGTGGTGCATCAACAACAATTTCAGTAGTTGGGGAGTAAGGCCAGTGCCAGACACATTTCTACAGTCTGTGTCCCAAAATTGACAAAGATAAATGGGCCGGAGGGGGCTTTGACAGCTAATTTGCGGACGATATGAAGTTATTCAGAGTAGTGAAGACGCAGGGGGATTGCGAAGATCTGCAACGTGACATAATCAGGCTCGAGGAATGGGCACCAACATGGCAGATAAGGTTCAACGTGGATAAGTGTAAAGTGATGCATGTCGGTAACAAAAATCTCATGCACGAATACAGGATGTCCGGGGTGGTACTTGGAGAGACCTCCCAGGAAAGGGACTTGAGAGTTGTGATTGACAAGTCAATGAAGCCATCCGAGCAATGTGCGGTGGCAGCGAAAAGGGAGAACAGAATGCTAGGAATGATAAAGAAGAGGATCACAAACAGATCAGAAAAGGTTATCATGCCACTGTACCGGGCCATGGTGTGCCCTCACCTGGAGTACTGCATACAGTACTGGTCGCCGTACATGAAGAAGGACACGGTACTACTTGAAAGAGTCTAGAGAAGAGCAACTAAGATGGTTAAGGGGTTGGAGGAGTTGCCGTACAGTGAAAGATTAGAGAAATCGGGCCTCTTCTCCCTCGAACAGAGGAGATTGAGAGGGGACATGATCGAAACATTCAAGGTACTGAAGGGGATAGACTTAGTAGATAAGGACAGGTTGTTCACCCTCTCCAAGGTAGGGAGAATGAGAGGGCACACTCTAAAGTTGAAAGGGGATAGATTCCGTACAAATGCAAGGAAGTTCCTCTTCACCCAGAGAGTGGTAGAAAACTGGAACGCTCTTCCGGAATCTATCATAGGGGAAAGCATTCTCAAGGGATTCAAGACAAAGTTAGACAAGTTCCTGCTGAATAGGAACGAGCGTTGGTAGGGCTAGTCTCAGTTAGGGTGCTGGTCTTTGACCAGAGGGCCACCGAGTGAGCGGACTGCTGGACATGATGGACCACTGGTCTGACCCATCAGCGGCACTTCATATGTTCTTATGTTAATTCAACAGTTGGAAAGTAAGGCCAGTGCTGGACAGACTTCTACCATCTGTGCCCCAAAAATGGCAAAGATTCAGATCAGGATTAGAGTTACCATATTTGGAGTCTCACAAACACGGACAAATGGCCCCATCCCATTCCACCCCCATCCCTGCCTTGTTCCACCTCCAGCCCCGCTCATTTCTGCTTCAAGTTCCACCCCCTCAAAGCCTTGTCTTCTTCCTTGATGAACTCTGGCCGCATCTGGAGGGCGACAAGCATGCACAGATGTGTGTGACATTATCCGCACATGCTCAGAGCACCTCTAGATGCGGCCGGAGCTCGTTGGGGCTTTCCAAGACCCGGACAAACTGGTAACATGTACTCACTCTGGAGAGTACCTTTTGGGGGGAGGGGAAGGGGGGTTGAGAAGGGGAAATGGGGGGGAATTGAAAGGTTCTGGCAATTAGTCAAGGATAGGATAAGTGGACTTAGGTGGGGGAGGGGTGGTATGTTATCTTTGGGGCTCATAAGAGTCTAGGGCCTTGGAGTGCCTTTTCGCCCTCATTAATCTTGCTTGCCCTATGTAGAGTAGGAAGGGAGGGGGAAGAGTTTGGTTGATGTTATTATTGTACATGCTTGTTCTATTATTGTTTGTACTGTGTATCTTTGGGGTGTTATAGTGTTGTATTTGTTGTTGTTTGCATCAATAAAAATTGTTTGAACCTAAACTGGTAACGTGTCCATGTTTTCCCGGATGTCTGGCAACCCTAATCAGGATCAAGTATGTATATTTTATACCACAAATTGTTTGTAATACTGTGGTATCAATATGAAAGATATTAATATAGAAACTATTTTTTTCCAGAGAAAGGAAAATGGTAAAACTAGAGGGCATGAATTGAGGTTACGGGGTGGCAGATTTAGGAGTAATGTTAGGAAATTAATTTTCACGGAGAGGGTGGTCAGATGCCTGGAATGCCCTCCTGAGGGAAGTGGTGGAGATGAAAATGGTGACGGAATTCAAAAAAGCATGGGATGAACATAAAGGATCTCTGATGAGAAAATGAATGGTCCCATATATGGTGATTTGGTTTAGAATGAGCTAGGGAGGGCTTTGATTGAATCTTTAGTGACAGGTTGGTTAGGATAGGCTGGAGTGGGCTTCAGTGGCAAATCCAGCAGTGGGAACTTAAAGACAGTACCGGGCGGACTTCTATGTTCTATTTCCCAGAAAGATTAAAGAAAAGACCATTTGTTCTTCAAGATAAAACAGTACCCCCAGACAATTTCAGAAGATAAATCTGTAGCGGTTGAAGAAAAATGTGACTAAAATTAAGTTCTCCCTTTTTTTTTCCCTGAGGATAATACTCAAGAGCTCTAAAAAATAGATTTCTATTACTTTTTTTTCCCCTGTAACTTACTCATGAAGTGGTCCCATTAATGTGAGCTAGATTTAATTTAGATGTTGCTTGAAAAATTGATTTTTCCTTTTTTGAATTGTTGTTTTTCTGAATTTCTTATTATGTTATGTAATAAATAAATATAATGCAATTTTTAAAAACCCAGAAAACACAATTTAAACATGAATGTATAATGAGTGTGAATGTTGGGCAGACTGGATGAACCATTCAAGTCTTTATTTGCTGTCATATACTATGTTCCAAGTTTTATTTAAAAAATTTGATAAAACACATAAAAGTAATTTCTAAGCGATTAACATTAAAAGTTAGGGTATAAAACATATAGACATTATTGAGACAAATACTCATTTACTAGAAGTATAGGAAAGGGGGATGGAACTACAATTTTGATAGAAAAGTAACATTTAAAGGTAAAAACATCTAGGAAGGGGAGGATAGTAGCCTTATAAGGCTAGTTTCAGGTTGTTTTAAGAGCCTGCCTATGACTGTAATTGCATAATATGAGTTTCATTTCATAAATAATGCACACTATTTTTTAAATTTACATGGGGATTTTTCTTTTTTTTTTAGAAGTTGAAAAATTTATTCAATTTTCTTTAAAAAAAAAAAATTATTTATTCATTTTTACATCAAATACATAGTGCAAACAGAAGAACAAATAAGTAATATAGCATACTGCACTCTGTTCCAATCAAATAATATACAGTTATTAAATCCCACCTCCCAACCTCCCTCCCTCCCCTCCTGGATGTGTATAACACTCTTTCACAAAACAAAGGGAAATAATATTAATACATCATAACTTGCAGTAATTTGTTAATGGGCCCCAAATTTCCTTAAATTTACTATGATGTCTCCTCTGTATAGAATAAATATTTTCAAACTTATAAATTTGACATAAGGACTCCCACCAAAAACTATAATTCAAGTTATCTTGGATGGGGGGAATTTTGCAATGGTAGTTTCATTAGATTTGAGTTCAGCGTTTGATTACTCTCTGCTTTCTACCATGGAGGCCTGGCTTACTAGAGAATTTCCTACACAACCTTCGGTGGGAACTATTAAATTGGAACGTGCACACCGCTTTGGCCAGCGAAGCCCCGATGCCACAAGACCTCAAGTTATCATAGAGAAGCTCCACAACTACGCTCACAAAGTTGAGATCCTGAGGCAATATTGAGCAAAGAGAGATTTCTTGCGCTATGAAGATAGCCTGGGTATGCATTTTTCAGGACTTCTCCGCGGCTCTCACTGACACCCGAAGATTGTTTGCTCCTTTTTGTTCTAAGCTGCAGGAAAATCATCTCTGATTTATACTTATTTACCCTGCCATCTTGAAACTTTATTATAAGGACCAGTGGCATCAATTTCCAACTCTCTCTTTGGCTCAGGACTTTGTCAATATTTTGGAAGTGGAGGCTCCGGTACTCTGAGTTTGCTATATCCTTTTCTTGTTGTGGCTTACTTACCTGTTTGGAGTACTGCTGACTTTTAGAGTTACTCATTGACTACCTGTTTGGCTTTTACTAATGGCTACATTTGCTTTTCTTATATCATTGTGGATGGCATTGGGGAGCTGCTCACATGCTCCATGTACTCCTGTGCAGGTATCTGTTAGGGGCTCCGCACTCTTTTTGTAACAGGGAACAGAGAGGGGGGGGGGGGTTTGTTTGGGAACATTGGGGATGAGGGTTATGATTTATTGTATTGTTTTGCTGGGGTTTGGGTCGGGGGGGTTGTTTGAAGGTTGGGTTTGTTCTCTGTGGCATTGACTTGTTGGGTACTTTCAATGTGGAATGTTTTCCTGCTGTCTTTTTCTTGTTTTTCCCATGCCTTTGCAACTTGAGATTGCAAGATACTCCGGGGGAGGGTGGGCGCTGGGTCTTTGGAGTACATCTTTCATTACTTTCTCACGGGACTCTGACCTTTTTTCTCCTCCTCTTTAATGAGTTCTGCATTTAGGATTGCCTCCTGAACGTAGGAGGTATTACCTCCCCCTTGAAAAGAACTAACATTTGCGTCAGCCCTGCAGCGCCACAAAATTGATGTTGACTGTCTCCAGGAGACTCGCCTCACAGCTGAAGAACACCTTAAGCTGCGCCGATCTTGGGATGGTGAGGTTTATTTTGCCTCATCACCTGGTCGCCCCTCTGATGGTTTTGCTTATCTTCAGATTCACCACTATTTGCGATCCCTTGAATCTAGTGCCTGGATGCTCATCATCACGACTATACTATTGGCTCCCAACAACTTGTTCCTCTTAAGTTTCATCATCATTATTTGAAAGATGAATCCCCTTTGCTTGCTCACACTACACTGCAGGATGCTTGGGCCAGGGATTTACAAGTGGATTTGCCTGAAGACGTGGTCTCAATGGCTATCAAGAAGCTTTGTGCTTATCGCAAGTATATGACCTTTTGGAAGCAACATTATAAAATAGTGTTGTGACTTTATGTTTCTCCAAAGAGAGCCTACCTGGCTCATTTTCACGCCACAGCTGAGTGCCCTGGGTGCAATTGTCTTGCGGCAGGCTTAGGCCATATGTTTTGATCTTGCCCTCTGGTGGTGGCCTTTTGGGACCGCATCTTCACATTTGTGGAACTTATTTGGAAGATAAGATACACCGATCTCCACTTTTATTGTTTGGTGTTATTTCCAGTTACCATCCTCGACAAAGGGGTGCTGTGACATTTCTTAAATAAACAATAGTGATAGCACTGAAGTGCATTCTCCTGAAGTGGTTGCATTCAGAGGCGCCTGACTTTTCTCTTTGGAGGACTCGAGTGATCGCCCTTTTAATGTGGGAATGCAGAGACATAGCGGAGATCTCTTCTCCTAAGGGGTGTCTTTTTCAACAAGTGTGGGAGCCGTTTGGACTTCCATGACTCCTTTGGCATGGGGTAGACTTTTGAATTCTTGATGTTCTTTGCTATTTGTTGCTTTACTTTGTTGAGATCTATATTGTTGTTTTTTGGATTTGCTAATTGGAGAACTAGGGGGGGAGTGGGTGAGGGAAGGTGGGAAAAGGATTTTCTTTGGTGGGGATGGTTTTTTCTTATATTTAAATTTTGAGCTTCCATTTATCTGTCAGTGCTTATTGTACCTTAGCTGTATTGAGCTCAATAAAAATTATTTGACCATAAACTCAATATGCAACAAGAGTTTTTTGTAGATTATTGTAAGAAACTGTGAGTTGGACATTGAGTGATATTTTTACTTTTCAGGAACTCTGTCCTGATGCAGCTGTTACGAAACATGATCGTGTTTAGAGAGGTTGCCTGCTGTACTGTCGACTAACTTTCAGCTAAGTGTTCTTTATTCTTTAATTTTGCTATTGAGAAGTGAATATAAAGATATCATGAGAGGATTGGAAGACATATTTATGGTTACTATGAATTCTAATTTTGGGAAGTGTATAAAGTATAAGAAGATGGGATTAGGTCGTTTGGGCCTTTGAAAATTTGGAGCTGGGCCATTTGAATTTATGGGCAACTGTGCTCAATATCCGATGGTTCATCTAATCCTAAGAATTAATTCAGGGGTTTTGTAATATTTTTGATGTTGTTTATAGTTTATTAAAAAAAAAATGCTGTGAAAAAAACTCAAAAAGCTATTCAAAACAATTTAAATATATAAAATAAAGTAATGAATGTGCTCAGACCACCAGAAACACACCGATCATAGAAGTAAGTGGTATCATATGCCATAATAGCAAATGCTATGTATCTCATTGGAGAAGGTGAAAGCATCTTAAGTTTGAAATTAAAGAGTATTTAAGAATTGCTATACTGGGACAGACCGAAGATCCATCAAGCACAGTATCCTGTTTCCAACAGTGGCCAAGCTAGGTCCCAAGTACCTAGCTAGATCCCAAGTACTAAAACAGATTTTATGCTGCTTATCCTAGGAATAAGCAGTGGATTTCCCCAAGCCATCTCAATAATGGCCTATGGCCGTCTCTTTAAGAAAATTATCCAAGCTTTTTTTTAAACCCCGCTAAGCTAACTGATTTCAGTAAAATGTTATTAGTGTAACCCTGAACTCATTTGCAATGTTATGGGTACCAGCTAAGCTCTTCAGGTAGGGTATCCTGACCTGGATCTACAAGCCAGAGCTGGGCTAAATACCAATAGACTGAAAGGTACTCTTTTTCCTGGGCAGACTTTGCTGTATTTTCAGCAATAAAAGTAAGCAGTCTCAGTGAATAACTTCAATTTGCTTTACTGAACAGTAGTTCAACAAACAGTAACTTGATATTTACAGTTCAGAATATCTGGGTGAGCAACTTACATATATTCCAAACTCTTCCCTCTCAAAGTTCATATCCAAAGAGGAAAAAGAAAAGTCACACTCCAATCCAGTTCCAGTATACTCCACTAAAGTGTCAGGAAACAGCATATGGTAAATGCCACACTTTCCCTTACATTCCAGTCTTTTCCTCCTCAAAGTCTTCATTGTTTCTGTCCCATCCCCTATTCCAGGATTTCCACTGGCACAATGAAAGTCCTGGTAGAAGTGAGGCACTCCCACTTCTCCTATCTGGGGTGTCTTTTCCCCCAAGCACTCTTTCTTGTTCCCAAGCTGGGAACATCTTGCAGGCACCCTCTGCCATGTAATAGGGGCTTCAGACTCTATGCATAGTAAATTTCTCCTGTCATAGATTCTGAGTTTCCAAGTTTATTTAGTTTGATATACCGACCATCAAACAAATATCTGGATGGTTTACAATTGTTAAAATTGGAGTTTAAAAAAAGAGTAATAAAAAAAAATGTAGGACTTCCCCCATAGTACTAGGGTCTCAGCTAGTGTTACCATATTTGTAAACTGATAAAAGAAGACACATGATCTTGGTACAACCCTTGACCCCAACCACACCCCTGCTCTACCCAAAGTCCCTGCTCCACTCTTTCCTCCCATTAATCTTGCTCCACCCCCCAGTGTAGCCTCTTTCTATCTCTCCAGTCCCCCCACCTGAGTCTCCCTTGTGTTTCCATGTACCTCCTCAGCACAGCAATGTCAAATTTTGAGCAGTTGGCATCGACCTGCTCCAGAAGTCTTCACTCCACAGCGACTTCCTGTTCCTACAGAAGTGGGAGGCTGCAGAGCGAAGGATTCTGGGGCAGGCTGACAGCAGCAGGATCAGGTTGTTAACAGAGCCGGCTGTCAGCTGCCTGAAGTTTGGAAACTGTAGTGCTGGAAGAGGTATGTGGATGTGGAGACAAGCCAACGGAAGAGCCATATTTATATCTGGGGTGGGGGGATGGACTGGCGAGCGAGTTCAGACCCCGGACAAACTCCCTCCAGTCCAGGAAACCATCTGGACACCCAGAAAGTCCTCTAAAAAGAGGACATGTCCAGGTAAATCCAGGTGTCTGGTAACCCTAGTCTCAGTGGGGGTGAGCAACCAGGTGCTCACAAATACAGTCCCTTTTATTACTTTATGGTCCTATGCACATGGGCTGGCTCTTTCTATAACCCACAAGGCCAAACATTTCAGCCTTCCTTGCTTAGTGACCGCTCTGAAAATCCTACCTCCTAATACCCAAGGAAGGGACATTTTCAAGTTTCAAGTTTATTAAAATATTTGTTTGACCGCTTAATCTAATTTCTAAGCGGTTAACATAATACAATTACATAAAAACAAGTTAAACAGTTACATTGAGACGTATATTAAAACAGGGAAAACAAGTGACTTGCACAGACATACGGCAACAAAAGGGCGGATGGGGAAGAACTACAATTGATATAAGATAGGCAAAACATAAATGGCTAAAACAATAGGTTAGGTAAAAAAATGATTAAGAAAGATTAAGATTTGATTATAAACTTGGCCCTTAAAAGGGCATTTTAACAAAAAACGTCTTGGAATAAAAATGTCTTTAATCCTGTTTTAAATTATTTTATATCTGATTCGTTACGAAGATATATAGGCAATAAATTCCAGAGAGAAGGAGCAGTAACAGCAAAGTTGTTGGTGCGTAAAGTATTAATTGATTTTAATGAAGGTATAACTAAAAGATTTTGAGAAGTTGAACGGAGGGATTTTGACGTAATATATGGGATTAAAAGGCTATTAATAAAATCGGGTTGGTTATTCATTCTGGTTGTAAATGTTAAAAGTGAAATTTTATAATTAATCCTGTGTTCGATTGGCAACCAATGAGAGTTGATTAGGAAAGGGGAGACGTGATCATATTTCTTTGCCCCGCTAATGATCTTAATAGCGGTATTTTGGATGATCTGTAGTTGTCTAATCTCCTTTTTTGTAATACCCTTATAAAGGGCATTACAGTAATCTAAACAGGAAATTACCAATGAGTGAATCAAAGTTTTCAGTGCGGCAAGTTCCAGTAACTTAGAAAGAGAACGAATCATTCTCAATCGATAGAAACATTTCTGGACGACTGCGCTGATATGAGAATGATATGAAAATTTAGTTTCAAGGGTAACGCCCAAAAGCTTTAAAGTTGGAACAATTTGATAGGAGAGGATTCAAATTTCAAGGGAGTTTGAAGTGTTGTACCTTCTTTTAACGGAAAGATCATTAGTTTAGATTTATTAATGTTAAGTGAAAGTTTGTTAACATCCAACCAAGATTTAATTTTTTCTAATTTGTGATTAATGAGAGCTACTTCTTCCTTATCATTTAGATCGATGGAATGAAGAAGATGAACATCGTCCATGTAAGCAAAAGTGGTGAAACCGATGGATTGTGAGACAGTCAAGAGAGGCGCTAAAAAAATGTTAAAAAGTAAAGGAGATAGTATAGAGCCTTGCGGGATACTGTGTTTACATGAGAAGGATTCAGATGAAGTATTATTGAAGACTACTTTAGAAGATCTATCTTTAAAGTAGGATATAAACCATTCCAAGACCTGGTCTGAGATACCGATTTCCTGAAGCCTTGTTAAAAGTAAACAGTGATCAATGGTGTCAAATGCTAAGGAAAGGTCCAAAGAGAAGAGTAAAACAGATTGATGATGGTCGAGAAAGTAGAGTATTTTCAGGGGGAGGGGAGGAAGAGGTCACAATGGTTAACAAAATTGTTGGGATTTTGGGCTTAATCAAGTGGTTGCATCATATATAACTGTCTATATATGGCTGGCATGATGACAAATTGCAACTTCCCTGTTTTTAATGTCTGTATTCAATCATGAAGCCTGCATGAAGCAGAAGGTGTAGCTCTGGCCACTTTTTGGGCAGACTTTAAAAGTCTTTATCTGTAGTCATTTACTATGATACTTTGTACAAGGAAGAAGATGAAGAAAAATTGATTGGATAAGTTTTCAAACATTTGGTATATTACATTTTTATTTTTGACTTACCCACAGGAGGTGGGGCAAGGCCAGACTTGTACTGGAAGAATAGAAGAGGCAGATCCCACCAACAATGAAAATGCTATATTAATTAGCAATGGGTGCAATGATTCAATAGTTATTTTTAAGTTCCCTGGTCTTTATAGTGGCAATCACACTGTTAAGAAGACAAGACAGCCAGATATCTAGTCATAGAATGACTTCAAGAAGGAGACTCCAGAACTCTTGACAAGTGGGTTGGTGCTGTGTGACATCATAGGTTGCTCTAGCTGATATCATTGGCCCACAATGCCTTTGTTTTTTTTTTTTTTTTTTAAGACCTGCACAACGAGGGAGGAACCGCTTTGCCTGAACACCGGACTCGCCGGCCCGCAAGGGCACTCCCCGTTAGGGTCTGATGCGCCAAATCGATCGGTGGGAATGCCTTTGTTTTGGTGGACATATTATATTGGCTCATACATTTTGCTTATCATAATGCCCCATAGCAATATGTGCACCACTTTTTCTATTGAGAGTACCAAGTCCAGTATTATATAGTAACAAACTAGGATTATGGCATAAAAAGATCAACTGTCCAGTTCAGTTCTGCTCAGTTGTAAATATGAGTATTGTAAGGCTATGTTATGTCTCAGCTGCCACGTTTGATTGCATGATGTAACTTATTACCCAACACTCTTGATAAGTAGTAGCAGTAAGTAGTTCTATATTGGTTCTCTACCATCCTGAGATAAGCAGACCTCATTCCATAGTTACTGTAATTTGAGACCTAGCCATTCCTACCCCCTACATTCAAGCTTAGTAATAATCTAGGGCTCCCTTTACAAAGCAGTGGTAGACTCTGCCATAGCAAATGAACTGAAGCTCATTCAATTCCTATGGGCTTCGGTGCATTTACTGCACCGAAGGTTGTCCAGAAAAACTTAAAGTTGGAAAAACTGTGCGAATTGAAGTTTCTCTCTATGAAGGATGTTCTTATATTGCTGATTTTATTTCAATCAGTCCATGTTTAGTCTCTACACAATCTATTCACTTAAATAAATTAGATCTGCCTTCTTCCACACAGTTTTTCAACTTACTGGCATAGAATTCCATAATAGAGTAGCCAATAATTAGTTGCGAGACAAATTATCTGAAATTTTAGAAATTGCTGAAGTTTTGACTAATTGAAAAATATTTGAAAAATGAATTAGGTTCTTAAATTTTGTATTTTGATTGTGAATCTAGAGGAGCATTTTCAATAGGATATTTCAATAGGCTAAGTCTGAGTTTGGACGTTTTGAGAAAGATGTCCAGAAATCCAGTAGAGAAAATGTCTGTTCTCAAAACAGCAAGACATCTATCTTTTTTTTTTCTTTTCAAAAATGACTTATGTAGATGTTTTTGGTCCTTAATACATTTATCTTTTTTGACCATTCTCAAATATAAAGATGTCCACATGAAAAACGTGTCTTCCAGCCTATCCCGGCTCTTCTCAGAGGCGGGATAACCCCGCTGACCAATAAACCCCCTTTCCTAACCTTGCATCCCTCCCCATTTCAACCCGTCCCGATTGGCGACAACACGGGCCAACAGCCCCACGTTATATTCATCCATAGAGATGGGGCTTTTGGGCTCTCTTTTTCTAAGAGGGAGGTTGTAGAGGATCTGCATTAAAGATAGTTTTCACAGCAACCTGTGAACTATCTGCCCATGCACCCCTAGGCTCAAATTACTCTTACACTACTTCTAAATTACCCTTCACATTTTCTCTAACTGATCTTAACAAGGACAATCTGCACAACCTGAAACACCTAACCTCCAAGCCCTCTCACCAGATCTGGAAACTCACCCTTTTCACCACACCTGAAGAGGTACTGAAAGGTAAGGTATTAGGGTTCAAGAAAGGATTAAATAATATAGATTAGAATTAGATTAGAAATTTAATTAGAAAGGATTAGATAATTTCCTGAAGGAAAAGGGGATAGAAGGGTATAGGTTGAGGATTACTATACCTGATGGGCCGCCACGTGAGCGGACTACTGGGCATGATGGACCTCTGGTCTGACCCGCAGAGGCACTGCTTATGTTCTTATGCTGAGAAAATAAAAAATACATCCATTGGAACATTTTGTCTGGTGGTATTCAAACTTGGGAAAAATAAACTTGGGTTTTGGTGGGTTATATTTTTGTAGTTCTCTTTTTAGCTCAGCAAAATCAGTCAGGCAGTAGCCTTTAGAGTCTGTTAGAGAAGGATTGAAGAGGACATTCTCCTTCTGAGAAGAGAAAAATAGAAGACATATCTGTGGGTAAGTATACATTATTTTGCTCTGAGCTTTGATAGGTTTGGGAAGAAAAGCTCAATTGTAGGTTCCCTTCTAAAGACAGTTTAGATCTTTAAAGAATAAACTTTTAATAAAATCCTAAGGCTCTCTATACTAGTCTAATATATTCCTAGCAGCTTAAAAAGGTTAATTAATTAGCTCAATAACAAGATGCAGACAGTAGTCTAGCAGCAAAAGGGTTGCTATCCAGTCTTTTGCACTGAATGTCACATGTATGACTCTCCCGGTTGGCGAGAAGTTATATGTGAGTGCTTGCTGCCAAGAGCTACTAGCTCTCAGAGAACAAGTGTGTTCCCTTGAAGCTAGAGTAGCAGACTTGGAGGAGCTAAGGGAGACAGAAAAGTACAGAGGAGACCTACAGGGATTGTTGTAGGGAAGTTCCACCTTCAGTCTGGTAGCCCCTGTGCTGCCTTGGAGGAGGTCTCCTAGAAGGAGAGCATCACCCTGGTGAAATAGAAAATAATCCTGTAGCAAGGACCTGCCCACCAGGGGATGCAATATCCTCTCACACCGATGATGTGTCTCTAGGGGCTTCTGCACAGGAGGGAAAAGTTAGGACAGCAGTTGTAGTTGGTGATTCAATTATTAGGCATGTAGATAGCTGGGTGGCTGGTGGGCATGAGGATTGCCTGGTCACTTGCCTGCTTGGTGCAGAGGTGGCAGACCTCACGTGTCACATAGATAGGATTTTAGATAGTACTAGGAGGAAACAGCTGTCCTGGTACATGTAGGTACCAATGACATAAAAAATGTGGGAGGGAGGTTCTGGAAGCCAAATTTAGACTCTCAGGTAGAAAGCTGAAACCCAGATCCTCCAGGGTTACATTTTCAGAAATGCTCCCAGTTCCACGTGCAGGACCCAAGAGGCAGGTAGAGCTCCAAAGTCTCAATGCGTGGTTTAGATGATGGTGCAGAGATGAGGGATTTAGATTTGTTAGGAACTAGGCAACCTTCTGGGAAAGTGGGAGCTTGTTCCGAAAGGATGGACTCCACCTTAACCGGGATGGAACCAGGCTGCTGACACTAACGTTTAAAAAGGAGAGCAAGTTAAAGCCATCAAGGAGCTTGGTGACCATGTGACTAACCTCCGTAGAATGGGAGCACCACAGAATGGCATGGCAGAATACCTGTTTGACAAGCACACCTTGGGGGAGGAGTCAAGCTAAATGGGCTACATATGCTTTGCCCTGTGAGCCAGTCTGCTTTCAATTGCATGAGCCTATAATGTCCTGTTACTCCCAATAGGACTGAGTTCTTATCCATGCTGTAACATTTTTGCATCTAATAAAGTGATTTCTGGTTAAAAAAAAAAAATCTGGAAAATGTACTAAGCCAAAACGACAAGTTATAAAGTGATAAATCACCAGGACCGGATGGTATACATCCCAGTATATTAAAAGAACTCAAAAATGAAATTGCTGACCTGCTGTTAGTGATCTGTAACCTGTCGCTAAAATTATCTGTAGTACTTGAAGATTGGAGGGTGGCCAATGTTACACCAATTTTTAAAAAGGGCTCCAGGGGAGATCCAGGAAATTACAGACTGATAAGCCTCACTTTGGTGCCATGAAAAATGGTAGAAACGATTATAAAAAATAAAATTGTGTTACACGTAGACAAACATGATTTAATGAGACGGAGTCAGCATGGGTTTAGCCGAGGGAGATCTTGCCTCACAAATTTGCTTGGCTTCTTTGAATGTATGAATAAAAATAATAATAATAACAGTTTATATACCACAGTACCGTTAAGTTCTATGCGGTTTACAAAAGATTAGTGAAGTACAAGTTGAGATAACTTAAGGGATGTGGGAACAATAGGGAGAAAGGGCAGGAACACCGTTGGCGAGGGGAAAGAGAGGAGTGGGTCAACTGTCTAGGTATTTCAGGAATAGGTGAGTTTTGAGGCGTTTCCTGAATACCTCGTAAGTGGTGGGCAATAGGAGTTGTTCTAGGTCTTTGCCCCATAGAGCTGCTTGATGTGAGAGAAGATGCATGTGAATAAAGGTGAGCCGGTTGATATAGTGTATCTAGATTTTCAGAAAGCTTTTGATAAAGTTCCTCACGAGAGGCTCCTGAGAAAATTAAAGTGGTAAAGTTCAGTTGTGGATTAGGAATTGGTTATCAGGTAGAAAAAAGAAGGTAGGGTTAAATGGTAATTTTTCTCAATGGAGGAGAGTAAACAGTGGAGTGTCTCAGGGGTTTGTACTGGGACTGGTGCTATTTAACTTATTTATAAATGATCTGGAAATTGGAAGGACAAGTGAGGTGATTACATTTGCAGATGACACTAAACTGTTCAAAGCTGTTAAAATGCATGCAGATTGTGAAAAATTGCAGGCAGACCTTAGGAAATTGGAAGACTGAGCGTCCAAATGGCAGATGAAATTTATGTAGACAAATGCAAAGTGATGCACATTGGGAAGAATAACCTGAATCACAGTTAACGGATGCTAGGGTCTACCTTGGGGATTAGCGTCCAAGTAAAGGATCTGGGTGTCATCATAGACAATACGATAAAATTTTCCACCCAATGTGTGTCGGCGGCTAAAAAAGCAAATAGGATGCTTGGAATTCTTACAAAAGGGATGGTTAACAAGACTAAGAATGTTATAATGCCCCTGTATCGCTCCATGATGTGACCTCATCTGGAGTATTGCATTCAATTCTGGTCTCCTTATCTCAAGAAAGATATAGTGGACCTAGAAAAGATTCAAAGAAGAGCGACTAAGATGTAAAGTGGGTCTTTCCTTATGAGGAAAGACTAAAACGGTTAGGGCTCTTCAGCTTGGAAAAGAGACGGTTGAGGGGAGATATGATTGAAGTCTACAAAATCCTTAGTGCAATAGAATGGGTACAGGTGGATCGATTTTTCACTCTATCAAAAATTACAAAGACTAGGGGACAATAGATGAAGTTACAGAGAAGTACTTTTAAAACCAATAGGAGGAAATTTTTTTTCACTCAGAATAGTTAAGCTCTAGAATCCTCATACCAGAGGATGTGGTAAGAGCGGATAGCATAGCTGGTTTTAAGAAAGGTTTGGACAAGTTCCTGGAGGAAAAGTCCATAGTCTGTTATTGAGATAAACACGGGGGAAGCCACTGCTTCCCCTGGATTGGTAGCATGGAATATTGTTACACCTTGGGTTTTGGCCAGATACTAGTGACCTGGATTGGCCACCATGAGAACGGGATACTGGGCTTGATGGACCATTGGCCTGACCCAGTAAGGCTATTCTTATGTTCCTTCGTAAAATTCTGCAGAGGAGCAAAGCTGTGCCAAGTGTTTGTTATGCTGACGCTGTGTGAACTAATGATCCGACGGGACCCGTTTTGCCAGAAATCTGGCTGGATTTCTTATGAAAGCAGAAGAGCCAACAATTAACTTAAGAAGCCTCTTCTTGCGAAACGGATCCCGTCAGATCATTAGTTCACACAGCGGCAGCAGAACAAACACTTGGCAAGGCTTTGCTCCTCTGCAGAGTTTTACGAAGGAGCTCAAGAGGTTTTTCTAGCCAGTTTTTTTGCCACATAAGAATCAATTGCTAAAGCTCTTGTTTCTGCCATTTAGCTGTGTGACTTTTGTCTTACTATTTTGAAAATTTTATTAGACTTAATTAGTTCTAAGTATTAAAAGAACAAAAAAGTAAATAATCAAAGGTTTTGTTAGGATTGATGATAGTTACCATCATCCAAACATTACCATTTGACACTTATATGCCTTAAGGTATGGATATCTGAGATCCTTTGTTTCCTTTTCAGAAACAATTTCGGCATGCATTGTTTAGTTTCTATGGTAGGAACTTTTGTATGATTTACTAGCTCACATTTTTTGAGTATCCTAAAATTCTGCTATCTTTCCCCAAGAGAGATTCCTTTCCTCTTCACATTTGCACAGTAGACAGCTAGTTTCCTCAGTTTATTTTTTCGGCTGGACATCCACTGTGTAGTTCCAAAGCACAAGGAAATAAGAACTCCTTGCTAATTCCTCCACTTCTCAGTATGCAGGCAGTTGCACAAAATGAAGTAGAAACTAGTTAATGATGACTGATGTGCTCAGCAAAGAATTTTGATTAATGTTGGACAGATTTTGGAAATTTTTTGCTGATTTTTGGACAATCTTTTACTTCCTTTTATTAATTAGTATGTGTGAAATGAAAAGTATGTTAATCAATTTTATGCATACGGATTTCTAAGATTTTCTGCACAAAAGGTTGACTCAATGTGTATTCTTTGTGCACTAATGAATACATGCTAAAAAAAAATTGCTTTTTGAATGAATTTGAACCACTCCATTGCTTTCAGCTGATCCTCATCATGTGGGCTAGAAGACTAGAAGAATTTAATCATGATATAAATAAAATATTATGTGTATGTGGGCAGTAGTGGATGCTAGTCACTTGAGCTGCAGTTTTCCATAGAATGTGCTGATATTTGGCAGATTTTGTACGATTTGATTACAAAAGAAGACTCCTGAGGCAGGCCCTTTGTGGGCCGAAACACGATCATGTCAAGTCCATGTCGAGCCCTCTCCTACCCACACTGGTGCTGTGGTGTAAACAAAAACAGACCTACAAATCATTCCAAAAATCAATTAAAACCATTCTATTTGACAAATTCATTGCCTAATCAGACGTCCCTCTCTCACTATGTTATCTCCCCACTGCAAACCCTAATTTAATCTCTCAGGTAACTCCAATTTCTCATGTATACTTTCCCCATGTAACATTTATCTTCATGCTTTCTGTAATTCGCTGATTGTCCAGCCTTCTTTCATTGTGAACCACCTAGAAGTCGTCTGACTATGGCGGTATAGAAAAATAAAGTTTATTATTAATATAAATAAACAAAAAAGACTTTTCCTCTCTCTGTTAAATCCTAGTTCAACTCTGGCAGGATACAAATTTCAAATCTGACACATTATAATCACAAAACAGAAAATAAATTTTATTTTTTTACCTTTTATTGTCTGGTCATTTTTCAAATCATATTGGTCCCAGGCTCTGCAACAAACATCTTCTGAAAACTTGCCAGGGTCTCTTGCCCAGATCCACCATCTCTTCTTTTCTCAACTACCCTGTCATCCAGCATCTCTACCTCCTTCCCCACCAGCTCTCCGTTTCTCTTTCTAACTACCCTCCTATCCAGTATCTCTATCCCCCCACCATCTCTTGTGTCCTCTTCCTTTCAGTTCCTTCCCTCCCTAAATCCCATTGTCCACCATCTCTCTCCTTCTCCTGTTTTTAGATCCTTATTTCTTCTATCCTTCCCATCTCCCCTCTCAAGTTCTTAAATGTCTGAATCCAATCACCTCTCTTTCTCTCCTTTTCTATAGCATATACATATTGAAGTCCACCAGTCTCTTCTCATGCAGCTTATGTCCAAAATCCTGAATGTATTGAGGTAAGTAGTTCACCACACAATTTGAAGAACATTTATAATGTGAGAAAAGTGGATATAAAGACATAATTTTTTGAAAAATACAAAAAATCAGTTGTAGTCAAAGCAAATATCTGTGTCTGTAAAAATATTTACTTTATTAGAAGTGGATTTTTTTTTTTAGAGTCCTCCAGATACAATACATCAACTAAAGCTACTTTAGTGATTGTTTTGAAGTCAGATAAGTCTTCTTTGTTTAAATATCTCTATCATATCTCCCCTTTCCCGCCTTTCCTCCAAAGTATACACATTGAGAGCCTTAAGTCTATTGTCTTATGCCTTATTACAAAGACCTTCCTCTGGACTGACTCCATCCTGTTTATATCTTTTGGGACCTGAGTTGGCCACTGTTGGAAACAGGATACTGAGCTTGATGGACCTTCAGTCTGTCCCAGTATGCAATTCTTTATGTTCCTAATTTAAATTTAAAGATGTTTCCTTTTGTAGTCAAGACAGTGGCTGTGTTTCCTGATGCAGGTAAGGCAACAGCTTTTCTCCGAGACTGGTGGCCATGGGTTTCTTTCTAATGCTTGGTCAGATATCATGATATAGCTATACATTTCTACACAATATCTGGAAAAAAAAATGGGGTCTTCATACTAAGGTGTATTATCTATTGGCTTCTTAGCATTTAGCATGCACTAATTATCACACGCTAAATCCATTAATGCACCTTAGTAAAAGGACCCCTTTGAAAATGCATTAGTCTAAACTTTAGCGTGGTTTTTAGCACCGGCCACAGTGGTAAGAACTCTGATGCTCATAGAATTCCTGAGTGTTGGAGTTCTTACTGCCGTGGCCAGCGCTAAAAACGCTAACGCAGCTTTGTAAAGGAGGGCCTTTATTAGAAAACAACTACATAATACTAAATCTTTAGGTATTTATAAAAATAATGAATTAAATAAAAATATATCAAAGCAGAAAGGAGGGTTTTTTCTGACTAATGATATAAACTGTGAAGTGAGATACAGCAAATATAATTTTCATTATAACCACATAAATTACAATGAAACACAATTAAGATCATATATAAAAATTAAATATCCCAAGTGAATCACATGCACAAGTGTTTTTGAGTGGAATACATTTATTTCTACAGTGAATACAGCAATGAACAAGCAAGTTTGTTTATTTTTGTGTGTTTATTCATTGGTATTTATTAACTGCCTTTAAGAATATATTTACCCATTGTAGGTAATATCTTTTTATTGGATTAACTTAATATATTTGTGATTAGCTATGAATAACCATGCGTACTGATGAGGAGGTGTAGCATGAATACCTAGTTACAGATGTAATGTAGTCAATATAAATGTGTTAGCTATAACTTGATAGTAAACCTTTATTTTTATACATCCAAGTGAACTACCATGATAACCATGTGCATTTTGCACGCACACTAAGGGGCCCTTTTACTAAAGTGAAGTAAAACTTTGTAATTACCACTAGATGAACTGCCCAAGCCACTGTATGGTAGTGACAAAGCCTCTGCATTACATTTTTGGGGGTGTGCCCTGCATCTGCAAAACAGTTAACACAGGGCATTAAGGGCATGACATATTGAAATGGTGCTGAATGCATCTGCATTAAGAGTAGCACTTAAAGCACAGTTAAGGTGAATTAACTGCAAGGCGCAATCCATGGCTATTCTCCACCATGTTCCACACTAAGCAGATAACACATGAATTAGGGCAATAGGGGTGTCTCAAACTTTTTTAGCTCTGGCACACTAAACGGAGCAATGTTTTTCGTGGCACATTATAATTGACATTATAAAATTGCAAAACCAACAAAATATTAAATTTGAGTGTTATTTATTTAAAGTTGTTTAAGCTACTGTATGTATGGATAATTATTTAACAGCAGTAAAACTAAAGTAGATAGAACAGAATTGCTAATCAATGCGATGGATGTGCTTATTTCTGAGTGCAAATTAACTAAAAATGCGACTTGATAGTCAAGAAGCAAACACGCATTTCATCATCTAACATCTTCAGTTGTTCTCTTATTTTTTCGATTTCATTTCTGTCAGAGCTGAAAATCCAAGTTCACAAAGATAAGAAGATCCAAACGGTAACAAAGCCTTGATTGCTTTGTTGCTCAAGTTAGGATAACTACTGCATAAAAAATAAAACTAAAATTTCTTTTCAAGGATCAGTCACATCAAAGAATGATGCTTGTCTGGTGGTTGTATCCTAACGCACACAGATGCTCATAACATTGACAGACTTGCATACACAACGTACATGGCATCTATTCTAGTGTATACTTATGAAGGGAATTTTTTAAAATAATGGAAAATTCTGGAATCTCTCGTGGTACATAGTTTGAGATAAATCGCTATACTGTAGAGGATAGTAGAAGCCAACTTTCTCTTAGAAACATAGAAACATGATGGCAGATAAAGGCCAAATGGCCCATCTAGTCTGCCCATCCATAGTAGCCATTATCTCTTTCTCTCTCTGAGAGATCCCACGTGCCTATTCCAGGCCCTCTTGAATTCAGACACAGTCTCTTCTTCCACCACCTCTTCCGGGAGACTGTTCCACGCATTTACTACCCTTTCTGTAAAAAAGTATTTCCTCAGATTACTCCGGAACCTATCACCTCTTAACTTCATCCTATGTTCTCTCATTGCAGAGTTTCCTTTCAAATGAAAGAGACTCGACTCATGCACATTTATATTATGTAGGTATTTAAATGACTATCATATCTCCCCTCTCCCGCCTTTCCTCTAAAGTATACAGATTGAGATCGTTAAGTCTGTCCCCATATGCCTTATCACGAAGACCACACACCATTTTAGTAGTCTTTCTCTGAGCCGACTCCATCCTTTTTATATCTTTTTGAAGGTGTGGCCTCCAGAATTGTACACAATATTCTAAATGAGGTCTCACCAGAATCTTATACAGAGGCATCGATACCTCCTTTTTCCTACTGGCCATACCTGTCCCTATGCAACCTAGCATCCTTCTAGCTTTCGCCGTCACCTGTTCAACCTGTTTGGTCACCTTAAGACCATCACATACAATCACACCCAAGTCCCGCTCTTTTGTCGTGCACATAAGTTCTTCATCCCCTAAACTGTACCATTCCTTCTGGTTTTTGCAGCCCAAATGCATGACCTTGCATTTCTTAGCATTAAATTTTAGCTGCCAAATTTCAGACCATTCTTCAAGCTTTGCCAGATCTTTCTTCATGTTATTCACACTATCCGGCGTGTCTACTCTATTGCAGATTTTGGTATCATCTGCAAAGAGGCAAATCTTACCCAACAACAATAAAAATGGTAAAAAGAACAGGCTCAAGAACAGAACCTTGAGGTATACCACTGGTAACATCCCTTTCCTCAGAGCGATCTCCATTGATCACTACCCTCTGTCGTCTTCCACTCAACCAGTTCCTGACCCAGCCCATCACTTTGGACCCATCCCGAGGGCACTCAATGTATTTATTAGACATCTGTGTGGAACACTGTGAAAGGCTTTGTTAAAATCTAAATACACCACCTCTAGTGCACATCCTCTATCCAATTCTTTGGTCACCCAGTCAAAGAAATTGATCAGATTTGTCTGACAAGACCTACCTCTAGTGAATCCATGTTGCCTCCAGTCCTGTAATCCACAGGATTACAGAAACTTGACCATTCTCTGTTTTAAAAGTATTTCCATTAATTTGCTTATCACAGAAGTCAGAATTACCGGCCTGTAATTCCCTACTTCTTCCTCACTTCCACTTTTGTGGAGAGAGACCACATCTGCTCTTCTCCAGTCCTCCAGTACCACTCCTGACTCTAGAGACTCATTGAAAAGGTCAGCCAGTGGAGCTACCAGAACTTCCCTAAGTTCCTTCAGCACCCTTGAATGTACACCACCCAGCCCCATCACTTTGTCTACCTTTATTTTAGCTAGTTGTTCATGAACACAACCCTCTGAAAATTGGTCAGGGTCTATTACTCCTCTATCCCTATTCACGTTTGTCTTCTGCGGAGAACACAGAACAGAAATATTTGTTAAGCAATTCGGCCTTTTCTTTATCAGCTTCTAGATATTCTTCCCCTTCACCTTTGAGTCTCACAATGCCACTTTAGCACTTCTTCCTATCACTAATATATCTAAAAAAAAAATGTCTTGTCTCCCCATTTTACCGTGTCAGCTATTTTTTTCTTCCTTTTGCATCTTTGCTTTCCTGACTACACAACCAGCCTCTCTTAACTTTTACAGATATTTTTGCCTGTCTTCCTCTTTCTGCAATCTTTTGTAGTTTATGAAAGCTAACCTCTTATTCCTTACCTTCTCAGCTACTACTTTTGAGAACCAAAGCGGTCTTCTTTTCCTTTTTCTTACTTGCCTCATAAAAAGGTTTGTCGCCCTTACAATCACTCCTTTCAGTTTTGCAAACCGCATTTCCACTCCTTCCAGATGATCCCACCCAGACAACAATTCCTTGACGTTTCAAGTTCAAGTTTCAAGTTTATTAAATTTTGATTTTACGCAATATCAAATATTTCAATGCGTATTACATAATTGTAATGTACAATAGAAACCAGGGATGACAAATACAAATACAAATAAGACAAAATACAGACTAATCATTATGTTCTATTAATACAAATTGAAACAAGTAGGTAAAAGGTGGAAATACAATTTAAATAATTTATAATATTAATAAAAAAAGAAAAAAAAAAAAGGGAACAATTAAGGTTTGTACATAAGGGTAGGGGAAGTGTAATATTAGGAATAATTAATCGGTTTAATATTGGAAAAATTTTAATATAAAGAGTGTAAAAAGATCCAGATTAATATTAATGATAATTTGATAGAAAGGAAAAAAAGAGAATTAAGATAAAAAACACTTATAGTTTCTATATTGATGTTCTGCTCATTTGATTCCTTAAAGAACAAGTATTGTGTTTATTACGATTACTATCTATGTATTGAATGCATCTTTATAAAGAATGCTTTTCAGACCGCGTTTGAATTTGACTAGTGATGTTTCGTTCCGTAAGTAAATAGGTAAATTGTTCCACAGTTGGGGTGCTTGTACAGAAAATATAGTTGTTCTTCTTGTCCCAATTATTTTTAAAGAAGGAATAGTTAGTAGGTTTTGTTGCGTTGATCTCAGCGTCCTTAGTGAAGAGTAAGGGATTAGTAATCTGTCCAGAAATAATGGCTCGTGTGTTTGTTGGATTTTAAATGTTAATACTGCGATTTTAAACGTAATTCTGTGTATAATAGGTAGCCAGTGTGCATCTTGTAAGAGAGGTGTAAGTTCGTTTTTTTAAAGTCTAGAACCTTTTCTTTTGAATGAGCCCACTCTATAGCCATCTTAATATTAAACCGTACCATGCAGTGATCACTGGATGCCAGATGATCACCTACTGTAACATCAGAAACACTTTCCCTGTTTGTAAGCACTCTTATAGAGTATATAAGCTGCCCACCCATGCTTTTCCCAGACTCAACTCCCACCTGTATAGTATCGCTATTGAAAACCTGTTCAGACTTTCAGATTGTTAGTCATACATGCGTGTGTTCATATATACAAGTAAATGACTAGAATACTGGTAAGTATATGTATGCATTCAGCTTAACTTTAAGCAGCTCTTTATAAAATTACCTCTCTTGTGTTAATTTACCACATTACTTTTTACCATGGTCATGCAACAGGTTTCATTAAATATATGAAAATGGTTGGAGGTATGAATAGGAATGTGTTTGTTTATTACTCACTTGATATCCAACTCATTGTTAAAAGTCACAGCGGCTTACAAATCTATAAAACATAAGTAAAAGAAAAGAATGCCAAAATTTAAAAAAGGATAAAAGCACAAAAGATTCACACAATAAAATCAACACCTTAAATAAAGTAATATAAAATAATTGTGTCAAGATTCAATTGCAGTTGTCAAGCAGCCAAAGAACCAAAGCCATAACAACTATCAATCCAAAGAAATATTAAAGGCTTTTTGAAAATAAAATGTCTTCAATAATGATTTGAACCTTGGAAATGAAAGTTCAGAATGAATATTCATTGGAATATTCATAAAACAGAGATAGCACATGCATAAGTAGATTTGTAGTGAGCCAATCTTAGTGAAGGTAAGACTAATCTGTTGGAATCCAAAGAACGCAGAGTTTGTGAAGGTGGGGGATTAGTGGCTGATGCCAAATACAACGGCTGACCAGTATGTAAAAGTTAAGGCACAGTATTTTAAAATGCACCTCTACTGTACAAGGAGCCAGAGCAACCAAATCAATAATGGGGTGACCTGATCATAAAGTTTATACAAGATAAGAAGGGGGTTATAGTTAACAAAATAACAAAAAATTTATATATAAACTACAAAAAATTACTTCCTCAACAAATAAAGTATGATCATACTAATAAAGGAGGAAAAGGACAACATAATAACACAAGGATCAGATCAAAGAATCTCTTATGACTCAAGCCATTTCAGATCCTTATACTGAAAAGCAGGTTGTAATCATCTATCCAATTCCTCCAACCACCTCTAGGTGAAGTCCATGTGGAAGCTTTAAACACCATGCAGTGCACTTAGATAAGTGGTGCAAGTGCTTCATTATTAATATTAATTTTATGATTGAACTAATTGGGGTTTTTTGTGTTTTTTTTTTTAAGAAATAGAGCACTTTTTGGTGTTTAAAGTTTCCACATGGACTTCACCTAGAGGTGGCTGGGGGAATTGGACTGATGATTACAACCTGCTTTTCAGGATAAGGATCTGAAATGGCTTGAGTCATAAGAGATTCTATGATCAGATCCTTGTGTTGTTATGATGTCCTTTCAAGTTTCAAGTTTATTAAAAATTTGATATACCACCTTATCATTTATTTCAAAGTGGTTATACATTTTAAAATAGAGTAAGAAAGTAAATAGAATGTTAGGCATGATAAAGAAAGGAATCACGGAGAAAGCTATAATGCTGCTTTATAGAGCAATGGTCAGACTAGAGAATGACATGGGGAAAAAATCTGTCCCCGTCACCGCCCCGTCCCCGTCCCACCATCCTCTGCACCGCCCCGTCACCGCCATTCCCTTCACCGCCCCGTCACCGCCATCCCTTTCACCGCCACTGCCATCCCATTCACCGCCCCGTCACCGCTGCATCCACATAAGCCTTAGTACTGTAATATTTAGCTTATTCCTTTCTTATAAATCAAAGTTCCTGCTGCTGAACTAGAGAAAGAGATGTTCAGCTGGCAGGGCTTTGTTTATAAATTTTTATCAACACAACTAATATACTATTTTATCCTAAAGCAAAAAATAAATAAATAAATATAATTTTTTTTCTACCTTTGTTGTCTGGTTTCTGCTTTCCACATCTTCTCATTCAATTCCTTCCATCCACTGTGTGTCTTCTTCTCTCTGCGTCTTCCATTTGCTGTTACTGTGCCTCTCCCTTCACCCCACCCCCCCAATTGGTCTAGCACCCATCTTCTTCCCTCCGCTCCCCCATAGTCTGGCATCTGTCTTCTTCCCACTCTGTCTTCCACATTTCCCTTCGGGGTCTGTTTCTCTCCACCCTCCTTCAATGTCTGTCCTATTCCTTTCCACCACCACCCTTCCCTCCCTCCTTTACCATCTGTTCCTTTCTACTACCCTTCAGCTCCTCTCGCATGGCCTATCTATCTATCTTCCTCCCTCTTATTTTCATGGCACTTTACAATGTAATTTGTGCAAGCCACTGGAGCCTGCGAGCTCGGTCCCTGTCCCATCCCCACAAACCATCTCGCTTCTGTGCTCCTATTTTCTCCATTTCTAATATCTCCCCTATGTATCTGTCATTGCCCCCCCCCCCCGTGTCCATATACCATCCCCATGGCATGTCCCCTTTATGTCTCTGTCCTTATGCCCCATGCACATAATTTCCCCTCTTTCTGTTACCTTCCTGTGTCCAGATTTCCCCTATCTTCCTCTTCCATACCAGTGTGTCTCTTCTTTTCAACCCTATCTAGCTTGTTTCCCTCTTTCTTCCCCCCCCCTGCTTCTAGCATCTGGCTCACCTGCCTGTCCTTCCCTTTCTTTCCTGCTGTGGGTTTTTCTTTCAGTCTTCATCCCCTTGGCCCAGAATCCTTTTCCCTTTCACTCCCTCCTTCCAGTTTGAGCCGGGAACACGAGCGATCGCACGGTCCCCGCAGCCACCACCCACCTGCCCAATCGATCCTACTGTTTAGCTAGCTCTCTCCCTTCTCCTCACCTTAGTTTGGATGCTTTCTTTTTCGGCGACCTGCATGCTTTCCCAAAGAGCCACGCATGCGCGGCTGCTCAGTGTTCAATCTTCTGCTCTGCTGCAACTTCCTGTTTCCGGTTGCGTCAGAGCAGAAGATCGAAACTGAGCAGCAGCGGGTGCGCGGCTCTCTGATAGTGTGCGGGTCGCCGAAAAAGAAAACCTACAAACTAAGGTGAGGAGAAGGGAGAGAGCTGGCTAAACACTAGGATCGATTGGGCAGGCGGGTGTGGGCTGCAGGGACCGCGCGATCCTTCATGCCTCACTGCGGAGACAAGACCATTCACCGCCCCACGGGGCGGTGAATGGCCTTGTCCCTGTCACCGCAGCGACTGCTAGTTCTCGTTCCCCGTTTTCGGCGGGTCACCCGCGGCTAAATGCGATGGCCGCGGGTAAACCGCCACCGTGTCATTCTCTAGGTCAGACCACACTTGGAATACTGCGTCCAACATTGGTTTCCCAACCTAAAGAAGGATATAAAACTGCTGGAGAGGGTGCAGAGATAAGCAACGAAGCTAATAAAAGGTATGGAGAACTTGGAATACGAGGAACAACTTAAGAGACTGGGATTGTTCTCCCTTGAGAAAAGGAGACTGCGAGGGCATATGATCGAGACTTTCAAGATACTGAAAGGAATCGACAAAATAGAGCAAGAAAAAAAATTATTTACAATGTCCAATGTGACATGGACAAGAGGACATGGACTGAAGCTAAGGGGGAACAAGTCCAAGACAAATATCAGGAAGTTCTGCTTTACGCAACGAGTGGTTGACACCTGGAATGCTCTCCTGGAGGAGGTTATTGTGGAATCCACCATTCTAGGATTTAAAAGCAAACTAGATGCACATCTTACGAGAGGCATAGAGGGATATGGGTGACTAAAATTACGCCAGGTGTACACCTGGCTGGGCCTCCGCGGGTGCGGATCGCTGGACTTGATGGTCCAAAGGTCTGATCTGGAGATGGCAGTTCTTATGTTCTTAAAAACAGATAATATAATTTAACATAACTTTAACAAAAATAACATACGCGACTAGACAAAAAATAACATACAAGACTGGACAAACAGGTACGAATGGAAAAAGGGGAGAACTACAATGGATAAGATCATACTTTATTTGTTGAGGAAGCAATTTTTTTTGCAGTTTATATATAAAAAAATTTTTGTTGTTATTTTGTTAACTATTACCCCTTCTTCTCTTGTTTATTAAGCGTGTGGGTAATATTTTGCTTGAGACCTTTTTTGCTTTGAATCTACTAGATGATCATAAAGTTTAGCATTGCAATGTAGCCTAGCAGCTGAATTCTGTAATGTTTGAATGTGGATCCCATCATGGATATTAATGGGAAAATGAACAATATTAGACAGCTAGCTGCTTAAATTTGGGCAGACAGACTCTTTTGGTATTATGTCCTGGTTGGTGTTTTATTATTTGTGAAGTTTTTGAATGATACATTTTTATGTTTTTACTGACCTGTATTTTAGGTTTGTAATTTTACATATGTGCTTCTATAAACCACTTCGGTATAAGTGGCATAAAAGCTAATAAACCACAACTGCTAAATGCACTTTAGTAAAAAGGTCCTTAGTTGTCAATTATCCTATCATATACCAATGATGCATGAAAGCTGGTAGACTAGCATGCTCATAATCAAAACACATAGATGTCCATTAAGTATCCTAAATCGGCACTTGGATGTCCTAATCGCCAGGATGTCCAAGTTCCAATCATCAAAACCACCTTTCTGGATGTCTAGCGAGGTGTCCCAGCCTCTGTGTGTCCAGAGCATGAGATGGGCGTGGTGGAGGCGTGCTATGGGAATTGTGCTTTGGGCGTTCCCAAGGGCGAGTTAGACATGAATGACTTGCAGTGATATATAGTCAAATATTTTGCAAGATATCCTGGACAGAACTTATACATTTGGAATTAGACCTGTTTTAGAAGGGTCTAAGTGCCATAAAGGTGCCCAAACTGACCAGATGGCTACTGCATGCATCATGGTAAGACACTCCCCAAATGCTCACTGACTCCCACCACACAAAAATGAGAACAAAAAAGTACATACCTGGCTCTAAAACAGCAGCATCTTGTATGGGGAAGCCTAGCAGAACTGCACACAGGTGTCTTTAAGTAGCTTGCTGGGTGGGCTAATGGGAACAGTAAACAAAATCCAGTATTTAAAAGAAACCGGAACAGTGGAGTAGCTGACCCAGTGAGTTCCAGATTTATTGGACATAAAATATATATATATATATATATAAAAATAATAAATAACAACAAGCCTAAAGTAATAAACAATGAGATTAATAATGTATAAATACAATAAATGTAACTAAAGACCAAAAGGAAGCACAGGCTCTAAAACATGAAACATAGAGTCCCAAATGCTATGTCAATGTAGCCAATAGTCCCAGTATAGCTGATAATGGTGAAGTGTAAATCTAATTGCAGCAAATCTTGGACAAACGTTGTAGCAGTATGATAGACCCTGATGGATGAACTGAAGCAAGGGACCCTACATGGTCCGAGTTTTGGCAAATGTGTTCGCCTTCATCAAGGATCCATGACTGAAAACATCCATTGCATAAAGTGTACATTAAAATTTGAGGTTATAATGAGTGTGATAAACACCGCTGAGGTGAAGAACGGTTGGGAAACGCCAACGCTGAGCAAAAGCTGAGCTAATGAACCATAAGAGAGGAGAACCCAGGCCCATAAGCCACTCTAACCACTACATTTATGGTAGAACATGAATGCCCACCCAAGCCCTACTAAACTGCCATATAGGTGCCACATGCAGCCATAATTGCTATTGGGATGGTATACAGGAGGTAATAGTAGGATTTGGGGGGGAGGGGCTCACCCTAAATTATAAGGGGGTTATGAGATATACTGTTGGTACCCTTTATGTGACATTCACAGCAGTGCCCTCTAAGGTGTCCCATTGCTATGTCAGGATGTCCATGTGGCCAGTCCATTACTTTGCTGGCCCCAGCCACATCCAAATGGTCAGGATTAGGATGTTTTCAACCTGGATGTTTTTCTGATCAAAAATAGGGTATAAAGTTAGATGTCCCAGTGGCCAAGACATCTAACTAGACAATTAAAAAAAAAATTATATTTGGACATCCAGCAGTTTTTTTAGTTGCTGAAAACTTTATTGAAATTTTATAATACAAGAAAATTAGAAACTAAACTAAAGTGGTATACACTTTCAATGTTCAGCTGGAAACATCCAAGTTGGACTTAGATTTTTTTTTTCAAAAATTGCCCCTCCACGTGCCACAAAACAGATCCTTCTGCATTTTATATAGAAAGGGAAAGAGGTTGAAATTTGATATACCACCTTTCTGGGTTTACAAATCAAAGTAGTTTACCTATTATATACAGGTATTTGGTATCTGTGATAATGGAGGGTTAAGTGACTTGCCTAGGGTCACAAGCAGCTGGGGTTCCTCTGGTTCTCAGACCACTGTGCTAACCATTAGGCTACTCCACCACTCCAAAAAACAAGTCATTATTGTAAGCAATGTATTCTAAAGTTGGTTCATCAGAAAGGCAGAAACTGCACCGGTTACTACCTTAAAGGGTATGTTCATGGTGTACTGGCAGAGAAAGTCGTGTGAATGAAGCTGTGTCTGACTGTTGTATTGCAAATTATACAGGTAGGAAGATAAAGAATGCTAGATACAACTCTCAGATCCTCTCCACATCTTTAGCTCCTGATGTGACACAGCACCTTCTCTCTTTTCATATTTTAGCTCTGGCAATAGCAAAGGAATTTTCTGCCCTGATTCAACCAGGGTTTTCTTCCTTCACACATGACTCAGTTCATGATACCTGTTTGTTACACAGCACTATCTGGTTGTCACTGAATTCATGCCAACTTGGCTGTCATACCACTTTAAAACCACACCCACTCAGCCAAGGCAAGAAAACTCAATATTAAAAACCCCAACAATATTAACTCTTATGCATCAGACAGATAGACATCACTTGTGAATAAACTCAAGCCTTGATTAGTATTCAAGAATTTCTGTTATCAATGAAGTGCTAGAAAAAGCAATCGTGCATGCAATCATAAATGAATTTACTTTTTTGTAAACTGACTTAAAACCAGAGGTAAGGACACCTTACAGCATGTACACCTACAGTGAAAATAGCGTCCAAAAATTAGTTTATGATCTATGACTGTATGCAGCTAGACATAAAATTTAAATAAACAGGCCTCCAGCATGAGACCAAAAGTCTATCTTAATAAGTCATTATTATTCTCATAGGCCCCTCTACGGGAATCGACTATAAAGGAAAAAAATCAATATAGGAGAAAACCTCTCAAGTCGCAGACTCATATTCTATCAATTAACAAACAGTACACTGAGCACAGACTTTGAAAGGATGAAAACCCCAGTCTTAGAAAAGAAAATGTTCAAAAACGCCACTTAGCTGAAACCTGTTTCCTTCTTGTGGTGTTCATATCAGTCGATTGTAATTCAAGCGGGTAATTCTTTACATCGAAGGATCTAATCCTCAATCTCAACAAGAGATTTTGGCCAAAAAGCCTTGTTTCGCTAAAGCTGTGTCAGGAGATAAAGGTCCCCAGCACTTTCTAACCAGTTAGTTATAATCATTGTAAAGAGGCCACCTACAAAGTTTGGACAAGTTCCTGGAGGAAAAGCCCATAGTCTGTTATTGACACAGGGGGGAAGCCATTGCTTGCCCTGGATTGGTAGTATGGAATATTACTACTCCTTGGGTTTTGGCCAGGAACTAGTGACCTGGATTGGCTACCGTGAGAATGGGCTACTGGGCTTGATGGACCATTGGTCTGACCCAGTAAGGCTATTCTTATTTATGGATCTTGACCCTAAAACCATTGCTGCACTAGATCCAGCCCAAAATAGAGGCAAGTTTCAACAGATAAAAACACAGAAGTTTGGAAATCAAAATTCATAAGTAACTTTATTGTAGATTGACCCCACACAGCCACGATTCATCTTACATCTGCATCAGGGGCATACATGTGATCTATTATAATCAAGCACTGCACATATAGGAGAAAGTCATTACCTTAAAGCAATTTGTTTCTAGGTAGACAATCAGTTTTCTGCTCAGTAAATTATTTCCAACAGATAGAGCAATTTCATCAATATACATGTATATCAGACATACAGATTAGGAACAGTGGGAGAATACATCAAATAGGAGAAATATCCCCAGGTCAGCGTAAATAAAAGTACATCAGCTAGAATCCCAGCACAGGTTCTGAATGAAATGGAATGAGAGACAGAACTACTGAGCAAATAATCAAAATTATATTTGTTTACTAAATTATCTAAATAATACCCAAGAGGCAAATGTTTTCCAGTGAGAAGTAAGTGTTAGAAGAGATAAGAGTATATATTATGTTCATATGGGTGCTTCCACTCAGCCTAAATTTTCAAAATGTAAACCGCATGAGGTGTTTCCCTCTGAAATTAGCTTGGAGGCCTGTAGATATTCTCAAAATTACCCTAATTATATTTAGGTCAAATACGTGTCCACGTACATTGCTTAAAGATTACACAATTTTTCCTGGTATTTGCAGTAGAGCAGCCATGTTATTCTGTACTAATGAAAATAACAGAATCTAGTTTCACCTTCTAGATCGGGGGATATCAAACTATAATCCTGGACTGCCACAAACCAGTCTGGTTTTTAGTCACTCTTGAATATTTCTATAGAATGGGACAGTGCATGCAAATCTGTCATACATACTCGTACATTAGGAATAGCCTGAAAACCTAACTCACATTCAACCCTATTCAAGATTAATAGATTTAGGTCATTTTAAAACAATTGTTTGGCATTTACACATGTAAATGACATACATGTGTAAAAAATCAATAATATACAAGCTGAATATCAAAAATATCTACAAAACACCTAAAGATATTCAAGTAATATTATCAGAAGTTTCTCAAGAGCAGGTTCCTACCACGGAGAAAAAGACCTCAGTGTTTCATGGAAATAGATCCAAAAACTGCTATGGCAAATACTAAGTTTGTCATAGAACACACATCCTTGGTCATAAAAATCTGTGGGTTACTATTATATTGTATTGATAGAATCCTTCAAAATAACTCTCTTCCAAAAGAAGGAAACATATGAAGACAAACAAATGAAAACCCTGCACTTATCTTCGATGTATCTTCTGATAAACTAGATTTCCACTGCTCCGTTGTCAAAATATCAATACACCTTCCCGGTTCAGTTTTCAATTGGTTTTAAAGGTTCATCTCATTATTCCCAACAGGCCCTGTTTCGCCGATTCACTGCTTCAGGGGAATATCTTTGAAAAAGAGCAACCACTTCAAAATCTTCTATCTTCATATGCTTCCTTCTTTTGGAAGTGTTATTTTAAAGGATTCTATCAATACAATATAATAGTAACCCACGGAGTCTTTATGACCAAGGATGTGTATTCTATGACATCCTTAGTATTTGCCATAGCAGTTTTTTGGATCTATTTCCATGAAACACTGAAGTCTTTTTCTCCGTGGTAGGAACCTGCTCTTGAGAAACTTCAGATATATTACTTGAATATCTTTAGGTGTTTTGTAGATACATGTGTAAAAGCCAAATTTTACAATGCCACAGTATAGACCTGTAAACGTTATGGGATGTTCAGATTCTAAGGGGCCATGATCTGGCTCTAACCAAAAAAATATGCATACTATACAGTATATATCTGATATTAGATGGGATTATATACATATATTTTTTAAAATTTCCCCTTTGGCTTTTGCACCTTCTGTCAGGCTTGCATAAGTGCAGTCAACTGCTCATTTTGGCCAGGGTTTTTGTAGTGTATCTTATGCCAGTCTAAAATAGTCTAATGTCAGTACTGTAGGCATATAACATCACTAGAACGGACTCTTCAGTTGTTAAGCAAATCTTCATTAATGTAGAACTCAAAATGAGGAAAGAAATAAATTACAGTTAGTTGCTTGGAAAGAACTGTAGCCTCTGCTATCAGTCTACTCTCAACCAGTGTGAACTGGGAGAGTAAGTTCAGCACTTGCTGAGGTGTAACGCTATGGTTTATACATGTAATAGGAATAGGAAGAGCAGGCAGGGATGACTTCATTCATTTGAAATTCTTGCTGACCTTCTTCCAGTCTAATCATGCCCTTGCCAAACAAAAGTACTATGTCCATTTGATAAACTCTCTTACTTCCAACCAGCCATTGCCATCTCTGTGCTACAAAATGCCTCCATCTCCAATCCCCCATTTCATTTTCTGCCCAGATTATGGCCAAGTATTTCCACAACTAAGTTCATGAGATTAATTTTGAGCTCACTGCCAGGTCACCTCCTTCTCCTCTTCCCCCTCTCTTAGATGATTGAAAGAAAGAAAAAAAAAAATGACTTTCAACTTTTGTAATGATGCCTTGAATCTGAGCTTCATGGACAATCTTTGTGATAGAAGTTTATAGAAGCTATCAAATCATAGAAGCTATCAATTCAAAGAAGTCATATAGAAGATATCAATTGTGACCTTTGACTTTTCTTCTCCATTTTGATGTGATGAATGGGGACATCAATTGTGATTTATATATAGGACTTTGGGACACGAATGGATTGAACTGTGTTTGAGATTGATTCACATGGATTTTTAAGAAAAAGAAAAACAGAAAAAAAGTATACATGCACACATTTTTACTTTTTTGCACATTAGTACTTTATTTCATCAATTGATATCCTTTTGAGGGGTGGGGCTTTTTAAGTCGCTTTTTGCCCCTATATTTTTCCTCTCTGGGTTTGTCACCATGCATTTAAATTATATAAGAGACAAATGATGTATGCGGCAAAGCTTATTTGAGTTTTCTCAAAACCTGGTGCTGGTCACCTATGAGCTTTTGTCCAGGGCTGGGAAAGGTTATTGATATTGCACTAGGCCCACACTGAAGTCTCTCATACTTATTTATTTATTTGTTTAGCTATTCATTACCATTGACTGATCATTTTTGATTGTTGGTTGCTGGTGAAACCCTCAAGAGTGTTTAATATAGGGTTCTGCCATTATATTTTTGTTCTTTTGATTTTTTTTGTGGTAGTATCTTTTGAGTTTCTTTGTTGCCTACTGGTTTTAAAACAACATACTACAATGGACATCTTGTTAGATTTTACAATTGTTTTCCTTGCATCCATCTTTTTTGTTTGATCCTGCTATTGCATTCTTTACAGGCATCAATGGTTTTCTGAAGGCAAACATAGCAGAATAATTAGCTTATATTTATATATAGTAGTACAGTACTCCCCCGATATTTGCGGGGGTTCCATTCCAGGAACCCCCACGAATATCGAAAAACCGCAAATACGGGTTTTCACCTAGGGAGGCAGGAGAGGGCAGCTGGAGAGGCAGGATAGGCAGCTGGAGCTCCAGCAAGTGAAGGAAATCACTTGCAGTATGCTCCAACCGCCTCTTCCTGCACTAAAGTCAGGCTTCACCAAACAGGAGCTGCTTTGACACATAGCTCCTGAGAATACCGCAAATGACTGTGGGAACACTGGGGGTTGAGGACAGAATATTCAAGACCCCAACTAAAATAAAACAAATGCAAAACAGGAATAACACGCTGGTGCTAATACTACTGTTATAATAATGAACGTATTTAGATGTATGTTTTCCTAAGTTTCTGCCTTCATTGTATTAACAGAATTTTTATCTTATGATTTATGTGAAAGGCTTCTGGGATTCATATCTAGGTCTCCAAGCTTCAGGTTGGGAACCACTGCATTAATAAAGATATAAAATACATGTTACTAACTGCCTGGTTAGTGTGTGGTGCTATCGAAAGATTAGTTCTTACCTCTGCTAATCTTCTTTCTTGTAAATATCCTCTGTAGTATGCACGGTAGGGCTTATGTAACACCATCAGCCACAATCTGTAGGAACTCCAATAATAACTTTGAGCCCCACCCTCTGGGTCCATCTTCTGTGACATGCTCAGTGAAGATCAGTCAGATACTAAGCCAGGCTGGTCTACAGGAAAAACAAGAGACAAAGAAGAAGAGAGGGGGGCACGGGGAACTCCCACTACACATCGATTTTGCTCAAAGGTAATAAATTCAAAATATCAACTTTAACAACGTAAAATATCAACTTTAACAATGTCAAACATCACATGAATGTTCAATATAAATACTAAACAAGTTAAAACTTCACAAATTTGTAAAAGGAGACAGCCTTTTTAATCAGAAGGGGTAACCACCCGGGGACCCCTTTTAACCCTTCTTCAGAAAGCAAGAATGGAATTCTCAGTGAGGCTGGTCAGAGACAGAAATTCAGCTTACTAGTTACTGGGCAGGAGACCTGCGAATCAGAAAGAAAACAGGTGTGTGTGCAAACTACAGAGGATATTTACAAGAAAGATTAGCAGAAATAAGAACCTAATCTTTCGTTCTTGTACAATACCTCTGTAGTCTGCACGGTAGGGACATATCAGAGCAGTTCCAAATTATCCGGGGGGGGGGGGGGGGGCTGATGAGCCCACCACCAAAATTGAAGCCCCCAAAGGCAGTATCTTGCTTGGCTGCCACATCAATCCAGTAGAATTTGGTAAAGGGTATGCAGGGAAGACCAGGTGGCCGCCCTGCAAATCTCCTCAGGAGAAACTGCCATGGATTTAGCCATAGGGAAGGATTCTTATCCACTGCCACATAAGCAGCGGAAATGGCAGCCCGAATCCATCTAGAGATGGTAGCCTTAGAAGCGGGCCTACCACTACGGGCAGGACCCGAAAGGACGAAAAGATGGTCCGAGAGATGGACTTCGTTGGTTACTTCCAGGTATCTCAAAAGGAGATAACAAACATCCATTGAATGTAAAAGTCTGTCATTAGATATAGACCCAGAGGGGATAAAGGCAGGCAGGTGAACCTCCTGATTGAAATGGAATACAGAAACCACCTTTGGAAGAAAGGGACAGCAGGGACTTCTGCAGGGGCTGTAGCCTTGCTCTGGCCCATGGAACCACATCTATCGTCGCAACCATGAGTCCCAGGACCTGTAGATATTGCCAGGCCGTAGGGCCAGAACCGCCAACATGGCCCGGATAGCCTGTTTGAGACTTCCTGTGTCTGGGAGGAACACCTGGTTCCTGACATTGTGAATCCTGACTCCCAGATACTACAGATCCTTCTTCAGGTTAATTACCCAGCCTAGGCGCTGTAACAGCTGGACCACATTGAATTGCCCGGCACCCGTCCTCCTGAGGGGGCTCTGATTAGCCACTTGTCTAGGTACGGATGTACCAGGATACCCTGAGAATGAAGGTGGGCAGGTACCACTACCATGATCTTGGTGAACATCCTAGGCACAGAGGCCAGACCAAATGGGAGAGCCACAAACTGGAAGTGTTGTCTTAGCACATGGAACCGTAGGAACTTTCTGTGCCCCAGGAAGATGGGGATGTGGCGGTATGTTTCCATGAGATCTAAGGATGCCAGAAATTCCCCTGGGGCCACTGCTGCTATAACAGATCTCACCGCCTCCATCTTGAAACGAGGAACTCTCAGGTCCACATTTACTGCTTTCAAGTCCAGTATTGGCCTCCAATCTTCCGAGCCTTTCTTTGGAATGATACAGTATATCAAGTATCTCCATGAGCCCAAGTTGCCCTCTGGAACGGTCTCTATTGCTGCAAGATTCAGCAACCTACGAACAGTGACCTGAACTCGCAGGGCTTTTTCGGGCCTCCCCATGGGCGAAGCCAGGAAGAAATCCGACAGAGGTCGGTAAAACTCCAGTTTTAGGCCGTCTCGTTAGACCTCTAGGATCCACTGGTCCAAAGTTACCTGCTGAAACTCTGTCAGGAAGGCCGAGAGGCGCCCTCCAACACGAGGGAGAGGTACCGGAGACCTGCCGTCAGAACTGCTTCTTGACAGGAGCAGGACAACACTTGTTGGAAGATTGTTGACAAGCAGGACCCCTGAAGTGAGGCTTGAAGACTCCAAATCTTTGGCCTGAGGCTGGGGGCCCAGCGTATGGTGAAGGAGCCTGAAGGGACGAAAATTAGAACAGCCAAATCCCAGGCGGGACGAAGCTTAGTGCCCAGTAGTACTTTAGACTTATGGTCCTGTACCCTGGACATGTCATCCAGACCTTAGCCGAACAAGAGCAGACCCTTAAAGGGCAATCTGCTCAGAGTGGCTTTGGAAGAGGCATCCCCAGACCACTGATGAATCCAAAGCATTCTTCTGGTTGACACGGAGTAAGCTCCTAGCTTAGCAAATACATTTATCATGTCATATAAGGCATCCGCCAAGTAATTCACCCCGGACACCAGAAATTTCAGGTCCCTGGGGACATCCTCAGGATCATGGCGGAGCTTAGAGTGACACGCTTGGGTGACAAAGGAGGAGGCCACTGCTGCCCTGACTCCTGCCGCAGCCGAATCAAATAGGTGCTTGAGGATAAAATCCACCCGCTTGTCCTGAACATCCTTCAGGACCACCCCTCCATCTGAGGGCAAAGAAGTGCGCTTAGTGACCTGCGCCACAGCCGAATACACTTTTGGTGGAGCTAGTCGTTTAGAGAACTCTGGGGCCATGGGGTAACCTGGTCATGGCTTTGGAACATTTGAGGGGGCCCTCCGGGGACTCCCAAACATCTGAGAGGATCCTAGCCAGATCCAGGTTATCCGGGAAGGAGGCGGATAGTAGATGTTGGTCACTCATCAGCGAGCATTCCGCCCGAGTGGGTTGATCTGAACTCAGGTTCAATTCCCGCAAAAATTCAGCAAATGGCTGCCGTGAGTTCCCGTAGTGTCTCGAGACTACAACGGGAACTCACAGCAGCTATTTTCTATGAGTGATATGCATGGGGCAGGAGCATAGGAAGATTGCTCCTGCCCTGAAAGCCTGCTAGACCACCAGGTAAGGTCTGGGATGCCGGGAGGTGGAGAAGGTCCGGAATTAGCTTTTTTTTTTTAAAAAAATAAAAAAAATCGCGAATAACCAAATCCGTGGATACTGAAACCGTGGATTCGGAGGGAGAAGGGTAAACAGTGACGTGCCGAAGGGGTCTGTACTGGGACCGATGCTATTTAACTTATTTATATATGATCTGGAAATTGGAACGATGAGCGAGGTGATTAAATTTACAGATGATACAAAACTCTTCAAAGTTGTTAGAACGCATGCGGATTGTGAAAAATTGCAGGCAGACCGTAGGAATTTGGAAGACTGGGCGATCAAGTGGCAGATGAAATTTAATGTGGACAAATGCAAAGTGATGCACATTGGGAAGAATAACTTGAACAAAAATGCCAAAGATAAGGAGAATGGAATTGTCCAAAAAAGAATGATGTGCACTAAAATAGTGTCCACAAACTTATCTGTAGATGTACAAATCTTTTATTCTTCCAATATCTTCATGGTACAATCAATGATTCAACGACTCATCATCATGGTACAATCAATGATTCAATGACTCGACACATACATGTTTCGGCCAACAGGCCTGCATCAGGAGTCTTAAGAATCAGAACAAATGAGTGTCTGCATGAAACGTGGACGTGAACAATTTTCAAATAAGATCTGAAAAAATCACTTGTTTTCGATCCGAGATGGTTCCATACGTGATTTTTCCAGATCTTATTTGAAAATTGTTCGCGTCCACGTTTCATGCAGACACTCATTTGTTCTATGATTCTTAAGACTCCTGATGTAGGCCTGTTGGCCGAAACATGTACGTGTCGAGTCATTGAATCATTGATTGTACCATGATGATATTGGAAGAATAAAAGATTTGTACATCTACAGATAAGTTTGTAGACACTATTTTAGTGCACATCATTCTTTTTTGGACAATTCCATTCTCCTTATCTTTGGCATTTTTGTTTGTGGTTTTGTTGTTCCCCTGTTTTTGTGTGAAGAATAACTTGAATCACAATTACCGGATGCTAGGGTCCACCTTGGGGATTAGCGCCCAAGGAAAGGATCTGGGTATCACTGTAAACAATATGATGAAACCTTCTGCCCAATGTGTGGCGGCAGCCAAAAAAGGAAACAGGATGCTATGAATTATTAAAAAAGGGATGGTTAACAAGACTAAGAATGTCATAATGGCCCTGTATCACTCCATGGTGCGACCTCATTTGGAGTATTGCGTTCAATTCTGGTCTATCTCAAGAAAGATATAGTGGTGCTAGAAAAGGTTCAAAGAAGAGCGACCAAGATGGTAAAGGGGATGGAACTCCTCTTGTTTGAGGAAAGACTAAAACAGTTTGGGCTCTTCAGCTTGGAAAAGAGACGGCTGAGGGGAGATATGATTGAAGTCTACAAAATCCTGAATGGAGTAGAACAGGTAAAAGTGGATCGATTTTTCATTCCATCAAAAATTACAAAGACTATGGGACACTCGAAGTTACAGGGAAATACTTTTAAAACCAATAGGAGGAAATTTTTTTTCACTCAGAGAATAGTTAAGCTCTGGAACGCGTTGCCAGAGGATGTGGTAAGAGTGGACAGCATAGTTGGTTTTAAGAAAGGTTGGACAAGTTCTTGGAGGAAAAGTCCATAGTCTGTTATTGACAAAGACAGGGGGGAAGCCACTGCTTGTCCTGTATCGGTAGCATGGAATATCGCTACACCTTGTGTTTTGGCCAGGTACTCGTGACCTGGATTGGCCACCGTGAGAATAGGCTACTGGGCATGATGGACCATTGGTCTGACCCAGCAAGGCTATCCTTATGTTCACTGAGCATGCCACAGGAGATGGACCCAGAGGGTGGGGCTCAAAGATATTATTGGTGTTCCCTACAGATTGTGGCTTGATGGGTTATATGTCCCTATCGTGCAGACTACAGAGGTATTCTACAAGAATAGTATTTCATTACCATAAGCAGACACACTTGAAGTATACACAACTCTCAAACAAGTAAAAATGACGCATGTTGAAAATGACTTTATTTTCAGGATTTCTGAAAGCATGCATTACTTTACAGCACCTGTAAACAAATCAAATAAATGTGCAGCTATAAGTAGCTCTTTATAATTTATGGAATGCTTTGCATTAAAATTCCATTTAGCTAGGTAGGAATAACTAAAATCAAGGAGAATAGATAAAAGGTCTTTTAGTGTGATAATTCTATCTTATAGCTAAAACAAATAGCAGCGGTTTTTAGCAGATAATTTTGTTAAAGTCATTGCACTTGGTTACTTTATTGCTATAGCAAAACAAGGCCTTTAAATAACTTGATTGTCTTGCCCTTCTTACAGTTTCACATGCAAATGTATAATTTGTAGAACCCCTTGTCTCTCTCACAGACACATACTTTTCTAACCATAAAAAGTCTATAAAACAGACTTTCATTTAATGTATTTCTTTTTTGCATGTGTATAATTTCATTTAAAGGCAACATTTCATAAAGACTGACTTTCATAGACTTGTTTTCTAAAAATTTCTTTCATTCAAACTGGGTGAAAGCACTCATGGAGTTCCATAGTACACATAATTGGACAGAGGGAAGATGTTTTAAGACAGGATCAGAATACAATGCATCTAGATTTCATTTACAAATCTACACATGTTCCATGGAAATTTTACCCACACAAAAAAGCAGGCTCAAATATTTGTGAGTATTTTGTACCCATGGCAGATTTCAAAAGGAAATACACATTTACTTATTATAAAAATTAGGCATAAAGTCTGTGGGCACTTTGCACTTGATTGGACATTGTCCCCAAAGAGGTAAGAATTCAAAAGTACAATACAGAGATTTTAAGTATTATTGCTGTAAAATAACATCAATATTCTGACTCAAATATTCATTTACAATATATCAAGCCAACTGACAGCATTAAATTCTTAGCAAAAATATAACTTAAACATGTATAATACATTATTTCCTTGAAAGGTTTTACACAGCCAATTCAATTAAACAATTATAGATGAAATACTGCAATTGATGCTTTAGATATTGTCACTTATATGCACTATTACTGCTGAAGAAATAACTGTTTAATACATCCAATATTTTCTTCAGAAGCAATTAACAGTTCATAGAATTACTGCATATAGAGTTAAGGAAAACAAGCTGAAATTTGATAGTGTAATGGCAAAATTGCTCATTGATGCTTTTGTCAAATCAGGACCAAATATGCCTTTCACTGCTCCCTAGGTATTCCAGGTTTATTGTGTTTAGGATATAGAAAGGAAGATTTGCTTATCTGAAGCAATGCACTTTAATTCACTATTTTACATTTATAATCAAGAGGACATGTTTAGGTTGCTCTGTGCTAATGCTACACTGACCACTTCCAACAGTGATAATGGAAAAATGGAAACCCTGTCTTAAGATATGACTATTCTCTCTATATAGCTCTCTATATAGCTAGTTAAAACTCACCCAAATTTGTCATTTTGAAAATTAAGCAGAATGTTTTATATCCATCATCTGTAGCACAATCATGACATCTTGTGGCTAAGACATTTCATTTTTTCTTTCCCTTTCCTTTCAACAGGCCATTTCATCTGACACAATTTAGATCACAAGCATAATTTACACACAAAACATAATTTTGGTAAAATTCAGAACATAAGTTTTTAAAGCAATCTTACCATTAATAAAATTCCATGCTTGTTTAAAAAGTAGCAGTTCATTTTTAAAGAGGGGCTGACTTGAATTTTATAGTGAGAGACTGCTACCATAAATGAACTCTATAGTCAGTCGTTCAACACATTAGATATTTTTGGAAACATATGTTTTGTAAATTATTTCTTTTTAGTATTTTATTTTTAAACATGATTCCTATAAATCATTGTTACTGCTATAACTGGAAATGGTGCTATTATTACAAGAATAGTATGTCACATCCCCTGGAAAATCTGGAAGTTGCTGGCCTAGCTGGAGATTCCTAGGGTATCGCCTAGTGGTGGGTGGAGAACTCTGAGATAAGGACTGAAATCCCATCCAGGGGAGCAGTACATGGGAGATAAAAATGAAAGAGTGGTAAGGACCCCGGTTTTTGGTTTTCCATCTCCCACTGAGACCCAAAGAGCTGAGGGTGAGTCCCGTGACTCCCATCCCTTCCCAGGACCTAGAAAGGATAATCAATTAAGGTGGAGTGAGATCAATTAAGATGAAGGAGTGAGCTGTGGCAGAGAAGAGGATGGTGACCACAAAAGGTTGTGCAGTAAAAAGAGTTGAATTTTGGGAAGGGTGAGAAGAGATACTCCCTGAAGAATGGGAAGGGGGCAAAGGGAGCCTTATTCCCCAGACAATGGGCTAGATTCACTAAGCAAACCGATCGTATATCGATCAGTTTGTGAACCCTTTGCAACCAAATTTCCCTCCAATCCCATTCACTAATGCCTTTAGGGATCCGATCCCGATCCTCCCATGCAAATTAGTAAAACCCCATGCAAAATAGCCAAGCGACTGATTCACTAACAATTGCTTGGCTATTTTGAATCGGGTTTTACTATTGGCAAACCAGACTGCTGCAGACCTGTAGGTAACTGAGTTACTGACAGGTCTGCAGGTTTTTTGACAGGCCTGCCTGTCTTTTTTATAATTTTTTTCCATGGTACAGATATTTTGCATGTGTTACACACACAAAATATCTGCCCCATTAAAAAAAATTAATAAAAGACAGACAGGTCTGTCAAAAAAATGTGTCCCCCCCCCACACAAACGCGCCTCCTCCCCCCAAAGAAAAAAGCAACTCCCTCCTGCCATCAGCATTTAAAAAAAAAAAAAAAAAAAAGCTGCATGCAGCGCGGCACTCACCTCCCCCCTAACCGGCACAGCCCTTGCCCTCCCCCCCCTCCCGACTGGCATGACCCACCCCCGGCACCAAAAAGTTGGCAGCAGGAGGGATGCTCAGTCCCTCCTGTACCGTAGGCCTTCCCCGACTGGCCCACCCCTGGTCGGGCTGGGCTGCCTGCACCCAACCCCCTCCCTCCCCGTACTTTTAAAATAGTTGGGAGTAGGAGGGGTGCCCGGTCCCTCCTGCTCCTTGGGACTCCCTCTGTGATAGCACCGTCTTCGGGAGCAGGAGGAAGTAAAACACACAAAATATCAGCCCGATTTAAAAAAAAATTTTAAAAGCCGGCAGAGCCCTGACAGCAGTGACAGGAGGCTGCTTGTCCTGTCACTATTTCAAGGCTCAATCCGATCCGTGCAGTCAGTTGGCGGCGTGCCTCCGACTGCCCCCATTTGCATGCAGATGGTTGGCGAATCGGTCAGCCTGCCTCCAATCGCACACGGATCAGATACGAATCAGAGGAGGGTTAGTGAATCTAGCCCCTTGTATGGAAGAAAAAAAGGGGTTCTGGGAGATAAGAGCTGGTGATTCAGTCACCTGGTCAGGGATTAGGAAGCACTATTAAAAATAAAATAAAGAACAGATTGAAAGAAAGAAAAGATTTGAAACTACAAGTTGAAATTATTGCTAATGGACGGAACTACTTGGTGGACCTGCAAATAGTTAAGTTGTTGAGATGTAATTTCACTAAAAAGCTGAAAAAAACCCCACTACTTCAAAGAGTGTGAATACTTTTGTTTCAGTGACTGAAGTACCATAATAACTGAAACACAAACTTTGTGAACTCTGGTCCATGTTCCAACCCTAAAGAGCTTAGTCAGTGCCTTAAACCAATTCTAGTGAGACCAGGGTTACAGCACTATAGAACTCTCATGCCTACAGAAAGATTAAAGTCAAATTCCTACTCTTGTAGTACTATGGTAAAAATAACAAATTCTTTGGAACACTTGTTTAAAAGAAAAAGTCATTTGTAGGGATCCCATCTGCCAAAGTATATAACCAATTTGGTTCTTTTAATTTTAACATTCAATTTTCATTTCTAATTTTGCTTACTATGGGGTCCTTTTAGTAAAGCTGCAGCAAAAGTGGCCTTAGTGAGCCACTTACACATCTTTCACATGTGCTAAGGCTACTAGTGCCATGGTTTGAAAATGGCCGATATTTCCATTTTCAAAATTAATGGCCACACAAGGCCATTAAACAAAGTTACTGCATGAGCCCTTACCAACACCTATTTTATAGGCGTTCATAGTCTAAAGCGCGCGAAGACAAAGGAGCACCGACAACCGAGCGCGGACAACTGAGCACAGGACTTCATCGCGCCAAAGAAAAACCGTATTTTAAAGGGCTCCGATGGGGGGTGTTGGTGGGGAACCCCCCACTTTACTTTAAGATCGTGCTGGCGTTGTGGGGGGTTGTAACCCCCCTCATTATACTGGAAACTTAACTTTTTCCCTGTGTTTTAGGGAAAAAGTTAAGTTTTCAGTATAATGTGGGGGGTTACACCCTCCACCCCCCCCAACATGACAGCGTGAGGCAGCGCGATCCCTATTAAGTAGAGTTGGGGGTTCCCCCCACACCCCTGTCAGAGCCCTTTAAAATACAGGTTTTCTTCGGCTCGATTAAGCCCTGCGCTCAGTTGTCTGTGCATCTTTGTCCTCGCGTGCTTTTGATTCGTCACCTTTATAGGTGGCAAGAACCCATGTGCTAACCCCTCACGCACTAATTAGCACTGTCATGCCCACTTTCCACCCCCAAACACATCCCCTTTGAGAAAATTAAGAAAAATTATTTTAGCATAAGGTGTACATAATAAGCAAATTTACTTTGGGGCGCGCACTGCCATCCCGTAATAAACCCTTTTAATGTATGGTAAGTGCATGCTAGCGCTTGCTGCAGTTTAGTAAAAGGACTCCTATGTTAGTACAATTTAACATGTGAAAAGTCAGCATGAATTCAAAGAAAACCAGGATGCTGCTTTACCATTCTTTATCAGACCCCGTAAGGATGATACATGGATCCATACAATGTATGAACATGAACAGCAGAAAAGTGGATCCAGGAAACATATGAAAAAATAAAATAAAAATTATAACCACAACAAAAGGGTCAGACCTTTTATTCCAAAGCAGTATAAAAATGTAACAAATTATAGTAGGACAAATTAGAATTGACATTAAAGAATGAAAATGAGAGGGAGCATTGGGGTAATAAAAGGCAAGCCGACACTGAAGAATTTAATCAGAGCTACTGTTTTGAAATTAAGTTTTGTCAAGTTTCTAAGTCTTATTGGTACTGGTTATTCACTTGCCTTTGGCATGAGTGAGGAATGTTCAGTCCAGACATGGCTCAGTTAGTGTCAGTGTCATAGATGAAATGTTAAAGTGCATCTAACAGTACCAAATATGACATATGTACAACTACATTAGAGACACGGAAGAGATTTTACAGAAGCCAAAAAAAATGTTTTATGAAAAAAAACCACCCTTACGTCATATTTGAAAGGAAAAAGAGATTAGGTTCTTACCTTGCTGATATCTTTTCTAGTAGATAGGTCATTCTGGAGAGTAGGGTATTCTCCCCATGCTCATGAGCCATGCAGAAATAATCCATTCCAGGTGTTCAACTCCTCTTTCTCCAGAGGGTTCTGCTGCCCCCATCAGTTTGTACCAAAGCAGGTATTAGCCCTATATAGGAATACATAAGAAGGAAAGGGTACGGGGAGACTCCCCAAACTACAAATCTGTTCTGCTCAAAATATAACAAACATATTAAACAAATTAATTGAACAATCAAAATAACAATACCAATCAGAAACATTTATGGAGTTCAAACATTCCTCCAACATGTTAAAGAAATAGATTATTTTTCATACCCTTGAGGTCTGACTGACATCAATCTCTCAGTTTTGACTCGAACTTCCTGATTGAGACAGTAGGCAGGCAGAGTAAATAACTAACAGGGCGGGATTCTAGAATGACACATCTATCTACTAGAAAAGATATTAGCAATGTAAGAACCTAATCTCTTTTACTAGTGCAATACTTGTGCCATTCTGGACTGTAGGGACATACAAAAGCTGTCCCAGAAAACGAAGTCAGGACTTCTGCACCTGCTTTTAACGCTGAGGACTCAAAGACAGAGTCTTCCCGCGCTGCCATGTCCACTCTGTAGAACTTGGAGAATGTGTGTAGAGTGATCAGGTTGTGCCCTACAAATCTCCCTGGGCAAAATTGCCCAAGCTTACACCCACAAAGAGGCTACATTTCTTGTGCAATGCACTTTCAAGGAGACTGGCGATTGCTTGCCACAGTCAATATATGCTGACAAAATAGCCAATCATATCCCTCTTGAAATGGTCGCCTTAGACGCCAGTCTACCGCATCTAGCCTGACTGGTGAGCACTAATAGATGGTTTGATAGTTGAAACTCATTGGTGACTTCTAGATAATGTAGGAGGCCTCTCTGCACATCCAGCTTTCTCAGAATCCGGTTCTTTTTCTTTTTCTTTGACCCTGTGGTATGAAACATTGACAATCTTACCTCTTGATATGAAATGCCAAAATGACCTTTGGTAAAAAGGATGGGACTGTGTACAAGAAAACTCCTGCCTCCATGATCTTGAAGAAGGGCTCCCTGCATGACAGTGCCTGCAGACCCAAAACTTGTCTCGCTGATGTAATGGCCACAAGGAAAATGGTCTTCATGATAATTTCCAATAAGGAGCCTGACTGAGGCCATGCAAAATCACATTAAGGTTCCATGTCGGAAATGGTTGTTTTACTGGTGGTCTGAGCCTTAGTGCTCACTTTAGGAATCTGGCTATATCTGGAGAAGCCAGGGGAGCTTTGCGTCCGCGGGCTCTGACACACAAGAGGCCCGCCACTTGAACCCCGAGTGACGCCATTGCGAGGACTTTGTCAAGACTTGCTTGGAGGAAAGCTAGCACCACCGTGTCGAAACACTAAACAGTTCCACCTTCTCTTTCATACACCAGTGTTGAAACATCTCTCATGACTTAGCATAACTGGAGACTGTTGAAGGCATCTTGGCTCTGAAGAGAGTAGCAATGACTACCTCTGAGCAGGGCTGTGGAGTCGGAATCGAGGAGTCGGAGTCGGAGGAAATTTCGGGTACCTGGAGTCGGAGTCAGAAGTACAAAAAACTGAGGAGGAGGAATAGGAACATTTATCTACCGACTCCATTTTTGAACTTGGCATACCAATGACGAGCGATTCTTTCAGCTATAGCACCCACTATATACATAGCACAAATGTTGTGAGCAGCTTCTGCAGCCTTAGAACCTTGATTAAAAGCAAAAAGAAGGTGGTGTCGAAAATGCTCATTTCTCTCAACTTGACATTCCATTTTAACGATCTGAAAACTAATCAGTGCTGTGGAGTCGGAGGAAATTTCGGGTACCTGGAGTCGGAGTCAGAGTCTGAAGTACAAAAAACTGAGGAGTCGGAGTCGGAACATTTATCTACCGACTCCACAGCCCTGCCTCTGAGTATCCTTTATGCTCTAACGCCACACGCTCAAGAGCCATGCTGTAAGAACAAAGCGATCCGGATCTTCTATGACCACTGGGCCCTGAGATAGAAGATTAGGCTGTACTTGTAGTCTGAGACCCTGGTCCCTCTGAAGACGTACTAGGTTTGTGTACCATGACCTAAGTGGCCAATCCAGTGCTACAAGGATCACTCTCCCTGAGCAGTTTGCTATTCTGTGAAGTATTCGCTCTATCATGGGCCATGGGAGAAACATGTACAAGAGCTCGTTCTTTGGCCATGGCTGGACTAGGGCATCCAGACCTTCGTTTCCAGGTTCAGGTCTTTGACTGAAGAACCGGTTTGCCTTCCTGTTCCTCACTGTAGCCATCAACTCGAAAGTTGGCCGACCCCATCGAAGAACAATGAACTGGAATGTTGCTGCAGATAACGTCTGTTCTCCCGGGTCTAAGGTCTGCCTGCTGAGGTAATCAGCCTAGTCAGCCGCTTCCAATGACCTTGATGCACCCTGGGAGTCCAAGCAGCTTTTCGCAACCTCTTGTTCACTGCCAGACCTCAGGAACCCAGCTATCTGAATAAGCTCTCCACATCAAATTAACAAATTCAGGAGAAAAGGCTTTACTAGGCATCACCGAATTCATTTTAAGTAACGCCACCTTACACTTTTTGGGCTTTGTGGCTTCCACAATCTTATGCATGGATACATCGCTATTCCGGGGCTCCTGGAGGGATTTTTTCTTGGTAGACAAGCCCCCAAAGATTCCTCAGCCCTAGAGATCAAAGGGGAGGCAAAGTCCAACTCTCCAGACTCCCCTTCACATGCTGCATGGCACAAGGGCACTCTTCTGACATCCATCCAGTACAAACCTGGAATTAGGGGTAAAAGAGACTGAGGACTCCATCCCTGCCAGTTTTGAGGCAAAACAAAGTGATTTGAAGGATCTAGAGAACTTTGAATATAATTGGGAATCCAAGATGGCCGCTATGGCAGCGTTTAGGCACCAAAACACAGCTCAAAAATGTCTTAACTAAAAGTAAAATCTAAGAAAACAGGATTTTAGAGGTGGGGGACCCTAGAGAATGTGGCAGAAACCTTCAAAAATAAGTTTTTCAGATCCACTCCTCCCCCTGCCCCTGATTTTGCCCATAGGCTGTAACAGACTTACTCAATGTGATGTACTCTGAAGGTGCTGCAGCCTGCATCAGTTCTAAGACGTAGCTGCATCTGAGAAAGGAATCCCTGCCTCATTCAGTCAGTCCTCTAAGTGCCAAGATCTTTGGGCTGCTAGTCAGACCGATTCTCAACTCCCCATGGAACTGTGCATGCAAAACAAGGGGGAGGCAAATTCACAACTGGCACCCTGAAGAGCCCCACTGAGCCCCTTGCAGATGCCTAACAACCTGTCCTCAATCAATTCAGTAGGCAAGCTAAGCTACTAAGGATATGGATCCTGAGCTCCACAAAGTTTTCTGCAGGTTGGCCACACAGTCCCCTTGGGATTAACCTGCTGACTGCAGACCCAAGTCTGCTTCTTCTCCACTTAGGCAGTGCTTTCCACCACACTAGGCAGCTCTGATACATCGATAGCCACAAAAATTGCAAAAAAAACCACAAACCCCCCTCCCAAAATAAAGATACAGACCAGATCAGAAAGACACCTTCCAGCTCATATGCACAAGAAAAAAACTGAAGAGGGCAGCAGAGCGTGGGGAAAAATACCTTACTGTCCAGAATGACACACCTATTGCACTAGAACAAGCATTTAGACCAGTGTTCTTCAACCACCGGTCCATGGACCAGTGCCGGTCCACAGAAATTTCCCGCCGGTCCACAGGGCCAGCACGTACATCAGGCCCAAAACAGTGTTCTTCAACCGCCGTCCACGGTGCAATCGATGTGCGGCGTTATCTTCGAGCCAGCTCCCTCTTCCTCACTGATTCAGTGCACAAAGCCACGGGTAGTTGGCTTCTACGGGCATCCTGCCGCCTGAACTGGAAGCCTTCTCTCTCTGACATTGGAACGTCAGAGGGAAGGGCTTCCAGATGAGGCACGGGATGTGCAAGGTGCAATTAGTACTATTATGGTGGCAGGGTCTGGGGTGGAGATTGGGTAGAGATGGGCGGGGTCTGGCCCACGACAGCCCAGTGTTCTTCAAACCGCCAGTCCACGGACCGATGCCGGTCCACAGAATAATTCTTTTATTTCTGCCAGTCCATAGGTATAAAAAGGTTGAAAAACACTGATTTAGACTAGCATGAAGAAACTTGAAAAAGATAGTTTCCCAAATACTATAGTGGGACCTATCCCAAATTGATATAGGTGAGATCTGTTGATCTAAAAAAACATGAATCATTTAATAGGAAAAATAAGGGGAAAATGTCAGAACTGTAATTGATAAATAGGCTAATATTCTCTAGTGTCTGCAATATTCCCTTAATAAAATACTGGATTAGGGGGTAAAGGACAGGCTGTTACAATTGCTATTTTCTTGTAGATCAACTCTTTACAGTAATTACAGAGAAGTCCATGCAATCTTGAAAATATGCATATCTGATTTCATACCCAGGGGGATATTTTCAGCCTAAAAATAAATATAAAACACAAAGGGGCTCATAATAAAAAAAAAACATCATTCAAAAAGTGGCCTAAGTCAGTACTTGGATGATCAAAAAGACAGATCGTCCAAGTACTGATAATCAAAGCTGGTTTTAGATCAGTAGTCTCAAACTCGCAGCCCACCAGGTACTATTTTGAGGCTCTCGGTATGTTTATCATAATCACAAAAGCAAAATAATAACAGTTTCTTGATCATATGTCTCTTTAGCTATAAATTATTAAGACTTAGCCAAAAGAAAAGATTTATAAACTATAAAGTTTTACCTCATGCAAAATTGTCATTTCTTTAATAAGACATTAACTATTTTTTTCTGAGGCCCTCCAAGTACCTACAAATCCAAAATGTGGCCCTGCAAAGGGTTTGAGTTTAAGACCACTGTTATAGATGTATCTAAAACCAGCTTAGGCCTTTACCCTGCCTCTGAACGCCCAGAGCGAAGAGAGGCATTTTTGGAGTAGGGGAAAGGGCAAGAGGTGGGCCAACCTGGACTTAGTTGTCTGGCAGCCATAACAAAAAAGGGTTGACAGGTTGCCAAATGGAACTTATACGTTTTGACTTAGACCAAGTCAAAACAGGTATAAATTCCAGCCCAGGCAACCTGTCCACCCCCCCCCCCCCCCCCACAACGATTGCAGCAGGAGAGATACCTAATCTCTCCTGTAGTGATTGCGATCCCCCCCCCCCGAACCAGCAGAAGAGATGCGGCACCACGTAATCCTTCCCGCAGTTATAAGATAATACAGCGGTGGAGTGGTGGGGCTGAGGCTTCTTATGAAAATAAGGAGGATTGAGGAAACATTACAAATATATCCAGATCCTATCAGCTCTGATTGTTGTACAATCTCTCCTACCGGCACTCCCCCAATACCGGCAGGAGGGATCCCAAGCCCTCCTGCCGAAGGTGCACCCCAAACCCGACAAACCTGAATACTGGCAGGAGGGATCACAAACAAGCCCTACTGCCAAAGGCGCACCCCCTCTCTGACAAACCCAAATATAGGCAGGAGGGATCCCAAGCCCTCCTGCTAAAGGCATACCCCCCCCACACACACAAATGCACCCTGAACCTCCCCCCCACTACCCCGACCCCCCCTACCCCGGACACTCCTCTAACTAACCTTAAAGTTGGCCGGACAGGACCACTGTCCGTCCATCCGGCCCATCCTCGGAATGGTGGGCCTGCCCTTTTCCAGTGCATTGTGGGATGCATCAGGGAGGAGCCTAGGGCCTGACTGACCAGGCACCTAAGGCCCACCCACAGGAGGGGCCTTAAGCACCTGGGCCAACTGGAATTGGGCCAGTTGCCTAAGGCCCCTCCTATGGGTGGGGCCTTAGGCACATAGGCCAACCAAGGATTCGGTTTGTCGGGGGTGGGGGTGCGCCTTCGGCAGGAGGGCCTGGGCTCCCTTCTGCTGGTATTGGGGCTTTGTCCAGGGGAGATTGGGCATCTCTCCTGCCAGTTTGTGCCAGTTCGGGGGGGGGAGGATCTCGATAGGAGAGATTAGAAATCTCTCCTGCTGCGATCATTGTGGGTGTGGGTGTGGGGGGGATTCCCCCAAGATTCTGTAACTGGTGTTTTTTTTTTTTTTTTTTTACAGATGCTGGTTACAGAATCCTGGTTTTAGTAAAAGGATTGGCCTCCTCCTTCGCCTAAAAGATCTTGTTTTGAGCGTTTGGGACTTGGGCGATATTTTGGTTGGGAATGTATTTTAAGGTTAGACATAGTGGTGGTCTGGACGATTAAACTGCTGAATGTAGAGTTAGGCCATTCTCAAAAAAAGCCTTATTTTGGATTTTTTTTTTGAGAATGGACTTTTCCTTGCTGCCTACTTTCAACATTTAGGGACTTTCAGTATTTAGGGACTTAGGCCAAAAGGGGACTTAGACGTTTTTTTTATTATGCCCCTCAAAGTCTCTACACTATGACACACTAATTTTGAAATGCTCGCTTTCATGATTTTACTATAGAGTGATCATTAAGGAGTCTAAAGGTAGGAACAGACTTCAGTGAAAATACTAGTTATTACATTTTCAGGACTTAAGAAACAAATGTATTTAATATATGTTGCTAAGGCCCTAATAGTGCACCTCTTACTGAAGTTAACTATAGCTCTTCTAACATTATTTACTTTCAGTTTTGAATAATAACTTGTAATTCTTCAGGTCAAGTAGAATATCATAATAGCCTATACATCCTGATTCAAAAGTTTTGTATGGTGAAATGAACCTTCAATTTCATCATCTAGATAGGCTGATTCTGTTTTCTATTGTATATGTAATCTCAACATACATGTTTGATTCAGATCCAAAGTATATGATATAATAAATTACCTTCTATTACTTCTTTAGTGCAAGTGACATTATCTTGTTAAATCATTGCATCATTAATTACAACTATTCTGCATAGGTGATTTATCTGCTTTATAGTAAATTCAGATTCCTACATCCTATCACCTCCAAAAACAAACATGTTAATACTTGGATTGTAGACATAAAGGCACATATGTATGTAGCCCTGGGTAAGCCTGGCAAATAAGTCAAAAATACAAATATCAGATATCCCCCCCCTTCTCCATGTACAGGAAAAGTAACAATTTCAATTAAACTAAGGCTATATTTGGTTCCTCCTTAATAGACTATGTTATATGTTACTCAAAGGTATCACCTTATTTACTGGATAGACTTCTTTAAAAATTACATAAGTATTCAATAAAAATCTATTAAGAATTCCCTCTTTTATACAGATTCAGTAGTATATTTAAGCAAACCTAAAAACAAAGGTCTGCAATTCCAGCACAGTAAGAATTAAGGCTTTTTTTCTCATTGGCAAAAAAATTCACTATATCAATATTTATATTATATTCATGTAATATTTTTTTCGGAGCATGTGGACAACAGCAATGAAGATTCTGAAGTAATTCATCTTCACGTGCAGTCTCTGAATTCCTGATAAATCATGGACTTAGTGACTTCACGTTGATTGTACGGTCATCTTTAGCTCTTCAATTTCACTCTACAAAAGGAAAATAGTATAAGATTAAACAGCCTTTGAAACATCTTCCAGAAACCAATATAAAAATAATGCTTTATCATACCTTTCCTAAACAAATATTTGAGATGCCAGTAGTGACAACAACTTTCTGTTCCCGGTTGTGAAGACCAGTAATTTCCACAGAGTGTAGTTATTTGCATTAATGAAGTTCAATGAACAAGCTGTTACCTCTGTGTCTAGCATTCAAGCACTATGATCCTTTCATCAGGTGAATATAGAATGGCTATGGATGACCTGATGATTGAAGCATAGCTTTCAAAAGTTAGTTGGACTGAATAAGATTAGATACTTATCTTTATAATCTTCTTTCTAGTAAATAAGCACATCATTCTTGAACATGTGGGTTGTAAATTTATTTCTTTTTTAATTCTTTATTCATTTTCAAAACTTACAAAAAGTGCAATAAAGGATAAAATCATTTTACACTTAAACATCACTTAATATTCTATCCAAGTCTCATTCAAATCCAATATCTCTCCCTCCCACATACCCAACTGTCCTTAAACATAAGAAACCATAAAGTAACCACCCCAACGTGTATGTTCAAAAAGAAAAAACAATATTCATTCTTTACAATATTTTGTTAATGGCTCCCAAACATCCTGAAATTTCTTAAAATTCCCCTGTTGTAAGGCTATTACCCTCTCCATTTTAAAGATGCGACATAAAGAACTATAATTTAGCTGGTCCTAATTTTTCATAATATGCTGTATGGCAACCCCCGTCATAATGAATAAAAGTTTATTATTATTAGAAGATATTTGGCTCTTAGCTCTCATTGATGTACCAAATAATACAGTATCATAAGATAATGGCACCGGATTTTCCAATAAATTATTTATTTAGGTTGCAAATTTCTGATTGCAAGATTTGGTGTAGAGAAGATGATGGAAATTTGATAGGTAGCTGAAAACTAAAGAGAAGGGAGAAAGAGTAAAATTTGAGCGGACTTAGAAAAGAAAAAAGGGAGGAAAGAGTTAAATGGAAAGGTTAATATGTCAGAGGCCGTTGTAATGGTGAAATGGAACAAGATGGGGGAGAGAGAAGAAAAGACAGATGGAGAGAAACTGCTTGAAGAAGAATTGCAGAAGACAGGAAAGCAGAAAAAGAGAAACTGAAACCAACTTGATAGAAAAATTAATCTCCAGACAACAAAGGTATTTGTAAATAAAAGAATTTATTGATTGAAATATGTTAGCTTTAGGAAATGTATATAGCAGATGTCTTTGTATTGTGTTCAACAGAAAAGGAAATGCATTTCTGTTTTTATTTCTCCAGTGTTGAAGTACTTTCTGACTCTTGCTGTAGCTGGTGGGGATCCCCAAGCACCACTAGTTGAGGACCTTTTCCAAGGTAGCTAAAACTCCCTTCTACCAAGTGTAGCAGTTGCTGGCAGCATCCTTAAGCCACTGAGAGGCCATAATCTGTGGTTTAGGGACACTGCTGCTGCCTGCCAAGCTTAGTAAAGGGGAGTTTTGTCTACCTTCAGAGAAGTCTTCAGCTGGCATAGCTTGAGGGTCCCTCATCAACTGGAGTCTTCATATTTTTTGTTTAATGTTTATTTAACCCTTTATTTGGTACTGTTGCTCAGAAGCATGTGTCTCTTATTGGAGATTTGCATTTCCAAATGCATGTTACTTGGCACTGTTGCTCTCGTTCAACATCAAGTTACATAAAGCAGCTGTTTCACCATCTGCCCATTAAAGGGTTAAAGCTTCTATACCATGATCTAATGACTATGAAGTCAATTCAGAGTGGTTACATGAGCAGCTTTGATGGAAATATGAACATTAACTTCAGTAATGACAGTAAAATACGCAAGCTATAAAATATGAACTATAGTCAAATAGTAACACAACACTGCTGGAGTTATGATAAAATAGCTTAGTAATGGTGTTACATACAGAATTAGATTGTTTCTAATATGTCCAGCATACATATACATGTACAAATCATTTACCTAGTCTAACTATTGATTGACTCAATGATAAAGAATACTATTTCCTATATCCCTTCATTATACTTATTTATAAACCATATTTTTCGCTCCATAAGACACACTTTTCACCCCCAAAAATGGGATGGAAATGTAAGTGCATCTTATGAAGGGAAGATACAAATTTAAGCCCGCTGCTGCCGCATTTTACCCCCCCGCCGCCTCATATCTTACCATCCCCCCCGCCGCTGAATATTTTTACAAAACAAAACCCCACCACTGCTGCATCTTTAATCCCAAACACCCGCCCGATGCCTCGTACCTGGTGGTCTAGCGAATTTATAACCAGAACCACAGAATCTCTTGTATAAGCCAAAGATAGATAATTAAATCAGAGGAAAAAGGGTCTCAGTAACCCCACTAACCATCCACAAGAAGGTACCGGGGGGGGGGGGGGGGGATGGATTATTAAAAAAGGTACTGGGAGGGTACATGGGGGGATGATTTAAGGTACTAGGGGGCACGTGGTTGTATGGGGGATGATTTAAGGTACTGGGGACACATGGGGGTATGGGGGATGATTTAAGGTACTGGAGTCACGTGGGGGGATAAGGGGATGATGTAAGGTACTGGGGGCACATGGTTGAATGGGGGGATGATTTATGGTACTGGGGGTCATGTGGTTGTATGGGGGGATGATTTAAGGTACTGGGGTGTGTGGGGCCTGCTTGCTTGTCACTAGGCCTGCCTGCTCTGTGCCCTGCCCCGGCCTACCACTAGACCACCGGGTGGGGGGGGGGAATCAGGGTACAGAGCCTGACAGGGAGGGGGGGACAGAGTGCAGAGCCTGGCAGGGAGAATTTGGTTCAGAATGTTTTTTTTTCTTGTTTTCCTTCTCTAAATCTAGGGTGCATCTTATGGAGCGAAAAATACGGTAATTAGCCTCTCTCTATAACTATACATACTAAAACTTTTAGTTGTCATTTAAATGTATCATAATTATAATTTAAATTTCCTTTATATATCCTGCTTCATCCTATCATGTATTAACTATAAACTAGTGAGCTACTACCATATTAATTACCTCACCTGGATGATTCTTATATTAAAGTAGTCTGCGAAAAGGAAGGTCTTCATACCTTTCTTGAACTTTTTGGTAACTTTTTCTAGCTTTAATTTCTTTGGTAGGGAGTTCTATCACAATTGAGTCACAACTTAGAACATTCTTTTCCTGACACTTTTATATTTGATGTCTTTGAAAGATGGTATTTCCAACAAGTATTTGTGACTCGAGTAAAGTGTGTGTGTTGTAGTATGGTTGTGTAGTCAGGTTGCTAAGTAATGCAGTTCTGAAAGATGAATGATTTTGTGTATCAACAACATGATCTTGAATTTTACTCTACCTTCAATAGGGAGCCAATGTAATTCTTTCAGAATCGGAGTGGCACTTGTATATTTCGATTTTCCCAGCAGAAGTCTTGCTGCTGCATTCTGTATTATCTGTATGTTTGATCATGCACTTAGGAACACCTAGCAGGATTGTATTACAGGTAGTCCAAAATAGGGAGTACCAAGGATATTACTACATTGGACATTGCTTGCCCTCTGACTCAGTAGAGTTTTCCATAAGCCTTTTTTACAATGTGTTGAATTTGTATCGACATATATAAGTTTGGGTTCCGCCATACCCCTAGGTTTCTCACACTCTGTGGATTTTATGGTATTTCCATTCAGAGTTAGTTGATATATTGGGCAGTTCCCTTCTGTTAATCAGAAGTAGTTCAGTTTTTTTCCTTGTTGGCTACTAGACCATTTGTATGAAACCAACCGAAGATCTTCTCCAGGCTCTTCTTAATCCTCAGTTTAGTCTTCACATCCCGTTTCTTTAATGGGATGATTAATTGGACATCATCTGCATAGATTTAATATTTCCAACTCAGTTAGAAAACCTTGATAGGCGGTATATAAAATCCTAATAAACTTGAACTTGTTAAAGAATTTATGGCGAATCCTAAATTATAATGCTCAGGAATTTTCCTTTTATTCCCATGTTCATAAATCTTTTTCACGTATAGATTATGGTTTTGTGTTGGATTCTTCTGTGCAATGGATTGTAAAAGCCACCATTGATCCAATCGTTTTAACAGATCATGGTGGAGTATGGATTAAATTCAAAGTTCAAGAGCAAGAATATAATAGACCTGTATGGAGGTTCAATAATACATTGCTTTCAGATTCTAGCTTTGAGGAATTTCTTTTTTTTTAAAATTATTTATTTATCAAATTTTTACATGTTATAAATCAAGTATCCACTTGTACAGAAAGTTGAAGAAAAGCAGGAAAATAATACTCAAAAGTAAAATACATGGTAATCAAGTAAAATAAAATAAATTTTTAGCTTAAATTCAGCTCAAGTCCTCAAAATTAGATCCAAGAAGGATAAGGCGGACTTAGTAACAAATACTAACAACTATCAATTCAAATATTAGGAAAACAAGATCCCTTGGCTGAGGAAGGATATCATTATTCCAATGCACTTCACTTTGATTTTGATTTTCCTTCATCCAGCCGAGTTCCTACCAAAAAGGCTGTCAACTGGAATGGTTCAAAGAATACATATTTCTTCATATGGTATTGTATTACACATTTACAAGGGTGTCGAAGAAAAAAAGTCCCACCAAGAGATATAACTCCTGGTTTCAACAAAAGAAACTCTCGTCTTCTTCTCTGGGTTTCCCGTGCCAAGTCTGGAAACATTAATATTTTTTGTCCAAGGAATTCTTTCATTTTGTTTCTAAAGAACAATCTAAGCAACCAGTTTTTATCTGGGGTAAGAGCAATGTTGCCGGAGATGCAAGCTCTCTATCCGAAAGTTCCAAAATTGCTGAAACATTAATTGGTTGATTTTTTCTCCTGTTGTTTAGATGGTGATTTAATAGGTTTTGTTGGTAGGTAATATACTTGAGTAAATGGTGGTAATGTATCCTCTGGAATACCCAAAATCTCCAACATATAACGTTTCAACATATCCCTAGGCGTCACCAAGGGTATCTTAGGAAAGTTAATCAGTCGGAGATTATTATTACGCGAAAAATTCTCCAAAGTTTCCAATTTTCTACGCATATTTGTATTATCTTTTATTATTACTTCATTAAGCTGTTTTGATGCTTTTAATTCCTGTTGTATATTCTCAATAGAATTCTTAGATTCACCAATTTCAACTTTTATATTTTTTATCTCAGTTTCTTGAAGAGTAATTTTATTTTCCAGCTGCAAAAGCTGGGGCTTGACAGACTTGGCTAGGTCAGCCACCAAATCCCAAATTGAATCCAGTGTTACTTCTCTGGGTTTTTCAATAACATATGAAGAATTAAAAGTTTGAATAGTCTCACCAGTTTTCAGCTGTTCCTGGTAATCCTTCTGCTGGCCTGAAGTAGTCCCTGATGTTTCCAATTCCTCAATATTCTTTGGACTCACCTGAAAACTCAGGGAGTCCATCTCCACGCTCCCCTCACTGTTCTCCCTGGCCTCCGAGGGTAGATGCCTGCCTTCTACCGGCAGCTCCTCCTCTCGTGGGGAGCTGGTAACCTGAGGAGGTGGGGGAGGTGCCCTAGCGTCGGGGCTCAGCGTAGTCTCCAGTCCCAAGGAGATCGCCTCATTCCCGCCCCTCTGAGGCGTCTCCAGCGGGGGCACCGACGCTGCCGGGACATCCTGCATCCGACGCAGGAGTTCTTCTAGCTTTGAGGAATTTCAACTAAAAATGAAGGAGTACTTTCAAATAAATGATTCTGAGGAAATTTCTTTAGCAACTTTATGGGATGCTTTTAAAGCTACCATGAGAGGGCAAATTATTTCAGATTCTGCGTATGCTAGAAAGCAGCTTAGATTGGAGTTCTCAAATTTGGAACAAAGTATTAAGGATTTGGAATCTCAATTAGCCTTGAAGTGGGAACAAAATACTTTAGAGGCCCTATTAAAAGCAACATAATGAAATTTCTTCTCAAATGGCTAGGAAAGAGTGGTTTTCTCAAAAAGTTCTGTATTATGGAAACTCGAATAAAGCGGGAAGATTATTTGCTAATTATCTTAAAGCTAAAAAAAGGAAAGTAAAAATTGTGGCCATTAAAGATGAAAGTGGAGAAATTCATTCCCAAATTGGAACTATTTTAAAACAATTTGTGAAATACTATAAATCTTTATATTCTTCTGTGCTTTATTCAAATAAAGAAAAAGATGGATTAGAGTTTTTAAAATCAATTAAGGGACCGAAAATTCCCGAGCATATACAAAAAAATCCAGATGCATCTATATTAATGAAGGAATTACAATTAGCATTGAAGTCCCTTAGAGTTGGATATGCTTCAGTGGTGATAGTTTCACTGTAGAGTTCTACAAAGCATTTCAAAATACCCTATTACCTCATCTATTAAATTTATATCAGGCTCAACTGACTAAAGGTTGTATTACAGGTACTATGGCAGAATCTTTAACAATTGTCTTGCCAAAGCCAAATAAAGATCCCACTTTGGTTTCAAACTATAGGCCTATTTCTTTGATTAACATAGAAGTAAACTTTTAGCTAAGTTATTGGCTTTACGCTTAGCCAAGGCTCTCCCTTATATTACTGGTATGCATCAAACAGGATTCGTTGCTCAAAGACACTCTTCAAATAACACCAGACTGGCCTTTCATTTGTTGAATCTGACAAAAGCAATGGATGATCCGGCCTTTTCTGTAACTTTGGATGCAGAGAAGGCCTTTGATCGTGTAGATTGGACTTTTATGTATCAAGTAATGGATTGGTTTGGAATTGGTTCCGGATTTATACAAATGATTCAAGCCTTGTATAGTTCCCCTTTTGCCATATTATATATTAATAATAGTTTTTCTGAATGTTTTCATCTGGAGAAGGTAGTTAGACAAGGATGTCCGCTAGCTCCTTTGCTTTTTGATATTGTTTTGGAACCCTTGTTGTTAGCTATTCAGCAGGCAAATGAAATACAGGGTATTCCTTATACAGGTCGGGAATATAAAGTCTCTGCTTACGCAGATGATATTTTGCTTCATTTGAGGAACCCTGAATCTACCATCCCACATTTACTGGATTTGATTGATCAATTTGGAAAATTCTCTGGTTATAAAATAAACTGGAGTAAATCAGAGGTTCTTCCACTAAATGTACATTGTTCAAAAGGATTATTTGATTCATTCCCCTTTCTTTGGAAGGAAGAGGGTATAAAATATTTAGGTATTTGGATAAAAAGTACATTGGAAGAAACAATGAAAGTAAATGAAAAATCCTTATTGCTGAAGGTCACGGAAATGTGTGAGCAATGGAACCCCTTACATCTTGTCTTGGTGGGGGAGAGTTCAAATGATTAAAATGATGATTTTGCCTGTGGTTTGTTATCAACTGGGTATGTTGCCAGTTTTTTTGCAGGGGTCCTTTTATAAAAAGTTAAACAGTATTCCGACTAAATTTATTTGGTTGGGTAAAGCTGTGAGAATTGCTTTAGTATCTTTGCAAAAACCAATTGAGGCGGGTGAGGTAAATTTTCCCATTTTCTATAGGTATCAGCAAGCCTATATTATGCATCAGGGTATTTATTGGATCCTCCCTGAGCTCATGGAAAATCTTCCGAATTGGCTGTGGTTGGAATGGCAACTCCTGTCTCCACTGAGATTAAGTCATGTGTTGAGTATCAAGTTGCCAAGATTATATAAGGACAATAGGATTTTTCTGGACACGTGGCAGATATTAAAATATATAAATAATTTAACACCCATTTGAATTCATAAGTCCACCTGTCAGTCCCTATGGCTTAACTCCAAGATTCAAATTGGCGGGTTTAAGATCATCTGGAAACATTGGATGAAGGCGGGCATACGTACTCTGGACGATGTAATATCTGATGGAAAGCTGCTTGAATTTTCACGATTGCAACATAAATTTGGTCTTAATAATTCACAAAAATATAGATTATTGCAGTTGAAGCAGGCCATTCAGGAAGGGTTCCCTGAATGGAAAAATCTTAAAAATCAATATAGCTTACCAATCTTATGTTTTCAGGCGGACTTTCTGGGGCACCAGGCCGCTCAGTGGTATAAATTGATATCTGGATTTTTGAATAACAAACCAAAAACTGGTCTTCGTGACATTTGGAGCATTGAGATAAAGCAACAGATTATTGCGTCTCAATGGCCACGAATATGGACTTGGAGGATGAGATGTACGATGTCAGCATCTGTGAGACAAACTTGGTTCTTTTTATTGCATAGAGTTTTTAGGACCCCAGTTCGCTTACATAAATTAGATAGTTCCAAGTCTAATAGATGCTGGCATTGTCATCTTGAAGCAGGAACTTTAGATCATTTAGTATACTATTGTCCCTTGAGACTGCAATTTTGAAGGTCTATTTGGGACCAAGTAAATAATATATTAGAAAAACCAGTGGCTTTATCTTATGATACTATTTTATTTGGTACTCTTATGAGAGCTAAAAGTCAACTATCTGCGAGTAATAACAAGCTTCTATTAGTAATGACAGGGGTTGCCATGCAGCTTATTTTGAGAAACTGGAAAAACTGGGATAGGTTAAGTCATTCATTTTGGTGGGAAATCCTATGTTTTACTTATAAAATGGAACGTTGTTTGGCCAAAGAAAAGGGACGATTGAAGAATTTTATGGATTTTGGGAGCCATTGGCTAAATATTGTAAAGAAGAATAGTCTTTCATTTTGTGGACTTGTAAACATGCATATCTTATGCCATTGTTAAATGTTCCCTAGTATTTTTCACCAATTTAAAGATATTTGGAGCTGATTTGTATAAATAAGAGCTTGTTTAACACGGAGTCCGTCTATCACCCGACCATTTGCCTGCATGTCCAAGCCATGAAATCATTTTCCCATAATAAAAATCTTATTAAGAAGGGACAGGGGTGGGTTTCATTTTATTTAATTTATCTCATAAAATATTTGTCATTATTTTTATTATAATTGTTATGTGTATTGGGAGGGGAGGGAATGGAGGGGTTTAAATTTTAATAACAATTATTATACATATTAGGTAATACATATATTTCAGTTATTTTTGTTCATAAATACAGAATAATATTGTATTTACAGTGGTACATGAAAGGAATTCAAGTGTATGTTTTATGAGATTGTTTTAAATTTCTATGTTACACTTGTGGATGTATGAAAATGAATAAAAAATTTAAAACATACAAATCCTGGGGAGGTGGGGGAATGGGAATGGAAATGGTATTGATATAGGAATTTATGAATATTTTAATATATTTGTATTGGATGGGAGGGAGGGAATAAAATAATAGAGCATTAATGTTATACATTTGTTGTGTTTGGTTTGTAATACCCATATTTGCGATTCATTTGTTGCACAATTATAGATTGAAAAATCAATAAAGATTTATTAAAAAAAAAAAATACAAATGAAGTTGACCCGACATGATCCGTGTTTCGACTTAATAGAGCCTGCCTCAGGGGTCATGTGGTCAACACTGCTACCTTATTTTGCTTGGGATCTTTGTTTATACTGTACAGCACGTGTCAAACACAAGGTCCGTTGGCCGAATCCAGTCCGCCTGACCTATTTATATGGCCCGCGGCAATGCTCCCGAACTTCCCCTTCTTACAGGCCAGTGTGTCCTCCCTCCCGCGCTGGTCTGTCACCATCAAGCTGGAAAGTCTGCTGGACAGGACTCAGTTTTGGAGCTCCTGCCTGCATTGCCCACACATAGTTCGCTATGACCCTGTTCCCCAGATAGCTAAAGAGAACAAGAAAAAGTATGCAGTCTTTGGGTTTCCAACTCAGCTGCGATTCGGCAGTATTGTCCGTGACTCTCCCTCCTGTCTTCTGTCTGCCGAGGTCAACCCAGGCGGAAACAGGAAGTTGCGCATCATTGGAGACAGACCCATGGCAGGCGAAAAGCAGGAGGGGGAGCAATGTACAACACTGCTGAATCGCTGAGGCTGGCAGATTCCTTGGCTTGGTGGCGGCATCAGAACAGCGCTGAAGGGAAAGACGCTGGGCTGTGAGGAGAGAGGGACCAGTGCTGGAGGGAAAGGCATGATGGGCTGTGAAGAGAGCGACATGAAGGGAGAGAGGTTGGACCTGGGGTAGTGTGGAGGAAGAGGGAAAAAGATACTTGAAGGGAGAACCATTGGGAAGAGAAAGGGAGAAATGGTGGACCGGGGGGGTGTGGGTGGGGGGGGAGGGAGGGAGGCAGGGGCCAGTTGGGAAGAGAAAGGGAGAGAAGTTGGATCTGGAGATGGAAAATTGATAGGTAGCTGAAAATTTAAAAAGGAGAAGGATGAGAAAGAGGGCGAGATTTGAGTGGACAGAGGCAGAAAAGAAAAAAGGAGAAAAATTGAAGGGGAAAAATCAATATGTTGGAGACAGGGACTGGAGCAAGAGAGAAGAGGAGAAAAAAATGGACAGCAGACACTGAAAAGAGAATTAGAAGATAGACAAAATCAGAAAGATAAACTGGGACTAAAAGCAAAATGACCAGACAATCAAAGGTAGAAAAAATAATTTTATTTTCTATTTTGTGATTACAATATGTCAAATTTGAAATGTGTATCCTGCACACTTCCAGAGCTGGTGTTAGACAGCAACCGTGAACTAGGACTTAAGAGAGGAAAAGTCTTTTTTTATTTATTTTGTATGTAACACATAGCCAGCATGGGGTTGGAGAGGTTGTCTCCCTACACTTCTACTAACACTAAACCCTTCCTTTGCTGGTGCGCAGTGTGGGTTATGGCGGCGATTGATCTGACGCTCACAGAAGTCTTGTGAGCATCAGAGCAACTGCTGGTGCTGGGACCCATGCTGTGCTTCAGCAAAGGAGGGGGTAAGTATCTTAATAAAAAATCCAGCCCACGACTTAGCCTGTGTTTTAGATTTCGGCCTCTTGTATGATTTGAGTTTGACACCCCTGCTGTACAGCATTCACACTATATCCATCAATATATAATGCTGTTATACTTACTGCTTTTTACTATTTTTTATATGTTTTCTTAATGCTTTATATCTACAGCTTTAATTGAGTGAAAGACTCTTTACAATGTGCTCAGTGCTCCTCCACCCAGGTCATTAGCAAAACGCTATAACTGTGTGTGTGACTGCTGGGAAACATCATCACACATGTATGTTCCCACCTATATATCTAATAAACTTCACAAAACATAACAGCATAACAGCATTTTATATTGATGGTCAACACTGCTACAACAAATGTAATAAAAATGAAAGTGAACATAAAAAACATATATTGAGAACACCACATTAATATGTTAATGAAACTAAAACAATCTCAAAATATGTCACGACATAAAATTTAGAGGAAAAAGAAGAAAAGAACTATGGTGGTTTATGTCTAAGACCTGTACTGCAAAGATCACCTTTGTGAGATCAAAAAACAAGTGCTGTTTGGGAGATATGTATATGTCAAACATAGTTTTAATGTGTATATAAGTATCAAAAGAAAGAACCACATGTGAAAAATGAGAGTGAAATATAGAAATGGGAAAATGTATACAAGAACAAGACAAAAACACTCAAATATTTCCATCTGGCATCAGATATTCAAAAAATCATCAGGAAGTATTGGAATATATTTGAAAAACACTCTTTGTTTTGTGAATAAAAATTTAGTTAAGAATAGCCTTACTGGGTCAGACCAATGGTCCATCAAGCCCTAGTAGCCCATTCTCATGGTAGACAATCCAGGTCCCTAGTACCTGGCCAAAACCCAAGGAGTAGCAACATTCCAGGCTACTGATTCAGGGTAAGCAGTGGCTGCCCCTATATCTTTCTCAATAACAGACTATGAACTTTTTCTCCAGGAAACTGTCCCTTTCTTAAAACCAGCTACGCTATCCAATCTTACCACAACCTCTGGCAATGCTTTCCAGAGCTTAACTATTTTCTGAATGAAAAAATATTTCCTCCTATTGGTTTTAAAAGTATTTCCATGTAACTTCATTGTGTGTCCCCTAGTCTTTGCAATTTTTGACGGAGTGAAAAAAAAAATTGATCCACTTATACCTGTTCCACTCCACTCAGGATTTTGTAGACTTCAATTGTATCTCCCCTCAGCCGTCTCTTTTCCAAGCTGAAGAGCCCTAACTTTTTAAATCTTTCCTCATATCCTGGTTGCACTTTAAACCTCTTCTAGCACTGCTATATCTTTCTTGAGATAAGGAGACCAGAATTGAATGTAATATTCCAGATGAGGTCGCACCATGTAGCGATAAAGGGGCATTATACTCACAAGAAGAATTTAAAAGACAAACTTGTTTCTTCATTGTTGCCTCTTTCTGTACCTCCACAACAAGACCAATTTCCTACTGGCCATCAGTGCTGTGGTAAATGCAGCATCTGTCGCCATTCCTGGAACACTTCAAGTTTTATTCATCCATGCACAAACAAAAAAATTTACTTTTTAAAGCATCACTTAGATTGCAACTCTGTTCAAGTCATTTACCTCTTCTAATGTCTATGCCAGAAGAACTACACTAGAAAAACTAAAAGAATGATTAGAATAAGGATTGTGGAACACCACAGTTGTATCACCTCTGCTCATCTCGTAGAACACTTGTATGAATATGGCCACCATGATGATGATCTCAAGTTTCTTGTCCTCAAGACAATAAGATGTGGGATGAGAGGTGGTAATGTTGACACCTTGTTACTATGAGAGGATCAAAGACTTATATTTGATTTCCAATCTCTGACTCCTAATGGACTCAATTTAGACATTGATTTTACTTCATTTCCCTAATATCATTTTATATTGTACCCACTGAGTTTGTATTTATGCGCTTGTACCTACAGAGTCTATTTTTATGCCTGTAATTTATATTGTACCTACTGATTGTATTTATGCCCATATCTTTATGTTTTTATATATTTTTACACATCATGATACTATCTTGATTTTAGCTAACTGCTTATCGGAATCATATCGGTAAGCATAAATATTGTTTGATTGACTATTTAATTCCATGTACTACTTATAATCCAACTTGTTTTATTTATTTTCTATTTTTTTTAAACATTATTTCCATGTTTAAGTTTCTTCATTATATTTTTCTTTATTATGTGATATTCTTCATTACATAAATCTTCATTTTCACCTTTTTTCCATTGTCTTTTTTTTGCTCACAGATTCCTCCTTACATTCATATATGGTTGCCACATTTTACTTAGATTTCCCATAATCATATGCTTTGTTTCTAGTCTTGAGATGCTTTACTTTTTTATCCATATTCCTCCTTACATTCACACATGGAGCCACACTAAACTTAGACTTCACAATATAGGTATACACATATTTTTTTCCTCTTTCTTTAGTTACCAGATTATTTTTCACTCACACATATTTCCTTGCATTAGTACATATACACATACCTTATTTTTCTTTTTTGATTCACGCCTCACTAGCCATGCACTACAATAACTTATTTTTTTGATATGCAAGTTCATACCTTTTTGTAACACGTGGCATGCCTAGTAGCTGTTTTTTGCTTTATTTTATTTTACTGTGTTTTCAATTGTACACTCACAATATTTTTGCCTCACATACTTTTTCACCTCACTGTTATATTTGCATTATATGCTTTTGTTTCACAGTAGTTCTTCAGTTTCTCTTTAAGTGTCTTCAATCTCCATTTCTGCACTGTTTTATATCTTGCCATATGCATTATCATTATTGCAACACAAGATAATGCTTTGTTATTAAGGTATCATTTTCAGTTTATGCACCTCTTCTTTCAGGAAGCAATGTGAAATGTTTTACATAATTTCCATTCATATTTATCAACCGGTACAACTGTTGCATACATACTCATGGTATGATGCAATCACGTCAGCTGTTATATTTACTGCCGGCACCGGCATTTTGAACTTCCTGCCTTGCATCGACAGTGTCTTTTTGTATTTTTGAGGTACGTCTAAGAGCCAGATTCACCAACCTGCCTGATCGGGCTCAATTCGGGCAAGTCTGAAGAATTCAGACTAGAAAAATATACAAATGGGGGCGATCGGATGAACACCCCTATCTGCCAGCACAGATCGCTTTCTGCCCACACATGCGCAGACTATCTGCACATGCCCAGAGCCGCAATCTTTTTTTTTTTTAGTTTTTTTTAGTTTTAGCCCTGCAAGCCCGTGGTTTTAACCCGCTTTAAACTCGCAGGTTAAAACCATGGGCTCGCAGTGCGGGAAAGGGTAAGAGCAGGCAGAAGAGATGGATGGGGAAGAGCAGGGCAGTGATCGAGGCAGAGCAGGGCGGCAGGCAGGAGTCAGATCGGGGCAGAGCAGGGCGGCGATCAAGGCAGGAGACAGATTGGGGCACAGCAGGGCAGCATTCGGGGATAGCAGGCAGAAGAAAGATCGGGGCAGAGTGGGGCGACATTCAGGGAGATCAGGCAGGAGACAGATCGGGGCAGAGCAGGGCTTCTATGGAGCTGGAGAGTTGGAAAGACATTTTTGACTGGTCTCTAGCAGTCGCTTCTTGGGTTAATTGGCCAGCCCAGTTGGTTTTAAAATTTTGGTTGGTGAATCACGTCCCTGTCTCCTCATTTGCATGCACGGATTCGAAGCGGATTGCAGGAGAGGTAAGTGAATCAGGCTGGAGGGAAATTTGCTCATTAAGGGGTTGCAAACCGATTGGTATACGATCAGTTTGCTTTATGAATCTAGCCCTAAGATTTTTCATTTTTGCTTCCTCCTTCTATGGGTTCCCTTACTGATAGTATCACAATATCTGTGTTCAGCATAATTATTTATTTATATTGTAATAACAATATATATATATTTAATGCTGTGTTGCCTCTTTGTATTTATGTAGCACAATTTAATGAGTTGTCAGTTTGATTGCACTGACTTTTGAGGCACATTCAAAATCTTCCCTTTGGCTGCCTCTAGTCATGGGTTTTTTTTAAATTGATAAAATCAAAATGAATGTGATTAGTGTATTTACTTTAACTGCATTCACAATAAGAAATTTTTTAAATGTGCCCTGCCTCTTGTTGTTTATGTAGCACATAGCACAACTGAATGAGTTGGCAGTTTGGATGCATTATATCTAATGTAAGGTAGCTTGCATATCGATACTTATTCTCCGACAAATGTAGTTTGTGACCAGCATGATTATTAGTATTGCTTTTAAAATGTATATTTTTTTTTAATGTGGTGCTGCCTCTTGTCTTTTTATGTACCACATAGCACAATTGAATAAGGTGTCAGTTTGAATGCATTGATTTTTGAAACACATCCATAACCTTTCTTTTTGCTTTCACCAGCTACAGGTTCATTTATCAATAAAATCACAATAAATGTGGCTATTGTGATTACTTGAACTGTATTCACAATACAAATTTTTTTAATGCAGTGCTGTCTTTTCTTGTTTATATAGCACATAGAATTTAATGAGTTGCCAGTTTGTATATGCTATATTCACTGTAAGGCAGCTCACACATTGATAATTATCCTCCGGTATATGTAGTTTTGTGCAAAATTATTCATTAATCATTGCTGGCTATATTTTTAAGTTACTATCCACAATTTATTAAAGAATTTTTTATTAGTTGTTCAGGCTCTCTCATTTAAGTTTTTTGGTTTCTATTTAGACAGTCAGTATATTTGATTTGGCCTTTTTGATATCCATTACAAATCACTGTCATCAGTTCTTGATAGGTTTTCATTGAGTATTGTCTTGCACTTCTTTCTCAATTTCCAGTTTCAATATTTCCTTATGCATTTCAACAATGGTTTGTTTTGTCTTGTTCTTGTATATATTTCTCCACTTCGGTCATTGCAGAAGTGGCCACAGGAGAATTTCTTGCCTCTCTGGATCTCAAAGAGGCATATTTGCACATTTCCTATTTTTCCAGCCTACTGCAAATTATCTGGAGGTCACCTGTGAGTTTCACCTCTCTGACAATCTGTTTGTGCTGACTCATTCAGTTAAGTGGGGTGTTCCCGCTTCCAAGGCTACGATTTCCAGATGGATCCATAGGGCCATTTTGTCAGCCTACATTCTTTCGGGGAAACAGTCTCCTATTTCCGTTAAGGCACATTCTACCAGGAGTGTGGCTTCTTCATAGGCCAAAGCTAGATCTGATTCTCCTGAGGAGATTTGCAGAGGGACCCGCAGATCCAGCACACAGCCTCTGATCTCTCACTCCAGGAAGCACTGCACCTGCGAACAATGAATCAGTAAGGGGAACATCAGCATCCGGGTTCCCCAGTTCAGGATCAGGTAGCGCAAAAGCCACCGCAGGCTCAGGCGAAGACATGCCCAAAGGCCACTAGGAGACGCCGCGAAGGCAGATTGAGACTGTTCAGAACACTTGGTCAAACTCTGACCACAAAAATTTCATAAATTTAGAAAAAGTGTCCATCTCCTGGGGTGGAGGGTCACTTTTAGAGGACTTGCATTTGCATTTCTTTGGCTGCAGAGGGTCCACAGCCTGGCTGACAGAAGTACCAGCTGTGCCGAGTTCCAAAAATAACGACAGCCGTCCCGCCAGGCTAGCTGAGCATTTGATCACCTGCTTCAGCAAAGGAGAAGCTAAGCTGGGCATTGTAGTCCCCCCAGCTGCACCACGTAGCACAAGGACACTCTAAAAGCACTAAATTAGCACAATCCTGGCAAGAATCCACATGAGGAGATCCTAAGGACTCCATCTGCCAAAGGGTGTAAATTTAAAAGATATAATCAACGTCGCTTATCAAGCAGTGTCTTGGGACAAGGACTTAAATCTTTTAATTGCAACTTCTAGTACCTATCAATTATTTAGGAGACATTTAAAAACATATCTGTTCACTAGATACATTACTTATGCAACTAAAATACTTAATCTAATTGCAACTATTTCACTTTTGTTAACCGCATAGAACTTACCGGTACTGCAGTATCGAAGTAAATTTTTGTTATGTTTCCAGGCAAAATATGTAGTTTTGAAGAAGCAGGGAACTTCAGAAAAAAAAGATCACTAAAAACCCAAGATGGCTACTATCAAAAAATTCATGCCAAAATTGTGATATCTTTCACCTCCTAAACTCTAAAAATGATGATTTTAGGATTTTTCAAGAGGGGGGACATCCAGAACCTTCAAAACCCCCACTTTTCCAAACTCCCCCCGTTGCCTCTCATAGGCTGTCAGCCTGTGTACTCACTGTGACCTGACAGGATCTGTGTTGCAATCTGCTTTCAGCTCTCTCACAGTAGCTAGAAGAGAAAATTCTCTGCCACAATGCTGGGAATGCTTCTGCAAAGCTGATCTTCAGGCTGACAGGCTGACTCCTAGGTCTGACTACATCTCCATCCCCGCAGACCAACGGATGCGTATCAACACAGCCGGCGCCCTGCGAGACCCTGCCTGTCGAGCCTCCTAAGGGTGCCTAACAACCTGCACTTGACCCTTGATTAACAGAAGGTAAGACCACCTCAGGGATGGCTCTGAGCTCCAGAGAAAACTATGCAGGCTGACCAACAGGTACCCAGTGTGATTGGCCTGTCAGCTTCAAAATCGCTTCAAGCACTAAATTATCAAAAAAGGGACAAAATTACATTGAATTAAAAATAATAAAATGGGGGCGAGCAGAACAAATACATCTGCAGAAGAACTGAAGGTGCCGCTACAATGGTTCTCCTCATTCCTGAATAACAGATCAAAACCGAAACCGATCAAATATGGTGTTCCGCAGGTGGCTCTGCTATCCCCCCTATTATTTAATCTCTACATTAGACCTGTCCTAGACATAGCCCGCAAATATCACTCCTTCGCAGATGACATCCAACTGTCCCATGACGCCCAGATTGAGAAACTCCTAAACTGCCTTTTGGAAATCAAAAACTGGATGTCTGTCAAAACTTCAACTAAATGCCTCCAAGATAGAGCTCCTTTGGATCCGCAAAGAACGCTGTGACCATGCCCATCCCTCGCTGTGCTGGGACTCGACTACTCTAACTACAAAAGACCAAGTGCACAGGCTAGGAATACTCCTTGACAGCAACCTATTTCTGACCATATCTCTCAGGGGGTATCTTCCTCATTTTACTACCTGTGACAACTCTGAAAAATAAGGAACTACTTTTCAGAATCTGACTTTGCCCAACTACTGTATGCCTTAGTACTCTCCCGCATGGATTACTGCAATGCGCTATTCAATAGTCTCACTGTGAAGAATGTATAACAGCTCCAGTGTGTTTAAAACGCGGCAATCAAGCTTCTAAAAAACCTCTGTGCCTGTGACCCTGTCTTCAAGGCTCTAGCGTCAGCTCACTGGCTGCCTGTAGCCAAACATTGTGTCTTCAAGGGCCTAATGCTAGCGTTCAAATCCTTGCATGACATGGCGCCAGGCTATGTGATGGTTAAACTTCCTTGGTATGTGCCAAATTGGTCCCTCAGCTCCCAGGATGAAATATGCCTCAAAATGCTGCCTGGTCGTGCCCTTCAATTACATACCTAACAACATACCTAACAGCTTCATACCGAGCAACTGGAATTGACTGCCACCACAGATCAGATATCTGGAAGGACTCCTCAACTTTAGAAAAGCAATAAAAACATACCTCTTCATCTAACCCCCTGCCCTTGATCCATGGACTACAAAGAATTGTTTATTGGTAACTGAACCAGTATGTGTCACATAAGTAAAACTTACTTTGTAAAATCTTGCACTGTAACTATGGCAAATCTAACCTGTAAACTGTCCATATGAGTCAAATTAGGATTAAATATATACTGTAAGGCTAGCAAATAGTAACCGGGAAACTATATGATATACAGTTAAACCTTGGTTTGCGAGCATAATTAGTTCCAGAAGCATGCTTGTAATCCAAAGCACCCCTATATCAAAGCGAATTTCCCCATAGGAAATAATGGAAACTCAGGCAATTCGTTCCACTACCCAAAAACTTTAATACAAAATATTATACGTACTTGTATTGTAAGACCTCGCTTATTTAGAACAGTCACTACCATAAGAATAGCCTTACTGGGTCAGACCAATGGTCCGTCAAGCCCAGTAGCCCATTCTCACGGTGGCCAATCCAGGTCACTATTACCTGGCCAAAACCATCAGCTCAGTTGTGATGTGTGTATACTGTATGTGCCCTTATTGTTTAGAACCATCACTACACTCTTGCAGTGTCAGAGAGAGAACTATTGGCTCAGTTGTGATGTGTGTATACTGTATGTGCTTGTATTGCAAGACCTTGCTTGTATATCAAGTTAAAATTTAATCAAATGTTTTGCTTGTCTTGCAAATCACTTGCAAACCAAGTTACTTGCAATCCAAGGTTTTACTGTATGCTAATATCAGACACCTAATATGTGCTAACTTAAGATAAAAACTTGCATTGTCATGTTGTACTGAAATTATGTATGTTTAACCTGTAACCCATTCTGGGCTCTTTGGGGACAATGGGATAGAAAACGAATTAAATAAATAAATAAATAAATGTGAAGTATATAGCAGAGGCAGAGTGACAATTCCAGAGTAGATTCCTTTTGCAGCATACAGCTAAAGAGAAATAACCCTACTGTCTAGAATGTCTCACTTATTGCATTTATTGCACTGGAAATGTTTTTATATTCACTTTCATTTTTATTACATTTGTTGTAACAGTGTTCACTACATGACCCCTGAGGCAGGCTCTATTGAGCCAAAACACGGACTTTGTTGGGTCAACTTAATTTGTATTTTGGAGGCTTGTGGCCAATCACACTTGTACCAATAAAGACTTTTTGCCATCTTTTATACTCTTGACTTCCCTGGTTGAGGTGTTTTCGGGACTCCATTTTTTGTGCTTTGTTGCTGTGCCTGTGGAGATTTTGTTCCCTTTTCTCCTTGATCAATTACATCAAGAGCATTTCTTAAAGCCACTATGTTACCTTCTTTGACATGGAGGGGAAAATGGCATGGAGGGGAAAATGGCTGATGCTAAATCAAAGGATTCATTGACCTGGCAACCTCAAGTGAAAGGTATCTTGAAAATGATTGATACTCCTGGATAAGAGAGGCTCGAGGTGGCCCAAGGGTCCAAATCCGATAAGTTGACAAAATTAAACCAGTCAAGATAAATACTGGAAAATGATAAAAATAAAGAATTATGAAAAAAATATGAAAAATAAAAACAGGAAAGCATAAAGAAGTTGAAAAGTTTGACACTGAAGAAAAAACTTAAGGCACAGTTTCTCAGCTCCACAGAAAATGAAGAACTGACGGTCCTAAGAGCCAATGTCAGGCGGGAAGGCATCAGCATATATATGGTATGGATACCACCTAAAGATTTAAAGTGACAGTGTACTTGGCAGTGTCCATACCAGGTTTCATGGATGATGTCACCCACATATGAAAATATTATAATCTTGTTTGTCCTCGGAGAATGTTTCTTACAATATTTTAAAATGTTTCCTTCATTACCTCTAAGTTACGTCGCATCACCTTCTCTTCTTCTAATTCTCTCTTTATTTTTTCCAGTTCTTTCCTATGATTTAAGGTAAAAGAAAAGCCTTCAAATGTTTATTAAGTTAAAACCAACAACAAAAAAAATTTAGTTAATAGCCTGTGCTATTACATTAGTATAATCTAATGTTATTTAATGCACACTATTTTACTGCAGGTCCCATTTTATGCAATGAAACCTAGTTACTAATAGCATATGCTAACAGTAGAATTAAATTAATAACTCTAGTGCTTATTTTTAACTATTCTGCTCAAATGATTTGGCTTATTAGAAATATCACATTTTGCTTTGAAAGCCCCAAAATTGCACCTAGAATCTCTATTACTAATACTGGGAGATAAATATTTTTCTTCACTTGAAAAATTTAGACTATGACTACTGGATATACAAGTACCTTGAGAAAAACAGCAACATTATGGGTATGTCCCAAACAAATGATATAATAGCAAATGAAAATGACAAAATATCTACATTTTACTGATTTTTATTCTCCAAGCCAAATGAATATTGGAAAGAAATTATACCTACGGTGTTTAAAAGTCTATCAAGAAAAAAATAACTGAAAATTTAACAGAACAGAATCAAATTTAATATGAGGTAAAGTGAAAAGATAATCAGCTTGAAGGTGGCAAGATTGGACAAGGTTTCAAGAGAAAAGGGTCCTTCAAAATTTGGCCCTGTATATTTCTATGGGAGCAGGAGTTTCATCTTTTACTGGAATACTGAAATATAATGGATAAGAGATTGCTTCTTTACAATGTCTCTTTCCTCTTCTCTATTTTCCTAGTTACATACAACCAACAATATGAGCTTACTTTTCTTTATAGAAGACCAGTGTAATAGGCAGACTGGATGGGCCATTATGTTTCTATGAATTGGAAACAATTTGATTTAGTATGCTCTACATGTTTTGTCAACCCCCTTCCCAAGTACTACCACACACCTATTCCCCCTGCTGTGCTTGCTCTTCATGTTTAAACTTTATTAATATTTGCAATTGTAAATAGTAAGCAGTTTACAATAATCATATTAAATAAAATAACAAAATATAGGAAATAAGGTTACAATCTTCATAAGGGAAAATAAGGTGGTCAGAATGAACATCACCATCTTACTGCATCACAGGCACCAATCCACTACCAGCAAAAGAAAACTGTTACTAATAAAAGACCTTTGTAAATATGTCTTGTCCTACTGTAAATGTCTGGAAGGACAGGCACATGTGATCTCTGTGAGAAGAAAAGATAGTGGCTGCGGATGTGCAGATTGGATGGGCCACTTGGCCTCTATCTGCCATCATATTTCTGTTTCTATGTAAACGGTTTGGCAAGTTATTCCAAAGGGTAGAGGGTGTTTTTGAGAAAAATCACCTGATAGATAGTATCCAAATGAAAGACCTGATAAGATTCAGATATGTACAGCTCTCCCTCCGGATTCGCAGTTTCACTACTCGTGAATTTGATTATTCACGATTTTTTGTAGGCTGCCGAACCTCCCTGGACTACTTTTTGCAGGCTGCTCGAACCTCCCCGGACCTTACCTGGTGTTCTAGCAGTGACGCAGGGCAGGCACGATCTTCCTATGCTCCTGCCCCATGCTGAGCCATCATCAAAATGGCTGCCGTGAGCTGACACCACAAGTAAAAATTCTATCAATCTTGACATACAAAAATTTGCTAGACTCGACATGGAAGAACAATTAATCACGTGGAAAGATATGACATGTTCTTTCATTGACTCCATAGCCCTGTCCAAAGATAAAACTTCAAACCCACTTTCAAAAAAAAACAAAAACCCCACCTTGGTTCACAGAAAATCTAACCCTTCTTCGTCGCCAATTACGATCTCTAGAACACAAAAGGCGGCAATCTCGCTCTGCTATTGCCCTTCACCAATACAAAGAACATTACAAACATTCAATACAAACTGCCAAAAAAGAATACTTTTCACACCCTCAACTCCTCTGCGCTTTTTAGCATTAAACTAAACTAAACTAAAGCTTAACTTTGTATACTGAGTCATTGTTCTGAGAAGGCTCGACTCAGTTTATAGTAATTAAATAAACAGGGAATGATTTATAAATGATAAATAGAAGATAATAGCAAAATTTCAAAAGAATTAATTTTCAAAATGTTTGGCAAATAGAGTAATTTTTAAAGATTTACGGAAAACTGGAAAGGAATTAGAACTCCTTATAAAAAAGGGGAGACCATTCCAGAGTTGAGAGAGTTTAAAGATCTTGACTCCTTTAATCCCTTTTCTAGAAGGAAGGGAGAGTTTAAATTGTTGGATATCTCGATCTCTCTCTCTATACTCAAAAAAGAATTCCCCTCCATCACTCAATCAACCATCTGCCACAGAACTGGCTAATTACTTTGATCAAAGTAAAAGATATTAGATCAAATCTAGGCCACTCTACACCTACAAGGTCCCCAGATCCCACCAACCGGACTGACCATCTCTTCTTTAGCACACTTTCCAACTTCAAGCCTCTTTCTCTTCAAGATCTATTTAAAGTCATACAGTCCACTAACAGTTCTAACAACCCAACTGAGAATATTCCATCCTCCATCCAAAAAAAGATTATTTTCTCTCTTCGGCCCCTTTCTCCTTGAAATGATAACTAAGAGCCTTTCAACCAAAGTAGACCCAAAAACCTGCCCTAGTCTTCCCCAAAATAAAGAATCAAAACTCGGATGAAACCTAACGCTCTAACTACGGATCCATTACCAATCTGCCCTTTATTGCCAAACTCACTGAAAAAAATAGTATTTAACCAAATATCTGAATTCATTGAGAAAACCATTGCCCTCCACCCAAATCAGACGGGATGTCATCTAAACCACTCAACAGAACTAGAGAATGACACGGTGGCTGTTACCCGCGGCTATCCATAGGTAACCTGCCAAAACGGTGGGTGAAAAAAGTAGTCACCGCGGGTATGGGGAGAAGGCCATTCACCGCTCCGTGGAGCGGTGAATGGCCTTATCTAGGCAGTTAAGTGAGGGAACGCGTGCGGTCACTTATCGCGTGCAGCCTCCTTCAGCCACCGCTGTCCATCTCTTCCCCTTACCTTCATGCCAATGTTTAATTTTCTTTCAACAAGCAGCCGCCAGAGGCTTGAATTCACGTGCGGCTGCAGGAAAGTTCTTCTCTGCCGCAACCGGAAACAGGAAGTTGCGTCAGAGGAGAACTTTCTGGCAGCTGCACACGACTTCAAGGTTCCGGCGGCTGCTTGTTGAAAGAAAATTAAACATCGGCATGAAGGTAAGGGGAAGGGAGGGAGGAAGAATTGACTGGTTAGAAACTGTTGAAACCCAAATATACAAATTATAATCAAGCTCGTAAATCAAAAGCAAAAAAGGAAAAAAAGTTGAGCATGCCTTCTTAGCTCCTCTCTCTTTCTCCTTCCTTCCCCCTTTCTCTCTTTCTCAAAAACAATTCGTATAAAACTTTGTGTTTGCTTCTAATGAAAAGAGCGCCACCTTGCAAGGTATTTCCCCTACAGATTTAATAGAAGTTCAAGTCTACTATGACCCGCTGAAAGCAATGAGATGAATGTTGTCAAAGCTAAAGGTGGTGAAACTCTTTTTATAGGTTTAAGTTGTAGAGCTGTTTTACATACAGTTCTCTGCCAGTACAAAACAGCTTTCAAAATACAGCTCTAGTTCATTATACAAAATTGAACGCTAAAAGTTATTTTAAGACGTGTGGTTTTGTGTGTGTGTGTGTGTGTAAGCAGGGGTTAAGGTGGGAAGAATTAAAAATCGGCATGAAGGTAAGAGGAATGGACGGAGGGAGAATAGATTGGTTAGTCTGTGTGTGTGTGTGTGTGGAGGCAGGGGTGGAGGTGGGCAGAATTAAAAATCGGTATGAAGGGAGGGAGGGAGAATAGATTGGTTAGTCTTTATGTGTGTGTGTAGGAAGGAGTGGAGGTGGGCAGACTCTCTCTCTGTGTGTGTGGAGGCAAGGGTGGCGGTGGGCAGAATTGTTAGGCACTGCCTGGACTACGGGAAGGGTGCTGAAGGATTGTGGAGAGAGGGGAGGGGGTGGATAGGAACAGACGCTGAAGGGAAATGGGGAAGAAAGAGAGGGGAGAAGATGCTGAAGGGAACTGGATGGAAGGAGAGGATAAAGAATAAAGAAAAAAAAAAGGTACATGCTGGATTGGGGAGACAGATCTGAGAGGAGGAAAGGAGGAGAGAGATGCCAGAAACCACCTGGGGGAGGGAAGGGAAGAAGCCAGAGATGCCAGACTATGGGGGGAGTGGAGGGAAGATAATGGATGCCAGACCAATTGGGGGGGGGGAAGAGATAGAAGGGGAGGCACAGTAACAGAGCATATGGAAGAGGCAGAGAGAAGACAGTGGGTGGAAGGAATTGAATGAGGAAAGCAGAAACCAGACAACAAAGGTAGAAAAAAAAATTCTATTTAACTATTTGAGGCTTGTATGGATGGGACAGATGGTTTGTGGGGACAGTGTAGGGACTGAGCTTGCGGGGACGGGGACAAATTTTTTCCCTGTGTCATTCTCTAAATATAATTATCTCTCCTTGGACTTACCACCACCATCTACTACTTTCAGGACCACCGCAAATCTGTTCTCCTAATATCACTTGACCTATCAGCAGCGTTCAATATCATCGACCATATCCTCCTACTCACTCGTCTCAAGAATTGTAGAATTTCAGGCTCTGCCCTCCTCTGGTTCACCTCTTATTTCGAAGATCACAATTTCAAAGTAAACGACAAAGGAACCTCATCATCCCCAATCACCCAATAATACGGCATCCCACAAGGATCAATTCTTTCCCCTCTACTTTTCAACATCTTCCTTGCTCCCCTTTTAACTTTAGCCCAATCAATTAGATTCACCACTTTTGCTTACGCCGATGACTTCTACATCCCATCAACCCCTCAAACATCTCCGACATTCTTGAAATCAATTTCAAAATAGACAAAATCAGTAACTGGCTCCGAACAAACAAATTATCCTTCAATATACTAAATCTCAAGGCCTAATCTTCCCAGCAAAAAGTAACAAAACCCTAAAAAGAGCAAATCTACATAGATTCCTGTTCAATTCAAATGGAAACCAAAATAAAATTTCTAGGAGTCATCCTTGATAAAGATCTTACATATCATGATCAATCAGCTCTCTGACCAAAAAATGCTTCTATAAACTTTGTCTCATTTACTCCATAACTTCAGTACTTGACACCGCCTCTATACAAACCTTGATTCACTCACCGATAATCTCTTACCTCGACTATTTCAACTCTTTATATTATGGTATTATTCAAACAGAAACACGTCGACTACAACTCATCCAAAATACTGCTATCAAACTAAACCATAAAGCTATAAAATATGATCATGTCACACTGGTTACCAATCTCATACCGCACGACATATAAAATTCTCTTGCTTGTCTTCAAAATCAAACTTACCTGTTCTCCAGTTTTCCTCAATAAATACATCATTCCTTACTCCTCATCCAGGGCCCTTAGATCCGCTGACCAGAACCTGTTAACCGTTCCTTTGATTAAAGAACTCTATTATACCGGAAACACAAATTTCTCTGTCATAGCTCCCACACTCTGGAATGCCATGCTATCCCACCTCCGTCATGAAAATTCTCTTAATAAACTCAAAGCCAATCTCAAAATCTTTTTGTTTCAGGACGCATTCCATATAATAAGATAACATTGCTTCTCCGACCGCAGCATCCTTCTTCCAGCGTCTTTCTTCCCATGAGAAACACTTCTATGATGCAACCACCCATTCCCTGATGTAATTACTCTTCTTCCCTTCCCCTATCTCCTGTATCATTTATGTCAAATGTAATTGTCTTAACCTTGTTCCCAACACCCCTTTTTATTTTTAAAATTTTATGCTATATATTATTTTAGCATTGTAAACCGACCAGATACATGTCGATGGTCGGTATATCAAAATATGAATAAACTTGGACCCTCAGAAAGGCATTTATTGCCTTGAGATTCAGGATGGGCCTCCAGTCCTCTGTGCCTTTCTTGGGCATGATGAAGTATCTGCCTGAGTCCGAATCTACGCCATGGACAGGTTCTATGGTCACAATGTCCAGAAATCTTTGAAACGTTGCTCTGATCTTGGCCTTCTTTTCCGGCTGGCTGGAGAGCCAACAAACAAATCCAGAGGAAGGCGATAAAACTCAATCTTGTGACCCACTCGGATGATATCCAATACACATTGGTCTGAGGAAATTTTCTCCCACTCCACTCAAAATGGCAACAGCCAACCCACATTATGTGGAGGTGCAACCACCAACCTGGCATCATTGGGGCTGCTTAGAGGGAAGGTTGACACAAGCCCTTGAGGACAGCTGGCGTCTGGAGTTACTGAATCACTTTCTATAAACCTGAAAAGACCTCTGGACAGAGGCCCCCTGATTAAATTGCCAAGAATGACAGGAGGGATGAAAAATTGCTCCTACTACTGCCTGGAGGTCAGCGTGGTCTACTTTCTGGCACAGACGCTGGCCACACTGGCCATAAGGTCATCAAGGCCCTTACTGAAAAGCATCCATTCCTTAAAGGGCAACCTACTCAATGTCGCCTTGTATGCTGAGTCGCTTATCCATATTCAGATCCACAACATTCTATGAGCTAAGAAAGCATAAGCCGACACCTTGCTCATGACTCTGATAAGGTTGTATAAGGTGTCTGTCACATAATCCACCCTTTCCAGCACAAGATAGGGGCAGGTATCCTCCTCCGAAGAGGGCTGCTGCCAAAGACTAGCAGCAAATGAATCTACAGCCTTGATCCCCAGAGAAAGTGCTTTTTCAAAATCACGTCTGCCTTGCAGTCCTGAACATCTTTCAGCATAACACCACCCTCACTTGGGAGAGCCGTACATCTGGTGACCTGAGTCATCACCTTTGAGTGGTTAAAAAGCTGCTGGAACTCTAGTGTTATGGGATAAAACTTGGACATGGCCTTGGCAATCCTCATGGAACCCTCCAGGGTCTCCCACTGTTCCATAACCAGTGCAGTAATATCTGGATGCATAAGAAAAAAGGCGGTCTGAGCATTAGAGCTACTCATTACCATGCACTGGGAAGTAGAGGTTAGAGCCTCCAGTTTCAGTTCTTTAACAGCATTGGCAATAAAGTGGTGGACAGAGACTGATCTGAAGAGGCAGCAGATCTGAGGGTCATTCCCCTGATCAGGAGACAGGGAGGTCTCTTGACTGCTCGACCAAAACAGGGAGCCAGAGTCATCCAGGACTGAGACAAAAACAGCATGTAGTCTGATCTCCAATCTGGCCAGTCTGGCTCTGAAAGGTCATTGAAGTCAAGATTCATCTTCCTCAACTGAGAAGCAGTCACCGGAGGAGAGAATGCTCCTTGGGTTGACAGTTGTGCACGTGCAGACTGTGCTAACCAACCTGGTCTTGTCAAAAAGGCTCTCCACATCAGATTTACAAATTCCTTGGAGAAGCCTTGTGCAGGGGAAGCAAATGAAGCCTGCAGAACCTCTGTCTGGGCTCTTGTGGATTCCACAGACTTCACGCACCTCCGCTTTGTGTCATTTCGAGACAGGGGAACTGGATGGGACGTTTTGCTCATCTCTCATGCCCATAGTGGTTCACCAGCCCTGGAGGACATGGATGAGGCTAAGCTCGAAGCTCAGCCTCTCCCTCGTGTGGACGCTCCTCTGCCGAACAACCACCACAATTTTTGCAAGTAGCGATGTCCTCACACCTTGAGGCGTCCATCCCAGTTAATTAAAATCAAAATAAAGGGATTTTGAGGCAGCTAGAGACTTTTGAAAAAAAGATTGATTAAAATCCAAGATGGACGCCCCAGTAAAACGGCACATGGAGACTTAACTGAAAATTCAAAAATCAGTGAAAGAGGAAACCCTCATCTCAGAAACCCTCAAATTTAAGATTTTCAGAACCACCTCAATTTTCCCAAAGGAAATAATGGGGCTGTACTCACAGTTTTGTGGAGGTACCTACCTGTTAGCTATTTCAGTGCAGCTGGGGAAAAGGAAAGAACTTTCTGCTTCAGATGCATCTAAATCCAACTCCAAATCAAGAAATCTTTGCGCTGCCAGATGGACCGACCCCAACCTCCATGGGACCCCACAGCACAACAGGGTGGGCAAACTACACAAATGGCGCCCTGATACCCCAAGGATTCTTACACAGGGCACCCACAGTCTGTGTTCAAGCCACTGAGAAACTCAGAAGGTGAGCTGGCTCCCAGGGAAATGGACCCCGAGCCCTGAAGTCTCACAGCAGGCTGGCTCCCCAGGTCTACCCGAAGGCTTGCTCTGCAGAGCTGCAGTCTGGCTCAGTGGAACCTGCCAAAAAGAAAACTAAACAGTTGAACAGAATGCGGATGAGGACAGAGCTTGCGGGAGTGGGGACAGGAAAATGAGTTCCCGCGGGGATGGGGAAAGATTCTCTAGTTTGTATATTCATTTATATCTTATTAAAATTTGTGGGCTCGCATGTTCTTTGTTGATGTATCTTGATATACAATGCAATCGAAAGATTTAACGTTAATAAAAAGATTTGGGCAAGGTTCTAAAAAAAAAAAAAAAACAGTTGAACAGAACACCTCTAAACAGTTGACTTGCAGAAGAAAAATTGGAAGACGACACTGTGCTTCGCCTCTATGTGGGAGGTACTCAAAACTGTAAGTATTCACACTTCTGTAAGTCTAGTTCACAGGAATGGATCACCATACTTACAAACTAATGAGTGGATGTAACAGAATGACATTTATACACATAGATGCACACATACATGCCAGTATACCCATTCATGTTCTTTGTGCTCAAAAATAGAAGCCTATTTTGTTTACCCTTCTAGTGACTGAATCATGTAGTTTGCTAAATATTGCCATGTGTACTGCCAATCATTGGAGAAACATTACAACATCAGATATGATTAACTGTAAAAGACATCCTTTAAAATCTGTTGACAATGACTTTTAATGGTTTGATATACTATCACACTTGGTTCCATTTTATTATTCTTTTTAAAGTAAAATAAAGTTTTTGGTACTTCTCTATTCAAACTGCTCCACTTTTCTTCCTGGGAAATACTGTATAAGAAAGTAGGCTTGCATTTTTGATCTATGATCAACTCTATTTTATACTGACATTGCTATTTAATATTGTATTATCAGGGTATTTCCTTTGGTTTTATATAGCTAAGTAATATGAAAAAATTCCATGCTCTTCATGCTTTACCCCACTTTGGTTTTTTTCCTGTTGTAATAAGGCAGAGACTACCTCATTTCTAGCTTTTTCCCTACAACAAAGATCTTTTTAATAGGAAAAGTAATTTAAGACTGCTGAAAGATTTCATAGACAAAGAACAACATACCCATGTTCAGTTTTTATTTTCTCTACAATAGTCTGTAGCTCACTAATTTGAGCTTTGAGCTCTTCTATTGAAGCTTCTGCCTTAGTCCTAAGATCCCCAGAAGAATTAAGTAGAATAGAATTTGGTCTTGGAGAAGAAGATGGAAGTGTCGGAGTAGTGGGTAAAGATGGCTGAAACGAGATTAAAAAAAGAAAATACATTTCAATCTCTTATAAATTAGAGGCAAAACAGTAAACAAAAAAACATTTTACTTTGTATTTGACAAACATTTTTAAATAGAATCAGAATAAAAATGTCAAATTAATATTATTACATCATATCAGTAGCATAGCCTTGCGGTCCTTGGGAACCCCCTCCCCCAAACTGCAGTATCTTGAATAGCTGAAAGGGATGACCAAACCTTGCCAGTTGAAAAGCAACATGGCCCAAACCTCCCCTGGTGCAAGAAAATCAGTGGCATGCTTTCCAGCTGCTGACAGTCACTCCTCCTTGCATGCTAAGTTCATGTGCATAAACTCAGCATGTGTGAGAAGTGCTAGTGGTAGCAGCTGGAAAGCACATCAAGGACTTTTTCACACTGGGGGCCGGGCCATGGAGCTCTTCACCTCGCAAGGCTTGGGCATCCTTGCAGCAAGTAGTAGTAAAGGTAAAAATTTTAATGAAGGGATGCCCCTGCCCCCCCAAAACTGGGCTGCTAGCTACACCCCTACATCAAACAACAAAACAAATTTCAAAGCCTAAATACTACTCTGCAAGCAGACACAATAAGTCTAGAGAAACTGAAACTGAGGCATGATCTATTATTAAAAAGCAATTTATGTAATAAAATAAGAAATGTAACAGTTGCATGATTCTTCATAACAGTAGACACTGCTTAACATTCACATTCCTTTATATTCATACTATTTTTGCCAGAGCATTCCCCCCTCCTCCCAACATTTAGCTATTTTAATTCTCTGTTCAGGTCAGTGGGTTAGGCATTCGGGGCATTGCAGGACAGTGAACTTTTTGCACTTTACTTGCACTTTAAAACACCCAGGAGCACCCAGATGATGGTGTGCGGCTGGCAGTGAGTGGTAATTTCTGCTCAGTGTTTGCTGGCTTTGCTATTCTAAGCATTAAAGCTGCTCTTTGAGTCGCTCTTTAAAGCTTTCAAACTCACACTGAGGGTGCTCCTTATCTTAAAAATTTAGATTTGAGGTTTATATATTTTTGGTGGAGTCTAGGGTAGTGGTTTTCAACCTTTTTACACCTGTGGACTGGCAGAAATAAAAGAATTATTTTGTGGACTGGCAAACTACTAGGACTAAAATTTTAAAAACCCATTTCTGCCCCATCTCCACGAGCTCGGTCCCCACAAATCATCTGATCCCATCCACACAAGCCTCAGTTATGATTTTATATGGAATGTATTTTATTAAAGTATAAAAAGAAACAATATTCTGTACAATTGTCATTTTATAAATACAAATAATACAGAGCAAGGATCAACAAAACTCCTGTCTCCCCTCCCCTTCACATATATCCCCTCTACTATCAAGAAAACTGAACAAGCCAAATTATTACAGAATGCTACACAGAAATATCTTGCTAACAGAATACTGCAGTCACACATGACAGGAATAGTTTTAGGGGAGTGCAACTAGGGCAACTGCCCCCTGGTCAGAGAGCGCCCTAAGTCAGCTGGAAGCTAAAGAAGCACTGCCTGGGCTTTGCAGTCCCCAGTTATGTCTAACACCAGCTCTAGCAGGATATATATTTCAAATCTGATATATTCTAATCACAAAATAGAAATATAATTATTTTTTTCTACCTTTGTCGTCTCTGGTTTCTGCTTTCATCTTCTTTTAACTATCTTCCTTCCAGCGTCTGCCCTCTCTGTATCTTCAATCCAGCATCTGCCCCTTCCATCCACTGTCTGCTCTCTCCCCCTTCTATCCAGCCTGTGCCCCCTCTCTCCTTTTTACATGATTCATTCCAGCTTCACTGCTCTCTTCATTTTTATCTCTCCTATACCAGATCTAGCATCGTTGTCCCTCTGCTTATTTCCCTGTTGACCCCTTCCCATCATCAATCTCTCTACTTTCTCATGTCTGTCTCTCCCCTTCCCCTCCTCTAATCTCCATACCAGCTGTTTCCTTCCTTTTTTCCTTCTCTCTTCCCTCCTCCTCCTGTCCAGCAGTAACTCTCTTTCATTCCTCTCCTCCCAGCAGCATCTCTCCTTCTCCCTCTCCAGGTCTAGTAGCAGCTGTCCCTTTTTTTCCCTTGCCCAGCAGCTTCCCAGCCTCCAATAGTAGCTTTCTCCCCTTCTATCGGTTCTCCTTACTTGCCAGCGCAGCGATTCAGGAAGGCAGCCTCGGGTCCTTTGTTGGGTCAACTGCCTCTGAGGAAAGAGGAAGTTGCATCATCAGAGGCAGCTGCGACTCAGCAAAAGCCCCAAGGCTGCCTTCGTGAATCATTGCGCTGGTAAGAAAAGGAGAGCTGCAGTGAGGGGAGAAAGCCACTGTCGGAGGCTCCCCATAATCTCTCCAGTCCAGCGCGGACCAGATGAAAATCACTCGTCGATCTTGCCGGCCCTGTGCTGACTGGCAGGAAATTGAAGTTAGTCGATCTCGCCGGCCCTGTGCGGACCGGCAGAAATTTCCTGTGGACTGACACCGGTCCGTGGACCGACGGTTGAAGAACAGTGGTCTAGGGAGTTAACTTTCCTGCAATGTCCTAGGGCACGCCCAACTTATATTTTGGTGTCTTAAGAATATATACGTAAGCATGGATTAATGAGATAAAGCCAACTTGGATTTACCATATATATTCGAATATAAACCGATCCATCCCTTTTCCCCCCTCTAAAAAGGGGGTAAAAAGTTTGTCTTGAATATAAACCGAGGTATCTGGGTTATCATGGAGAGTCAATCTATAAAGACTGTTCACCCTCCCTTCCCATCAACTATCTCGTAAGTCACTAAACATAATACAAATATCTGTGATACATATATCACAACAAGGAAAAAACAACTACAAGCAACCACAAACTTAAATAAATGCAGACAAAAATCAAACTTAAATCTCAAGAAGCCATATGCAGTTCAACATCAAATAGTTTGTTTTTGCACTTGTTTTTACAACAGATTGGATTACGCATTTTATTCAATAGTTTTTGTCAGTATTTTTTGACTCCAACATTGTATCAATTAAGTAAAGGAACTTGTCTGTTAAGTATTTAACATTGTAGCATGTTGGTCACCCCTTTACTAATACAAACTGATTATTTATTAATTCACATAACTCTTATCCTATATAATAAAAGGCTAACTCGCGCATGCGCACTCCTATTTGTGTGCTTCCATGATCAGTAGTTCCGTGGCCGCATGAGTGCGCATGCGCGAATCCCCAGCACTTCCCTACACTCGCCGGAAGGACTGGACTGTACGAGTCCCCAGCACAAGCGTATGGCCGACCCAGGATCGTGAGAGGATGCGCCGTGCAAAGTGCTCCACACTACTGGAGGGAGAGGGACATACCGGCACAACCTCCCGCCAGAGAGGAAGGGCTGAAGCCAGCAACAGCAGCGAATTATAAACGCTGCTGTTGCCTGAAGCACCCGAGGCAGACGCTTCTCTCCCCTCCCAGCCCAACCCCCGCTGACTCTGCGACCCTCCCAGCGAGATGACTTTAATATCAAACCTCCCTCCAGCGTTGGCAGCCGCAGCAAGCTAAACAGGCTGCTTCGGGCTTTCTCCTGCCATTGAGTCCCTCTGCCGCGTCACTGATGACATCATCAATGACGCGACAGAGGGACTCAACGGCAGGAGAAAGCCCGAAACAGCCTGTTTAGCTTGCTGCGGCTGCCAACGCTGGAGGGAGGTTTGATATTAAAGTCATCTCGCTGGGAGGGTCGCAGAGTCAGCGGGGGTTGGGCTGGGAGGGGAGAGAAGCGTCTGCCTCGGGTGCTTCAGGCAACAGCAGCGTTTACAATTCGCTGCTGTTGCTGGCTTCAGCCCTTCCTCTCTGGCCGGTCCTGCCTACTTCCTATTTTCATGAAGTCAGTACCGGCCAGAGAGAAAGACCTGAAGCCAGCAACAGCAATGAATTGTGAATGCTGTTGCTGACCAATGAAGTAGTTAAATGAGGAAAGGGAGCAGAGGGGGAGAGAATGGCTTGGAGGTAAGGAGGAAGGTATGCCAGACCAAGGGAAAATGAAGGAGGAGATGGAGAGAGGACATATGGAACAGAGAGAGGACGGACGGACACTGGATGGAAAGAGAAGAGAGGGGCAAGACAGAGGGTGAACAGTAGATGGAAGGGGTAGAGAGAGGGAGACACACCGAATGGAAGTGTGGAGGACAGGGGGAGCAGATGTTGGAAGGAAGTGGGAGGAGAAAGAAAAAAGGCCACATGCAGGATTAAGGGAAGAGGATAGAGTTAGAAATAAAGATAGACAGACAGGGGGCCAGGGAAAGACACAGACAGAAAGAATGACAGCGTCCAAGGAGAGAGAGACAAATAAAAAAAAACAAAAAAGACAGACAGACATCTACTCTAGCACCCGTTAATGTAACGGGCTAAAACACTAGTGGTCATATATGTGTTTAGTTGGTTTTTATCTTTATCTTTTACATGATTAGATGACACTCCGTTTTGACTGAATTTTGGTTAAATCTATTTGAGTGGCAGTACACTATGAATTTCATCATTCATGACCTTAGGTATGGTTTTATTATATTTTTTAACATTTTTTTTGTCCTATTTTTCATGGTAATTGAAAGGTTAATGCATAATCAATTATTTCTTAATGTAATTGGTGCGAATGTTCCTTTTTTAATATAATCATTTTTAATATAATCAGAGCTAGTGTATTTTTATGGGATTTATGATGTTTCTTCCTACTTCTTTTCCTTTTTTTAATATAATCTTCAATATAATCTGTGCTAGTGATTTATTTATGGGATCTATGATGCTTCTTCCTACTCCTTTGTGTTTACATTTTTTGTTATGTTTTTAATGATATAATACGTGTTTGTTTTATCTAACTTTATTAAACATTATTTATTGTATCACATATTTTGATAAATTGTATCATAGTTATTAATGTGTTGTTTAAATTATTGATTAATATATTTATTATACATATGTGTCTTCATGGTCTTTTATTTTATATTCTTGATATCTTTTAAATGTATCTTGTTTTAATGATTTTATTTAACATGAAATAATTCATGCTGTTTTATATGTTTATATATGTACTTATAGACTCCTGAGGCAGGCCTGTTGGCTGAAACATGTACATGTCGAGTCATTGAGTCATTGAATGTATCATTGTGACATTGGAGGAATAAAGATCTTCATATTATCAGATGTATTGGAGGACACCTTTTTTTGTGCACATCATTCTGATCTGGACAATCCCATTCTTGCATATTTGCGTTTGTGGTTTTGTTTTTTCTCCTGGTTTTTTCTTTACCCACATGTGAGAATATACTGCCTGCTTGTTCTCAGATAAAGGGAAGTGCAAACTGTGGTATAGGAAAAATATGTTTCTGTATGTTTTCCTTGTATGCATATACACATTGAAAACTGAAGAAATTCAGTTTGAAAATTGCCTTCTTGAACGTATACTTGTGGTGTTGCTTAGTTACATAAACATTTATCTGAATACAAAGCAGCTCATTCAAGGTTTTAGAGGAATCGATATTATACCTTTTTAACTTCAGCTGGCTTTGGTTTTACACATTCCTCCTCTTCTTTATGAATTTTAACACTTTCTGTTAAATCTTTAACAGGCTAAAAACAAGGATTAAGAGAAACACGTGACACAGGAAAGCAAAACATTTTCACTTTTCTAAAATTATACTTAGCAAAATTATGTTTTCCTAATCTTTTATATACAACACATATCCTTAACTACACTGCTGACAAAACAGAAAATAATGAAAACAATTCCTAATCATAATGCTCTTATTTCACAATAACAATTAATTTTTAAAGTTTCAGACTGTTAGCAAGATTACTCTCTACAGCAGGGATCTCAAAGTCCCTCCTTGAGGGCCGCAATCCAGTCGGGTTTTCAGAATTTCCCCAATGAATATGCATTGAAAGTAGTGTATGCATATAGATCTCATGTATATTCATTGGGGAAATCCTGAAAATCTGACTGGATTGCGGCCTTCAAGGAGGGACTTTAAGACCCCTGCTCTACAGCTACTAATACGATCTCAAAATATACAAATTGACTCTTCCACTGTAACAGTGTACATTCCAATTATGTTTCAGTTTCATTACCGAAAGAGTAGCGGTAGAACAAATGACTTCCAGCAGTGAGGCGTATATAAATAAAAGTTTATTGACAAAGCACCCAGTTTTAGAAAGAACCAACATGGGGCCATGTTTCGGTAGAGATCCACCTGCCTCAGGGGTCAAAATACTCTGTTGACTGAAATTTGAAATGGAAAAATGATACTGAAGAAACATACAAAACCAGTAAGAGAGAGCCACCAATGAATATTAAAAATAAAGCAGCTCCTGATACTAATAAAGCATGGGAAAATCTGGTAAAACCAATTTCATGGCTGCAAGTAAACCAAAATCAGGAGTGGGTCCCATAGTCTTGTCTGCACAACTGGTGGCTCTTACCAGTCTTTCCCCTCTGAAGCAGGAAGTTGCATTACAAGGGGCAGGACTGGCAAGAAACACCAGTGGCACACACAAGGCTATGGACCCACCCCTCGTTTGTTTGCTTGCAGTCAAGAGTCATAAGATCTTAAGAGTTGCTGTACTCAGATAGTCAGAAGGTCATCAAGCCCAGTATGTTGTTTCCAATAGTGGCCAACCCAGGTAACAAGTACCTGGCAAGATCCCAAGGAGTAAAACAGGTTTTATGCTGCTTATCCCTAGGAATAACCAGTGGATTTTCCCATCCATTTTAATAATGGCTTACAAACTTATTTTAGGAAATTATCCAAACCGTTTTTAAACCCTAAGCTAACAACTTCACCACATTCTTTCACAACGAATTACAGAGTTTAATTACATGTTGAGTGAATATATAGAAATTAAAAAAAAAAAAACCCTAAAGGAAATAAGGTGATACCTTTTTTATTGGACTAAATCTATTCGGGGGAAATTCAAAAAATGGCGCCTTAACGTAGGCGCCCCAGGTAAGAGGGAAATGCCTAAACAGAGTTTCAGTTCAATTTCAAACGCCTATCAGCACCTTATAAATGAGTCTCTAGAGTCGGAAGTGGTACCGGAGGCCTGGAGAAGGGTGGATATGGTCCCTCTCTACAAAAGTGGAAGGAAGAAGTATGGAATTACAGGCCGGTAAGTCTGACTTCTGTGGTAAGCAAATTAATGGAAACGCTTTTAAAACAGAGAATGGTCAAGTTTATGGAATCCTGTGGATTACAGGATCAGAGGCAACATGGATTCACTAGAGGTAGGTCTTGTCAGACAAATCTGATCAATTTCTTTGACTGGGTGACCAGAGAATTGGATATAGGACGTGAGCTAGATGTGGTGTATTTAGATTTTAGCAAAGCCTTTGACAGTGTTCCATACAGACGTCTAATAAATAAATTGAGTGCCCTCGAGATAGGTCCCAAAGTGATGGGCTGAGTCAGGAATTGATTGAGTGGAAGGCAACAGAGGGTAGTGATCAATGGAGATTGCTTTGAGGAAAGGGATGTTACCAGTGGTGTGCCTCAAGGTTCTGTTCTTGGGTCTGTTCTTTTTAACATTTTTATAAATGATATTGCTTAAGGGTTGCCAGGTAAGATTTGCTTCTGTGCGGATGATACCAAAATCTAAAATAGAGTAGACATACCGGATGGTGTGAATAACATGAAGAAAGACCTGGTGAATCTGGAAGAATGGTCTGAAATTTGGCAGTTAAGATTTAATGCTAAGGACTGCAAGGCCATGCATTTGGGCTGCAAAAACCCGAGGGAAGAGTACAGTTTAGGAGGTGAAGAACTTATGTGCACGACGGAAGAGTGGGACTTGGGTGTGATTGTAAGTGATGATCTTAAGGTGGCCAAACAGGTTGAAAAGGTGATGGTGAAAGCTAGAAGAATGCTAGGTTGCATAGGGAGAGGTATGGCCAGTATGAAAAAGGAGGTATTGATGCATCTGTATAAGACTCTGGTGAGACCTCATTTAGAATATTGTGTACAATTCTGGAGGCCGCACCTTCAAAAAGATATAAAAAGGATGGAGTTGGTCCAGAGGAAGGCTACTAAAATGGTGTGTGGTCTTCGTGATAAGGTGTATGGGGACAGACTTCAAAATTTGCAGTTTTGCTTTAGCCCCAAATGAGAAAGGATGCTGCATTTGAGCTCCTCCATGAACCCTTGAGAAAGCCTTTTGGGCGAAACGGGTCTCATCGGGGCATGCTAGAGACACTGCATTAAAACGATAAGTAAAAATAATTTATGCTGTCAACTAGTTTTTATTTCTGGATCAATAACACAGAAGTAAATAGACAAGCTACACCAGTTGTTGGATGCTTTGACATTTATGACTTTGAAAGTCCTGTTGCCATCTTGGTGTTAAATCCGAGTAGTGAGGATTTCAGTTGCTGGGACAGACTTAAATATCTCAATCTGTATTCTTTGGAGAAAAGGCGGGAGAGGAGAGATATGATAGAAACGTTTACATACCTATAAATGTGCATGAGTCGAGTCTCTTTCATTTGAAAGGAAACTCTGCAATGATAGGTCATAGGATGAAGTTAAGAGGTGATAGGCTCCGGAGTAATCTGAGGAAATACTTTTTTACAGAAAGGGTGATAGATGCATGGAACAGTGTCCCGGAAGAGGTGGTGGAAACAGAGACTGTGTCTGAATTCAAAAGGGCCTAGGATAGGCACGTGGGATCTCTGAGAGAGAGAATGAGATAATGGCTACTGCAAATGGGCAGACTAGATGGGCCATTTGGCCTTTATCTGTCGTCATATTTCTATGTTTCTAAACTGCCTTTAAAGCAACATGTCCAGTTTGTGAGCCTGTTGATCCTTAAGCACTACACCCCCCTCACTGGAGTGGGACTTGATCACCTGAGCCACCAGAGAGTCCACTTTAGACATAGCAAACATCTGCTGAACTCTTAGTTCATAGGATATAACCTAGACATAGCTTTAGCCACCTTAAGGGAACCCTCAGGGTTCTCCCATTGCTCAGAAATCAGTAATTTCATATCCAGATGTCACAGAAGGAGGTAGGCTGAGAGCAGATCCGCTGAGAAAACACTGGGAAGTAACCTGAGGAGGATCAGTTTTGAGCTCCTTCAGAGACTTGATGAGAAGATCCATCAGTGCAGCAGACTTGAACAGCCTGCAAACAGAGGGGTCCTTGCCCTGGTCCATAGCAACACCCAGACCCTGATCCACTTCGCTCACTGTTGCATCGTCTGACTGGAGCTTCACTCTGAGATAGAGGATAAGCACCAAAATCATCTTCAGGCCTCTGTGGAGAAGCAGATGCTGAAGAACAGGGAGGCTGCGCAGATGATGGCTCTCTAGCTGATCCAGAAGGTGCCCCCGCACTGTTGACTTGCCTGGCAAGCCTACAGTGCCCCCGCACTGTAGGCTTGCCAGAGCAAGTTCACAAAGTCAGACATAAAGGGCATAGAAGACCGAGAACCCCCTTCAAGAGAAGTGTTAGAGCACTTTCTTTTCGCTTTGGAGCTATCAGAACCTTTATCAAGCTTCAAGTTTAGTTTCTTTATTTTTGATATACCATCTATCAAACAAGTGTCTAAACAGTGTATAATAAAATGAGGTTTAAAAAAAAATGAAAGGGGCAAATTAAAAGAAATATCTTATTAAAAGTTAAAATGCTGGCCAAATTCACTCTGGGGCAAAAGGGAAATAAGGGAGGGGGCAAAATCCCCTAACTGTCCCAACAGTTATTTGGCAACATTAATAAGCTGATCAGAGGCTGAACCTGAGGTCTCCCCAGCATGCACGGCGGAACACGTGGTGCGCACAGGTGCTCTTCCTGTGTCCAACCGACACAAACTTTGCATGAATTCATGTTATAGGAGCATGAGGACTCTATCCCTTATGGTTAAACTCCACAACAAGGCTTTTTGAAGAAGTTTGAGAACTTAGAATTCAAATTGGGAAAAATCTAAGATGGCTGCCACCAGGATTTCCCACTGAAAAAAATGGCTGTAACTCCATCGGAGGACAGCCAGAAACAGCGATTTTAGGATTTTTGAGGTGGGTGAACAAGGTTAATAAATTATAACAAAAAAAACTCCACCAATTTCAGATTCCTACCCCCCTTGAACTATTCTGTGGGCTGTGGCAGCTCTACTCACAGACAAGACCCTGAGAAGATGTGCTGCAGCTTGCCAAAGCTCCTCTCAGAGTAGCTAGAACTTGAAGAGGACCTCTATCACCAGGAAAGCTGACTCTTCAGTTGCTAGTCGGGCCACAGCCGGACTGAGCCTCGACTCCCCCAGCACCAGAATCCAAATGCTGTGAGGAGGGGGGAGGAAAGTGCAGCCGACACTATGTGAACTATGAAGAACTGCAATTGGTGCCCATACAGCTTGCGCTGGCACTCCTGATTAAGTCAAGGAGGAGCAAACAGAAGGGGAAACACACAAGCTCCACAGTTCAAAAGCAGGCTTGCTGAGCAGGTCCCCAAAGGATTCACTTGTCAGCTGCAGACGAAAGTCTGTTCCTTTCATACAGGCTAAGCAGTCACTGTAGCTGAAGAGAAGCACAAAAACAGCAAAAAAATACTTGAAAAACTAAAAAAGAAGATAGAAGAGATCAAAGTTGCTCCTGTAGGTTCGCTTGCAGAAGAAATAACTGACTGGGGTAGCAGAGTGCAGAGAGAAAGAGAAGGTACTAAAACAGTGATCAATCTCTTGCAATGGGCTTGCAAAACCCTTGATTCAGCATACCATCCCTATTCCACTAGAATGTGTCCCGAAAGATAGAGATCTGGATAGAGCTCTCTCCTCAATTATGTAAACGTCAACAGCACAATCCCTAAGAGCTTATACCTAGGCACTGGATCTCAGGTCCATAAATCTTAGTCCATGCCCCAGGAAGCTAGGCCACATAACAAAATCCTGATGCATTGGTCAAAGCTGAAACCATCTGTTAGACGCAGAGAATACTGATAAGTTCTAGGGTTTTATCACTCCTTATGCAAATGATGATGCCACTAAAAGTCAGTATTCTCTGCCTCCATCTGCTGGTTAGGGAGCACAACTCCCTAGACTGGACTAGCAGGATAAAGAAATGTTACTTGTAATTCCTCTCTATTGAAATAGTATGGAACATAATATATTACCATATACAATTTATCAGCATTAGAGAAACAATTAAGGGCTCCTTTTACGAAGCTTTATCACATGCGACTTTTTATCACGCGCTAGCCTAAAAAATGCCACCTGCTCAAGAGGAGGTGGTAGCAGTTAGTGTGGCCGGCAGTTTAGCGCGCACTATTACGCGCGTTAAACTACTTACGCGGCTTCATAAAAGGAGCCCTAAAATTCCTTGAGAAAGCTCTAAAAACACTTACAGAATTACTGCCATTGAAACGTCCAGGCAACCTCTTGCCATGCATTTTTGGTCTGCTTGCAGTAAGATGTGATAAGTTTTCTGAGGTAGGCTTTACATCATCAAAACTCAATAGCTCTAAAGAAAAACAAAACAGAAATGATACTTGATTATTTATAGTAGCAAAACAGAAAACAAAGTTCAATTTTGATTTGAAACTTTGATAAAGTTTAGGAAAAGATATAAAATATTTCAGAGATTAATGCTGCATCCTAGCACTGAAAATGACTATCAAGTAGGGCTCTAATAATAATAATAATTTTATTTCTTATATACCGCCAAAGCCATGGTAGTTCTAGGCAGTTTACAGTAAGAAGAGCTGGACAATCAGAGACATAGTTACAATATAGAATCAATGAATACAAGTACAATGAATGCAAGCACAGTAACAAAAGCTGGACAATCAGCGACATGGTTATAATGTAGAAGCAATGAATATCAGTATACAGAATAGAAGAGATAATGAACGGAATAGGAGAGATAATGAACGGACAAATTCTTAGGTAACAAATCAGTTGAACAGTTTCGTTTTTACTAATTTTCTAAACTAAAATAGGTTGAGGAGTGCATGATAATGTTTCCCAGCCAATCGTTCAGTTTGCCTGCCTGAAAGCTAGAGTTCTGTCCAGGAATCTTTTGTAACAGCAGACCTTTATTGTTGGGTGGGTAAATATGAGGATTCTACGTGTGGGTCTGGTAGTATAACCCAGATTAAAGTGGGAAACCAGGTATATAGGGGCCAAACCAAAGATTGATTTGAAACAGAGACAAGAAAATTTAAACAAAACTCTTGCTTTGAGGGGCAGCCAATGGAGTTTTTGATAATAGGGACTTATGTGTTCCCATTTTTTTAAAACCGAAAATCAGGCGAACTGCCGAATTTTGAATAATTCGGAGTCTTTGAAGGGTTTTCTTGAATGTTCCCAGATAGATGATGTTGCAATAGTCCAGCATGCTTAGAATAGAAGACTTCACCAGTAAACAGAATGATGCTGCATCAAAGTATTTTCTGATGGTTCTTAGTTTCCATAATATCGAGAAGCATTTTCTAGTCAATAAATCCGTGTGAGTGTCTAAAGTAAGGTATCAGTCGAGAGTCACTCCTAGAATTTTTATGGAATCGACAATAGGGAAGTCCTCTCTATTCAAGGAAATTTTAGAATTTTTGATTTTATCGTTAGGGTTCGGCAGAAAAAATGTGGTTTTATCTGAGTTGAGTTTCAGTTTGAATTCTGTCATCCATAATTCAATTTGTTTTAGGACAAATGCCAGGTGATTCTTTGTCTCTGACGTTAGGTTTGTGAGGGGAAGAACTATAGTGATGTCATCTGGGTAGATATAGAATTTGACTTTTAAGCTTTGAAATAGATTCCCTAATGGGGCAAGGTAGATGTTAAACAGGGTAGGGGATAGAGGGGAACCCTGTGGATCTCCGCAAGTGTTTGTCCATTTGCAGGATTGTTTATTATCACTGTAGACTTGGTAAGATTTTTGCTCAAGAAACCCTGGAACCAATTTAACACTTTACCAGAAAGTCCAATTGATTCCAGACAGTCAATTAGAATGTCCTGATCGACTAAGTCAAAAGCACTGCTTAGATCTAGTTGTAGGAATAGTGCACTAGAACCTTGGCTGAATAAATTATGGAGGAGATCTAGTAGTGAAGCTATAACTGTTTCAGTGCTAAAACCTGAACAGAAACCTGACTGATTCTTATATTTAAAAAAAAAAAAAAAAAATCACTTTACCAAATCAATTAAAAAACAAACAAACAAACAAACAAAAAAAACCCAGCTATGTCAATTGAATTTCTTCTTAAAGTTGCTCATGGGGACTCTGAGGACTTGGAGACTGAACTCTGACCCTTTAAGGGAGGAATGCTGGCTTAGTGCCTAACCCTCAGTAAATAATAAATACTCAATTTATTCTTTTGTTATATGGGAGTTCAGATTCCACCATTTCAAACGAAATTGGTAGGAGTGGTGCTCTTCATTATTCCCTTCACAATTCTTATATCATAACTTAATTTTCTTTATAACTTATTTAATTTTTTAATTTATTAGATATTTATTAAATATTTAAAATTGAACTTATCTTTTAGTCCTTAAGGTTCCCCTTCCCGACGCATTTCGTTTGTCTTTATCAAGGTCAGGGGAACTAAGGATAAACAAAAGCTTGTTCCATTTCCTACTGCCGCTGGCTAAAGCATTTTTCCCTGTCTGGCTCACAATCTGTCTAATATACCTGAGGCAAGTGACTTGCCCAAGGTTACAAGGAGCAGTGTGGGTTTGAACCTACAACCTCAGGGTGCTAAGGCTGTAGCTCTAACCCCTGCGCCATACTCTCAGACATAGTATGGTAGAAGATAGCATGGCAAACATTGTCTGACAGAGATGGCAAAACATAGTTAACAAAGCATGGTAAAACATAATATGAAAAAACATGGTATGGTGAGACATAGCATGGCGAGCATAGAATGGCAAAACATAACATGACAAACATAGAATTAGAAAGCATAAATAACATAGTATGACACGACTTGGCAAAAAATGGTAAGGCAAGTGTGCATGACGAAACATATCATGGAAGAAATGGAACGGATACCCTATGCAAAATTGGGCCTAAAATCAAAGAAGAAAGCTTCTGTAAAACACAGCATGACTTTTGTCTATGCCCTTTAGGTCTGAAGGCCTCTTAATGTGCTTTATTCTAGTTTTTATTCCACATTTTGTTCTGAACAATTCTAGAAGATGAACAAAAATTTACAGTTTCAAAACTGTGTTAAACAAACTTGCAGATCTTTTGCACCCTTTTTCTAATCCCTTTTACATATCACTTTATGTAGTTTTATTTTGTTGGTTTTTTATATAGGTTATTCAATTTAGAAAGGTTGAATGTAAGATGTACAATATCCTTTCTAGATCCACTATCCTTATAAAACAGGGCTAAGCAAATGAACAGATCACCTTTGTCAGCAGTAATACTCAAATCTGATGTTTACATTGTACTACTCTATTATATTACTCAAATTCTTAACTAGCAATAGACTCTTAGGCCCCAATTCTGTAAACTGCGCCTAACTTTCAGCGTGGTTTAGGCGTCCAGTTTAAATGGTTGACGAGCGATTTAAGAGTCTTAACAAGCGTTAATTGGGACTTAGAAAAGGTTAGGTGTGACCTAGGCATCGGAAGAATATAAATGCAAGGTAGATGCGAGTTTTTGGAAAAGTCACATCCAAGTATGTAGACATGGGTGTAACGAAGGTGTAACCTGGGCGTGGTTAAGGATAGGCACAAGATAGACGCTGGTTCGGCAACAGACTGCGACTAAACATTGTGGAAATTGTAGGCGAATGAAAAGCTGGTCTAAGTGTGGTTTCTGCTTGGGCTGAGCTTGGGTTTCTATGGACGGAACATAGACGTGCTTTGGGCTTCCGAAATGATATATTCTACTTAGACTTCAGGAATCAGGTTTTTTCCTCTTTTTCCATTCCTAATAGATTTAATAAGCCACCATATCAATAGAGCACATCAATATAAACATATTGCATGGAAAACATACTACTTTTCTGCCCAAACAGTAATATGATTTACTGATTACACCATATTTGGCTTTCCTGCTAAAAAGAACCCCCTTTTTTCTCACCAAACAGGGCTGCAATCAGCTCTTTCTTGAGAGCAAAGAAAGAACATGAAAAAGATATCAATATTGCACACATTACTTCATTTCTCAGAGCTTAAAAATAGAAAAACCTTATACAGATCTTAACATGCATTTTCTTTCCTTGAAAATGGAGGTGTGCAACTACACAAAGCTGACCTCATTGCAAGATTATCAAGGTGCACCTTCAAGGTAGAATGTCACAATTACAAGATGCGCTGGGTGTTGAACTCACAACCTCTGTATGATCAGCACAGGATTTTAACACATTGAGCTACATCAGCTTCTACTCAGGTGGATCTCACTACAGGTCAGTAAGCTATGATATGACAGGGGAATCAGAGAAAATGGAGTGGAAGGTGGCGTAGCTCAATGAGTAAAAGCTCTGTGCTGATCTTGCAGAGGTTGTGAGTTCAACTCTCGGCCTGTATTTTACTTGTGGCATTGTACCTTGCAGGTGCACCTTGATGACTCACAATGAGGTCAGCATTGTGTAGCTGCACACCTCCCTTTGCAATGAACTAGAAGCTACATTCAAGTCTGTTCTGTGTGTTATTCTGTTTTTAAGCTTGGCCAAATGAAGTTATGGGCTTTCTCTTTGCTTTGAAGAATGAGCTGATTGTAGCAATGTTTAATGAGAAAGAGAGTGTTATTTAGAGCAAGGAACCTAAAGCTGTGATTTTCATGTGCTGTAATTAGCTAATAACATTGCTTCTTTAGGAAATTTTAAATTCAATATGCTTGTATGGATGTGTCCTGTTTATGTAGTGCCTTAACAAAATAAAAATCCCTGAACTGTATTTAAAAGATCACTTTGGAAACATCTAAAAACATCTCTCAAATAACGTCTATGGGATGCCCAGAGAAAGCTCATTGGATGTCCTAGGCTGCCTAAATATTATGTATCTTGCTAAAGCCTTTTTGAAGCTTAAACCACGTATATCTAAAGCCTATACGATGCTCAAACTCCTATGCTTTACACTTCTTATAGCAGCTAATTTTACCATTACTATACAGGTTTCTGTGTAGCACAGGAGTGAAGCTTATACTCTTCTACGCTGATGATTCCAGTTCAACTCCCAATCAGTACCTCTCAGTCAAAAAGTAATATTACACTTATCCTTTTAAACATGGCATACTTTATTACTTTTTTTGTTTTTATATTGTTGAAGTATACAATTCTGAAATAATGAAGAAAAAGGATATAACAGGGCAGTGAGATCTACCTTGTTCTGTCTCCTAGCAGAATTAACTGCCATTCACTACCTATAAGGAGCAGTATAATCAAATCAGAATTGCTATTTCTGTATGGCTCATTGTCTAGCACAGTGAATTAGAATGAAGGTTAGCGTGTAAACATGGCACGTTTTTTCAAAATTCACACTGATGTTCCCAGTTCAACTCCCACTGAAACTAATATATTATAAATATCCTTTTAACATGGTATGTTTTTATTATGCTTTTAATGATGGTATACTTTGGGTTTATTATGTTAAAGCTTACAATCCTGAAATAATGATAACAAATCACTAAAAAAAACACATTTTTATATATAACTTTTTGGGAACGGGTATAGGATGCCTATAACACGCTCATTGCAACTTGCGCCACATGGACGTTTAAACCACGCCTAAAACTAGGTGCAGTCTACAGAATTGGGGCCTTAATGTCCTGTAACCAAACTAACACCAACTGAATATTTTAAACCAAAAGCTAAACAAGAATTTGAAATGACATGGATTCAAGTGTCTTCTGGAACAGCTGAGGGATGAGGTTAGGATAGTGTTTTGATACAGTTTCTACTTTGTTTCAAGAGAAAAAGAAATCTCCCAAAATTATTTTTCTCTCATTGCCTGGTTTAATGTACAACAAACCAAAATAGGCTATTCAGGGAATAGAAAAACAAATAAAAAGAACAAAATAAGGGACCATTTTAGAAAAGGATAGCATGTGCTAATGGACATTAGAATGCACAAACTGTTACGTGTCCTACTTTATACCTATAGGCCAGGTGGCATATAAGGACCACCCTAATAAACCAGTAACACCCAACTCCTAATTCTCAAGAGATGCTGAGCAGGCTACTTTTACACCGTACACCAGAGATGGAGGAACTAACAATTATTACTTTATAGCAGCTTCTGCTAGGCTGGTTTAAAAGCACACTAGTACTGAGCTCCAGAGCAACTTGATATCTGTGAAACTCAGAGAACTACTGTTGCAGTAGATGTTCTAGCCATGAAAATTCAGCAAGTTATATTATGCTATGTTAATCAGGTTTAATATTCCGCCTTTACCTATTCAGTTCAAGGTCAGATTACATTACAAGAGGTTGGGTCAGCTACCCAAGAAATTACAATGGACAGATTGAAACGGATATTCAATTAGGTTGCTGGTTCAGATATATCAATATAACTATTCATACAGTTAGGTCATAGCTTCTAATACATAGTTAGAAGTACGTCATTATCATCTCTTCATTTTGTCCCAAGAGTTGCATTAGACCAGGGATCTCAAAGTCCCTCCTTGAGGGCCGCAATCCAGTCAGGTTTTCAGGATTTCCCCAATGAATATGCATTGAAAGCAGTGCATGCACATAGATCTCATGCATATTTATTGGGGAAATCCTGAAAACCCGACTGGATTGCGGCCCTCAAGGAGGGATTTTGAGACCCTTGCATTAGACTGTTTAAAAATAGCCTTAAATAATTCCCATTACTTCAGGGTAGGCTCCCTGAATCTGAGGAAGTGGTCACAAGCTCGTAATGTAAATGGTAGTCTGTTCTAACATTTAGCTAATTGATATTGGATAGATAAGGTAAATTGCTTAGTAGACTTTATATTGCTGCATGCTTGGAATTTTAAGCATAAAAGATGTCTGGTGGAATATCTGTTGGAGGCACTCTGGAATAAAATGACCAACTCTGTTAGGTAGTCGGAGGCATTCCCTTTCAGGATCTTAAAGGAAGTGATGCCTAATTTAACTTGATCCTTGCAGTTATGGGCAGCTAATGTAGTTTCATATAGTAGGGCTGTAGGTATTCTTATTTCCAAAGCCAATATAAGACTCTTACTGCTGCATTTTGAACTGCCATGAGAACAGGCTACTGGGCTTGATGGACCATTGATCAGACCAAGTAAGGCTATTCTTATGTTCTTAGTTGTAGACACGATAGCAATGTTTTAGACTAAAGCAGGGTAGGCAATTCTGGTCGAGAGCCGGAGCCAGGTCAGATTTTCAGGATCTCCACCATGAATATGTATGAGATGGATTTGCATGCACTGCCTCCTTGAGATGCAAATCTATCTCACGCATATTTATTGTGGATATCCTGGCTCCGGCTCTCGAGGACCAGAATTGTCTACCCCTGGACTAGAGCAAAGAACTAGTGTTACATTACAAAAGTCTAGTTGAGATAGGATTAGGGATTGCACTAAAATTCAGAAAGCCTCTGTTTTGCATTTTCTGATGGATTTTAGCTTTCTCATCACAAGGAAAGATTGTTTTATTACTGATTGTATATGGCTCTTTATGAATAGGTGGTTATCAATTTCTACTCCTAAGATTTGGGATTGTAGTTCTAATGGAAAGTCTGTGTCTTTTACTTTAATCCTTGGAGTGTAGCCTGGGTCAGTCAATGGTTCTAGCCAAAGGAATTTGGTTTTGTTCTTATTTAGTTTGAGGCATTGGGTTAAGGTCTAGTTTTCTATGATTTGGGAACAGTGGTGAGGGTACTGACTAATGCAGCTGCTACAGGTAGCATGAACATTGTTGGCTGCATATGTGCGATGTTTATTCATACAAGATCTAGGTTGGCTACCAAAGATTGCTTTAGAAGGTTTAGAAGTGGGGGACTAGGAGGGTGTCAGCTATCAGAAAGTTCACCATCCCTACTTACAGCATAGTGCCGAGTGGTTAGGAAGCCTTGGAACCAGGAGAGGACTGGGCTGCTAAATCCCAAATCACTGAAGATTTCGGACATTCAATCAAGGTCTACTAGGTCAAATGTGCTGCTTAGCTCAAATTGGATTAAGATTGCGTTGCGACCCTTGATTAGTAGTTCTTTCCCATACATTACTAATACTGCGACCACTGTCTCGGTGCTCTGATTTTTCCTGAATCCCAATTGTGAAGAGTGGAGAATACTGAAGCATTGTAAGTAGCATTTGAGTTGTTCTGTGACATATCCATCCTCAATTTGATAAATTGTGGGATGGAAGCTACTGGCTGATAACTGGTCACATCAGAGGGGCTGAGTTTTGAGTTCTTGGGAATGGGCGCTAAGATAATTCATCCTCCTGATTTGGGGAAAAGGCTAGTTTTTAGGTGATTGCTGAGCCATTGGATTATTTTTTCTATGGTGGTTGGGGTGGCTGCTTTGATCAGGTATCAAGACTGCAGTATGCTTTGGAGTATTTGTCTCTGAATGTAATCTCTTCAGAATCATTCTAAGATCTGACTACTGATATTTCCATAGGTGATTTTGTTGCAGGGGATCTAGCTGGATTGGTTGGGGGGGGGGAGGTAGCTGTCTCATGTGGATTGAATCTTTGTTTTAAAATAGTTGGCTAGTTCTGGGGCTGTTGGAATAAAGGAGTTGTCACCATTTGTGATCTTCGTGTTGGTTAGATTATCTAATATTGAAAACAGTTTGTTGATTTTAAGATTATCTTCTGTGCTGATCTGTTTAGAGTAGTACTTTTTCTTCTTTTGTGGCAATAGTGATTTATATTCTAGGATTTTCTGGCACCATTTAGTCTTGTTTTCTGGGGACGGGTGTTTATGCCAGTAGAGCTCAGCTTGTCAGCAAGCTCTTTTTAGTGGCATATGTGTTGAGCTGAACCATTTCTCTGATGATCTTTAGATTCTTTTGCTGTATTTGAGTGGGCTAGTTTGGTTAGGATTTGTTCATTGATCATTTTTCAATGGTACAGGAAGTCTTTGTCAGGTATGGGGAGGGATAAAAATGAGTTATGCATTTCATTCCAGTATGATTCTGGGGCTACTTTGTTTCTATACTAAGAGGCCACTCAGGGGGTCGATTTGTTATTATATCCCTTTCCAGAATATGGTAAATTTTAGTAGGTGGTCTGCCTTAGGTATTTTGGATAGGGAATTAAATTCTAGGTAGCTTGTGGGTGTTTTTTTGCATGAAGTTAAGGGAGGCGAGAAGATCTAACTGATGGCCCTTTTCATGTGTGGGTTGTTGAAACAAGGGTTTGAGGTCTAGTTCATTTAAAAGTTCAAGGAATTCAGGGTTTGAGCGTTTGAGGTTGAGTCAAGGTGGAGGCTGAGGTTTCCTATGATGAAAGTTGAATCATATTGCACTGTGGCTGGTGAGATGATGTCTGAGAACTGTGGTTCAGCTTCTAGCCACATTCCAGGAGGGCTGTAGAATAGTATGCAGCAGATGGGACGTTGGCAAGAGTCACTGTTTATGTTTACCATTAATAGTTCTAGAGAGGTAAGAGTTAAAGATTCCATGATTTTGATATGAAAGGATGATTTGTGCAGTATTGCCAGTCTGTTGCCCCTGCGACCAATTCTTGACAGATTCAGATAATCCTGAATCTTAGGAGCAGAAATTGATAACCATCTATCCATGAAGAGCCACGTACAATCAATAATAAACAATCTTTCTTTGTGATGAGAAAGATAAAATCAATCAGAAAATGCTACAAAATAGAGGCTTTCTGAATTTTAGTGCAATTATCCATCCAATATCAATTACTTAAATGTTAATGTAGTCTAATGGGCAGAGTAGCTGTAATCAGGGGTCATCTTGCATTGGTATCCATTTTCCAGTTAGAAAGAGGAAGCCGGGTTGTAATTCATGAAGCAGATTTTTTATAATTTCAGTCTTGTTGACCACTGATCTTGCATTAATATATCCACATGGGATTGAGGCGAGTATGATTTCACTATTGTAGGTGGATGGGAATCTTATTAGGCTGTGGTCCAACCAACGTTGGGATTACCCATTGTATGTGGTCTGCGGAATTTATCATAGGGTGACTCCATGGTGGGACTGTGTGCTCTGAGGGGATATCTGATCTGCTGTTGGAATGGGCGGTGTAGGCACTGGTTTGTTTGGTGCTGATCATTAGGCAAAGAATTGTTATGAGGTACCAACTTATTTTGGTTAGTCATTATAAAAGATTGAGTTGGTGTAATATAGTTTACTTAGCGAGTTATCAGAAAAATCTTCATGGACTCTACATCATACAAAATATGGGCAGTCCGATTAATTTTCAATCTGAAAAAATTGGATCACGTCACACCTTATTACCAAAGACTAAATTGGTTACCAGTCGAGGCCAGAGTCAGATTTAAGTTTGGTTGTATAAGCTAAAAAGTTTTACATGGTTTATAATAATAATAATAATAACTTTATTTTTGTATATCACAGCAGTTCAGAGTGGTTTACAGAGGAAGAGACTGTGCACATACAGCTATGTTACAGAAAAGACTTTCAAGTTACATTAGCAAGTCGAGAGTAGTCAGGTACATCCGGAGGCATATCAGAGATACAACAAGGCAGGAAGGGAGTCAGAGAAATTTATCAAAGAGATAGGTTTTAATTGATTTCCTGAAGGTTTGGTAGGAGGGTGCATTTGAAATGAGGGTGGTTAGACATTTATTCCATTTGCCTGCTTGGAATGACAGAGATCTATCAAGGAATCGCTTGTAGATACAGCCCTTCAAGGATGAGAAGGCAAATAGATAGGTACTATGTGTGCAGGTGGTGCCTGGAAATTCAAAACGGTGTGACAGGTAGATTGGGGATGAACCTGTTAGGGTTTTGAAGCAGAGGCAGGCAAACTTGAAGATGACCCTTGCTGTCCTTCGAGCATGCAGTGTAGTTTTCTGTAATACGGGCTTACATGATCCGATTTTTTGAGGCCATAAATGAGATGGATGGTGGCATTCTGAATGACTCTCAAACGTTTGATGGTTTTCTTAAGGATCCCAAGTATATGATATTGCAGTAATCTAAGATGTTTAAGATTAGAGATTGAACCAGCAGTCTAAAAGAGAGGAAGTCAAAATAGTGTTTGATGGTGCAAAGTTTCCAAAGGATGCAAAAGCATTTTTTAAACCTGAGCATTAGTATGGTCTTCAAGAGTCAGGCAATCGGTCCAGGATGACTCCAAGGATTTTGATAGTAGAATTGATTGGGTAATTTAACCCTTTTAATTTCAAAGAGGTATTAATTAGCTTGTAGTTAGGACTTGCCAAGAAAATCTTGTTTTTTTCTGGGTTCAGTTTTAATTTGAATTGTGTAGTCCATTGTTCTAGTGAGGACAGATGAGGTGAGTTGTTCTGTCTCTTGTGTCAGTGAGGTTATGGGAATGATAATTGTGATGTCATCTGCGTATATATACGATTTCAATTTTAAGTCAGATAACATATGACCCAATGATGCCATGTAGACGTTGAATAGAGAAGGGGAGAGAGGGGAGCCCTGTGAAACTCCGCAGGGATTATACCAAGATTGGGAGAGGGTTGCATAACAGTGAACCTGGTAAGTGCGGTTTTTTAAGAAGCCTGTAAACCAGTTTAGTACCTGTCCAGAAATGCCAATAGAATCGAGGCATCTAAGCAGAATGTCATGTTCAACAAAGTCAAAGGCACTGCTCAAGTCGAACTGAAGTACCAGTGTGCTTTTTCCCAGGGAAAACAAATGGAAGAGGTAATCAGTCAGTGAAGCTAAGACAATTTCCGTACTGTAATTTGTGCGAAAACCAGACTGAGAGTCGTGTAGAATGTAGAACTTCTCTAATATTTCATGAGATCAAGGTTAACGAGACCTTCCAATTAGTTTGAGGAAAAATGGTTATGTTGGCAATGGGTCTGTAGTTGGCAGCCGAGGAGATTGGCTCCTTGGAGTTTTAATAATAGGAGTTACAAGGATATGGCCGAGTTCAACTGGAAAGTAGCCAGTGGACAAACATAGAGAAACCCAGTTGAAGAGTTCAGCTTTGAATAGGAAGGGGGCTGATTTCATGATAGACGGTGGGTAGTTGTCCAATAGGCAATTGGTTTTTGCATATTTAGAGTAGAGCTTGAGAAATTGGTTCCAATCTGGAATTTCTAAGTGCTTCTAGGTCATGTCAGCAATTGAACCTTCATTTTCTAAAGCAGGTTGGTTGATTATTGGGTCTATGCTAGTAGCTACAAGAGACGATTTCAAGTTGTGAATTTTAGTGGTGAAGTAGTCGGCTAGGTTTGCAGCAGAGGGTGGGAGATCTGTGTTAGAACGTTTATATAAATCAATATCAAACAGAGAATTGACTATTCTGAAAAGTTCTTTGCTATTCAGCGAAGGAGAATTAATTGTTTGGGAATAATGTTTACAACGCTTTTCTTTAATCAATTCTTTTATACTCTTTAACTTTTAGTCGCCAGATGAATCTGTCCTTATCTTTCCCTGATTTATACCATGTTCTTTCCAATTTGCGTACTTCTCGTTTTAAAGCTAATAGTATCAGCATCAAACCAGCTGTCCTGATGGACGATGTGTTTTTTTTTACATAGTTTCAATGGTGCAATATTGTTTAGAACCTGATCACTGAAATTTTTCCATTCTAGGATGAAATTTGGATCTAAGTCAGAATTGGATATTAAGTTATAGTGTGACCAAAATTCTACTGGGCTCAATTGTCCTCTTGTCCAAATCATTTTCTCTTTGAGACTGATCCTTGGTTTCCTTTTGGATTGTTTTTTGATCCAGCCTAATTCAAAATTACATAGAAGGTGGTCCGACCAAGGGGCGTTAGCCCAGGTTTCACCTTTAAAACTTACACTGGGGGTAGTTGGAACATTGGAAAGAAATGTAATCAAATCTAAGTGGTGACCTTTCTTATGGGTTTTAGTCGGAGGTGGCTTGGAAAGCCTAGGGATGTGAGGAAGGAGAGTAGATCTACTACGTTGGAATTCTCTTCCTGCTCGAGGTTGTAAATTAACGTCACTGGCTACAAGGTTGTAGGCGCCGGCTACCAAGTTTGTAAGGAGGAATTCGCAGAGGTCTTCTTTTGCTAGGTTCCATTTGTTAGGGGCATATAAAATATTGTAACGATCAAATTATCTTTTTTTCAGTCCTCTTTGGATATTTTGCAAGTGTGAATTTCCAGATATTGGTTAGTTTAGAGTCTAGTATTGAAACTCAAAATGATCTCGGAGAATTATTGCTAAACCACCACCTCTTTTTGAGTTTCTTGATAGAGGAATAATTTTTGTAATCTAAAGGTAGTATATCACCTATGATAGCATCCTGATCAGAAATTAGCCATGTTTCGGTTAGAAGTAAAATATCTAGGTGGGGTTTCTTCCAGCCAGTCTTTGACTAATTGGGCTTTGTTCCTAACCGAGCTGATGTTCAGATATGCTCCCGAAATAATGTACTGTTCTGAAGAGTTGAGGGCTCAGCACATTGTAAGGATTTTAGGAATCGTTTCTTTGTGCGATGGTCTAGAGGAGTGGTGGGTGGCATTAACCACAGAGATTGGGAAAGGTCCCGTTTCCATGCAATCATGAAGGACATGGGGGGGTGGGGGGGGAGTAATTTTTCAGGCACGGTGATTCTATCCCATGTTAAGTAGGTTGGGATTGGTTCAAATGCTAAGGCTCTTGAAACCCAACCTCTCATACCTAGCAAGTAGAGAAGGAGAAAGGCTATAAACTTTCCTGTAGAGTCAGTCATGTTGGCCCCGGGATTAAAAAGAAAGATTTAAATAGAATGAAACTAAAACCTACCGATCGAAGGGGGTGGAGCAGGCTGGCCGGACATGCAAATATTAAAATTGTCTGGAATCAAGTTAAATTGGCTAAACATGCAAGTACTTATTATCTTAACCAGACATGCAAATACTTATCAGATTATCCAGACTTAGGTTATTCAGTCATGCAGATACTTAGGTTGTCCGGTCATGCAAATACTTATCAGATTGGCAAGTTAGGGCAGGCACCGGCAATAGGCTTCCACACCTGTTGGTGGGCCACGCAGGGCGGAACCTGGCAGCTGGGTGGAGGGTGCTGTGGTGGAAGCTTCTTTTGCTCTGCTCTGTCGCTTTGCAAAGGCGTGCGCTAAGGCACGCGCCTTTGCCTTGCACCTTAGCTGGGGCGCCGAATGGCTGTGCGCCGTTAATTCAGCTGGAATTTAAACTGTTCCCGGCAGGCCTGGGATGGGCAGAGCGGGCTCTTACGCCCGGCGGGGCCGGGGCCGGAACGAGGCTCCGAAGCTGAGCCAGTTTTTTTGTTGCTGGCGTTGCCGGTGAGTTTCACCCTCTGCAGTTCAGGCTCTGATGCTGAGCCGTCCAGCAACTGCCAACGTCGGGGCTGGTGTGGGCGACTTTCCCATCTCTGCAAGATTCAAATTCACTCCCGGCAGGCCTGGGATAGGCAGAGCATCTGATTCTCTGTGGGATAATTTTCTATTCATTAATTCACAACGCCCAAGACATAATTGTAAGTTGTTTGCTTTTCCATTGGTAAAGGGTCATTTAAACAAGAGCTATTTTCAACGACTCCTATCTTTTCAGGCAGCTTTTTTGTGATAAAGAATTTGTAAATCTGTTAGTTAGCTCTGTCTCTTACCAGCAGTTTAGGAAATTATTGAAAACCTACTTATTTAAGAAATTTTTATAATTTCTAGGTCATTTGTTTTTATTGTCACTGTTCAATTTTCTTTTGTAAACTGCAAAGAACTCTTAAGGTAGTGCGGTATATAAATACATTTTTATTTGAGCGAATTCACATTAGAAGATTAGTGCCCTATAGCAGGTAGGTTAGATGCTGTGATTATCTCTGAGTAGGCTTATGCTAAGTGGTTGGCTCCCTGTAGTCTATGTGATTAATTGCTATAATTGTGTCCGAGTGTGCACCATGAGTGACATCAGTTGGAAATGACACTTGGGGAGATTTTGGTCAGGGTGGGTTATGGGTCACCATTAGCCGTGCTGGATGGTGTCTGCAGGTGGAATGCAAGGCCTCCTTTGAAGGAATGATGGATGTGGTAGTAAGGTTACCTTGAATTAGTAGAATAGTTATACAGTAGTGAATTGTACATTGGTCTCTATGTATAGGGTAAGAGTGAATCTGTGATAAGTGGGGTAATGAGAGGTTTGGAAGCAGAAGACTCAATGAAGATTTTCCTTAGGCAGAATCAGCTGGAGAGTTGAGAGTAATGCATAGTAGTATAAATATGAGTCTAGGGGTGGGTTAGATGAGAGGGATTAAGCCACAGCAGATGTGTATAGTTGCAGCTGTGGAAAACTATTTTTAAAGTCACTAGAAGTTTGAGATCTGGTGTTTGTAACAATTACTTGGAGAACAGAAGGTGTGAAATAGGAGAGGGAAATGATACCTGGGATGCAGTTGGTCTAAGTCAGTGGTTCTTAACCTGGGTTCGACCGAACCCCAGGGGTTCGGTGAGTCAGTCTCGCGGGTTCGGCGGAGGTCAAAACACACCTCCGACTCATATAGCGCTTCAGTCACGTTCAATCATCTATCAGTTATTCAGTGATTTTGATCAAGACTGATCGTGTACTCGGTTTCTTGATCTATCAATCTGTAACTAACGCCTTATATACATCAATCAATTCCTGATCAAAATTTGTGATTTAACTGATAGATGATTGAACGTGACCGAAGTGCTTATGATTCGTGATGATATGCCCCGCTTGTCCATAATTGGCTGCAGGTGATCACGCAACATTGCTTGGCCTATCTGTGCTGCAGGGGATTTGATGCGCACAGTAGTTGAATTGTAACTATTGTGATGGTATGTCGTGTGATACCTATCTTAATATTTTAATCCCTTACTAACTACGTCGAGCAAAATACGAAAGTGGTCGGACGAATATGTACAATATGGATTCACATGTATAACGGAACGTGATGGGAGTCAGCGTCCTAATTGCATGATTTGCAATGCCAAGTTGAGTAATACTAGTCTAGCTCCGGCAAAACTAAGGAACACTTCCTTAAGCTGCATGGAGATGGAAAATACAAGAACACAACGCTCGCTGAATTCAAGGTGAAGAGAGCAAGATTCGATGAAAAGGCTACTCTGCCTGTTCTCGGCTTTGTACCCATCAACAAACCGATCCTCACAGCATCGTACGAAGTTGCTTACCTGATCGCAAAGCAGGGCAAACCACACACCATTGGTGAAACACTCATAAAACCAGCTGTGTTGAAGATGGTGAATATCATGCTGGAAAAGCGGCTGAAGTTCAGTTATCTGAAATTCCTCTTTCAAATGACATCATCAGCAACAGAATAGAGGACATGAGCAAAGACATCTTGGCTCAAGTAGTTGCAGATCTGATTTTAAGCCCGGCAAAATTCAACCTTCAATTCGACGAGACATAAGATGTTTCCAATCTAAGCCAGCTTGCAGTATTCGTGCGCTATGTGAAAGACGACATGATAAAGGAAGATTTTTTATTTTGTAAGCCTCTTACAACAACAACTAAGGCAACTGATGTGAAGAAACTTGTGGATGACTTCTTCAAAGACAACAATCTTTTGTGGGATATGGTTTCTGCAGCTTGTTCGGACAGAGCTCCAGCCATGCTCGGAAGAAAGTCCGGTTTTGGTGCGCTAGTGAATGCCGATGCACCACACATCATTGTTACGCATTGCATTCTGCACAGGCATGCGATGGCAACAAAAACCTTGCCTCCAAAACTGGCAGAAGTTTTAAAAATTGTTGTGGAATGCGTGAACTATGTGCGAAATAATGCTCTGAAGCACCGCATCTTCAAGGAGCTGTGTAAAGAAATGGGATCTGAATTCGAGGTACTTCTGTAACATTCTAACGTTCGGTGGTTATCCCGGGGGCAGGTGCTGAATTGTGTTTTTGCCATGCGTGTGGAATTAGCTCTGTTTTTGCAAGAGCAGCAACATTGTCATGCAGATTACTTCAAAAATTCTGAGTTCATTCTCATTTTAGCGTACATGGCTGACATCTTTGCAGCTCTCAATCATCTCAATAAGCAGATGCAGGGTGGTGGAGTCAACATCATCGAAGCGGAAGAAAACCTGAAAGCTTTTCAAAAAAAGCTACCATTATGGAAACAACGAACAGAAAATGATAACTTCGCAAACTTTCCCCTGCTAGACAACTGTGTAAGTAAGATCGAAGATGTATCTGGAATCGGAGACATTTCTGTACCCGCAGAACTGAAGCAAACTATTGCCACGCACTTAGATGAGCTTGCAAAGTCTCTCGATGGATACTTCCCTACAAGAGAGTCATATCCAGCATGGGTGAGACAGCCGTTCACGTTTAGTGTTGAGACAACAGATGTCAATGATGAATACCTCGATGAAATCATTGAAATTCAGCAGAGCCAGGTTCAACAGCAACTCTTCAGAACAACAACGCTCTCAACGTTTTGCTGTCAACAATTGGTAACGTACCCTGTTATTGCTAAGAAAGCTCTGGAAATTTTCATACCGTTTGTTACAACATATCTTTGCGAGCAATCCTTTTCGAGGATGCTGGACATAAAAACGAAGAAAAGGAACAGACTTTGTTGCGAAAATGACATGAGAGTGGCACTTGCCAAGGTAAAGCCGTGCATTTCTGAACTGGTCTCTGAGAGGCAACAGCAGAAGTCACACTGATTTGCAGTAAATTTCATTATTATGTTATTATTATTCAAAATATAGGAGAACTTTTTTGTTTTCAAAATTGATATTATTTTTTTCCCTCACTGTATACCTATGTTTTGAATTTGTAAAAATCATATTTTATTTTTCCAATAAAGGGTTCGGTGAACACGCATATGAAACTGGTGGGGTTCAGTACCTCCAACAAGGTTAAGAACCACCGGTCTAAGTGGATCAGGGAAGGAAGGTGGATGTGATGGAGAGGTTGCTTTGAAATAGAATTAATAAGATCACATGGTAAAAGGTTAGATAGTTGGAGTCTGAATTCGTGCTTTTCATTTGTCAGAGCAGCCACCAACAATGGCTCTTGGAAATGTAGCTCCAAATGAAGCAAATTCCAATAGAGTTGTAACTTTGTAAGTCTAAGTGCTTTGAAAACGCACCTTGTAATCAGATTATCATCTGAAAATTTAGTTACTCTCCAGAGTAACTAAAAAGGATGGACAAAGTTCATAATGGATATACATTAAGCTACAGAAAAATAAAGACTTTCCTTTGATCGTGTTTAAATTAATAGAGGAAGATAGCACATGAACTTTGTATTTTCAAGAATGTGCATATTATTTTAGTCTATATCTACACCATTCTCAATTGCACAGCAAGCAATGCAGGTAATAGTGCCACATTATTAAAAACCAAAAACAAACACACACACACACACACACAGAAAACATGAAGTTCAAAACAACATTCCAATAGCCACTAATGACATATTTTATTGCTTAATAGAAGAATAGGTTCTTACTTGGATAATCTTTCTGTTAAAGGACATAGGAGTTTGTATTCTATGTAAATATCCTCCGGTTGTGAGCTGCTTGCAAAAGGATATCAATCACATCTTTCAGCTCCTCCTCCTTCACAAGTGACATTGGTCACTTCAGTTTGTATCAAACCAATTGATATCTACTCTAACAGAAGAAAGCGGAGGAGGGGCATGGGAAACTTCCCTAAAAACAACAGTACTTTTCTGTTCTGCTCTGTAACTCATGAAAAAGAACAATAATTAGCATGAACTAATATCACTAGTGCACCAACAAACCACCCTGCTGTGTGCAACTAACACAAACATATATGGAGCTCAGGAATTCAACAAACTCATTGCTTACTACTTTATTAGCCATATGATTACATAGTCACCCAACTTACAGAAAAACTCCACTTCTGGATTTGCCCGAGGCAGTAAGCAGGCATATGGAAAATTGACAGGGTAGGCTGTACAGACTCCTATGTCCTTTAACAGAAAGATGATTATCCAGGTGTGACAGAGTAAGGGGTTCTCACTCACTAGTGTCACCATCTCACTGTGGAACAGAGGGCGCTGGCCCAAGACTGGAGAACTACAGGTCCCAGAAAAAACTGAGTCTCTGCAGCTCAGTGCAGAGGCACACTGGGAGACTGATGTAATACTGAGTCAAAAGAATGGGGCTCAATCAGAAAGAAGGATAAATACCCTAGCAGGGAGTTAATCAGGGAGGTCCAAGACAGACTTCCCAGCTTTCCCTAGATGTGGGCTAAGGCAGAAGCCCTTGGAAGCTGAATACTGCCTCTGAAGCTGAGGGAAACAGAATGGTTTGCTATCTGGCAGAGGTAAGCCACAGCTATATATTATATGTAAGGCACACAATAAAAAAGAAAGCATTCTGTTCATAAGAAAAAGTGTTGCGTTATGTGTGCTAACTGCTCTTAGTAAGCCAGGCCAGCCTGTCCATTAAGATACTCTGCTACACCAGGTAAGAACCTAATCTTCCATTCTGTTACAAGGACATAGGAGTCTGTACTCTAGGTGACGTACCAAAGCAGTGACAGAATCCTAGGCTGAGACTGATTAGCATGCCCTCAAAACCAAGGATCCAGGGGGGTCGTGTGATGCAGCTTGCCTGATCAGTTGCAGGTGAGGAGAGCTCTGCTCCCGCCCCGGTGAAATCGGCTGTTTAATCTTGCAATATTTATCTTTTGGGGCGATCCCCCCACCCCCAGAGCTGTGGCAGACTGCCTGATCTTTTTGGCAGAGGTTGAAGAGTGGCGAGGCCCTGGGCATGCCCTTCAATGCAGCTAAACCGGCCTGTGAAAAGCTCCAGTCACCCTAGACCAAGAAGGCGGTGGAGCCTGCGTCTTTCACCATTCCAGCGGGTGACTGGATCCAAGAGATCACACTCTCAGTATCTGCAGCTCTGGCAGAGTGCCTTAACAAACTGCAATCGACAGTAGATGAGGTCAACGAGAAGATTGATTCCCAGAGCCGGTAGATCGCAGAGGTAGAACAGTGGGTCTCGGCATCAGAGGACATGTGCACTGCTTTGGAGGCACAGGTTAACAGAGCTGCGCAAGCAGGGAGCGGAGATGCAGGACCAGCTGGAGGAGTATGAGAACCGCAGCAGGCGTAACAATTTGCACCTCGTTGGCCTCCCTGAGACTGTTAAAGACTCGGAGCTATACGATATCTTTGGTTCCTGGCTGCCGGAGAAGCTCGGTTTAGTGGGCTCTGGCCCTCGCTTTGAGTGTGAAAGGGCCCACCGGATTGGTATGAGGGTCGTGGATGGTAAAAGGACGTGCGTGGCTATAGCCCGCATCAGCTGCTGAAGAGACAAAGAGGCACTCCTTAAAGTGTTTCGGCGCACTGGGGCGTTGGAATATGAGGGTCTAGGGTACTCTATTTAATGATATTCAGTCCGGGTGGCAGCCCAGCAGAAATTGATGTCGCCCTTCTGCACTGAGCTTCATAATCGGGGGTGCAGTTTCCCCTGGCTTTTCCAGCATGTCTCCGGGTCCGGCAGCAGATCGGCAAAATGAAGCTCCTCAGCACTGTGGAAGAGGCAAGAGCCTAACTGGCTAAACTACCTGCTTGATCCTTTTTCTTTCTTCCAAGGCCAGACTGTATCACCGACCGCTAACTTGTTCTGCGTCCCGAGAGGGTCTTGGACCGGCAGGCCGGGGCTGTGGTCATCTGTGATGTGGCTGCAGGGTCCCCTTGGGCAGACTCTGATTCTGCTGCACGGCCCTGATTCAGAGTGCCTGGTAACCCTTTTCCTCATCCCCAAGGCCAGACTATATTACCGATCACTGGCGCTTTGACTGCGCAAGGTTGTTCTGTGTCCCGAGTGGTTCCCTGGATCCTTCTGTGCTGTGGCTGAGAGGCCCCTTGGGCAGACTTTGCACCTGCTGCCTGGGTCCAGATTCAGAGTGCCTGGACTAGTGCTCGCTATGGCAGGCATTCATTTATCCTGCCGCTGCTGAACTTGTTTATCTATGCAGAGGCCTGCTAACATGACACCGCATTGAGGTTTCTTTCCCGTTCTGGTTGTGTTTTGCTTACTCTTCTTGTTACCTGAGCTCCTGCACCTGTGGGGACCTGTGTTTGGGGTGTCTGGTTGTTTTATTTTCTGCTATGCTCTTTGGGGAGAAGGGTGGGAGGGATGGGGGGGAGCAGGGGTGTTCTCTGGGCTTGCTGCGGGGATGGATTTTGGGCTGTGTGAAGGGCACACCCGGGGGACTTGGGGCATTGGATGGGGCTTGGGAGGGTGGAGGGGGGATTTTTCAGGGTGTATGAATAGGGATATGCTTGTGATAGGGCTGGTGTTTGGAGTACAGGTGTATGTGTGTGTGTGTGTGGTGGTGGTGGGTTCTATGTCTATGTTCTGAATGCCTACTTCTCTTGCACAGCTCTGGGGCCCAGCTGGGGGTGTCTGATAATGGTGCTTTGTTATATGATTTCTCTCTATTTAGGGAGGAGTATGGCTGAATTGAAAGTAACCACACATAATATGGATGGTATTAAGTCCCCGGTGAAGAGATCTAGAGTTTTATCCACTTTTCGTAAATTGGACACTGATATCGCTTACCTACAATAAACCCAACTCTCTCAGTTGAAGCATGCTAAACTTAAGCGCAGTTGGGTGGGGGAGGTATATTCATCAGCTTTTGGGGGCCGACAGAGAGGGGTTGCCATTCTCCTGCACAAGAGCCTACATCCTTCCATCTCCATAAACAAATTCAAGATAAAGAGGGGTGTTTTTGTGATGGTGCTGGGTGAGCTGTGGGGCCTTAAGCTATTGCTGTGCAACCTGTATGCTTCCCAATGTTATTGTCATAAATTTTTCTCCTCTGTCCTTGCCACATCTCTCAACACATTGAGTATCATTTGGTTTTGGATGGGGACCTCAATATCACCGCAAATCCAGGGGTGGATTGTAAGCTGACCCGGGCGCGAACCCAGGATCATGACAATCGAGGGGTGGGTTTCTTGACTCAGCACTTGGACTTGGTAGATGTCTGGCGCACCGCCTGCACCCTTATAACACTGATTTCACCTTTCACTCCCACGCTTATAAGGTCTATGCTCGGCTAGACTACATCCTTCTGGATAAGTGCCTGTTTTCTATGGCCATTAGATCTGAAATATATGAGAGCACAATTTCTGACCATGCACAAGTGGGACTCCGGTTGAATATAGCCCCCATTTGCAGGACTTTCTCCTAGAAAATGCCTCCCCACTTATATCACGACCCGGACTTCCGTACCTTCTTGAGAATGTATTGGGTAGACTATAAACTTACGAATGATACGTCAGATGTGGGTCCCGTCACCTTCTGGTATGCCTCCAAGGCAGTCCTCCATGGGCACATTATGCGTACCTCGGTCAACAAAAAAAAACCCGTAGAGGGGGATCTTCTGCGGTTGTCTGGGAGACTTCATGATCTTCGAAGATCCCATATTATTCTTAACAAATGTACGGAACGCTCTTTGTATTATCAGTTTTATTGATATGGGGGGACGGGGGGCAACCTGGGAAATTGTTGGCCAACCTGATTTGACCGCATAAAAAAATGACAGGCTATCCCTTCCATTAAGGATACTAGGGGCATACACCATGTGGGGGAGCATAATATAGCTGTTGCAATTTTGTTCAATATTATCAGTCTCTGTATGGGCGTCGGCCTCTGGACAGGGAAGCTCTGAACACTTTTTTTGCAGACCTGGGGCTGTCCCAGTTGACAAGAGGACTAGGTGGCGATCTTGAATGCGCCTCTTATGTCAGATGAAATGTCCACCATGATTGGCTCCCTAACCATTGCCAAGGAACCAGGCCCGGACGGGCTTTGGCCACAAATTTTATCAGATGCTACGGGACCTGGTGGCAGGTCCGCTTAGTCACATGTGTAATGCTGTAGCGGGAGATGATGGCCGCTTTCTGAGAAATTGGCGCACATTGTTGCTTGCTGCCAAAAACCGGGGAAGGATCCTGAAATTGGTGGGCTCCTTCCATACCCATCTCCCTCTTGGACCAGGATATTAAGTTATTAGCTATGACAATGGCGCGGTGTCTCATCATTTCCTGCCGGCACTGATTCACCCAGATCAGTGGGATTTGTGCCTGATCAATACGCCCTCGATGAATCTGATGAAAGTTTTGGGGGCTATTCATGAACATAGGGATAGGGGGGGGGGGGGGCAGTCTTCAGTAGTGGGATTAGACATGGAGAAAGCCTTTGATAATGTTTCCTGGAGTATTTATTTTGAGTTTTGCAGGGTTATGGTTTTATAGGGTTTTTTCTGGCTTGGATTAATGCACTGTACACGTATCCAGGCTCGGCTGCCCATCAATGAAGGACTGACTGGTGTGTTTGGGCTACAGCGGGGGACCAGGCAGGGCTGCTCCTCTCTCCCTTGCTGTTTTTATTGGCTATTGAGCCTTTGGCTCTTAAGATACAACAGGCCCCTAGAGTATAGGGTATTAGAGTCGGGAATGGAAAATCAGCTTGTTCGCGGACATCTTATTGTATTTGGATCAGGCTCCCACTCACCCTGAGAGAGGCGTTGGCGATTATGAAGGATTTGGGGGCCCTTCAGGTCTGCAGGTTAATTGTAGTAAGTCTGAGCTTTTGTTACTGGCTGGGGGCCCTGCGGAAACATGGCATACTCTGCTCCCTATCCTGCCTTTGGCTGCCCCGGTCCATTACTTGAGTATCTATTTGAGTACCAACCCTACCACATTTTATTCTATGAACATACTTCGACACCTTATTGGGAAACTGTGCCAAGCATGGCAGGATCTTCCACTGGGTCCTGCTGGGGCATGTGGCATTGGTAAAAATGGTCATGCTTCCTAAATTATTTTACCCCCTTCAGACGGTGCCGATCTGGCTCCGTTGCCAGGATGAACTGCGCTTTAAATCTTTAATTTCTCGGTTCATTTGGAGGTCTAAGGCTCCCCAGGTGGCTCTAGCCAAGCTGACCTTGGCTAAGGGAGCTAGCGGACTCAATGTTCCAGATTTACAGTTGTACAATGTGGCCACCCTTATATGCGATGGATTCATGAAGGCTATACAGGATGTGATTGCTATTTTCCCTCCGGGTGGGCTGAGGGTTGGAGCCACCCCTTCCGGTTCTTCAACTTACTGCACTCCCAGCCGGATCATGCTGCTCGCTCAGGGGGGCTGTTCTTGTTTTCTGTTGCCTTTTAGGCAGGCCTGGCAACTGGTGGTGTCGTTGACAGGGTTTACCGACTGCGGAATCTCCATATTATGCTACTCGAGGGTAATACGGGGTTTCCTATCCGTTTGGGGCGCGTGATGGGTGTTCCGGGAGTGGGGCGCAGTGAGGCTACAGTCACATGGCACAGCTGCTTGACCTCTGGAGGCTTCTTTTCCTTACATTTCAACAGGTCCTGACAAAGTGGGGTGTTACCCCATACAGTTCTCTTTTCCTTCCTTCAGCTTTGACACTACTAGACCACTACCCTCCAGGGCCTTGTGAGGGAGGTTGGGACACTCTGGATCAGATCTTTGCAGCTACTCCACCTGTACTCAATTGGTTGTCCCACATGTATGGTGCTTGCAGCTCCTCTTCCCGGGTTCCTTGGATGAGCAAATGCGGGAGGCATTGGGAGATGGATCTGTGGCAGAGCATTATTGACCCACAATTCCTGGACCGTTTCCTCCGGACCTTTAGAATCTTTTCTTCTCTAAGTCAGGCAGACTATCAAGAACTGCAGTATAAAATCCTGCACCACGCTCACATCATCTGGCATTGGGGGGAGGGGGAGGGCAGCTTGGATTGTGGGATAGAGATCTCTATATTAAGTGTAAATGTAAGCTCGGTACTTACATCCACTCGTTCCTCAAGTGCACTGAGCTTACCCTTTGACAGAGATTTTTGGGCCTCCTTGAATCTGTCCTCCATAGGCCTGTGGAGTGGGACTATGGCACCCTCCTGTTGGGTTTCCAGGGCTCTCTGTAGGTGCAGGGTTTTTCCCCTCCCCAATGTAGATTTATGTACAATGTCCTCCTGGAGGCCAAAAAATTGATCCTGACATACTGGGTTTCTGAGGATTCTCCCACCCACTTCTCAATGGTGGACCAAGCTAAGAGAGATGGCTCAAGTTGAGATTTGTTCCTATGATAACTCCCACAGACTGGACATGAGATATTTTGCGACTTTGTGTGTGTGTGTAGAGGGGGGGGGGGGGGTGGTAGGCTAGCTGGGTCTCCTTACCGCTTAATTGCTCCTGACCGCGGGCACTACTTTAGCTCTCCTGGAATGCCCGCTTGTGGCACCAATGCTTCCTTACCTGTACTCCAAAGAGGTGAGGGACTTATATGGGAGGTCTGTTTGACAGGTGCTTGTGTTGGATGTTGTATGCCAGATGTTTGTCTGTTGTGTGGACTGGGGTGTATGGGATTGCTGTTGGTTTGTTTGAGAGTTGTTGGGTTTCTCAATGAAAAATACTATGGCTGTTGGTCTAGCTTGGAACCGCCCTTAGGTCCTGGATGGTGGGGAACTGAGAGATTGGCTCGCTGTTTGTATTTTGCTGGACTCTGGTCTCCCCCTGCTGGACTTGCTATCTGGGGAAGTTTGGCTCTATTAGACACTTCATAGTTACTTGTGTTCTTCCTGTATTGTTCTTTTGCTGCCTGTGTTTCCCTGGTCCTGGACAATTTGCCATTTTCAATAAAAAAATATATTTAAAAAAAACCGAAAAACCAAGGATACAAAAGCGGTATCCTCCAGAGCTGCCACTTCCACTTTGTAGAAGGTATGGAGAATAGACCAAGTAGCTGCTCTATAGATCTCTTTGGGCGACACTGCCCTGATCTCTGCCCTGAAAGCTGCCACACTTCTAGTCGAATGAGCATTGAGAAAAATAGGCAGCTGATGAGGAGTAAACTAGAATACTACCCCATTGACTGCAAGAGAATTGGTTTTTGTGGCGTCTGTGCTGTGACTGTAATAGGCGTGAAAGAGGAGTATTTGGACTTTGGAGGAGGGTGCGGTATGCCCAGTAAACCGCGACAGACCCTGCCGAAGGAGTAGAGGAGTAAACTCAGCTGTGGATATTGAGATCCTACCGGGTCTAGCTGGGGGAGGAGAGGAGCGTGGCCTGTAGCTGGCGTCCCTGCTTGGAGAGTGAGCAGTGAGGGAGGTTACCCCTCTCTAGGGACGGATTCATCAGGAGCCTGTTGGGGGCAAAGAGGAGAGCCTACGGATGGTGGAAGGTCCATTTTGCATCCTGTGACTGAAGGACTGGAGGGGGAATTGTTTCCCGCAGTGCCTTTTGCCACGAGCATTGAAGCTGTGAAGGACAGCGCATATACAGCGGAAAGGTGCATTATATATTTGCCTGTTTTCTGGCAAGCCAGGTTGAGGGTGCGGTAGAAGTAACTATTCCGCGGTGTTTTTGCTGCAGACCTGAGTTGCGGATGAGGGTGTTTCTTCCCTTGGTGGATTTTTGGAGGGCCCTGCTGAGAGTGGTGAGGAAAATAGTGGTGAAGGTGTGGACTGAGCCTTAGAAGATTGTTGTATAGGAGGAGAACATGGTAGCCTCTTAGCCCTCCCTGAGAAGTAACGAGGAGTGGAGATGAAGACATGAATGGGACCAGAAATCCTCAGCTAATCCTTGCAATAGCCCACTGGCAGAGACGGCCCCCTTCAAAAACAGCAGGATTGGAGGCCTGAAGGTTAGGAATTCTATCTTTAATAGTATAAGGAAGTATCTCAGATAAGGAGAGTTTTCATATGCTGTAAATTGTGGAAGTTATTATGATAATGACAAGTGAATAGAGTTTGAAGATAACTAATTAACAGAGCTTTCAATAAGATTAGTTCCAGGAAATGATAGGGGACTGCTTCCTAGAACAAATGGTGGGAGAGTCGACGAGAGGAGACGCCACCTTGGACTTGGTCCTAAATGGCATTACTGGTCAGACAAAAGAAGTAGAAGTCACAGTTCCGCTTGGGACGAGCGATCACAACATGATCAACTTTAAATTAGACATCGAGAAAGGGAAACGTACCAAAACCTTAACCACGACTTCCAACTTTAAAAAAGGAAGATATGATAGCATGATGGTAAAAAAACGGCTCAAGAAAAGGATGGATAAAATCAGAACGGTTGATCAGGCATGGTCCCTACTAAAAAAATACTATCACAAAAGCACAAAACCTCTACATTCCACAGATAACCAAAGGACAGGAAAATAAAGGCAAAAGAGAACCGGCATGGCATTACTAGAGAGGTGAGGGAATGCCATAAAATGAAAGAAGGACTCCTTTAAAGAATGTAAATTGTCCGAAAACAACCGAAGCTCGGAACAAACACAAGGATGAGCAGAAGAAATGTCACAAGGCGGTGAGGGATGCCAAAAAGGACTACGAGGAAAAAATAGCGCAAGAGGCCAAGAACTTCAAGCCCTTCTTTATATACATAAAAGGAAAAAAACCCACAAAAGAGGAGGTGGGACCGTTGGATGACCAGGGTAGAAAAGGGTTCATCAAGGAAGACAAATTGCTGACAAACTAAATTCCTTCTTTACATCTGTCTTTACGAAGGAGAACACCGCAACAATACCAGAAGTAGTGAAAGTGTTCAAAGGAATAATAGAGGACAGCCTCACCACAGTAGAAGTGGACTTGGACCAGATATACTACCAGATTGACAAACTTAAAGGTGACAAAACCCTAGACCTGATGGAATTCACCCGAGAGTCTTAAAAGAACTGAAGGTTGAAATCGGAGAGCTATTGCAAAAACTTGCCAATCTGTCAATTAGAACTGGTCAGATTACCGGATGATTGGAAGACAGCGAACATCACGCCAATTTTCAAAAAAGGATTAAGAGAAGAACCGGGCAACTACAGACCTGTTGAAACACTGATTAAAGATAGCATAGTCTGGCACTTGGACACAAATGACCTGATGGAAGCCAGTCAAACATGGCTTCAGGAAAGGGGAAATCATGTTTAGACGAATTTACTTCAATTTTTTGAGACCGTGAACAAACAAATTGATAGTGGAGGGACCGGTGGACATAATATACTTGGACTTCCAGAAAGTGTTCGACAAGGTTCCACATGAAAGACTTCTCAGGAAACTACAAAGCCATGGAATAGAGGGAGATATACTAAGATGGATAGGCAAATGCCTGGAGAATAGAAAGCAGAGAGTGGGCATAAATGGGAAGTTCTCAGACTGGGAGAAAGTGGCTAGCGGTTTGCCCCAGGGCTTGGTACTTGGGCCCATCTTATTTAATATTTTCATCAATGACCTAGAAGAAAGAACATCCAGTGAGATCATCAAGTTTGCAGACGACACAAAGCTATGTCTGGCAATCAGATCAGGAACTCCAGAGTGACTTGTGTCAGTTAGATACATGGGCGGAGAAATGGCAGATGAAGTTTAATGTGGAAAGTGCAAAGTAATGCATTTAGACAATAAGAACAAGGAATACGAGTATAGAATGTCAGGTGCAAATCTGGGTAAGGAGCGAACATGAAAAGGACCTGGGTTGTACTGATAGATAGGACCCTGAAACCGTCAGCACAATGCACGGCGGCAGCAAAGAAAGCAAATAGAATGTTGGGCATGATAAAGAAAGGAATCGCAAGTAGATCGGAGAAAGTTATAATGCCGCTTTATAGGGCAATGGTCAGACCACACTTGGAATACTGTGTCCAACATTGGTCTCCCAACCTAAAGAAGGATATAAAACTGCTGGAGAGGGTGCAGAGACAAGCAACTAAGCAAATAAATGGTATGGAGAACTTGGAATATGAGGAACGACTTAAGAAACTGGGACTGTTCTCCCTTGAGAAGAGGAGACTGCGATGGGATATGATTGAGACTTTCAAAATACTGAAAGGCATCGACAAAATAGAGCAGGAAAAAAATTATTTACAATGTCCAATGTGACACGGACAAGAGGACATGGACTGAAGCCTAAGGGGGGGACAAGTCCAGGACAAAATATCAGGAAGTTCTGCTTCACGCAGTGAGTGGTGGACACCTGGAATGCTCTCCCAGAGGAGGTTATTGCGGAATCCACCGTTCTAGGATTCAAAAGCAAATTAGATGCACAGCTCCCGCATGTGCAGATCACCGGACTCGATGGACCGTAGGTCTGATCCGGAGATGGCAGTTCTTATGATAAGAAATCCTGTAACCAATATATAAAAAATAGTATCTGTACCTTGAACAAAATATTTTGGAACATGATATACTATATCCTTATATCAAACTAACAATAAGAACAGAAAGCCATAAGACCGATACTGGTCTATAACCCAAGCAGGTAGGGAAATAATTAGTGAAATCAGCTTTAATCTGGAAAAAGATCATTGATTTAGTCATACTGCAAAATCTAGTCTCTTTACTTATTTCGAATTGAGTTAATTTTGGAAATCTGGCTAATAAAAAAACAAGACCTGATCTTAAAATGTTTGCTTATCGCAGCACAGAAGATGTAGTGGAAAATTGTTCCAAAAACAAAATTCAACACAAGAAGAAGTCGAGCCAAATATACTTGGAAAAAAGAAACATTAGAGACAGTAGATTCCCCTCCAGTAGATTCAGTATCATATAATAATAAAATGCTAAGCGCGCATGCTTAGCATTTATTATTATACTCTTGCCGATGTGTTCCCTGAGATCTGATCTGTCGGGATGTGGCCACAAGAGTGCGCATGCGCGCTTACCAGGGGAGGGGAAGTGGATGGTCGAGGCCCTGGCTGTTATAAATTGCTATCAGGGGGAGCAGAAAAGAAGTCCTGCTGGAGAGGGGAAGAGGTGCTGATGGACATGGGGGGGTAAGAAAAAGGAAGGGAGGCATACTGCTGGACAGGGGGAGCAGGAAAGAGGTGCTGCTGGCCTAGGGTGCGGTAAAAACAAAGGGAGGAGGGCTGCTGCTGGATAAGGGGAGCAGTGAAGGGGGATGGCACAAGGGAGGGTAAAAGGAAGGGAGAATGAACAGGGGGTGGTGCTGGACAGCCGAGGAAAAAGAAATAAAGAAAGACAGGAAGACAGAAAATAGCCTAAAGAGAGAGTGAGAAAGGAATAGACAGACACACACACATATATTCTAGCACCCGTTAATGTAACGGGCTATAAGACTAGTTAGCCAATAAAGGGGATTTACAACAGTGGATGGCTGATTTTACTAGCAGTATTCACTTCAGATATTAAAGTAAATATTGATAGTTTACATAAAAAAATGGATGATACGACTCAGAATCTCAAGGAATTTGAAGAACAGGTTATTTTACATGAACAGGAGATATCTGAAATCCAAAAACATTGTAAACAAGTAGATCTATGAATAGAGGAATTACTCCTCATTGTTGAAGATGGAGAAAAAGGGCACGGCAAAATAATTTGAGATTCTGTGGAATTCCTGAATCAGAAGATCTTAAAGACCCAACGATCATGATACAATCCCTATGCCATAGGTTTCTCCAAACAGAAAATCCAGAAGCAGACTTGCCAACTATAGGTTTTGAACGGATACATTGAGCTCTGGGGGCCATGTAAATTAGAGAGACCAAGGGATATAATAGTATGTTTCTTAAGATATCCACAGAAAGAGTGCTACAAGCAGCATGGAAAATTGGTCATCTGATGTGGGAATAATGTAAAAGTGGAACTTTTTGCAGATATTTCTTCAGCGACCCTGAAACGATGACGAGATTGCCATAAAGTAATTAAATGCTTGCAACAAAATAACATTCATTATAAATGGCACTATCCATTTGGCATTTCTTTAATGCTGGAAGGCAAGCAACATAAAGCTACGTCGGCGTTAGAGGATCAACAACTACTTACACAGGCTAAACTTTGGCCAAATGAGGGAGAAAATCAGCAAAAGGAGTCATCACAATCTTCATCCATAGGATAGTCAAGCCACAGATGGCATAGAGTGGATCAAAAAAGGAGATTACAGAGACAATTGGAATAAAAGTGTTTATTTTAATAGTGAACAATAAAGAATAGTAGTAGAAATGGGGTAGACAATAAGTAAAGCTGTAGAGAACTGGATTATGGTCAACTTTCTTTGAACCCAATGTTTGGAAATAGATCTGGCTCCTGGTCTTATCGACTGGCAACTGGATCTGGGTCCAGAGTCAAGGGACGAGGGAGATATGGATGGGTTGGGGAGGGGGGAGAGGGATAAATTGGTTTTATTAGGGGGAATTCGATGGGTTTGGGCAGAAGGGATGGTGAGATAAGGAGACCTGGGAAGAAAAAAATTGTAAGATCTGTAAGGATAGGAAAGTTAAAGATGATAAATTGAAAAGGTTATTAAAGAATGAATGGAAGTAAGATAAGATTGGGAAGTTTGAATGTAAATGGACTTAATATACCTCATAAATGTCAATTGTTTTTAAAGAAGATAAGAAGGTAGAATTACGATATTTGTATTGTACAAGAAATGCATTTACAAAAAAATAGGTGAAAAGATTATGCATTTTAAAGTTTATCCGACGTGAGTCTGGGCTTCTAATAAGAAGGAGAAAAAGAAAGCAGGGGTGGGATTTTTTTTGATAAAAAATTGAAAGTTCTCACAAAGGCTAAGTGGAAGGACGATGAAGGGAGATGGATTATATGGGTGGTGGAACTGAATGGGGAAAAGGTGACTTTGGTGAACTTCTATGCCCCTAACATCAACCAAGGGAAATTTTTTGAAGAACTCTTGAGTATAATTTTGCAAAAACAAGAAGGAATATTATTGGTGGGAGGGGATTTTAATTTGGTTTTAGATTCCTGTTGGGATTCAACGAGTAATAAAGGTAATAGAACTAAAAAAAAGATAGGAAACATTTAAAAAAATTCCTGTAAGTATTAAATTTATTAGATGGACGTCGGACTCTACATACATTAGGAAGAGACTATATTTATTACTCTCCCCCACATAAAGTCTATTCCCACATAGAAATGATTTAGCTGGATAAAACTTTGGGAGGTAAATTAATAGATGCAAAAATAGAGGAATATGGGTGGACCTAATATGGGGATACTCTAAGACTGGGACACGATACTGGAAATTAAATGATACTCTATTAAAAGACCCTAAGGTGGTTCAGAAGATAGAACAGACTATCAGAAACTTTTGGATAATAATAGTATTGACCACTACTCACCCATTACTATCTGGGAATCTTTAAAAACTGTTTTACGGGAGGAGTTGATATCTTTAGCTTCTTATAAGAAAAAGACTAGAGAGAGGAAAAAAAATTGAGAGAAAAATTGATGAGACTGGCAATACACATAAGAAGGGACTGGGGGAGGTAGCAGCTTAGGACCCAAATAAAAAAGACCCGTATGGCTCTGGGAAACATGGAAGATGAAGTCATCCAATTTAATCTAAACCGCCTTAGACTTAAACATTATGAATTGGGAAATCGGGCAGGGAAGCTATTAACACACCATATTAAGGTACAACAACTGCAAGGTAACATTATGGGGTTCATAATAAAAAAAAAAGTCTAAATAGTGTCCTAAATGGCTACTTGGACGATCAAAAAGCCTGATCGTCCAAGTACCCATAACCAAAGCTGGTATTTAGACGTATCTAAAAACAGCTTAGGCCTTTCCCCTGCCTCTAGACGCAGAGAGAGAAAAGAGGCGTGCTTAGAGGAGGGGAAAGGGAGGGCAGTGGATGGGAGGTGGGCCGACCTACACCTAGGTGTACAACAGGTATAACCAAAACATTTGACAGGTTGCCTAGTCGGCACTTAGACCTTTTTGACTTAGATGAAGTCAAACCAGGTCTAAGTGCCGAAAAAGGGGCCGCTGAGCTGATGGCCGCTGGCGCGATCAGTTCAGCGGCCTGGCAACCTACCACCACGGCAGGAGAGATGCCTCATCTCCCCTATCACGATGCGATCACCCCTCAACCCGAACTACCGCGACCCGCGGCAGGAGAGATGCCCAATCTCTCCTGCCGCGGGTTGCGGCAGTTCAGGTACAGGAGTGATCGCATTGCGGCAGGGGAGATGGCCAATCTCTCCTGCCGCGATACATCACCCCCCCCCGACGATATCAGGGCAAGAGGGAGCCCAAGCCCTTGTGTCCCGGTGATCGTGCCCCCCCCCCCCCCCCCCCCCGCCAAGCACTAGCAGGCCAGGAGGGAGCCCAAGCCCTCCTGGCCCGGCGACTACCCCTCCGACACGAAGGGGCCAGGAGGGAGCCCAAGCCCTCCTGGCCCTGGCGATCCTCTACCCCCCACCCCCCACTAAAATACGGGCAGGAGGGATCCCAGGCCCTCCTGCCCTCGACACAACCCCCCTCCCCCCAACGACCCCCCCCCCCAGACCTCCCGATCGGCCCCCCCGCCGACCTGCGCCCCCCCCGGCCGACCCCACGACTCCTCCCACCCCCCCTTCCCCGTACCTGTTAAGTTGGTCAGAGGGACGGGTGCCAAGCCCGCCTATCCGGCAGGCCAGCTGGGTCCAGAATGGGGCCGGATTGGCCCAGGTGGCAGAAACCCCGCCCACAGGTGGGGCCTGAGGCACCTGGGCCAATCAGAATAGGCCTGGGAGCCTTAGGTCCCTCCTGTGGGTGGGGCCTTAGGCACATGGGCCCAACCCGGTGGAGACTCAGAGGAGACATAATAGAGACCTACAAGATCATGAAGGGCATAGAGAGAGTAGAGAGGGACAGATTCTTCAAACTTTCAGAATATAAAAGAACAAGAGGGCATTTGGAAAAGTTGAAAGAGGACAGATTCAAAACAAATGCTAGGAAGTTTTTCTTTACCCAGCGTGTGGTGGACACCTGGAATGCGCTTCCAGAGGACGTAATAGGGCAGAACACGGTACTGGGGTTCAAGAAAGGATTGGACAATTTTCTGCTGGGAAAAGGGATAGAGGGGTATAGATAGAGGGCTACTGCACAGGTCCTGGACCTGTTGGGCCACCGCGTGGGCGGACTGCTGGGCACGATGGACCTCAGGTCTGACCCAGTGGAGGCATTGCTTATGTTCTTATGGCTCCATTCACCCACATTTGAACTTCAGAAAGGGATAAGGCAGGGGTGTCTGTTGTCCACATTGATCTTTGTACTGATGATCGAGCCCTTGGCACATAAAATCAGACAATCTCAACCGATGAAAGGTATGAGGGTAGCTGGTGAAGAACAAAAACTATCCCTGTTTGCTGATGACATTTTGGCTATTTTTGAGGCTTCAGAGATGTCTTTGATTGCCCTTAAAGATGCTTTGGGTGAATATGGTCCACTGTCAGGATTTAAGGCTAATTTATATAAGATGGAAGTGATGAATATATCAGCATCTTCAGAAAAGCTTAAGTAACTGCAGAAATCAGTGTCTTTGAGATGGGTAAAAGGACCTATTCGCTACCTAGGAATAATATTGGGAGCAGATTGGACACTCTTGTTTCAGCAGAATTATATATCATTGGTAACGGATATCCAGAGGGATTTAGAAAGGTGGAAGTGTTTAAGATGATGACCCTTCCCAGATTTTTTGTATCTATTTCAAGTATTACCATTAAAAATTCTAAAACTGTACTTTTGAAAGTGGAATAATATGATAATGAGATTTATTTGGGGAGGAAAAAAGCCAAGGGTCGGAAGATATGCAATGTATAAGTTTAAGGCGGAAGGAAGATTAGGTTTACTTTCTTTGAAAAATAATTATACGGCTCAACTGAGAGCGATAGTTGAATGGCATTTGAACTAAACTAAACTTTAAGTTTATATACCGCATCCTCTCCACGGAAATGGAGCTCGGCATGGTTTACAAGAACTTAAAATATAAGAAGAGAAAGGAAAATTACCTAAATTATGGGTAAGGGTAGAATAGAGGGTATTAGGGATTTGAAATATCTACCATGGGTTTGGAGGGATAAAGAAATAATGAATAAAAGTAATCCTTTTAGTAGATGTTCTATGGGAATATGGAAAAGTGTGAGGAAAAAACTTTTAGGAAAAGAAAAAAGTATTTTTTACTCTCCTATACTTTATGCGCAAGGAAGGGAGGGGGGAATTTTTAAAAAGTGGGAGGTAAAAGGACTTGGATGTTTTAAAAAAAATAAGAATTGCTGCTGCTGGGTCAGATCAGTGGTTCATCGTGCCCAGCAGTCCACTCACGCGGTGGCCCCCAGGTCAAAGACCAGTGCTCTAAATGAGTCCAGCCTCACCTGCATACGTTCCAGTTTAGCAGGAACTTATCCAACTTTGTCTTGAATCCCTGGAGGGTGTTTTCCCCTATAACAGACTCCGGAAAAGCTTTCCAGTTTTCTACCACTCTCTGGGTGAAGAACTTCCTTACGTTTGTAAGGAATCTATCCCCTTTCAACTTTAGAGAGTGCCCTCTCGTTCTCCCTACCTTGGAGAGGGTGAACAATCTGTCTTTATCTGCTAAGTCTATTCCCTTCAGTATTTTGAATGTTTCGATCATGTCCCCTCTCAGTCTCCTCTTTTAAGGGAGAAGAGGTCCAGTTTCTCCAATCTCTCACTGTAGGACAACTCTTCCAGCCACTTACTGTACTTTCCTTTTATGTTTTACCTTTTCTATAAAAATTGTAGTTCTTCCCCACTTCCCTATTGTTTGCATAGGTCCGTACATCTGTGTTTTTGTGGGTTTTTTTAATATATACTTGGATTCTCTTCTAGTACCCCCTGTTTGTATCTGTTTTTATAATGATGTATATTTCTTTTTTAATGTATTACTACATTGTAAAGCGCTTAGATATTTGATTAAGCGGTCTAAAAAATCTTTTAATAAACTTGAAACCTTGAAGGAGAGGTTAAAGCATTCGTAGATCTCCAGGATCAATATCAATTCGAAGCAAGAGATCTTTTCCCCTATTTACAGGTGAAAAATTATATTATGACATGTAAAGGGACAGAAAAATAAGGCCTAAGGAAATCTGAATTTGAAAAGGGTTTGGGGAGCCCAATTGCTAAAGGGTGCATCTCCTGTGTATATAAAATTATACATGAGGATAAGAATATGAAAACATCTTATATGAAAGCATGGGAAAAAGATTTGGGGAAGAAATGGTCAACTGACGAATGAGGATTGATTGTATCCCATCTCTTTCATATAGCTAGAGCAGCTGCTCTGGTGGAAAATTCTATTAAACTCCGGTTCTAATTAGTAAATGTACTAAGGAGAAAAATGATCTTTGTTGGAAGGGATGTGGGGAAAGAGGTACATTCTATCATATGTGTTGGGAATGTCAAAAGATCCAGAAATATTGGGAGCAAGTATTTTGTTATGCGAGTAAATTAATCCAGATTCCTATTGATATGAGTACTGACAAGGCATTGTTGGGAATCGGAGTAGATGGTCTATCATCCTCTCAACTTAAACTCATGGACTTGACATTCATAGCTGCTCGACTAACATTAGCCCAGCAATGGCGTACCCCAAATATACCCACTATAAGAGATATGAGAGATCGCTTAGGAATGGTATGTGAAAAATATAGATTGTCGGCCCTTTTATCAAATCAATGAGCGAAGTTTACAGATATATGGGAAAAATATATTGAATTGTAAAAAAAAGATTTTTGAAAGATCTAAGTTGTTTATTATTCTATCCTTATGAAAAGAGATACCAGGCCTCCTGAAGGGGGGTGGCAAGAGATGGTGGTGGTTTTTATTTTTAACGTTTGAAGGCTAAGATGTATTATTTCAAAATGTATTCATCTATGAATTATGCTATTTATGTTAATGTAATCTATATTGTGCATTGAGATTATTGCAATTTTTTGGGTAAAATTATTAAAATAAAGAATTATATAAAAAGAGAGAGAAATAGGCAGCTGTTTGCCACAGGCAAAATACGTTGACAAAATTATGATACGAATCTATCTGGCAATAGATGTTTTGGAAGCTGGTCTGCCTCGTCTTGACTAATTAGTTAGAACAGACTAGATGGGCCATTTGGCCTTTATCTGCCGTCATGTTTCTATGTAACAAAAAGACGGTCAGAAAGACAAAAGTTATTGGTCCGCTCTAAATAGTTAAGTAAAACTAAACTAAACCTTGGGTTTGTATACCGCACCATCTCCATAGTTGTGGAGCTCGGCACGGTTTACAGGATTTGTAATGAGGAAGGAACTCCAAGGAAGGGCTAGAAGAAGATCAGAGGAGAGGAGAATGTTAGAGGGCTAGGATGTCAGAGGAGGGGGGAGTGGTTTTAGAGAAAAGCCAGGTTTTCAGCTGTTTACGGAAGGGTTGGAGAGCACTCAGGTTTCGAAGGGGGGAGGTAAGGTTGTTCCAGAGCTCGATGAATCTGTACATCTCTCTGTACATCTAGTTTCTACAATGTCTTATCCTGATTGGTTGAACTTGTTGCCTGAAAAGTAGGTAGACGGACCTCTTAGTTGACGTGAAATGCTGAAACAATTTTTGGTAGAAAAGAAGGTACCATGTGGAGGACAATTCCTGCCTCTATGATTCTAAGGTATGGTTCTCTGCATGAGAGTGCCTGTAATTCTGAGACCCTTCTCACTGAGACTATTGCCACCAGAAACACTGTCTTCACCGTAAGATCCAGAAGGTATGCCTCTTGAAGGGGCTCTTACGGGGGGCTTACTAAGTCTCTTACGTACAATGTTAAGATTCCATATTGGAAAAGGTTGGCATAATGAAGGCCGCAATCTAAGTGCCCCCTTCAAAATCTGGTCACATCTAGATGAACTGCCAGTAAAACCTTTCCTACTCAAGCTTGGAAGCATGAGAGGCCTGCCACTCAGCCTTAGTACACAAAGGATATTTGGATGTAATTATTTCTACTCCGAGCTAAAATGCCTTTGACTGTTGTGGTCTACACTAGAGAGCTGCACGGGAATGGGGATGACGGGAATCCCGCAGGACCCGTGGGGATCCCATGGGTATGCCCCCTAGGGTCGCGGGGATCCTGTGGGGATGCCTCCAAGGGTCACAGGGTTCCTGCGGGGTTGGATGCGAGGCTCGTCTTCTCCCTACCTGCCCTGCCGCAGCATACAGCCAATCGGAACGGAAGCCTTCCACGATGTCAGCGCTGATGTCGTAGGGAGGGCTTAAGCAAAGCCCTCCCTCCCTCCGACGTCTGCGCTGATATCGGGAAGACTTCCGTTCCGATCGGCTGTGTGCTGCGATCGGCAGTGGCGTACCAAGGGGGGGCAGGGAGGACAGTCCACACCGGGTGCAGCCATAGGGGGAGGGGGTGCACAGCTGGCCAGGTCCCCTTACCTTTGTGGCGCTTCCTCCGACTGACCGACCGACAACAGGCCTGGTCCAACAAACCTCCCTGCCCTGTAGCCGCGAATCTAAATTACTTTCTTACAGCAGCTTCAATACTCCAGCTGCTGTAAGAAGGTAATTTAGATTCGCGGCTACAGGGCAGGGAGGTTTGTCGGACCGGGCCTGTTCTGTTGTCAGTCGGGCGGGGAAGCACCACAAAGGTAAGGGGCAGGGAGGGAGAAAGGGAGGAAAGGTGGAGTGGAGAGGAAAAGATGCTTAAGGTAAAACTGAGAGGGGGAGAAGGATGTTGAAAGCACTGGGGAAAACAAAAGGGTGGAGAAGGACGCTAAAAAGACATGGAGAAGACGGGGGGTGGAGAAGGACGCTGAAAGGACATGGGGAAGTCAGAGGGGGAGAAGGACGCTGAAAGGACATGGGGAAGACGGGGGGGAGAAGGACGCTGAAAGGACATGGGGAGAAGGACACTGAAAGCACATGGGGAAGACAGAGGGGGGGAGAAGGACGCTGACAGGACATGGGGAAGATGGGGGGGGAGAAGGACGCTGAAAGGAAATGGGGAAGAGAGAGAGGGGAGAAGACGCTGGCAGGGAAGAAGACAGAGATGCCAGACTATGGGGGGAGCGGAGGGAAGAATATGGGTGCCAGACCAATTTGGAAGGGGGGAGAAAGGGAGAGGCACAGTAACAGAGCAAATGGAAGACGCAGAGAGAAGAGAGATAGTGGATGGAAGGAATTGAATGAGAACATGAGGAAAGCAGAAACTAGGCAACAAAGGTAGGAAAAAAATTATATTTCTTTTTTTTTTTTGCTTTAGGACATAAGTCCAGAGTTCATACCCAAAATGAAACAGCCCCCTTAGTTCATCACTGGAAGCTGCTTAAACATAATATTAAAGATCTTAAATGGCGAATTATTGATTCTGTTGAAATCGGGTGGGAGAGAGGAAACATTATGCGCACCTTGAACTTAAAGGAATTAAGGTGGATGTATGAACTGCAAGGTATGCAACCAGAGGGGCTGAATGAGACAAGTGACTGGCTTACTTTAGCTGAATAATGGGGTTAGACTTTGCCGGTTTGTGTATTTTTACTGAGGGAGAATCCATTGTTAAACAGCGCTGTTCAAGTCTAAAGGGTGTGATGCCTTGATTGGGTAGCCTCTGGATGACATCATGGGGACTATATCAGGCAGTTGAGTAATGCCGCGGCCATCTTTAGACTGTTGGCTTGGTGTTTCTAAGCTAGATAAACATGGAAGTAATGTAGCTGGTAAGAATTAGATATCACCATTTTAGTGGTACTACTAATGGTTTTAAACTAATTATATGTATTGTGCTTTTTAATTCATAGCACTGGCACTTTTCCCATCCTGAAGAAGATCCGAAACGCGTTGGTGGGGTGCAGTGTATCAGTGACATGAACTAAACTAAGCTAAATAGCTATTTGGATATGATTACGGATTGCTAACAAAATTGAAAACAATAAGTAAAACTATGAAAAATATGAAAATAATGTGCAGGAAGAGAATTTTTACTCTATTTATTTAATTAAATTATCAACAGAATATTGAAGTACCAGTGAGGAAGATAGATGTATAAGAGCTATAAAAGACAAAAAACAAGATAATAAAGAAAAAAGAAAAACCAGTAGTAATAATCTTAATAGCACTCGGTGGGTGAGCCGGTGAAGAGTGATTCCACGCGGCACTGTATCAGGCTGGTGGTGGTAAACTGAGACTCCCCATGTTTTGTGGAATGATATAGCTAACTAAGATATAGATTTTGACAAGTTGTTTATATTTTTGAGTGCCTGTGTTTAGTGTGAGTGCTCAATTGCCATGGCTGTAAGACCAAAGAAATCTGGGTTCTCATGTGACTTGGACTATGACTGATTATCCCCATATCAATTGGTAGCTTGATGCATCTGTCCTGTTGGAGCCTTACCAACTGGGCCACAGTGGAAACATTTAAAGCAGCCTCTCTCTCCAGCCAGGGTTGAACCAACGTGTCCAACCCTGCGCTTCCTGGTTTGACTCTTCAGCTCTATTAGTGAGTTGCTTTCGTGTTTTTGGCAGAAGCCATAAAAGTCCATTGCTGGATGTTCCCAGTGTTGCACAATGAAGTTGAACACTCTTCAAGACAGTGACCATTCTCCTGGATCTAGTATATGCTGACTGAGAAAGTCAGCCTGCACATTCTCCACTCGCTGCTTCATGAGCTTCTGAGAGCGCCTGAAGATGAACTTCTGCCCACCTGAACAACCTCTAAGCTTCAAGATGTAATGGAGCTCTCTTGTTGGCTCCTTGTCTGTTCACATATGCTATCACGGTAGCACTGCCTGAGAGTACTCCGACTGCCTTGCCTTCCTGACCTTTTTCCAACACCCTTAATACTAGCCAAATGGTTCACAATTCCAGATGATTTATGGACCATTTTCTCTGATGGAGAGACCATTGGCCCTGCACTGAATGCCTGCTGTAATGAGCCCCCCAGCCTACCAGCTGGCATCGGTTATGAGGATCACTCATGAGGGGATTCAGAGAGGAACATCCCTAGATAAGGCGTCTACTCGGAGCCAGCAGCGCAAGCTGCTCCTCACTTCCACTGTCCAGAAAAGCTGTATTTGGAGGGAATGATGCTGCAGGGACCACCGGGTGAAGAGGGAATCCTTTAGGGGATGCATAAGCGCTCTAGCCCAAGGATCCACTTCCAGGGTGGCTACCATCAAGCCCAGGAAATGAAGGTAATGCCAAGTGGTAGGGTTTTGCATCACTAGGAGATCTGCAATCTGCTTCCTGAGCTTCTGTTTACATGGCTCAGGAAGAAAATCATGGCCCTTCACCATGTCCAAACAGACAAGGATCTATGGGGGTTGAGGTCGCAGTCAGTGCCTCTCATCTTTCCAAAAGGGATCCAACCCCCACAGATCCTCATCCCAAAACAGGAGTGAAAAATGCAGCCAGCTCCCTGAAGCCCAAAGGGACTAACACAGGAACTCCACAGCCTGCACTTAAGCCTCTGAAGACAAGCTAGCTCCCAGGGGAACAGTCCCCGAGCTTCAGAAGTGCACAAAACAGGCTTGTCCAGCAGGTACACCTGGAGGTTGCCATGCGAGCTACATACCACCAATGCGGAATCTGTGTCCTCTCCCAGGCATAGATACTCCAAATTGGGGACCTCTGAGTAATGAAGCCTCACAAACGGAAAAGAAATACCTGAAATTAATAAAAACCAAACAGAGCAGATAAGAACACACCTTCTCAGCTTGCTTGCAAAAGGAAAAACTGAAGCAGGCCCTATACTCCACTGGTGAAGGAGGAAGAGCTGAAAGATGTGATTGACATCCTTCTGCAAGCAGCTTGCGACCAGAGGTTATTCACCTAGTGTACAGACGCCTATGTCTTTGCTACAGAAAAGCACAGTTAACTTACCGTAACAGGTGTTATCCAGGAACAGCAGGCAGATATTCTTACATGTGGGTCACGCCATCCACAGAGCTTGGTACGGATAGTGGTAAAAGTGTATTGCCGCTAAGTTTTTTTAGAAACTTCGCGACTGCCCGCACCGTGAATGCATGAGTTTCTTCCTGCCTGACACTAGCTCACGGTACCTTAGTTCCATAAGCAAGCTAAGCCAACCAGAAGAGGTGGAAGGGATGTAAGCATATCTACCTGCTGTCCTCGGAAAACACCTGTTATGGTATGTAACTATGTTTTATCCTAGGACAAGCAGGCAACATATTCTCACAAGTGGGACTCCCTAGTTTACTGTAATGGGATGAAGGGAGAAGAAAATATATTCTGTAATACTGTTTGGCTGACACAACCATCTCGTCTGGAATAGGATTCTAGACAGTAGTGAGATGTGAATGTGTGAATTGAGGACCAAGTAGTTGCTTTGCAAATTTCTTCATTGGGAGTGGAACGTAAGAAAGCTACTGATGCTGCCATAGTTCAGACCTTGTGTGCTGTAACACGTCCCTTGAGCTGTAGCCCAGCTTGAGTATAGCCGAAGGAAATACAGGCCAGTAGTCATTTGAAAACAGTTCTCTTGGTTACAGGCTGGCCCAATCTGTTAGGATTAAAAGAGATAAACAGTTGAGGGGAAGTCCTATGTGGCTTAGTCCTTTGTATGTAGTAAGCTAAGGCATGCTTACAATCCAATGTATGAAAAACCATTTCTCCAGGATAAGAATGAGGCTTTGGGAAGAAAACTGGAAGCATAATGGATTGATTTAGGTGAAATTCCATGACTACTTTTGGAAGGAATTTAGAATGGGTCCGGAGAATCACCTTGTCATGTGTACGGTGGGTCAGACACCAATGCCTGAAGCTCACTCACTATACGGGCAGAAGTGATAGAAATTAAGATGACCACTTTCCAAGTGAGAAACTTATGAGGAATAGACACCAGTGGTTCAAATGGTGGCTTCATCAAACTGGTAAGAACTACATTCAGATCCCAGACAATTGGAGGTAGTTTGAGCGGAGGTTTGGAGTTGAATAGTCCTTTCAAAAATCTGGAAACCAGTAGATGAGTGGCCAGAGATTTATTGTTGATAGGAATATGAACAGCACTTTACATGGTTTCTTCAAAAAGGCGCTTTAAAAATTTGGAAGACTTAATTTTCTGTCACTATAGCTCTACGAAAAATTGATTCACTCTACAGAATAATATCCTATTCTGGCTTTGACAAGCCGCAAATTCAACATCAATCGTTGCTTGTAGAATCAACCCTTAAAAAAATCCAATAGCTCCAGGATTTATGCCTTTGCACCACAAGGACATGAGGGGAGGACTATAGATAAGGTTCGAGGGGAGATATGGGAAACTACAGACCGGTGAGTCTGACCTCGGTACCAGGAAAGATGGTAGAGGCGCGGATAAAGGACCGCATCATTGATCACCTTGACAGACACGGTCTGATGAGGACCAGCCAGCACAGTTTCAGCAAAGGCAGATCTTGATTGACGAACTTGCTGCACTTCTTCGAGGGAGTAAACAGGCAGATAGATAAGGGTGACCCGGCTGATATTGTATATCTGGACTTTCAGAAGGCTTTCAACAAGGTTCCGCATGAACGACTACTTCGGAAAATTGCGAGCCATGGAATCAAAGAAGAAATACTCACATGGATTAAAAACTGGCTGGAGCATAGGAAACAGAGTGGGGTGAATGGGCAATACTCAGAGTGGAAGAGCGTCACCAGTGGGGTGCCGCAGGGCTCGGTGCTTGGACCCATACTTTTCAATATCTTTATAAACGATCTGGACATAGGTACGACAAGCGAGGTGATTAAATTTGTGGACGACACAAAGTTATTCAGAGTAGGGAAGACGCAGGGAATTGCGAAGATCTACAACGTGACATAACCAGGCTCGAGGAATGGGCATCGACAAGGCAGATGAGATTCAACGTGGATAAATGTAAAGTAATGCATGTAGGTAAGAAAAATCTCAGGCAAGAGTATAGGATGTCCAAGGCGGTACTTGGAGAGATACTTGGAGAGACCTCCCAGGAAAGGGACTTAGGAGTTCTGATCGACAAGTCGATGAAGCCATCCACACAATGTGTGGCGGCGGCGGCGAAAAGGGCGAACAGAATGCTAGGAATGATTAAGAAGGGGATCACGAACAGGTTGGAGAAGGTTATCATGCCGCTGTACTGGGTCATGGTGCGCCCTCACCTGGAGTACTGCGTCCAGCACTGGTCGCCGTACATGAAGAAGGACACAGTAATACTCGAAAGGGTCCAGAGAAGAGTGACTAAGATGGCTAAGGAGTTAGAGGAGCTGCCGTACAGTGACAGATTAGAGAAACTGGGCCTCTTCTCCCTTGAACAGAGGAGATTGAGAGGGGACATGATCGAAACATTCAAGATACTGAAGGGGATAGACTTAGTAGATAAGGACAGGTTGTTCACCCTCTCCAAAGTAGGGAGAACGAGAGGGCACTCTCTAAAATTGAAAGGGGATAGATTCCGTACAAACGTAAGGAAGTTCTTCTTCACCCAGAGAGTGGTGGAAAACTGGAATGCTCTTCTGCAGGCTATCATAGGGGAAAACACCCTCCAGAGATTCAAGACAAAGTTAGACAAGTTCCTACTGAACAAGGACGTACACTGGTAAGGCTAGTCTCAGTTAGGGCACTGGTCTTTGACCAAAAGGGCCGCTGCGTGAGCGGACTGCTGGTCTGACCCAGCAGCGGCATCTCTTATGTTCTTATCTTTACCAAAATTCTATGTTAGCCAAAAGAGTTCTTAATTACAACTTCTACATGTCTCTTTACCTTAGACATCTGGCAAAGAAGTTGACTGATTTTGAACAACATATTCCCTCAGATCGTCTTTCAGCAGACTGCTCACAGTATCCTTCAAACAAGAAAGTATATGGCAAGAATGGCATTTGATACATTTGAGCATCTGCCATGTCTGTTGCTATAAATACCTACTAACTTTAAGGAGCCTTCTAATACACTTATCATTTTTTATTACAACATAACATCATTTTTATTACAACATTATAAATATTTATGATGTTGTAATTAAAAATGATAAGTGTATTAGAAGGCTCCTTAAAGTCATTGGTACCGATCTAATGAGGAATGACACGAAGATCAACAGGGTGTTGAGGGGTGTGTGAGCTCAAAGAGGATTCACGCCCTGAAGGAGACATCCTGCACTGAAGGAGAGAGTTGGCATTGACGCTTGGCCTGCATCGAGGAACTTGATGCTCTAGAGGCCTGCGACGCTTGCTGGGAAAAAGGATGGCTTCATAGCAGTCTTCCTCGATGCAGGAATGACATCTGATTTTGATGTCACCGGTACTGAAGGCTCAGATCTAACGCCAGAGTCAAGCTTCTCCTGTTGGATGCAGCAAGCCTTTAATGAGCGTTTCTGCAGTGTTCAACATGTACAGGTGTCTATCCGATGTTCAGGGCTCAAACACTTACTATGCAGGACGGTGATTGAGATACAGTGCTGACAGATAGCAGTTCTTAAAACCGCTCAATGGTTTCGACATGGACAGAAAAATTTCGGCAGCAAGGTTAAACTCAATGGTTACCGTAAAGAGAAAAAACCCACTGTGAAAGAAAACAGAGGGCCCAGCTGTTAAAATGGAAAAGAGAAAAAGAAACTTTTTTTTATAGTCCAAAGATAGTAAAATAATAAAATATAATAGAAGAAAAATATGGCAAAAGGCCAAGAAAAGTAGACATTGATGGGAAGGCAATAGTTGTCCTGGAGAGAATCCAGAAAAAAAAGCACTTTTTCGCTCCACGGAAAATGAAGAACTGAGGTACCGTGAGCCGGCGTCAGGCAGGAAGGCACTTGCTAAGTTTCTAAAAAACTTAAAAGTGGCAGTACACTTTTACCACTATCTGTACTGGGCTCTGTGGATAACATCACCCATATGTGAGAATATGCTACCTGCTTGTCCTAGCATAATAAGCTTTATGCTTCTGTACAACTATAGTCACAGTTTTAGGATTGGGTAAGAGCTCGAGTGCAATTTGCATAATTCAGTATTTACAACATTTTTAAGAAACATGCATGACGGCTAAAACATATGCACTCTAAAAACTGCAACTGCTCTAAAAACTGATACTGTTGTAAACATTTAATATACTGGACATAAACAATAACTATGAACTAGAAATTTAGAACAAGTTAATTTTGCACATGAAAAATTCTACAGATTTTCATTTTGGGAGGATATGAAGGTAAACTTTTTCTCCCAGTCTTTAAAATCTGATTGTTAGGATTCAAAGTGCACTAGAACAAGTTCTTTTGTTTTAATAAGGGGAATAATACTAACTACTCATTTTATAGTGTAAAAATCTTCATTTTGAAAGTAGACATTTTTCACCACAATGAAAATTAACACTTTTTATAAAGACTATTTACATCTATTTGTACTACATATATCTGGATTTCCTTTACAGAATGTTATCTTACCAAAATGAAGAAGGGTAGGGTAAAATCCTGACACGTAAGAAGGAAAACATGGCAAACAGGATAGGAAACAAAATCTGGAAAGAAAAGTCAAGGAGAGGAAATGTCTAGAAAAAAGATTCTGAATTTTTTTACACAAAGCAGGAAAAGAAACATTTATAAAAAGAACAAAACAGCTTCATATGTTCAGCAAGATACTACTTCCATAAATTTTCTGGGAACAGGTATATTTAAAATTTTTTTTACTGGGACTTACTTTAAGAGTTAACAGTTTACGAAAGAAGAGACATAACCCATTAATTCATGACTGCCTAGTAAGATTTATCTATAGCATTACAGTATGTACATCTGAACATAGCTTTTAACATGCTCTAAACAGGAACAGTGTGTTTAAAATTATGGCTGATGAAAAATAAATGCAAGTAAAATAATACATAAGCCAGGATTTTATTTCTCCCGCTTGTTATTTGAGCAGGAGAAATAAAATCCTGGCTTTAGGATTAGTTTGTATGATTTAACTGCCTAAAATAAATGCTGCATATATTTGATTGAGTAAAATAATACATGGCATGTTTCTATGGTCAAAAATAATAGCGAAATACCACTATATCAAACAATACACATCAGTATTGTCAAGCCTTCATCTATCAAGGCATCCTATACGGCCTCAGAAATGGAGCCTACGCACAGCAATGCAGTCACAAACTGAGACAATCCGCCTAGTAGAAATACTCCTGCTCCAATCATTGGCCTTTAAAACTATTTTTTAAGTGCTATTTTTTAGTCACTATCTATATATATATATATATAAAATCGGAGGTATGTATGTGTGTATGTATGTGTATGCGTATGTGCCGCGATCACGCAAAAACGGCTTGCCCGATTTGAACGAAACTTGGTATGCTGATACCTCACTACTATGTTCTGGGGGTCTCGCGGCCCACCTGCACACGTGGGCGGAGCTACACACAGAAAATCAGATTTCACCCATTCATGTCAATGGAAAAAATGTAAAAAGCTGCCAACGCAAAAACGGCTTGCCCGATTTGAACTAAACTTGGTATGCAGATCCCTCACTACCTGGGGTGATATGTTCTGGGGGTCTCGCGGCCCACCTGCATACGTGGGCGGAGCTACAAACAAAATCAGATTTCACCCATTCATGTCAATGGAAAAATTGTACAAAGCTGCCTAAGCAAAAACGGCTTGCCCGATTTGAACGAAACTTGCAACACATCTTCCTTTTCAGTTTAAGAGATTGCAAATTCCAGTGATACTTGCATTCTCTATCACAATCAACAAATCACAGGGACAGACTATTACATACTGTGGAGTGGATTTAAGATCCCCCTGTTTTTCCCATGGTCAACTCTATGTTGCTTGCTCAAGGGTGGGTTCACCCAAGAATTTATATGTTCTTGCTCCTGGAGGTGAAACTAAAAATGTTGTTTATTATCAAGTTTTGTGTTAGTTGTATTGTATTCATTTTGTCAAATATTTCACATTATAATTTGAATATTGTACTTTTTATAAAGCTGTAAAAAAATAATTTAATTCACCACTATAAAGTATCTTTATTTGAATCCATTTACAGTGTTATTGCTATAATTAAATACCCCTGCAACGCCGGGGCATCAGCTAGTTTTGTAATATAAACCCTACACCACTCAATATTTAAGATGTGGTTTTAAATACGTAATGCTTATTCAAAAAATCTGCATCAAATACTGTGTGTAATATCAAAATTTGAAAAACTCGACCACAAAAACTTATCTTATTTGTTTAGTAGTCTTCACTGTCGGAGTCTTAATAGTAAAATCTCAATTTATGTCCATTCGCCAACGCGGCCAGCGTTTCGCGGGAATTGCATACATCCGCTGCATCAGGGCCACCTGGACATTACCACACAGCTGTGACCGAACGCACTGATTGAGGATGTGTGTGGTAATGTCCAGGTGGCCCTGATGCAGCGGATGTATGCAATTCCCGCGAAACGCTGGCTGCGTTGGCGAATGGACATGAATTGAGATTTTACTATTAAGACTCCGACAGTGAAGACTACTAAACAAATAAGATAAGTTTTTGTGGTTGAGTTTTTCAAATTTTGATATTACACACAGTATTTGATGCAGATTTTTTGAATAAGCATTACGTATTTAAAACCACATCTTAAATATTGAGTGGTGTAGGGTTTATATTACAAAATAGTGACTAAAAAATAGCACTTAAAAAATAGTTTTAAAGGCCAATGATTGGAGCAGGAGTATTTCTACTACGCGGATTGTCTCAGTTTGTGACTGCATTGCTGTGCGTAGGCTCCATTTCTGAGGCCGTATAGGATGCCTTGATAGATGAAGGCTTGACAATACTGATGTGTATTGTTTGATATAGTGGTATTTCGCTATTATTTTTGTATTTGTGTTATATACCACTGGGTTATATTACATTATGTTTCTATGGTCAGCATAATGTTGATACATTTAAATAAAACAATGACAGAATTATTTAATTTTAAAGTAACAACATTTCTATACAGCTTCAGCCAATTACTTGGTACAAGACAATTTGCACACCTAAAAAATATGATATACTAACAGAACAAACAAAAATTATAAGAAATTAAACATTATAATGTTACAATATATGGTAAAAAATAACAGTACAAATAGTACAAAAATTACTCCTGCAACACTTACCCCTCCCCCCCTTTTACTAAACTGCGATAGCGGTTTTTAGTGCAAGGAGCCATGCTGAATGCTGCACGCTGCTCCCGACACTCATAGGAACTCATAGAAACATAGGAGCATTCAGCGCGGCTCCCTGCGCTAAAAAACGCTATCGCGGTTTAGTAAAAGGGGTTTGGTCAAAACACCAACTTTGAACTTTTTTATATATGTGATCAGTTTTCAACCTTAAATCTGATATGAGTGTTTAAGTTTGGAATGCACTAAAGAGATTAGCTAAATCAGTGTGTCACAAACTTTCTAGTTGGCGGCACACTAAATCTAGTGCCCTGGCCAGAAGGCACCCAGAAGTCGACATGATGACATCACGTGCGTGCATGATGTCATCACATCGACAGCCGTCTGGCCATGACACCGCTAGTGGAAGAATCTGGGAGGTACAGGGAGAGGAGGAGACACGCCGACCAGGAGAAGTCTCACACGCCTGCTGACTTCCTACAACACGTGCCTCTCATCTGAGAGGCACATCCTGTAGGCAGGCAGTCGGCGTGGGAGACTTCTTCGCCAGTGTGTTGCGGCACACCAGAAATCTCAGGAGGCACACAGTTTGCAATACACTGAGCTAAATTCTAAGAAAACCATAGGTATACAATGAGCTTCTTAGCACTTAAGCTAAGCTTTAGTAAAGCACCTCAGAGTTTGTAACTTTATTTTTTCTAATTAGTATAAAATTACTTTCCAAACTCTCATCCACCAGATTTAAGGTTATAAACCATTTGTTTAGATTACCCTATAACATTTGCCTGAAGTGATTGTGTTGTCTTAGATGAATTTTAACTAACTTCACGATAGTCTGGTAAAAATTGGATTACAAGTCATTGATTCAGCTACTAATGAATCTAATGCAATCTCACATATACGAATCAAAGTTTGATAGCAAAATATTTCTAAGATCACATTCATACATTTATCCTACCATATAAACTTACTGATTATACAATGTACAGAAATATGACAAATGTACTTAAAGTAATGTAAAAGTGGGCATCCAAATTGCACATGTTGGTAGAGTAACTCTGCCTCTATACAGGTGTTTCAGAATCTTTTTCTTCATTGCAGGTTAATAATAGATTCTAAGCATAAGCAGTGCCTTCACTGAGTTCTTGATGAAAGAGGGGTGCAGGCTGTCCAATATCCACAGAAGGCTAAGGAATGTTTATGGAGATGACACTACTGACAAAAGCAATGTTCACAGATGGATGAAGAAGTTTAAAGAAGTGGAAACCAGCACTGAGGACAAACCATGTGGTGGGAGACCATCAACTGCAACTACCAACACAAATCGTCAGCGAGAGGACAAATTAATTTGCACTGTCAGACAAGTCACAATCTGTGAGCTTGGGGCACAAAAGAATTATGGTCACAATGCCATACAGAAGATGGTAAAAGACTTAGGGTATTGTAAAGTGTGTGTAAAGTGGGTATCTCAGAAGTTAGCACCCGATTTGAAGGAGAGAAGGGTAGAAGTTTGCTCTGATCTGTTGGAAGCATTTGAAGTCAATGAAGACACCTTTTTTCCCAATCTGGTGACAAGGAATGAAATGTGGGCATATCTTTATGAGCAGTAAATAAAATATCAATCCATGGAATAGCATCACACATCTTCTCCAAGGCCTAAGAAGTTCAAAAGCCAGTGATTAGCACAGAAAGCCATGGTGACTGTTTTTTTGGGATGACAAGGGTGTCATTCTTCTTGATTTTCTAGAACATGGCTGTACCATGATCGCGTGGTACATTGAAAAACTCAAGAAGTTTAGAGAAGTCATTAGGAGGAAGAGAACAAGAATCTGGAAACAATCCACATTCATTTTGACAATGCATGACCACACACATCTCTGGCAACAAATCAGGAAATCTGTAAATTAGGCTGGTCAGTGGTCTCCCATCCACCATACAGCCTGGATTTGGCACCCTCTGACTCCAATCTGTTTGGTCCAATGAAGGACAGATAAGGTGAAAGTGACTGTGAAGAAGTGGGTACGACAGTGCACACCTGAATTGCTGGAAGTGTTTGAAGTTAATGAAGACACTTTTTTCCTGATCTGGTAATAGGATGAAACGTGGGTGTATTTTTATAATTCGGAAATGAAGATTTAGTCCATGGAATAGCATCACAGCTGTTCTCTAAGGCCTAAGGCTGTGTGTGTGTGTGTGTGTGTATGTATATATATATATATATATACATACACACACACACACACACAGCCTTAGGCCTTAGAGAACAGCTGTGATGCTATTCCATGGACTAAATCTTCATTTTATATATATATATATATATATATATATATATATATATATATATATACACACACACATATACTCACACACACACATATATATATATATATATATATATATATATATATATATATACATACACACACACACACACACAATGATAAATGATTTATAAATAAATACAATTCAGAAGAGGTCTGCTCACAATACTGGCAATAATGCAACTGAAACAAAAAAACTGTCAGAAAGGCATTTCAAGGTAATTTGGCAAGCAATAGGTTTTCTCAGTCTATCACAATATATTAAATTGGCTGTGCCATATCTCATGGTCTCATCAAGGAATAAGAAATGAAGTTCAACCCACTTTTGGCAAAGAAACTTAAAACATTGGTTTACATCTGCAACAGATCTTTTTCATAGATAAGATTTATCTGGAACATAAGCATGAAATTACATTTGATGGTGGTCAAGATGGAACAACTCTTTAAGAGCTCAGAACTACTTTCCTGAGAATGCACAACCTTTCCCACATATAATAGTATTTTTACATTTTGGGGCTCAACAAAAATAATTTTTGGGGAGATGGGGGGTAGGGGGAATTAGGCGCCTTATCACTCTTATGCTCTATAGCAATGTTTCTCAACTTGGATATCCACAATGAATATGTATAAACTTGATTTGCAAACACTGCCTTCATTATACACAAATTTCTTTCTTGCATATCCATTGTGGATATTCTGAAAACCTGACTGGAAAGGGGGTACTCCAGGTCCAAGTTGAGAAAAACTTGTCTATAGAAAATACCTGCAATAAGTGAGAATCAATGCTTTTTTAAATTCATAAGCAGGACTGAATAAACATATAGTTAATAACTCCTAGGTTCAGGGCTGCTCATATATCAAAGATACCTATCTTTAGCAGGTGTTTTCTGAGGACAGCAGGTATATGTTCTCCAATGTGGGTGACACCATCCACAGAACCTGATATGGACACATATCAAATGCACTGTAACTTTAAATTTTAAGGCATACATTGCATGTATGCCAGTGTCTTCACACCTGATGTCATCTAATCTACAGTTCAGTAACGAAGCTAAAAAGTCAACTAGGGGAGGTGGGTGGCTTGTGAGAATATACACCTGCTGTCCTCAGAGAACACCTGCTTCAGATAAGTATCTTTGCTTTCTCAAGGACAAGCATGTATAACATTCTCATATGTGGGCCTGCCAAGCTGCCAGGAGCATGACTCTGGAAGAAGTTCAACATTGAATATACATGAGCCTGAGGGTTGGAGGGAAAGTTGGCACTCAGGAAGTAAAAAAATTTTGCTGAATTGCTTGCCCAAACAGTCTTTTTGGCCGCTTTGCAGATGTCCTCAATAGAAGTAGCAAAGAAATGGGCTACTGAAGCTGCCATAGCCCATACATTATGAGCTATAACACGACCCTGTAGCATCAGTCCAACCTGAGTACATGTACAGGAGATACAGTCTGCTAGCCATGTGGAGATAGATCTCTTGGTCACAGCAACTCCAAGTCTGTTAGGGTCAAAAGACAAAGAGCTGGGAGGAAATTCTCTATGTTTAATCCAATCTAAGTACTATGGTAAGGAGAAATTAGGTTCTTACCTGCTAATTTTCTTTCTTTTAGACTCTCCAGACTGGTATAGCTTCACTGATGAGTAAAAGCTCAATTTGACCAGCAGGTGAAGACTGAGACCAAACTTTGGTTGTAGTATTATTAGCTGTAGCTCCCTCTAGCAAACCAGTCTGCTGAATAGCCAAGCAGAACTAAGTGCTAATATTTAACAGTAACAACACTCCGAACAGGAGTAATACACTAAACATATAGGAATACTGTTGGAAAGTGCATAGAACAAGCCCCTGTAGGATTTCTTAATTGTGAAGCTGACCATTAAGCTTGAGTCAGAGCAGGAACATCAGATAAATTGCTGAGCGGAGGGTTCAGGATATTATTCCTATCTAAAAGAAAAAATATTATCAAGCCCCTGCAGTAAAATGTCCTCACAACTCACCAGCTAGCCAGCTGAGCCATAACCATTGATTTTTTATATCCCCGGCCCTAGAAAAATACTAGAACCCGCAGAAAAAGCAAAAACTTTACGTGAAAAAAACGCAAGAACAACAGACAGAAGGGGGGTGCTATACTGGTCTGGAGAATCTAAAAGAAAGAAAATTAGCAAGTAAGAACCTAATTTCTCCTTCTTTAGCATCTTTCTGGACCGGTATAGCTTCACTGATGTGACGTACCAAAGCAGTACCCATCATGGGTGGGACCCCTGGAGGGCTGACACCAGAACATGCTCACCGAACACCGTGTCCCGACGAGCCTGAATTTCCACCCAATAGTGACGCACAAAGGAATGCAGAGAAGACTAAACTGCAGCCTTATAGATATCCACTGGAGGCACTAGAGAAGATTCAGCCCAAGACGCTGCCTGACCCCGAGTGGAATAAGCTTTGAGAAATTCCGGAACAGGTTTTGTCTTAAGATACGTGAAGCGATAGTCTCCTTAATCCTGCGTGCAATGGTAGCCTTGGAAGCACCGTCCCCCTTACAAGGATCCATCAAGAGGGCACAAAGATGACCCGACTTCCGGAACTACTGGGTCCGCTGAAAACAGCAGTGAAGGACCCTACAGACATCCAACTTGCGCAACTGCCTCTGTTTCAAGAAACCCTCCCGACTATCCAAGAGCGGGAGGACCACGATCTGGTTGACATGAACAAGCAAAACCACCTTTGGCAGAAAGGAAGGAGCAGGCCACAGCACAACCCGCTTCCTAGAAAACTTCAGGAAGGGAGGCCTACAAGAGAAAGCCTGCAATTCAGAAACTCGTCTCGCAGAAGTAATGGCCACCAGTAACACTGCCTTGAGAGTAAGATCCTTTAACGAGCAGGAACAGAAAGGAGGTACAAGAGCATAAACAGGCCCAGATTGAGATCCTGAAGGCAGAACAGGAGGCCAAATCAATTTGGCCACCTGCACAAAGCGAATCACGTCCAGGAACATCCCTGCGCTGACTGTAGAACCGAGGTGCTTTTGTGTTGACACTTGTGGCCATCGGGTCCAGGACTGGCTGACCCCAAGCCTGCACAATCAACTCGAAGGCTGCGGGACCAACTCTCCGGGATCTAGCACGTGACGACTGAGGAAGTCAGCCTTGACATTTTCCATCCTTACTATGTGGGAAGCCAACATGTCCAGAAGATGAGACTCTGCCCACACCATGAGCAGAGCTGCCTCCTGCGCCACCAGATGACTCCTGGTACCCCCCAACAATTGGCATTGTCCGAGAGAACCCAAACAGACTTGCCCGTCAACAACGGCTGGAACGTTAGCAACCAGGGCTGTGGAGTCGGAGACAATTTTGGGTACTAGAGTCGTGGGTACCAGAAATTGAGGAGTCGGAGTTAGAGAAGAAGGATTTATCAACCAACTCCACAGCCCTGGCAGGGCTTTGGAGTCGGAGTCAATTTTGCGTTCCTGGAGTCGGAGTCATGGCTACAAGAAACTGAGGAGTCGAAGTCGAAGGATTTATCTACCGACTCCACAGCCCTGTTAGCAACGCCAGCCAGATGGCCCTGGTCTCCAGAGCACTGATCAACCAAGAAGCCTCCTTATGAGACCAGCAGCCATAAGCTGAGCGACTGAGACACTGAGCTACCCAACTAAGGAGACTGGTGTCCGTGATAAGAACTGTTCACTGTGGCTGATCCAGATGTACCCTCTGCACCAGACTGGAAGACTGGAGCCACCAACAGAGACTGCGATGAACTAACCCCCGAAGAGGAATAGGGGAGGCCAACTTGTGCACCTGGGGCGACCAATACTGAAGCGGGCACATGTGAGCTCGGGCCCACCAAACCACATCCAGGGAGGCCGCCATCGACCCCAAGACCTTGCAAAAACCCTGAGCCCGAGGATACGGGGATGCCATCAGAAGGCGAATCTACGACTACAACTTAACCACGCAGGCCTCTGTCAGGAAGACCTTCCCCAAGCTGGTGTAGAAAAGAACACCAAGATACTCCAGGAACTGAGACGGAGCCAACCAGCTCTTGGACAGGTTGACTACCCACCCCAGCGACTGCAGGAATTCCATAACCCGAGCCATAACCCGGGAGCTCTCCTGAAAAGACTTTGCTCTGATCAACTAGTCGTCCAGATAAGGGTGAACCAGAATGCCCTCCTTGCACAATGCCACTGCCACGACCATCATGGTGAACGTCCGCGGAGCCATGGCCAGACCAAAGGGGAGAGCACAAAACTGGTAGTGCTGACCCAAGATCGCAAACAGTTTGCGGGTTTATCCATGCTTTGCTGATACTAGATTTCTATTTGCATTTGGAACTTGACTCTTCATGAACTTAGGTCCCATACAGATGAAGTCTAATAAAGCAGTGGAGAGCATGGACAGTATGAGAGATGCACTGTGTGTCAAGTTATGATGGAGATTCAATGTTTTGTGCACCCTAAAACCTTGCGATCTTTCACTTTAAAGAGTAATACAACATGCTTGACTGTGGGAGTGATTTATGTGATTCAATGCCCATGTGGTCTTCTGTATGTGAGCCAAATGTCCCGTGCTTTGAAGACACGTTTACTGGAGCACTGTTCATGTTTGACTACCAGATATATGGATGAACCTTTGATCACTCATTGTATTCAGTTTAAACATGACTTTATTTTCTCTGAAATGCTGTGTGTTGGAGAACTGCCTTACACCAATTAGGAGTGGAGATTAGCGACGTCTCCTACGTCAGAAGGAACAATGTTTGATAATCCATCTACAAACAGTGGAGCCTTTGGGTTTGAATGTGCGGGTAGAATGGGCTGCCTTTTTTAAATTGGCTTGCTGTTAAGACCTTGTCTATTTGCTGTGGCCTGAAGTGGGTGAAGCTTATGCAGCATTTTTTCTGTCAGCCACCGCTATCGTTTGCTATTCCCGGCGCCATTATACGTGTGAATTGTATGCTTGCAGTTACTGTTTTTCAACAGTACTACCACTTTAAAGTGGCAAAGCAAGACCCCTGACACAGCTTTGGCGAAACAAGGAAGCTCCCTGTCGGTTCCTGTGCTGATGATATCTGCTTAGCACAAAGTATATCTTATGTGTGCAATCCAGGAGATAAGGAGATACTGGCATTGCTATATTAAGAACATAAGAATAGCCTTACTGGGTCAGACCAATGGTCCATCAAGCCAAGTAGCCCATTCTCACAGTGGCCAATCCAGGTCACTAGTACCAGGCCAAAACGCAAGGAAAGCACAGTTACTTACCGTAACAGGTGTTATCCAGGGACAGCAGGCAGATATTCTTGACTGATGGGTGACGGCACCGACGGAGCCCCGGTACGGACAATTTTAGAGTGATTGCACTCTAAGAACTTAGAAAGTTTTAGTAGGCCGCACCGCGCACGCGCGAGTGCCTTCCCGCCCGACAGAGGCGCGCGGTCCCCAGTTAGGATAAGCCAGCTAAGAAGCCAACCCGGGGAGGAGGGAGGGACGCAAGAATATCTGCCTGCTGTCCCTGGATAACACCTGTTACGGTAAGTAACTGTGCTTTATCCCAGGACAAGCAGGCAGCATATTCTTGACTGATGGGTGACCTCCAAGCTAACAAAAAGAGGGATGGTGGGAAGGTTGGCCATTAGGAAAACAAATTTTGCAAAACAGATTGGCCGAAGTGTCCATCCCGTCTGGAGAAAGTGTCCAGACAATAATGAGATGTAAAAGTATGAACGGAGGACCAAGTAGCAGCCTTGCAGATTTCCTCAATAGGAGTGGAACGGAGGAAAGCTACAGATGCTGCCATAGCTCGGACTCTATGGGCCGTGACAGAACCTTCCAGTGTCAGTCCGGTCTGAGCATAACAGAATGAAATGCACGCTGCCATCCAATTAGACAGAGGAGAGGAGAAGACCAGCGTCAGGGTTCTCTGTGTTCCGGCCGGAGAGAGGAGCAGCGTCGGGCCGAACACAGCAGGGGAAGCGGCGAGACAGAAACCAGGAGGCTCGGGGAAGCGGCGAGAGTTCGCTCCGCCCACCCCCACCGCGTCAGAGGCTGCGCCGGACTCCCCCTTGAAAGGGGAGGAGTCAGCGCGGCACACGCGGCAGAGGAGAGGAGAAGACCAGCGTCAGGGTTCTCTGTGTTCCGGCCGGAGAGAGGAGCAGCGTCGGGCCGAACACAGCAGGGGAAGCGGCGAGACAGAAACCAGGAGGCTCGGGGAAGCGGCGAGAGTTCGCTCCGCCCACCCCCACCGCGTCAGAGGCTGCGCCGGACTCCCCCTTGAAAGGGGAGGAGCCAACGGCGCCCAGCCGTTCGGCGCCCGGCGACTTTGCGAAGGGCCTCAAGAAGGGCCAAGTTACTACACCAAGAACATCAAGAAAGGACTGAAAGGTAAGGAAGAAGCGGGCGCAGAAGGAACAAACAAAAACAAGCTACAGGAAGAAAAGCTAGAGCAAAGGCAGCACACAAGACAAAGGTAGAACACAGGTAGCACACACAAGAAAGGAAGCGACAAACACAGAAGGTAAGGAAGAGACAGACGCCAAAGGAACAAACCCACATATACAATCAAGGTGAAGTAGAACGGAGACAGCACACACAAAAGAGACAGCAAGGCAAGCAACATAACGAAGCAGCAGGCAAGGGACACAAGCACACACAAGGGAAGCAAGAAATGGAAGCCCAAGGAAGTCAGAAGGTGAGCTTTCCGGTCTTCTGTATCGGCTGCAATATGTATGACTACCTCCCTTCGGGGATCCAGGCATACATTTGCAATCGATGCATGGAGATGGATAGCTTGAAATATCAGGTAAGACTACTGGAAGGAACAGTGATGGAACTCGAAGACAGAATCCGAGCACAGGAGAAGATTCTAGTGGAGTACAGCCCAAACGACGATGTCAAGGAACTAGAAATGTTCATAGAGGAAGCTCATCAGCACCATGTAGAGAGTACTCAGGAAACTCAGGAAACCGATGTGAGGAGAGAAGACACCCATGCAAACACAGAAGAAACCGAAGACGAGGTAGGAGACAACCGCACACCAGGAGGAATAGTGAGACCACAGGAAGACATCGCCCCACCCAAAGAACAGGAAACAATTTCAAGAGTATCATTGGAGAAGGAAGACTGGCCCTACTCCAAGGACGTGGACCAACGCCCCCCAAGGAACTCCCGAATAAAGAAGATGGGGATCATCGTAGGCGACTCCATCATACGACATGTGGACAGCTACACCGCAGGAGGAAGAGAGGACAGAGTTGTCACCTGTCTGCCTGGAGCAAGAGTGAAGGATGTGACCAACAGGATCTCCAGGATCATAGATGGAGCAGGGGGAGAGGACACCGCTGTACTTATCCACGTGGGGACAAATGATGTGAGCGGGCGGAAGTATGACAGGGAAGAGCTGAAGGGCCAGCTCCGCTTTCTCGGAAGACAACTGAAGATCAGGGAGGTGAAGGTGGCCTTCTCCGAGATCCTCCCAGTACCAAGAGCGGATGGAAAGAGACAAGGGGAATTGCAAGTAATCAACGCCTGGATGAGACGATGGTGCGAAGAAGAAGGCTTCAACTTCGTGCGCAACTGGACGGCGTTCTGGGGAAAAAGCAAGTACTACAGAAAGGACGGACTACACCTCAACAAGGAAGGAGCAAGAGTTTTGGCAGGCAACATGAAGAAGGCAATCGAGAAGGCTTTAAACTGAAAGATAGGGGAAAGCCGACAGTTGACCACCGGTCGATGGTACGGATAGCAGGATGCCCCGACGAAGAAGCCAAGGACAACTACACCTACACAAGAGAAGACGACCTCACAGCCAATAAGGGAGAAAAAGCAGGAAGGGACAACTCAGACATAGGAGGGGACGACCACACAGCAAAAAAGGGTGATAACACAGGAGCAGTAAAGGATACCAAAATTGAAGCTACAGGGACGGCCAAGAGTAGAAGGTCCAAAAAGGTAACACGAAGAGAACTTAGATGTATGTATACAAATGCTAGAAGTCTGGGTAACAAAATGGGGGAACTAGAGACAATAGCAAGACGTGACATATTGGATATCATTGGCATAACAGAAACATGGTGGAATGAAGAAAACAAATGGGACACAGTACTACAGGGATACAAACTGTATAGAAGAGATCGAATAGGGCAGAAAGGTGGAGGTATTGCTCTATATGTTAAGGAGGGGATAGATTCTGTTGAAATGGTTAAAACAGAAAGGAAAGAGAAGCTGGAGTCACTCTGGATCAAAATTCCTGGTCAATATGGCGCAGATACGAAAATTGGCCTTTACTATCGTCCACCAGGACAGGCGGAGGAAACTGACGCAGAAATGATGGAGGAAATCAAACAAGAATGCAAGACAGGCAATGTAATTATATTGGGAGACTTCAATTTCCCAGGGATAGACTGGAAACTAGCAACCTCCAACTGCGGCAAGGAAGCCAAGTTCCTGGAGGTGCTAGGGGATTGCTTCCTGGAACAAATGGTAAAAGAGCCGACAAGAGGCAACGCCACCTTGGACTTGGTCCTAAATGGCCTCACGGGACCGATAACAGAAGTGGAAGTCATAGTTCCACTGGGAACGAGTGATCATAATGTAATCAACTTTAAACTACACATCAGGAAAGGGAAACATGCCAAAACCTTAACCACCACCTTGAACTTTAAAAAGGGTAAATACGATAGCATGAGAGCCATGGTAGAAAAACGACTCGAGGAGATGATGGACAAACTTGAAACGGTTGATCAGGCATGGACACTACTGAAAAATACTATCACAGAAGCACAAGATCTCTACATTCCGAAGATTTCCAAAGATCGGAGAACAAAGAGCAAAAGAGAACCGGCATGGCTTACCATACAGGTGAAGGAAGCCATAAAAGAAAAGAAGGACTCTTTCAAAAAATGGAAATGCATAAAGACAACCGAAGCCTGGAACAAACATAAAGATGATCAGAAGAAATGTCACAAGGCGGTGAGGAATGCAAAACAGGAATATGAGGAAAAAATAGCCCAGGAGGCCAAAAACTTCAAGCCCTTCTTTAGATACGTGAAAGGGAAAAAACCTGCAAAAGAGGCAGTGGGACCCCTGGACGACCAGGGAAGAAAAGGGTACGTCAAGGAAGATAAACAAATCGCAGACAAACTAAATTCCTTCTTTGCGTCCGTCTTTACGAAGGAGGACACCTCAACAATACCTGAAGCGGAGAAAGTGTTTGCAGGAGAAATAGAAGACAGCCTCACCACAGTTGAAGTGGACTTAGACCAGATATACTATCAGATCGACAAACTTAAAAGCGACAAATCCCCTGGACCGGATGGGATTCATCCGAGAGTCTTAAAGGAATTGAAGGTTGAAATCGGAGAGTTATTGCAAAAACTTGCAAACCTGACAATCAGAACTGGACAGATACCGGACGACTGGAGGATAGCGAACGTCACCCCAATTTTCAAAAAAGGATCGAGAGGGGAACCGGGCAACTATAGACCTGTGAGTCTTACGTCTGTCCCTGGCAAGATGGTTGAAGCACTGATCAAGGATAGCATAGTCCGGCACTTGGACGCATATGACTTAATGAAACCCAGTCAACATGGATTCAGGAAAGGGAAATCATGTTTGACTAATTTACTCCAATTTTTTGAGACCGTGAACGAGCAAATCGATAGTGGGAAGCCGGTGGACATAATATATTTGGACTTCCAGAAAGCGTTTGACAAAGTTCCACACGAAAGACTTCTCAGGAAACTACATAGCCATGGCATAGAGGGGGATATACAAAGATGGATAGGCAAATGGCTGGAAAACCGAAAGCAGAGAGTGGGCATAAATGGGAAGTTCTCCGACTGGGAGAAAGTGACTAGTGGTGTGCCCCAGGGCTCGGTACTTGGGCCGATCCTTTTTAATATTTATATCAATGACCTAGAGGAAGGAACATCCAGTGAGATCATCAAGTTTGCAGACGATACAAAACTATGCCGGGCAATCAGATCGCAGGATGATAGCGAGAAACTCCAGAGCGACTTGTGTCAGTTAGAAACATGGGCGGAGAAATGGCAGATGAAATTCAATGTGGAGAAATGCAAGGTAATGCATTTAGGCAATAAAAATAAGGAATACGAGTATACAATGTCAGGTGCAACTCTGGGGAAGAGTGAACAAGAAAAGGACCTGGGTGTGCTGATAGACAGAACCCTGAAGCCGTCGGCACAATGCGCGGCAGCGGCAAAGAAGGCAAATAGAATGTTGGGCATGATAAAGAAAGGAATCTCGAGTAGATCGGAGAAAGTTATAATGCCGCTTTATAGGGCAATGGTCAGACCACACTTGGAATACTGCGTCCAACATTGGTCTCCCTACCTAAAGAAGGATATAAAACTGCTGGAGAGGGTGCAGAGACGAGCAACAAAACTGGTGAAGGGTATGGAGAAACTGGAATACGAGGACAGACTTATAACACTAGGATTGTTCTCCCTTGAGAAAAGGAGACTGCGTGGGGATATGATCGAGACCTTCAAAATACTGAAAGGAATCGACAAAATAGAGCAGAGAAGATTATTTACATTGTCCAATTTGACACGGACTAGAGGACATGTAATGAAGCTAAGGGGGGACAGGTTCAGGACTAATGTCAGGAAGTTCTGCTTCACTCAGAGAGTGGTTGACACCTGGAATGCTCTCCCAGAGGAGATTATTGCGGAATCTACCGTCCTAGGCTTCAAGAGCAAACTAGATGCATATCTCCTTAAGAGAGGCATATAAGGATATGGTGGAATATAAATTACGCCAGGTGTACACCTGGCAGGGCCTCCGCGTGTGCGGATCGCCGGACTTGATGGACCGAAGGTCTGATCCGGAGAAGGCAGTTCTTATGTTCTTATGTTCTTACGTTTAGAAACAGGACGTCCCAATTTATTCGGATCAAAGGACAGAAAGAGTTGGGGAGATGATCTGTGGGGCTTAGTACGGTCTAAATAGTAAGCCAGAGCCCTCTTACAGTTCAAAGTATGTAGAGCCTGCTCTCCAGAATGAGAGTGAGGTTTCGGAAAGAAGACAGGCAGAACAATGGATTGGTTGAGATGGAATTCAGAGACAACCTTCGGGAGAAACTTTGGATGTGTACGCAGAACCACCTTGTCATGATGAAAGACCGTAAAAGGTGGATCCGCCACTAGTGCATGTAGCTCACTGACCCTCCTGGCAGAGGTAAGAGCAATAAGGAAAAGTACCTTCCAAGTGAGGAACTTGAAAGAAGCGGTAGCCAAGGGTTCAAATGGAGGCTTCATTAAAGCGGAAAGAACTACATTGAGATCCCAGATAACAGGAGGGGCTTTAAGAGGTGGTTTCATATTAAAAAGACCCCGCATGAACCTGGATACCAAGGGATGAGCTGAGAGGAGTTTTCCATGGATAGGCTCATGAAAAGCCGCTATAGCACTGAGATGGACTCTGATTGAAGTGGACTTGAGGCCAGAGTCTGACAACGAAAGAAGATAATCCAACAAGGTCTCCACTGCAAGGGCAGTGGGATTATAATGACGAAGAAGACACCAGGAAGAAAACCGTGCCCACTTCTGATGGTAACATTGAAGAGTGGCCGGTTTCCTGGAGGCATCCAGAATTGAACGAACAGGCTGAGACAAAAGCGTATCATGAGAAGTCAGCCCGAGAGATACCAAGCTGTCAGGTGCAGAGACTGTAGGTTGGGATGCAGAAGGGTTTCCTGATGCTGTGTAAGCAGAGAAGGATACAGTGGCAGAAGAAAAGGTTCCCTGGAACTGAGTTGAAGTAGAAGGGAGAACCAATGTTGCCTGGGCCACCTCGGAGCAATCAGAATCATGGTTGCTCGATCCCTCTTGAGCTTGAACAAGGTTCTCAACATGAGAGGTAGAGGAGGGAAAGCGTACAGGAACAGATTGGACCAATCGAGGAGAAATGCATCCGCTGCCAGACGGTGAGGAGAGTAGAGTCTGGAGCAGAAAAGGGGCAGCTGGTGATTGTGAGGAGCTGCAAAGAGGTCTATCTGAGGAGTGCCCCATTGAGCGAAGATTGATTGTAGAGTTACAGGATCGAGTGTCCACTCGTGAGGCTGGAGAATTCTGCTGAGCTTGTCCGCTAAGGAATTCTTCTCTCCCTGAATGTAAATAGCTTTCAGGAATAGATGGTGATTTATGGCCCAAGTCCAGATCTTCTGGGCTTCCTGGCATAAGAGGCGGGAGCCCGTTCCACCCTGTTTGTTGATGTAGTACATCGCAACTTGATTGTCTGTGCACAACAGGACAACTTGAGGAAAGAGAAGATGCTGGAAGGCCTTGAGGGCATAAAACATCGCTCTGAGTTCCAGGAAATTGATGTGATGCTTCTTTTCCTGGGCTGTCCAAAGGCCTTGAGTTTGGAACTCGTTCAAATGAGCTCCCCATGCATAAGGAGAGGCATCGGTGGTGATGACTAGTTGATGAGGAGGTTGATGGAACAGAAGACCTCTGGATAGATTTGAGTATACCAACCACCATTGTAGAGACTGACGAAGAGATGACGTCACAGATATGTGACGTGAGCAAGGATCCGTCGCTTGGGACCATTGAGTAGCAAGGGTCCATTGAGGAGTGCGCAGGTGAAGACGTGCGAGGGGTGTGACATGAACTGTGGACGTCATGTGACCCAAGAGAATCATCATTTGCTTTGCTGAGATGGAACGCTGTGGAAGCACCTGCTGACATAGAGATTGAAGCGTTTGAAGACGGTTGGATGGCAGGAATGCTCTCATGAGGACTGTGTCCAAGACAGCTCCTATGAATTGAAGTCTCTGAGTGGGGATGAGATGAGATTTGGGTCGATTGATCTCGAACCCCAGAAGTTGAAGAAACTTGATGGTTTGGTTGGTGGCCAGGAGAACAGTCTGAGATGTATTGGCCTTGATTAACCAGTCGTCCAGGTAAGGAAAGACCTGAAGGTGGTGAGATCGTAGAAAGGCAGCCACCACAATCAGACATTTGGTGAACACTCTCGGAGAGGAGGCAAGACCGAAGGGCAGCACCTTGTATTGGTAATGACAACGATTGATCATGAAGCGTAGGTACTGTCTGGAGGCCAGATTGACCGGTATATGAGTGTATGCTTCTTTGAGATCGAGGGAACATAGCCAGTCGCCTTGATTTAGAAGAGGATAAAGAGTGGCCAGAGAAAGCATTTTGAACTTTTCTTTGACCAAACATTTGTTGAGATCGCGGAGATCTAGAATGGGTCTGAGATCTCCTGTTTTTTTGGGGACTAAAAAGTAACGGGAGTAGAATCCCTGCCCCTTTTGATCTAGAGGAACCTCCTCTATGGCGTTCAGAAGGAGGAGGGATTGCACCTCCTGGAGAAGAAGGAAAGACTGAGGAGTGTGCAAAGCAGACTCTTTTGGTTGACTTGGAGGAGGTAGAGTCTGAAAGTTGAGAGAGTAGCCGTGGTGGATGATGTTCAGGACCCACTGATCTGACGTGATAAGTTCCCAACGGCTTATGAAATAAGTAAGGCGCCCTCCTATAGGCTGTGGAAGGTGGGTAGAAGGAACAAGACTGGCTATGTTCTGGAGAACCAAGTCAAAAGGGTTGTGTAGACTTTTGTGAAGGTGTAGGTTTTACTTGCTGCTGTTGCTGAGGCTGTCTAGCAGCTGGTCGTTGTTGTCTCTGACGTCTAGGGTGTTGTGCAGCTTGAGGCAGAGGACGAGCCACAAATCTACGTTGGAAGGAAGATTGTGGACGAAAAGACCTGGTTGGTGGAGGCTTCTTAGTTTTAAGAAGCGTGTCCCATCTGGTCTCATGAGCCGATAATTTCTGAGTAGTGGAGTCCATGGAATCTCCAAACAGCTCATCCCCCAAGCAGGGTGCATTGGCTAGCCGATCCTGGTGATTGACGTCGAGTTCTGAAACTCGAAGCCAGGCTAGCCGTCGCATGGCCACTGACATGGCTGTGGCCCTGGAGGTCAGCTCGAAGGTATCATAAATGGATCTGACCATAAATTTACGAAGCTGTAAAAGAGAGGAACAAGTTTGGTGAAAAGCAGACTTTTTCCGATCAGGAAGATATTTCTCAAAAGCAGTGAGATTTTGAATCAGCTGCTTAAGATAGAAAGAGAAATGAAAGGCGTAATTTCCTGACCGATTGGCCAACATTGCATTTTGGTATAGCCTTTTTCCAAACTTATCCATGGATTTGCCCTCTCTGCCAGGAGGGACTGAAGCATATACACTAGCTCCCTTGGACTTTTTTAAGGTGGACTCAACCAAAAGGGACTCATGAGGCAATTGGGGTTTGTCAAACCCAGGAATAGGAATGACCTTATACAAGGAATCCAATTTTCAGGGAGCCCCAGGAATAGTTAAGGGAGATTCCAGATTCTTATAAAAAGTCTCTCTCAAGATGTCATGGAGAGGTAACTTAAGGTATTCCTTTGGAGGCTGGTCAAAATCCAAAGCATCTAGAAAAGCCTTGGATTTCTTTGACTCAGCCTCCAAAGGAATGGAGAGAGAGTCACACATTTCCTTTAAAAAGGAAGAAAAAGAAGACACTTCTGGTCTAGAGGAGGGTCCTAAAGCAGACTGGTCCTCATCGCCAGAAGAGCATTCTCCCTCAGAAAGAATAGGATCCTATGAGTCACCCCATAAGTCAGGATCCCGAACCTGAAAACTCCTGTCTCGAGACTCCGGTGTGGAAGGCTCTAAATGACGGGATTTGCGAAGAGACTTCCCTGACCTGCCTGACTCGGTACCGGGAGATGTCACTGTACGTACCGGAGCCGAAGTCTGTACGGCTTGATGGTGAGCTCTCGGCTCCGGTGCAAGAATCGGCATGGACACCGAGGAAACAGATTGTACCGGTACCGACAAAGTGGACGTCGATAAAATAGGACGGTCCACTATCGGTACCGGTGGCTCAGACCGAACTGGTACCGGCAAGTTCGGTGCCAGGAACGAAGGCAGGAGGTGCTGCAATTGTTCTTTGAGTTGCGCCTGCAGAACAGCAGCAATACGGTCCTCGAGGGAAGGCACCGGTACCGTTTTTTTCTTTAATGGTACCTGTGGTGCCGCTCTACGCCCCGAGGATGAAGACCCCGATGTAGAGGGGCTCACCTCTATTGGGGCGGAGCGCTTCCGTGGGCGCCTCGAGGTCGGCAGGATTGGGCTCGCTGCCATCGAGACCGGAGGACGCTCCAACGGGGAAGGCTTCTTAACCGGCTTACCTGCAGGAGTCGACACCGACGCGGTATCGCGTGGTGTCGATGAAGTGGGTGCCGACTGCGCCGGTGCCGATGTCGGTGCCGGTGTAGAATCAGACATTTCGGCACCAAACAGTAATTTCTGTTGAATTTCTCTATTTTTAAGAGTTCTCTTTTTTAAAGTAGCACAGCGGGTGCAGGTAGACGCTCGATGGTCGGGACCAAGACACTGGAGACACCAATTATGAGGATCAGTTAGTGAAATTGGTCGTGCACACCGCTGGCACTTTTTGAAGCCGGGTTGAGGGGGCATGAATGTAAAGACGGCTTCAGCCAAATCGAAGGCCGAGGCCTCGATGGTGGCTAAAGGCCCCGCCGGGGCAAAACCGAAAAAGAAGGAAAAAAACAATTGTTTTTTGTTTTTTTTTTTTAAACAAAGAAAATAAAGAAAAAAGGAAAGGAAATAATATTTCCTCAACAAGTTTACGCGAGCGGGAAGTTACACAAAAATTCTCTCACAACGGCCGTTGAAAGAGACGCGTCTTCTTAGCTCCACGGAAACTAAGAAACTGGGGACCGCGCGCCTCTGTCGGGCGGGAAGGCACTCGCGCGTGCGCGGTGCGGCCTACTAGAACTTTCTAAGTTCTTAGAGTGCAATCACTCTAAAATTGTCCGTACCGGGGCTCCGTCGGTGCCGTCACCCATCAGTCAAGAATATGCTGCCTGCTTGTCCTGGGATAAAAGCAATATTCCTTGCTACCAATGCAGGGCAAGCAGTGGCTTCCCCCATGTCTTTCTCAAAAACAGACTATGGACTTTTCCTCCAGGAACTTGTCCAAACCTTTCTTAAAACCAGCTATTCTATCCGCTCTTACCACAACCTCTGGCAATGCGTTCCAGAGCTTAACTATTCTCTGAGTGAAAAAAGTTTCCTCCTATTGGTTTTATAAGTATTTCCCTGTAACTTCATCGAATGTCCCCTACTCTTTGTAATTTTTGATGGAATGAAAAATCAATCCACTTGTACCCGTTCTACTCCACTCAGGATTTTGTAGACTACAATCATATCTCCCCTCAGCTGTCTCTTTTCCAAGCTGACTAGTCCTAACCATTTTAGTCTTTTCTCATACAAGAGGAGATCCATCCCCTTTACAATCTTGGTCGCTCTTCTTTGAACCTTTTCTAGCGCCACTATATCTTTCTTGAGATAAGGAGACCAGAATAGAACGTAATACTCCAGATGAGGTCGCACCATGGAGCGATACAGGGGCATTATAACATTCTTAGTCTTGTTAACCATCCCTTTTTTAATAATTCCTAGCATCCTGTTTGCTTTTTTGGCCGCAGCCGCACATTGTATTGAAGGTTTCATCGTATTGTCTATGATGGTGCCCAGATCCTTTTCTTGGGCGCTAGCTAATCCCCAAAGCAGATCCTAGCATCCAGTAACTGTGATTCAGTTTATTCTTCCCAATGTGTATCACTTTGCATTAAATTTAATCTGTCATTTGGACACCCAGTCTTCCAATTTCCTAAGGTCCACCTGCAATTTTTCACAATCTGCATGCATTTTAACAACTTTGAACAGTTTAGTGTCATCTGCAAATTTAATCACCTCATTCGTCGTTCCAATTTCCAGATCATTTATAAATGAGTTAAATAGCACTGGTTCCAGTACAGACCACTGTGGCACTCCACTGTTTACTCTCCTCCATTGAGAAAAATGACCATTTAACCCTACCCTCTGTTTTCTATCTGATAACCAATTCCTAATCCTCAACTGAACTTTGCCAGTGTATTTGCTTTTTTCTTTCTCTTTGATTGTGCTTTTCAAATTGTGCCTTGTGTGGTATTTTGAACTCTCCCTGCATTTTTTGAGTGGATGAAGATGCTGCTGATTGACCATTGTTGTCTTTTTAACCCATGAAACTCAACTGAGGTTTTTCTCTCCACTTTTTTCTTTTTGATGTCTTTTTTCTGTTTAGTTCTGGTGTATGTATGTATGGTTGATTGGCGTTTTGCAACTCTTTCTAGTCTTCTGTGCATAGTATTAGTTCAGGGGGGTTCATTATAATCAGTTTTTCTAGAGTATGATTCTATTGTATCCAGTTATTGTAGTAGTGATTTCAATTACCTCAACATTGACTGGTTTAAATGTTACATTGGGGAGTGCTAGAGAGGTAAAATTTCTAGACGTCGCAAATGATTGCTTCTTGGAACAACTGGTCCGGGAACAGACAAGAGGGGGGATCTATTTTAGATTTGGCATCAAAAATGGCTTGATGAACAATAAAATAAAAGTAAAAACTTTTACCGATGATCTTCTCTTGGTCTTTGACGCGGCCGGTGGCTTCACTGAATGCAATGCTGGGGGTGATAGACGAATTTGCTTTTTATTCAGGTTTTCAACTGAATCGCCATAAATCACTCATTCTCCCGTTAGATGATACCTTGCCATGGGATTGGGTGGGAGCTTTTCCCTTCCTTTGGGCGGACGAAGCCATTAAATATCTGGGAGTCTGGATTCCAAAAGACTTACCGCGTTTGTATGACTTAAACATACGGATGCGCCTCAGTTCATGGAGCAAAGATTACAACTATGGCGAACGTACTCATTGTCCCTGTTGGGGAAAATTGCTCTATTTAATATGCTCTTATTCCCATATTGGCTCTATTTATTCCAGACATTACCACTTTCTTTCTCAGCAAGCACATACCGGACTTTTGTGCGACAGCTGAATAATTTTCTGTGAAATGGAAGCAGCCCCGTCTTGTATTCCAAGTGGTGGCTTTGCCTAGAGACAAAGGGGGCTTGGGTCTAATGAACTTGAAACTCTACGTTGTGGCTTGTCAGATGCATCAGCTCAATGACTAGTTTAGGGATATTTCAAATTTCTTCTTTACAACGGCGGAGACATTGTTGTTGCATCCTCTACACTTTAGTAGCTTGCTCCACGCCCCACTATGATTTCTTCCTGCCACGGTTCAGACGTTCCCCCTTTACTTATCAATCCGCAAGGCTTGGCGCTGGTTTTGTGGCTTGCTGCAGGTACCCTCTGACACATCTGTTTTGCTCCCGATTTGGGATAATTCCCTGTTCCCGCCGAGAATGATGTCGGCTATTTTCCTTAGGTTGTGATCTCAAAATTTTTTATATCTTCACCAGGTATTGGTGGAAGATGGCACCTTACGGCCTTTCGCAGATCTTCAAGTTGAATTTCGCTTATCCCCTTTGGATCAATTTGCATACTGGCAACTAAGGCATTATGCTCGGACGCTGCCTGTAAGTGCATTGTTAGGGGCGAACTTGGAATCTCTCCGGGAAGGGTTATGCCTAGACCCACAGGGCATTATTCCCCTGCGCTTCCATATGAAGTCCCTGGAGGAGCATCTTCCTGTTGTCGAATATGATCGCTTGGGTCAACAGTGGATGTGGGATTTGGGGTGTCTGTCACCACGGATCATCTTCTCCATTGCCTCAGTATGGCCGCCTCCAGGATGTTTGGTCACCCTTTTGGAACTCCCCAACGCCAGCTGCACGCAGCTATTTATTTAATTTTTAATTCTGTATTTTCGAGTTCTTTTCTTCTTGAGTAGAGATTGAGAGATTACTCTGTATGGACAACACTATCTCTTGCAGGTTGAGGGATGGGGTGGGGTAGGAGGGAGGGAGGGAGGGAATAATTACAAAACATCTTGGAAATGAATTTTCTCTTGTTGTACACTTTTATGTATTATTTGTCAATACCCAGTTGGACCTATTGGTTCTGGTTGCGTTTCTTTTCCTGCATAATAAAGATGATGTTTAAAAGAAAAAAAAATGGCAAAATTAGGATTTGGGGAGAGGAGGAACATAGAAGAATAAGCACAAATCATTGAAAGCTGGATTTCTGCCCCCCCCCCCCCCAATTCATCTCACAGGCTGTAACAGCCTTATTCACTGTGATGTGTGCTACAGCCTGTCTCAGCTCTGAACAGTAGCTGGAAAGGGAGAAGAAATCACTGCCTCATCCAGAACATCTCTTCCATTGCTGATCTTTGGGCTGCCAGTCAGACAAAGTGTCTGAATGAGCCCTTGCGGACTGATACAACCAGAAGGGGGAAGTGAAAACACAGCTGGCATCCTGCGAGACACCGCTAAGCCACCTACAGATGCCTGATGGCCTACTCTCAAACCCTTGCCAAGCAGTAGGTGAGCAGTGCTAACTAGAGATGGCCCTGAGCTCCAAAAATACTTCTGCAGGATGGCTAACAGGTACCACAAGGGGATTGGCAGTTCTCGTTCCCAGCAGCTCTGCTTGCAAGCAGTGTCTCACTTCCAGCTCACCACATATTAGCTTTCCCACGTATTCATCATTAAAGGACACCCAAGGACCCCTGAAGACTTTTTGTCGAAACGCGAATCATATTGGATCCTGCATCACTAGCGGACTAGGTCCTTTAAGGTTTTTATGTGGATCATTTTACTTTTATGTGGACGATTTTATTTTATGTGGATGATATTAGTGTACCTTTGCAACTTTGACATTTTCAAATAAAGTCCATTTAGTCATTCCACAGAGTTTCTCTTGGTTTCTTCTGGATTTTCTTCTCTGTGGATATTTTGGGGTCATTTTTTTGGTTTTTGCAAATCCAAGATGACCACCAGGGCAGCATTTTGGCACAAAAAAATTGGTTTTAAATGCTTCAAGTCTGAACAAAATTCACTAAAAATAGGATTTTTTTTTTTTTTTTTGGGGGGGGGAGGAAAAGGATCTATATGTAGAAACAATCAAAACACAGTTTTTCAGATCCCCCTCCTCCAATTTTCCTATAAGCTATCACAACCTGAACTGACAGACCATGTGCAGGGGAAAAGATGTTGCAGCCTGCCTCGACTCCTTGAGAAAGTAGCTGGATCTGAGGAATTTTCTGCTTCAAACCACCAGTCAGATGTCACATCAAGATCTTTGAGCTGCCAGTTGGACCTCAATAGACTGAACCTCTATCCCCCAGGCTGCAGTGACTGCCGAAAAGAGAAGGGAGGCAAAACTGCAGCCGGCATCATGAAGGACACTACTGATGCTTTAATAGCCGGCTATTGCACTATTGTAGCCAGCACCCTGAAGGACACTATTAATGCCCAACAGCCTGCGTTCAAGCTCCTGATTGAGTCAAGGAAGCGAGCAAATGCCGAGGGCCCAAAACCTTGAGCTTTACAAATATTAAGCAGGCTGGCTGAACAGGTCTCCGAAGGATGCACCTGTCAGCTTCAGACAAAGTCTGTTCCTTTCCAATCAGGCACAGCCGGTCCTGAAGCTGTATAAAACTTGTGAACCAAAAAAGACTGCAAAACTAAAGAAATAAAAGGAGCAGATCAGAACACCATCTTCATGCTTGCCTGCACAAAGAAGAACTCAAGAGGGCTGCAGAGACCAGGGAGGAGGAGGAGGAGCTGAAAAGCTGTGGCTGGCATCTTCTGCAGAATGCTCATGAGCAGGCATGAATAACCCTATAGTTCAGCGTACCATTCCTATTGCACTGGAAATAAGGGATAAGGAGAAATTTTTAATGATATAGGGAGACTTAGAAGCCAATGTATTTAGAAAAGAGCAGATTTTCTGAAAATATTTGGCATTTAGCTGAAAAATGAGTTGATGTTATCAAAAAGCTTTGGGTATTCTTTAACTTACCTATTTCTTTAGGAAGTCTCACTGGATATGGTTCTGTGTCTGTTGATTTCAGTCTAAGTGGCATATGGTCCACATCTAATCTTGGTTTCACTAACGGCTCAAACTCTGACTTAGGACGAATCAGCGTAACTTCTCCATTTGGCCTGTAAAATAATTCATGAAATATAATTAGTACTTATGTTAAATGCTAATCCCCAAAATAGAATAAAACAATCAAACCTAAAAAGAAAAAGGGGAAAAAATCTACCAACACTTAGATAATCTCTACAGCTATGAGTCTCGGAAATGAATACCATGTGACATAGGAAATTTATGATCAAACTGCTTAATGCATGTTTGCTAGGTATATGCAGCACACATTCAGATAAGAGGGGAGGGGAGGGGGCGAATGTAGCAATGTGTTACAGGCAAACTACAAATTTGATTTCAGAATTTACTCCAAACAGTTTAACACACTTTATTTTATTTATATTGTTTTGTGAAAATTCAAATAGGTTCTTCTCTATTCTTTATGAGACTAGTTTAAATTCATAAAGTATGCTTTTAAACAGATGATACAGAAAATTAAATACAATACACAAATTTTGAGGAGCTTGCACTTTTTCAGCTGTAGCTGTTTTTTCACATCAACCACCTCCTCAAGCCACATCCTGGAAATTCCTGATGGATGTTCAGGAAGCATCAGTGAAAAAATCCAAACTTATGCATAAAGGAAGCAGAGATTTGAACCACTATGTAAAGGTGTTTGATGCCTATCTGTCTATCCATCCAGAAGCAACAAAAAAATATGCATACATTATTTTGGAAGTGACTGACTGGCCAGATTTAGTAGCAAAAGTCTTGTTTTAATGTTTTGTTTCAATGAATGCTGTCTCTTTTTTTCCTGTATATCTGTTTTAAATATTATTGTAACGTAGTATAGGTGGTATAAAAAGTTCAATAAATGATAAAAGTATCTATAAGATTTTCAAACACCCATTATAAATGAAATTTTATAAAAATGAGCATAAAAAAGACTTTGCAGGCTTGTTTGCAAAAATAAACTACAGCATTTTGTGAAAATGCACAAAAACAATTCCTTTTCATATTGGGTGGCTTAGAATTATGAGGTCAGAGTCTGAATCTCCAGCTCATGGTGAAACAAGCAGAGTGTCTCAGAGAATAAATAGTAAAATATTCCTTTATTCTGCTCCAGACAGGTTTCAATAGAGATTATTTTATGCCCAAATAAGGGATGGGGGTTGTTCGTTCTCTCTCTCTCTCTCTAACATGGGCCTTTTAAAAATCATTAATAAACTAAAATAAATTCTGTCAAAAAACTACTAGATGAGATTGCCAGTACATCACATTGTAACTTTGGTCACACGGTGGAGAAAAAAGCCTCAGAGACAATAGAAGCAATAAAGAAGCACAAATGCTAAACTATTAAATGCTACTTACTTCAAATAGGCATTAAAAAATGCAAATAAGTAGTATGATCCATTTCTTTAGAATATACAGCTGTAATAAACTTATCCTCCTGCCAATAGATACATACATCTAAAAAATGTAGCATTGTGTCATGAGCTGTCATTTCAAACTTAATCGTAGGATAACACAGGTTCAAAAAAAGAAACAAAGGTAATTAAAGTTTCAATTGTGTCATCTCATAAAATAAAAATATCATCAATAAAGTGACACCATAAAATGACATGCTTAAATTATTTGCAGAATAGACCCATCATTTTTCAAATGCAGCCATAAAATAATTAGCAATGGGCGGGGCAAAAGATGCTCCCATTGCTACTTCCTGGTTTTGTTCATAAAAATCATGATTGAAAACAAAATAATCTCTTTGCTTAGCTAACTTAGTTAATTTAATAAAAAAACAGGTAGGTATCATATGTGGATGCATGCGAGCTTCTAAAAATTCTTCAGTATTCTGGATGGCTTCTTCCTGGGGGATATTAGTATAAAAAGATTTTATATGCAACATAGCCATAATACCCAATCTAAATATTTTCTCTTTCGAAATTGCTGACCTGCTGTTAGTGATCTGTAACCTATCGCTTCCCATTGCCCCAGGTACATTAGGTAGATTGTGAGCCTGCCGGGACAGATAGGGAAAAATGCTTGAGTACCTGAATAAATTAATGTAAACCGTTCTGAGCTCCCTTGGGAGAACGGTATAGAAAATTGAATGAATAAATAAATAAATAAAAATAAATAAAATCGTCTGTAGTACCTGAAGATTGGAGGATGGCTAATGTTATGCCGATTTTTAAAAAGGGCTCCAGGGGAGATCCGGGAAATTACAGGCTGGTAAGCCTCACTTCAGAACCGGGTAAAATGGTAAAAACAATTATAAAAAATAAAATTGTGAAACACGCAGACAAACATGATTTTAATGAGACAGAGTCAGCATGGGTTCAGCTGAGGGAGATCTTACCTCACAAATTTGTTTGTCGTCTTTGAAGGTGTGAATAAACATGTGGATAAAGGTTAGACGGTTGATAAAGTATATCTAGATTTTCAAAAAGCTTTTGATAAAGTTCCTCACGAGAGGCTCCTGAGAAAATTAAAGTGTCATGAGATAGGTGACAAAGTTCAGTTGTGGATTAGGAATTGGTTATCGGATAGAAAACAGAGGGTAGGGTTAAATGGTCATTTTTCTCAGTGGAGGAGAGTAAACAATGGAGTGCCGCAGGGATCTGTACTGGAACCGGTGCTATTTAACTTATTTATAAATGATTTGGAAATTGGAACGAGTTAGGTGATTAAATTTGCAGATGACACTAAACTGTTCAGAGTTGTTAAAACACATGCGGATTGTAAAAAAACTTACAAGCGGACCTTAGGAAATTGGAAGACTGGGCATCCAAATGGCAGATGAAATTGAATGTGGACAAATGCAAAGTGATCCACATTGGGAAGAATAACCTGAATCATAGTTACTGGATGCTAGGGTCCACCTTGGGGATTAGCACCCAAGAAATACAATGAAATCTTCCGCCCAATATGTGGCGGCGGCCAAAAAAACAAATAGGATGCTAGGAATTATTAAAAAAGGGATGGTTAACAAGACTAAGAATGTTATAACGCCCCTGTATCGCTCCATGGTGCGACCTCATCTGGAGTATTACGTTCTATTCTGGTCTCCTTATCTCAAGAAAGATATAGTGACGCTAGAAAAGGTTCAAAGAAGAGCGAGACCAAGATGATAAAGGGGATGGAACTCCTCTCGTATGAGGAAAGACTAAAATGGTTAGGGCTCTTCAGCTTGGAAAAGAGACGGCTCTTAGGAATCTGAGCTCCCTCCAACTCTTCCGTAAACATCTGAAAACCTGGTTATTCTCAAAAATGTAACTCCTCCTCCCTCTCTGGTTATTCTAGTCCTCTAAATTTTCTCTTCATTTTGCCTCTTCCCTCCACTGGAGTTCCTTTCTACCCTAACTCTTGTTAACCGTGTCGAGCTTTACGAATGTAGAGATGATGCGGTATACAAACCTAAGGTTTAGATTAGATTAGATTAGATATGATTGATGTCTACAAAATCCTGAGTGGAGCAGAACGGGTACAAGTGGTTTGATTTTTCACTCCGTCAAAAATTACAAAGACTAGGGGATACTCGATGAAGTTACAGGGAAATACTTTTAAAACCAATAGGAGGAAACTTTTTTTCACTCAGAGAATAGTTAAGCTCTGGAACGCGTTGCCAGAGGATGTGGTAAGAAGGGATAGTGTAGCTGTTTTTAAGAAAGGTTTGGACAAGTCCTGGAGAAAAAGGTCATAGTCTGTTATTGACAAAGACAGGGGGGAACCACTGCTTGTCCTGTATCAGTAGCATGGAATATTGCTACACCTTGGGTTTTGGCCAGGTACTAGTAAACTGGATTGGCCACTGTGAAAATGGGCTACTGGACATGATGGACCATTGGTCTGACCCAATAAGGCTATTCTTATGTTCTTATTAAATAATCAAAGTTCTTTATTGATACAAAAATCTCTGCAAATAATTTCCTGCTTGCAATAGTCAACCAGTGCTGCACTTTGTACATCAATATTAGCAGCATGTTTATAAAGTTCTAGTAATTCAGACCAAGCAGGATTTAGTATAGTACTGCTAATACTTGAGATAGAGATTGAGCCAACTATATATTAGGCTGATCTTCTGAGAACCCAAACCCACTATTCCAGGCTTTGTCCATGATTTACCCCACAATATTTTGTAACCCACAACACTAAAAGAAAATCTCAAACAAACTAAAATAAATACTGTTGAAAAAATTATTAGGGTGAGATTGCCAGTACGTCACATTGTAACATATAGGAGTTAAAAATATACCATCACAGCATGGAGGAATGTTTTAAAATATATGTATTTGTGTTTTGGTAAAATAGGTGGCAACATGAGAAAAACTGCTTGAAAAATTTTGAACAGAAACAAAATTATCCAGAAACTCGTTTGAATACCACAGCTATATACAGGTACTAACCCACAAACATTTTCAAAAATTAACAGTCAAGGCCTCAATAATATTCTCAAAGTATATGTATTAGTAATAAGAACATAAGAAATGACATACTGGGACAGACCAAAGGTTCAATATAAAATCTCACATTACAAAATTATCAGCTTGGTTGGATAAAAGAGTTATACTCATAATGAAACATTTTCCCAAGCCAAATCTATAAATATAAAAATACAAAAGGTGTAAAATTCTGTATTATCTTCACATTCAAATGTTTTAAAATACAAGGACACTAAAGGAAATGCAGCACCACATTACAATGGTTGGATTTTTTTTATATTTGCATTTTTCTAAAAAAAAAAAAATGTGCTTACTTGGATGTAGGTGGTGGCACAACTGGTTTCTCTGGCCGTTTGGGAAGGGGTATTCCTGGTTTTAATAAATTAGATTTGTTTGGAGGAATAGGTTTCTTGAGTGGTACCTGGGGAGCTACTGGTTTAGAAGGCTTCTGATCCACTGTTGATTTTTCCTCTGTAAGCAAAAACATTCAGAGAAACACTGAAACCCTTAAAATAAATTTTTGCATTCATGAAACGTGTATTCAGAGGTTTCAAAAGTTATTCATTGTGGAATTTCTTTACTTCTACTATTACTACTTATCATTTCTATAGCACTACCAGGTATACACAGAACTGTACTCCAAAAATGGAAGAGAGTCCCTGTTTGAAAGAATTTACAAACTAGTTATGACAGAAAATCTTGACAAAAAGGTGCATCTATACACAGTGCTCGGGTGGGAAATTACAGAGGGAGGGATAAGACAGATATGGGTGCTTAGCAGGTAGGTTGGAGTTTGGAATTCAAAGCAGCATCAAAGAAGTGGGCTTTGAGCATGGATTTGAATACTGCCAGATATGCCAGAGACGGAGCTTGAAGTACTGAGTCATGTAGTTCGTTCCAGGCATACGGTGACAGAGTAGAAAGGATTGATGCTGGAGCTGGCCTTAGAGAAGAATGGTGCAGGTAAGAGGTACTTACCCTTAAGTGGAGTTCCTGGGGAGAAAGAGAGAGGAGAGATACTGAGAAGCTGTGGAATTAATATACTTGTAGGTCAGTAAGAGGAGTTTGAACTGTATGTGGGAATGGACAGGGCAAGAGGACATCCGCTGAAAATCAGGTGCAGGAAATTTCATGGCAACACCAGGCAGTCTTCACCGAAAGGGTGGTTGATCATTGGAATGATCTTCCACTGCAGGTAATTGAGGCCAGCAGCGTGCCAGATTTTAAGAAAAAATGGGATAGGCATGTGGGATCTCTTAGGGGAAGAAGTTAGGGGGGTGGGTCATTAGAGTGGGCAGACTTGATGAGCCGTGGCCCTTTTCTGCCGTCATTTTCTATGTTTCTATACTCCTTGACTAATTCTTGGAGGAAGATCCTTTCGCAGCAACAACAATCATAAGCTGTTTAAGATAAGTGTGTACCACTTTGCACAGTAGGATGATACAGATTTGCCCATTCTTCAAGCTCATTCATTCAAGTTGGTTGGGATTTGTCTGTGGATGGCAGTCTTCAGGTCTTGCTATAGATTTTCTGCTTGATTCAAGTATTAGCTTTGACTGGGCCACTTATGTACATTTACATTTTTCTTGTTGAGCCCTCCATTGTAGCATTTGCTTAGCAAGTAGGATCACTATATGTCAGCCCAGCCTTAACTTGCTGGCCTTACCAAAGTCAGCAAAGGTCTATGGGACATCATATCATTCATATCTGATCTTGGGGGATGTCAATGCAGATGGGCTAGCAGCCTCAGAATAAAGTAACAAAAGACTTTGATACAACCCTGAGGTGCGAAGATGAACATAAGAAATGCCGCTGCTGGGTCAGACCAGTGGTCCATCCTGCCCAGCAGTCCGCTCACGCGGCGGCCCTCAGGTCAAAGACCAGTGCTCTAAATGAGTCCAGTCTCACCTGCGTACGTTCCAGTTTAGCAGGAACATGTCCAACTTTGTCCTGAAACCCTGGAGGGTGTTTTCCCCTATAACAGACTCCGGAAGAGCATTCCAGCTTTCCACCACTCTCTGGGTGAAGAAGAATTTCCTTACGTTTGTACGGAATCTATCCCCTTTCAACTTTAGAGAGTGCCCTCTCGTTCTTCCTACCTTGGAAAGGGTGAACAGTCTGTCTTTATCTACTAAGTCTATTTACCGTATTTTCGCGGATATAACGCGCACCATTGTAAAACGCGCACAGGGGTATAGCGCGCAGAAATCACGATGATATGTACAAAAACTTTTCTATACCGCGCTCAGGCATATAACGCGCATGCTGCCCGACTCTCCTTTCGCCCGCCCTGACTTTCCGTGCCTGTCCCGACTCTCCGTTCACCCCCCCTGACTTCCGTGCACTGTCCTCCCTTGAAGTCCTGTCCCCCCTTGAAGGTCTGTCCCCATCCTGAAAGCCTGATGCCCCCCCCCGACGTCCGATACATCCCCCCCCGGCAGGACCACTCGCACCCTCACCCCGAAGGACCGCCGACTCCCCAACAATATCGGGCCAGGAGGGAGCCCAAACCCTCCTGGCCACGGCGACCCCCTAACCCCACCCCGCACTACATTACGGGCAGGAGGGATCCCAGGCCCTCCTGCCCTCGACGCAGAATCAGAATAGGCCCTGGAGCCTTAAGTCCCACCTGGGGGCGGGGCCTGAGGCACATGGGCCCAACCCGACCATGTGTCTCAGGCCGCGCCCCCAGGTGGGACCTAAGGCTCCAGGGCCTATTCTGATTGGCCCACGCGCCTTAGGCCCCACCAGTAGGCGGAGCTTTAGGACGGATGGGCCAATCCGGCCTCATTCCTTCGTTGGCTGCCTGCCGGACAGGCGGGTTTGGCTCCCGTCTGTCCGGCCAACTTCCAAAGGTACGGGGAAGGGGGGTGGGGGGGTCGTGGGGGTCGGCCAGGGGGGTCGCGGGTCGGCTGGGGGGGAGGGGGGTTTGCGTCGAGGGCAGGAGGGCCTGGGATCCCTCCTGCCCGTAATGTAGTGCGGGGTGGGGTTAGGGGGTCGCCGTGGCCAGGAGGGTTTGGGCTCCCTTCTGGCCCAACTACACAAAGGTACGGGGAAGGCGGGTGGGGGTGTCGTGGGGGTCGGCCAGGGGGGTCGCGGGTCGGCTGGGGGACGGGCGGAGGTTCTTGGGGGGGGCGGTCGTTGGGGGGAGGGGGTTTGCGTCGAGGGCAGGAGGGCCTGGGATCCCTCCTGCCCGTAATGTAGTGCGGGGTGGGGTTAGGGGGTCGCCGTGGCCAGGAGGGTTTGGGCTCCCTCCTGGCCCGATATTGTTGGGGAGTCGGCGGTCCTTCGGGGTGAGGGTGCGAGTGGTCCTGCCGGGGGGGGGGATGTATCGGACGTCGGGGAGTCGGCCGGGCAAGAGGGCTTGGGCTCCCTCTTGCTCCGATCGTGGATGCGGGTGCGGGTGGGAGCGCGTGCGAGCGGTCGTTCGGGGTGGGGGTGCGAGCGGTCCTGCTGGGGGGGTGAATCGGGCGTCGGGCGGGGTGGGAACTATGTTTAAAAACTTTTGTATACCGCGCTCAGGCATATAACGCGCGAGGGGTATGCGCGGTACGTAAAATCACGTATAACGCGCGCGTTATATCCGCGAAAATACGGTACTTCAGTATTTTGAACGTTTCGATCAAGTCCCCTCTAAGTCTCCTCTTTTCAAGGGAGAAAAGGCCCAGTTTCTCCAATCTCTCACTGTACGGCAACTTCTTCAGCCCCTTAACCATTTTAGTCACTCTTCTCTGGACCCTTTCGAGTAGTACCTTGTCCTTCTTCATGTACGGCGACCAGTGCCGGACACAGCATTCCAGGTGAGGGTGTACCATGGCCCGGTACAGCGGCATGATGACCCTCTCCAATCTGTTCGTGATCCCCTTCTTAATCATTCCTAGCATTCTGTTCGCTCTTTTCGCTGCCGCTGCACATTGTGCAGACAGCTTCATCGACTTGTCAATCAGAACTCCCAAATCTCTTTCCTGTGAGGTCTCTCCAAGTACCACCCCGGACATCCTGTATTCGTGCATGAGATTTTTGTTCCCAACATGCATCACTTTACACTTATCCACATTGAACCTCATTTGCCATGTCGATGCCCATTTCTCAAGCTTGATTATGTCACGTTGCAGATCTTCACAATCCCCCTGTGTCTTCACTACTCTGAATAACTTCGAATCGTCCGCAAATTTAATCACCTCACTCGTCGTACCAATGTCCAGATCATTTATAAAGATGTTGAAGAGCATGGGTCCAAGCACCGAGCCCTGCGGCACCCCACTGGTGACGCTCTTCCAGTCTGAATGTTGTTCATTTACCCCCACTCTCTGTTTCCTATGCTCCAGCCAATTTTTGATCCATGTGAGTATTTCACCCTCGATTCCATGACTCGCAATTTTCTGAAATAGTCGTTCATGTGGAACCTTGTCGAACGCCTTCTGAAAATCCAGATATACAATGTCGACCAGGTCGCCCTTGTCTATCTGCCTGTTTACTCCCTCGAAAAAGTGCAGCAAGTTCGTCAGCTGCATGTTCTTGCACAGATAAGGTAATCAGAAACCTTTGTCAGAGTAATACTGGAAATTACATTTGACTCTAGTCTGTGAGAGACAGTTTCTCCCTCTTTTCTTCTCCAGTCTCTCATACCTCACTCACCTTATTCACCATTGTTTCAAACAGACTTCAATAGATTAAATTTTTAGAACAGGTCTCAAATGTATAAATATGAAATTAATTTTTTTCTCTCTCTCTCTAGAACCTGAAATTTGGACTATCACCCCCTCCCCCCTCTCTTTCTTTGTCCTCATAGCACCTATTCAGGAAGCTGTCTTTTCTCTCTCATTCACAGCAGCACAGAAGCAGTCTCTGAATCCACTCTATTTGTAAAGCTTATTTTGATTTCTTTCTGTACATTTGTAACCCAGAATATGCTTGATGTATCTTTATAAATCTTGCTTTTCTGTAATATTAAGCCTATTTCTGCACATTATATTCTATATGCAATCACTCTTAGCTGTCTTTGTCAGTAATTTTACTTCCTAAACTAACTAAACTAAACCTTAAGTTTGTATACCGCATCATCTCTATAAAGATAGAGCTCAGCACAGTTTACAGGTAAATTCAATAAATGAGGAAAGGACATAATAAGAAATTAAAGATTACGAAGAGGATAGCTAGCTTTACATTTTAAATAGATAGCATTATGTTTTGGAGAAAAGCCAGGTTTTCAGATGCTTTCGGAATAACTGGAATGAGCCTAGGTTCAGCAGCGGGGAAGGGAGGTTATTCCAAAGCTCAGTGAATTTGAAGAAAAGGGATTTCCCTAATTTACCTGCATACATGTCGCCTTTTAACGAGGGGAAAGATAATTTGAGTTTGTGGACGGATCTGGTAGTGTCAGGTCTCGAAGAATTCCAGGATAGTGGAATTAGGGGAGGAAGAATGCCATGTAGGATCTTAATTAGGCAGGTACATTTAAAGTGAATCCTAGAAATCACCGGAAGCCAGTGAAGTTTTGAAAGAAGCAGGAAAACATGGTCGAATTTGTTTTTTGCAAAGATCAACCTAGCCTGGACCTGATGGAATTTACCCGAGAGTCTTAAAAGAACTGAAGCTTGAAATCGGAGAGCTTTTGCAAAAACTTGCCAACCTGACAATTAGAACTGGACAGATACCAGACGATTGGAAGATAACGAATGTCATGCCAATTTTCAAAAAAGGATCAAGAGGAGAACTGAGCAACTACAGACCTGTGAGTCTTACGTCTGTCTCTGGAAAGATGGTTGAAGCACTGATTAAAGATAGCATAGTCCGGCACTTGGATACACACGGCCTGATTAGAGCCAGTCAACATGGCTTCAGGAAAGGGAAATCATGTTTGACGAATTTACTTCAATTTTTTGAGACCGTGAACAAACAAATTAATAGTGGAGAACCGGTGGACATAATATACTTGGACTTCCAGAAAGCGTTCAACAAGGTTCCACATGAAAGACTGCTCAGGAAATTACAAAGCCATGGAATAGAGGGAGATATACTAAGATGGATAGACAAATGGCTGGAGAACAGAAAGGAGAGAGTGGGCATAAATGGGAAGTTCTCAGACTGGGAGAAAGTGACTAGAAGTGTGCCCCAGGACTCAGTACTTGGGCCCATCTTATTTAATATTTTCATCAATGACCTAGAAGAAGGAACATCCAGTGAGATCATCAAGTTTGCAGACGACACAAAGCTATGCTGGGCAATCAGATCAGGACCTCCAGAGTGACTTGTGTCAGTTAGAGACATGGGCGGAGAAATGGCAGATGAAGTTTAATGTGGAAAAGTGCAAAGTAATGCATTTAGGCAGAAAGAACAAGGAACACGAGTATAGAATGTCAGGTGCAAATCTGGGTAAGAGCGAACAAGAAAAGGACCTGGGTGTACTGATAAATAGGACCCTGAAACCATCGGCACAATGTGCGGCAGCGGCAAAGAAAGCAAATAGAATGTTGGGCATGATAAAGAAAGGAATCACGAATAGATCAGAGAAAGTTATAATGCTACTTTATAGGGCAATGGTCAGACCACACTTGGAATACTGTGTCCAACATTGGTCTCCCAACCTAAAGAAGAATATAAAACTGCTGGAGAGGGTGCAGAGATGAGCAACGAAGCTCGGAGAACTTGGAATACGAGGAACGACTTAAGAGACTAGGATTGTTCTCCCTTGAGAAAAGGAGACTGCGAGGGGATATGATCGAGACTTTCAAAATTCTGAAAGAAATCGACAAAATAGAGCAGGAAAAAAATGATTTACAATGTCCAATGTTACATTACATTACATTAGTGATTTTTATTCCGCTTGTACCTTGCGGTTCAAAGCGGATTACATAAGAAGAGAACTGGACATTTCCAGGAGGGTACATCATATTGGAGAATACAGATTGAGGGTATAGACTTAATAACAGAATGAGGGTATAGACAATAACATTGGAAGATAAATCAGGTTACATTACATTACATAGCAAGTAGTCTGTTTCCATTCGTTGGTAGATAGTCGGTTTAGGTAGGATGATTTAGGTTTCAGGTATCTTTCTTGGCATTTCGTGGTTTTTTGTTTTGTTTTTTATTGGTCGATTGAGGCTATGGTGCCAGGGAGTGAGCAGAGCCTGGTCGGAATAAGTGGGGAAGAGGAGAGGGATATTAGGTAGATTGTTTATACTTTTTGAATTGAACAGCAGTGTTTTGATTTCTTGGGGAAGTGGAGAGGGAGATTAGGTAGATTGTATATACTTTTTGAACAGCAGTGTTTTGATTTCTTTACGGAATGCTTTGAGGTCAGATGTTGTGGTTAACAATCTGGTGATGGAGGGTTCAAGTTTTGCTGCATGCGTTGCTAGGAGGTTATCATAAAGCTTTTTGCGATGAGTGCCTTTGAGTGGTGGGTATGAGAATGTGACATGGACAAGAAGACATGGACTGAAGCTAAGGGGGGACAAGTCCAGGACAAATATCAGGAAGTTCTGCTTCACGCAACGAGTGGTGGACACCTGGAATGCTCTCCCAGAGGAGGTTATTGTGGAATCCACCGATCTAGGATTTAAAAACAAACTAGATGTACATCTCCTTACGAGAGGCATAGAGGGATATGGGTGACTAAAATTACGCCAGGTATACACCTGGCTGGGCCTCCGCTTGTGCAGATTGCCGGACTTGATGGACCGAAGGTCTGATCCAGAGATGGCATTTCTTATGTTCTGGATCCATTGAAGTCTTTGAAGATTTTTAGACTTCCTACTGAATCTTAAAGAGAGTATCGAAACCAGGACCTGGCGGATTGTAAGGCCGCCACATTATATCATTCGGGCTTATTTGCTTCAACATTACCCTTCCAAAACCTTACATTTTTGGCAGGGGCTAAACCTTACACTATACTTCTAAATGTGAATCTTCTCCCCCAGAACATGTCTCTAGACAGGTTTTCTTCCAGGATCTGCCTATATTTTAGAAGTACATAAGAATTGCCATATTGAATAAAACCAATGGTCCATCTAGCCCAGTATCCTGCTTCCAATAGTGGCCAATTTAGTCACAAGTACATGAACCTGGCAGAAAACCAAATAGTAGCAACATTTCATGCTACCTATTACAGGGTAAGTAGTGGTTTCCCCTATGTTCGTCTCAATAGCAGACAATGAACATTTCCTCCAGGAACTTGTCCAAACCTTTTTTAAAGTTTGATATGGTAACTACTGTTATCACATCCTCTGGCAAGAAGTTACACAGCTTAACTATTTGATGAGTAAAAAAATATCTACTCCTATTTGTTTTAAGGGTATTTCCAAGTAGCTGTGTATCTTTGTAATTTTTGAAAACGTAAAAACTCAATTCACTTTTACCTGCTCTACACCACTCAGAACTTTGTACACCTCAATTATATTCCCCCTCAGCTGTCTGTTTTCCAAGCTGAAGAGCCCCGGCCTCTTTAGCCTTTCCTCATATGAGTGGAGTTCCAACCTCTTTATCATTTTGTTTGCTCTTCTTTGAACCTTTTCTAATCTTTTTTGAGATACGGTGACCAGAACTGAACACAATACTCAAGGTGAGATCACACCATGCATCATATTTTATTATTAGATTACCAAATAATTTGTTTTGTTTCTTACAGAACCTGTGAATAACTAAGAATAATGATAACAACAGTTTATATACCGTAAGGTCGTAAAGTTCTATGTGGTTTACAATAGTTAAAATTACAACAAATTGAATAAAACTAAAAAGGTAAAAGCCAATAACTAAAAAACCCTAAAAAGATCTGATTATTACATGATAAAATTCTACAAATCAGCTACCTAAAGTACTTCAAAAACAGATATGTTTTTAGATGTCTCCTAAGAATAGATCTTTGCCCCATAATGCTGCCCGATATGAAAAAAGATATTGATGATGTTTAAGTTTACATCCTCTAACCGGCGGAAAAACAAATTTCAGGTGCGAGCTTCTCTTATGTTTGTTGGTTGCAAAAGAGAAAAGCTCAGTTATATATTTAGGAGTTAAACCAAACAAAACCTTAAAACAAAAACAACCAAACTAAAACTTCATATGCGCCTCCATCTGCAAACATTGCAACATTCGATATAATCGTATTTCTTCAACCTGAAAATTAACCTGACCACCGCATTTTGCACCATTTGCAATCGTTGCATATTCTTCTGAGAAATTGCTAAGTAGGCAATATTGCAGTAATCAAGTTGATGTAATATAAAAGATTGTACCAAAATTCTAAATGATAAAACATCAAAATACGCTCTAATGGACCAAAGCTTCCAAAGAGTAAAGAAACCCTTTCTAATCAGAGTCCAAATGGTCCTTCATAGTCAAACCCTGGTCCAGTATTATACCCAGAACCTTCATAGTAGATTGAATAGGATAGCTACACACTGATGTTTCAGTATCAAACGGGTGAGGTGAAGCTACAAAAAAATTCATTTTTTTTCAGAATTAAGCTTTAGTCTAAATTCAGTCATCCATTGCTCCATCAAATTTAACACTTCTGTTGCCTTAGGAATGACTTCAGAGAGAGGTAGCAAATGGAATAATGATCGTAGAATCATCTGCGTAACTAAATAACTTTATCCCCAACTGGGACAATTGCACACCTAACGATGGCATATAAAACATTAAAAAGCAATGGGGATAATGGAGACCCCTGCGGAACGCCAGATGAATTAGTCCAAGCACCAGAAAGATCATAATTAAAACGTACTTGATAGGTGCGAGACACAAGAAACCCCCGAAACTAGTTCAACACTTCTCCTCCGATGCCAATAGCATCCAAGCATTGTAAAAATTTCCCATGGTCCACTAAATCAAATGCAGAACTCATATCAAGAAATCACAAAAGGATATACAGGAGTATTTATATGAAGATATACTATGAGCACTAAGTTATGATGCATGAGAAAAATAATACAATTATGTATAAGTGCTATGTTCATGCAAATGTGAAAAGTACTGCATAAAGATAAAAAGCCAATACAGTGGTACCTTGGAATCTGAACTTAATCCATTCCAGAACCCTATTCAAGTTCCAAGACAATTTTTCTCATTGAAAATAATAGAAACTGTATTAATCCGTTCCTTGGCCCCACAAACTCAGCAAGATCGGGCCCACCTGGCAGAGATAGCAAGATCGGGTCCCCCACCGGCATAGGCAGCAAGATTGGGTCCCCCACCAGCATAGGCCACAAGATTGGCAATGGGAATTGCAAATGGTGCTCTGCCCAAAGCTTCCGTCCCAGGTGGAAACAGGAAGCTGTGTCAGAGGGGAAGCTTTGGGCTGAGTAACGCTTGAAGTTTGTTCGGATTCCAAAGCAGCATTCGGATTTTGGGGCAAAATTTAAGAAAAAAAAAAAAAAGGTTCGTATTCCAAGTTGTTCGAGTTCTGGGGCATTCAGATTCCGAGGTACCACATAGAAACATAGAAAATGATGGCAGAAAAGGGCTATAGCCCACCAAGTCTGCCCATTCCAATTATCCGCCCCCCTGAATTCACTCCCTTAAAGATCCCACGTGAGCATCCCATTTGCTCTTAAAATCCGTCACGCTTCTGGCCTCAATCACCTGCAGTGGGAGTCTGTTCCACTGATCCACCACTCTTTCGGTGAAGAAGTACTTTCTGGAGTCTCCATGAAACTTCCCTCCCCTGATTTTCAGCGGATGTCCTCTGGTGGTCGAAGGTCCCCTGAGCCAGAAGATATCATCTTCTGACTCGATGCGACCCGTGATGTACTTAAACGTTTCAATCATGTCTCCCCTCTCTCTTCGTTCCTCAAGTGAGTACAGCCGCAACTTCTTTAGTCTTTCTTCATACGTGAGATCCTTTAGCCCCAAGACCATCCTGGTGGCCATTCGCTGAACCGACTCGATCCTCAGCACGTCCTTACGGTAGTGTGGTCTCCAGAATTGAACACAGTACTCCATGTGAGGCCTCACCATGGATCTGTACAGCGGCATAATGACTTCAGGTCTCCTGCTGACAAAACCTCTACGGATACAACCCATCATTTGTCTTGCCTTGGAGGAAGCCTTCTCCACTTGATTGGCAGCCTTCATGTCTTCACTAATGATCACCCCTAGATCACGTTCCGCCGTGGTCCTAACCAAGGCCTCACCATTTAGTGTATAAGTTCTGCGTGCGTTTCTCTTACCCAGGTGCATTACCTTGCATTTTTTAGCATTGAAGCCTAGCTGCCAAGTCGTTGACCATCGTTCCAGCAGCAGTAGGTCCTGTGCCATATTATCAGGTAACAAGCTTTTGCTTACTATATTGCAAATTTTGGCGGCATCGGCGAACAGTGATACCTTTCCCCTAAGTCCTTGCGTCATGTCTCTTATGAATAAATTGAATAGAATCGAGTCCAAGACTGAGCCCTGCGGCACTCCACTGAGCACGCTTGACGCTTCTGACGGGGTACCGTTCACCACCACCCTCTGTAGTCTACCGCTCAGCCAGTCCCCAACTCATGTAGTTAGAGTGTCTCCCAATCCTATTGATTTCAGCTTGTTCAATAACCTTCGGTGTGGGACGCTATCAAAGGCTTTACTGAAGTCCAAATATACCACGTCCAGTGACTCTCCGGCATCCAGTTGTCTAGTAACCCAGTCAAAAAAGCTAATAAGATTGGATTGGCAGGATCTACCCTGAGTGAACCCATGTTGGTGGGGGATCACGTAGATTTTCCTCATCTAGGAATGTGTCAAGATTCCGTTTGATTAGTGTTTCCATGAGCTTACACACTATAGACGTGAGACTCACTGGTCTGTAGTTTGCTGTCTCTGTCCTGCAGCCCTTTTTGTGGAGTGGGATTACGTTGGTGGTTTTCCAGTCCAAGGGGACTCTTCCTGTGTGTAGGGAAAGATTGAAAAGCACAGATAATGGTTCCGCCAGGACCTCCCTTAACTCCCTGAGCACCCTGGGGTGTAGGTTGTCCGGTCCCATGGCTTTGTTTACCTTGAGTCTTGTTAGTTCGTTGTAGACGTCACTGGGCGTAAATTCGAAATCCTGAAACGGGTCTTTTTGGTTATCTCCTGTCTGAAGCTGTGGACCATCTCCCGGTGCTTCACATGTGAAGACTGAGCAGAATTATTCGTTTAGTAGTTTTGCCTTGTCAGAATCTGATTCTACAAAGTTACCATCTGATTGCTTCAGGCATTCAATCCCATCTTTGTTTCTTTTCCTGTCACTAATATAGCTAAAGAAAGATTTATCCCCTTTCTTAATGTTCCGTGCTAGAGTTACCTCCATTCGTGTTTTGGCCTCTCTGACTACTTTTTTGACAGCTCTAGAAATGTCTAGATAGTCCTCTTTCGCCTCTTGTTTTGCTAAATGTTTGTAGGTGTTGGAATGCTTCTTTTTTCTTTTTGACTAGGTTTGAAATTTCTTTGCTAAACCATAGGGGTTTTTTGTTTCTCCTGCGTTTACTTACTGTTCTTATGTAGCGGGTTGTTGCTTCCTGTAGGATGGACTTCAGAGTCAACCACATATCCTCCACATTATCAGCTTTTGCTTGTTTATGTAGCTCTTGATGGATAAAATCTTCCATGTGGTTGAAGTCTGTGCCTCTAAAGTTGAGAACCCTCGTTGCTGTGTTTGACTTAGAGAAACCTTTCTTGAGGTTGAGCCATACCATATTATGGTCGCTGGAGGCCAGTGTATCACCTACTGAAACTTCCAAGACTCTATCTCCGTTGGTGAGTACTAGGTCTAGTATCGCCTGGTCCCTGGTTGGCTCCAATACCATTTTGCTTGAGACGTGCACCCTTTATGGAGGTTAAAATTCTTTTGCTGCTACATGTAGTCGCGGAGAGTGTGCTCCAATCTGCATCAGGCATGTTGAAGTCTCCTAGCATTACTGTGTCCCCGCGCAGTGTGATGTTCTCTATGTCCTCTATTAAACCCATGTCTTGGTCTTCCTGTTGCCTGGGAGGTCTGTATATCACACCAAGGTATAGGCATTTTTCAAACCCTCTGGTAGTTTTGATGCTTTCCTTAGTGTACAGTGCTATCCCTCCTCCCAATTTACCCTCTCTGTCGCAACGAAGCAAGTTGTAGCCCGGTATTACCACTGTACATACAAAAATAATCAGTGGGTTTAATCAAAAATATCAAGTGATCTTTTACATCTAAACAGGCTCAGCAAGCAAGCCAATTCATCTCTTGTGATTGTAGAGGAAAAGTTAATGTTTCATAAAGGTTTTTACTGAACAAGTATAACAAATTACTTAGCTGAACTATACATAGCATCTGGGTATTCCAATATGGCTCCTGACATCTGTCTCATTTACAAAATCTGCCCTTTAATATACAAGAGTGTTATTACAAAATGTCACCTTTTTTACCATTTTCTACTTCAATACATATATTGGTGAGATATATATTTTAATTTTAATGTAGCATGCATTTCCTGTATAACCTGCTTCTAAGGGTATCACGGTGGCTTACAAAAACAATACAAAAATAACTATAAAATAGTAAGCATTAAAAAGGGATCAAGAGGTGACCCGGGAAACTACAGACCGGTGAGTCTGACCTCAGTTCCGGGGAAAATGGCGGAAGCATTGATAAGACAACATCGATGAACATTTTGAAAGAAACAAACTTCTGATAACCAGCCATCATGGATTCTGCAAGGGGGGATCGTGCCTAACGAACTTATTGCACTTCTTTGAAGGAATTAACAGACAGATGGACAGAGGAGACCCCATAGACATCATATATCTAGATTTCCAAAAAGCCTTTTGACAAGGTACCCCATGAACACCTACTTCGGAAACTGAAGAACCATGGAGTGGAAGGAGATGTACATAGATGGATCAGGAATTGGTTGGGGGGTAGGAAACAGAGGGTAGGAGTGAAGGGCCACTACTTGGATTGGAGGAGGGTCACGAGTGGTGTTCCGCAGGGCTCGGTGCTCGGACCGCTGCTATTTAATATATTTATAAATGATCTAGAAACAGGGACAAAATGCGAGAAAATAAAATTTGCGGACGACACCAACTATTTAGTGGAGTTCGGACTAAAGAAGACTGCGAAGAATTACAAAGAGACTTGAATAAACTGGGGGAATGGGCAACGAGATGGCAGATGAAGTTCAACGTTGAGAAATGTAAAGAACTACATGTGGGAAGCAGAAACCCGAGGTACAGCTATACGATGGGAGGGATGTTACTGAATGAGAATACCCAAGAAAGGGACTTGGGGTAATGGTGGACATGACAATGAAGCCGACGGCACAGTGCGCAGTGGCCGCTAAGAGAGCGAATAGAATGCTAGGTATAATCAAGAAGGGTATTACAACCAGAACAAAAGAAGTTATCCTGCCGTTGTATCGGGCGATGGTGCGTCTGTATCTGGAGTACTGCGTCCAATATTGGTCGCCGTACCTTAAGAAGGATATGGCGATACTCGAGAGGGTTCAGAGGAGAGCGACACGTTTGATAAAAGGTATGGAAAACCTTTCATACGCTGAGAGATTGGAGAAACTGGGACTTTTTTCCCTGGAGAAGAGGAGACTTAGAGGGGATATCATAGAGACCTACAAGATCATGAAGGGCATAGAGAGAGTGGGACAAGGATCCTGGCTAGGCCTAGTGGCTCTGCTGAATCTGAGTCCTAGAGTTAAAATAAAGGTAGTTGAACACAGATTCTTTAATGTCTCCAAGGAATTGCATACTAAAATGTCCAGGTTGTTCAAACAAAAATGTCAGAATTTGGCACGAGTGAAAACAAAACTTCCAAAAATTCTCTTTACTTCTTTTACCAAACAAATAAGTCCTACTCCTAGCACCAGCCGTGCTTCCAGAGTCAGTCCAAACTAATAACAAAATCCTCAGTTTAGCCTTCTGGCCACATTCAGGGTATGACAGAATAGTCCCTGCATCAAGTAATAGCTTTTGAGTATAAGGCTCTTGGGTACTGGCTCTAATTGTGTCCCTGTTAGATTGAGCCAAAAATAATCCCCAACAGTCTGAGAGAAGAGAAGTCTGTTCCCCACAGGTGTTACCACTCTCCCAACAGACAGGCTTTTGTGTAACTTCTGCAGCTTCCAGCACAAGTCAGAGCAGTGCACAAACTGCTCTCAAAACACAGATTCAAAAAAACTTCAAATGAAAATGAAAACCCCGGGCTTATCAGCCTACTCGCATTCCATAGAGTGCTCTTCCCCTTGGGGTAAAACATAGTCCTCCAGCTGTTAGGATGGGAGAACATAAGAGAAGTGGAAAGACAGTGGTCTAAGCTGAAAGGAGCGATATAAATGGCTACGGACCTTTATGTGAAGAAAATCAATAAAAACAAGAGAAAAAGGAAACCTATATGGTTCTCCAACCTAGTGGCTGAGAAAATAAAGGCGAAAGAGTTGGCATTCATGAAATATTAAAAAAAACAAGAAGAGGAGAGCAGAAAAGACTACAGGGTGAAACTGAAAGAAGCCAAGAGAGAGATAGGTCTGGCGAAAGCACAGGAGGAAGAACAAATGGCTAAAAATGTAAAAAAGGGAGACAAAAATTTTTTCAGATATATTAGTGAAAGGAGGAAGATGAAAAATGGAATTGCTAGGCTAAAAGATGCTGGGAACCAATATGTGGAGAATGATGAGGAGAAAGCAAATGTGCTAAACAAATACTTCTGTTCTGTGTTCACAGAAGAAAATCCTGGAGAAGGACCGAGATTGTCCGGCAAAGTTACACGAGAAAATGGAGTAGATTCTGCGCCGTTCACGGAGGAGGGTGTTTATGAGCAACTTGAAAAACTGAAGGTGGACAAAGCGATGGGACCAGACGGGATCCATCCCAGGATACTAAGGGAGCTCAGAGAGGTTCTGGCGAGTCCTATTAAAGACTTGTTCAACAAATCTCTGGAGACGGGAGTGATTCCTGAGGATTGGAGGAGAGCGGATGTGGTCCCTATTCATAAAAGTGGTCACAGGGATGAAGCAGGAAACTACAGGCCGGTGAGCCTCACTTCAGTTGTTGGAAAAATAATGGAAGTTTTGCTGAAAGAAAGGATAGCGTACTTCCTTGAATCTAATGGGTTACAGGATCCGAGGCAACATGGCTTTACAAAGGGTAAATCATGTCAAACGAACCTGATTGAATTTTTTGATTGGGTGACCAGAGAGCTGGATCAAGGACATATGCTAGATGTAATTTACTTGGATTTCAGCAAAGCCTTTGATACAGTTCCTTATAGGAGGCTGTTGAACAAACTTGAAGGGCTGAAGTTAGGACCCAAAGTGGTGAACTGGGTCAGAAACTGGCTGTCGGACAGGCGCCAGAGGGTGGTGGTTAATGGAAGTCGCTCGAAGGAAGGAAAGGTGAGTAGTGGAGTCCCTCAGGGTTCAGTGCTAGGGCCAATCCTGTTCAATATGTTTGTGAGTGACATTGCTGAAGGGTTAGAAGGAAAAGTGTGCCTTTTTGCAGATGGTACCAAGATTTGTAACAGAGTAGACACCGAAGAGGGAGTGGAAAATATGAAAAAGGATCTGCAAAAGTTAGAGGAATGGTCTAATGCCTGGCAACTAAAATTCAATGCAAAGAAATGCAGAGTAATGCATTTGGGGATTAAAAATAGGAAGGAACCGTATATGCTGGGAGGAGAGAAGCAGATATGCAGAGACGGGGAGAGGGACCTTGAGGTGATAGTGTCCGAAGATCTAAAGGCAAAAAAACAGTGTGACAAGGCAGTGGCTGCTGCCAGAAGGATGCTGGGCTGTATAAAGAGAGGCGTAGCCAGTAGAAGGAAGAAGGTGTTGATGCCCCTGTACAGGTCATTGGTAAGGCCCCACTTGGAGTATTTGTGTTCAGTTTTGGAGACCGTATCTGGTGAAGGATGTAAGAAGACTTGAGGCGGTCCAGAGAAGGGCGACGAAAATGATAGGAGGCTTGCACCAGAAGATGTATGAGGAGAGACTGGAAGCCCTGAATATGTATACCCTAGAGGAAAGGAGAGACAGAGAAGATATGATTCAGGCGTTAAAATACTTGAAGGGTATTAACGTAGAACAAAATCTTTTCCAGAGAAAGGAAAATGGTAAAACCAGAGGACATAATTTGAGGTTGAGAGGTGGTAGATTCAGGGGCAATGTTAGGAAACTCTACTTTACGGAGAGGGTAGTGGATGCCTGGAATGCGCTCCAGAGAGAGGTGGTGGAGAGTAAAACTGTGACTGAGTTCAAAGAAGCATGGGATGAACACAGAGGATTTAGAATCAGAAAATAATATTAAATATTGAACTAAGGCCAGTACTGAGCAGACTTGCACGGTCTGTGTCTGTATATGGCTGTTTGGAGGATGGATGGGCTGGGGAGGGCTTCAATGGCTGGGAGGGTGTAGATGGGCTGGAGTAAGTCTTAACAGAGATTTCGGCAGTTGGAACACAAGCACAGTACCGGGTAAAGCTTTGGATTCTTGCCCAGAAATAGCTAAGAAGAAAAAATTTAAATTGAATCAGGTTGGGCAGACTGGATGGACCATTTGAGTCTTTATCTGCCGTCATCTACTATGTTACTATGTTACATTCCATGTCACAATCCTCGGGCTGGACTTCAGGTTCCTCCATTTCCCAATCCTTAGGAGAACCTTCTTGTGCTGGCCATGGGTTAGCTGCCAGAGCTGGCTTCCTCCTCAGCTTGACTTCAGCTTCACCCTCTGACAAGGAGAGCTCAGAAAAAGGAAGCCTTGCAACAGGCCACGCCCCCCTCTAGCAGGGTTAGTGAAATTCTTAAAGAGCCCTGTCCTTTCAGTCACTGTCTGAGCTCTGGGAACTTTTAAAGGGGCAGGCTCATTCCTAAAGCTGTGCACAGGATTTTTACTATACACAGGATGTTTCCTAAACCTGGTCACAGAATCTTTAGTGGGGCTTACAGGGACTTTCTTCTTGGATTTAGTAGGACTAGCCAGATCCCTGTCTCAAGAGGGACAGATTCTTCAAACTTTCAGAAAATAAAAGAACAAGAGGGCATTCAGAAAAGTTGAAAGGGGACAGATTCAAAACAAATGCTAGGAAGTTTTTCTTCACCCAATGTGTGGTGGAAACTTGAAATGCGCTTCCAGAGGGCGTAATAGGGCAGAGTATGGTACTGGGGTTCAAGAAAGGATTGAACAATTTCCTGTTGGAAAAGGGGATAGAGGGGTATAGATAAGAGGATTACTGCACAGGTCCTGGACCTGTTGGGCTGCTGCGTGAGCGGACTGCTGGGCACGATGGACCTCAGGTCTGACCCAGCGGAGGCATTAATTATGTTCTTAATCTAATTTTTCAAAAATCCAATCTGGTTTTAGAAGTGGAATCACTAGCCCTTAGCCTAATCCAGAGCATTCTGTGGACAGAAATGGAAAACACCAAAACCCGCTAAGGCATATAAGGTAGCATAAGCTGACCCAGCCAAAATAAGTTGAGAAAAATCTACAGCCTCACTCTCCAGGGTGCACAGGTGAGACAGATAGGCACGTGTGACAACAGACACCACCAGAGCAGCCTGAAAACCCAAAGCAGCTGCATCAAAAAGCCTCCAGCGGACAATGTCCACACAGTGGTCCTACATATCTATAAGCACTACAGCACTTTCTATGGGTAGAGAAGTGCAGTCAAGCTTCAATGGCTGGGAGGGTTTATTTAGATGGGCTGGAGTAGGTTTTAACAGAGATTTCGGCAGTTAGAACCCAAGCACAGTACCGGGTAGAGCTTTGGATTCTTGCCCAGAAATAGCTAAGAAGAAAAAAATTTAAATTGAATCAGGTTGGGCAGACTGGATGGACCATTCGGGTCTTTATCTGCCGTCATCTACTATGTTATGTTATGTTAGGCACTTGCATAACCAAACAATCCACTCTAGGCTGATCCAGAACCTACAGGCACTCCAGTGCCACTCCAGTGCCAGAGGGTACAAGCGAGACATGGTTCTCACAAACATAAGGGTACCTTCCAGATAGTTACATTGTGCTGATATTAAAAGTCATATCAGGGTGCCAGGGAAAGGTGGTAGACTGCGAGCGCGCACCAGAAAGCCAGTAGGAAGATGACGATGGAGCCGGTTGAGTGACCAAATGCAATTCCTATTAAGACTCAGAAATAAGATTTGGCAAAGCCACAGAATGAAATAAGTGCAGAACTGTATGATTGTCCCCAGATCCTAGAGCCCCTGAAGGATCCAATGATCCAGCAAAGAGCCTCTGGTCCCCCGTCTCTGGAAGCTCTGCACCTTGAAATAAGAGGTCAGGAATATGGACATTACTACTACTACTACTACTACTATTTATTATTTCTATAGTACTTAAAGGCGTACGCAGCGCTGTACATTTTAATATGCAATAACCAGTCCCTGCTAAGAAGAGCTCACAATCTAATTTAAACAGGACTTCAGGGTTGGGGAGATTATGATAGAGGAAATGATACAGTGGGTATAGGTATCTGACAGTTAAGAGCTGAAGGCAGTTTCAAAAAAGTGGGACTTTAGCTTGAATTTGAACACTGCCAGGGATGGAGCATGACGTATTGATTCAGGCAGCCTATTTCAGGCATACGGTGCTCCAAGAAAGAAGAGACGGAGTCTGGAGTTGGCAGTGGAAGAGAAGGGTACAGATAAAAGAGGCTTGCCCGATGAGCAGAGATCACGGGGTGGGGGAGGGGAAGCATAGGGGGAGATAAGTGAGGAGAGATATTGGGGGGCTTTAGTGCGAGTGCACTTGTAAGTCAGCAAGAGGAGTTTAAACTGTATTCGGAAATGGACGGGGAGCCAATGAAGTGACTTGAGGAGAAGGGCAATGTGAGAATAGTGGCTTTCACGGAATTTTAGTTGTGCAGTAGAATGTCCAGTTTTTCTTCTGATGTAATCCTCAAATTTCTACCCGTCCCTTAAGTTCTCCCAAAGACTCAATTTATATAACCAGCTCCCTAAACTGTAATTTTTCCTGGAAATGTCCAGTTAACTTCTGATGTACCGTATTTTCACGCATATAACGCGCGCGTTATACGCGTTTTTACCTACCGCGCATACCCCTCGCGCGTTATATGCGTGAGCGCGGTATACGAAAGTTTTCAAACATAGTTCCCACCCCGCCCGACGCCCGATTCACCCCCCCAGCAGGACCACTCGCACCCCCACCCCGAACGACCACTCGCACGCGCTCCCACCCGCACCCGCATCCACGATCGGAGCAAGAGGGAGCCCAAGCCCTCTTGCCCGGCCGACTCCCCGACGTCCGATACATCCCCCCCCCCCGGCAGGACCACTCGCACCCCCACCCCGAAGGACCGCCGACTTCCCGACAATATCGGGCCAGAAGGGAGCCCAAACCCTCCTGGCCACGGCGACCCCCTAACCCCACCCCGCACTACATTACGGGCAGGAGGGATCCCAGGCCCTCCTGCCCTCGACGCAAACCCCCCTCCCCCCCAACGACCGTCCCCCCCCCAAGAACCTCCGACCGCCCCCCCAGCCGACCCGCGACCCCCCTGGCCGACCCCCACGACCCCCCCACCCCCCTTCCCCGTACCTTTGGAAGTTGGCCGGACAGACGGGAGCCAAACCCGCCTGTCCGGCAGGCAGCCAACGAAGGAATGAGGCCGGATTGGCCCATCCGTCCTAAAACTCCGCCTACTGGTGGGGCCTAAGGCGCGTGGGCCAATCAGAATAGGCCCTGGAGCCTTAGGTCCCACCTGGGGGCGCGGCCTGAGGCACATGGGCCCAACCCGACCATGTGCCTCAGGCCGCGCCCCCAGGTGGGACCTAAGGCTCCAGGGCCTATTCTGATTGGCCCACGCGCCTTAGGCCCCACCAGTAGGCGGAGCTTTAGGACGGATGGGCCAATCCGGCCTCATTCCTTCGTTGGCTGCCTGCCGGACAGGCGGGTTTGGCTCCCGTCTGTCCGGCCAACTACCAAAGGTACGGGGAAGGGGGGTGGGGGGGTCGTGGGGGTCGCCAGGGGGGTCGCGGGTCGGCTGGGGGAGCGGTCGGAGGTTCTTGGGGGGGGCGGTCGTTGGGGGGGAGGGGGGTTTGCGTCGAGGGCAGGAGGGCCTGGGATCCCTCCTGCCCGTAATGTAGTGCGGGGTGGGGTTAGGGGGTCGCCGTGGCCAGGAGGGTTTGGGCTCCCTTCTGGCCCAACTACCAAGGGTACGGGGAAGGGGGGTGGGGGGGTCGTGGGGGTAGCCAGGGGGGGTCGCGGGTCGGCTGGGGGGGGGCGGTCGTTGGGGGGAGGGGGGTTTGCGTCGAGGGCAGGAGGGCCTGGGATCCCTCCTGCCCGTAATGTAGTGCGGGGTGGGGTTAGGGGGTCGCCGTGGCCAGGAGGATTTGGGCTCCCTCCTGGCCCGATATTGTTGGGGAGTCGGCGGTCCTTCGGGGGGAGGGATGTATCGGACGTCGGGGGGGGGCATCAGGCTTTCAGGAGGGGGACAGACCTTCAAGGGGGGACAGTGCACGGAAGTCAGGGGGGGTGAACGGAGAGTCGGGACAGCGCACGGAGAGGCGGGGCAGTGCACGGAAGTCAGGGGGGGTGAACGGAGAGTCGGGACAGCGCACGGAGAGGCGGGGCAGTGCACGGAAGTCAGGGGGGGTGAACGGAGAGTCGGGACAGCGCACGGAAATTCAGGGCAGTGCACGGAAGTCAGGGGGGGGTGAACGGAGAGGCGGGACAGCGCACGGAAAGTCGGGGCAGTGCACGGAAGTCAGGGGGGGTGAACGGAGAGTCGGGACAGCGCACGGAGAGGCGGGGCAGTGCACGGAAGTCAGGGGGGTGAACGGAGAGTCGGGCAGCATGCGCGGTATAATCGTGAGCGCGTTATACCAAAGTTTTTGTGCTTATCATCGTGATTTCTGCGCGCTATACACGTGTGCGCGTTTTATACGGGTGCGTGTTATTTGCGTGAAAATACGGTACTCCGCCTAGAACTGCAAGGTACAGGCGGAATAGAAGTCACTAATGTAATGTAATGTAATTTTGAATGGATTGAAGAGATGAGAGACGAGTGAGCAGGAGGCCCGAGAGAAGTAACATAGAAACATAGAAAAAAGCAGCAGAAAAGGGCTATAGCCCACCAAGTCTGCCCATTCCAAGTATCCCCTCCCCTGAATTTACTCCCTTAAAGATCCCACGTGAGTATCCCATTTTCTCTTAAAATCCGTCACGCTGCTGGCCTTTATCACCTGCAGTAGTCTAAGCATGAGGTGATGAGAGAGTGGACAAGGGTTTTGGTAGTGTGTTCAGAGAGAAGAGGATGAATTTTGGTAATATTAGGACAGACAGGAGTCAATAATCACCCCAAGGTTGCGAGCCGATAAGACATCAGCATAAAGACCAGGATTAGGCAAATCAGGAACAATGGCTGACTGAGACAAGGACATGCCCAGAGAAGAAATGCAGCAGATGCGGAGGACTATGCAGGGGAAGAACACCTGGTTTGAAAAGCATACACTAGAGTCCTGGCTTCAGGTAGTTGGTTCTGTCCCTCAGTGCCGCTGCTGTGACTTAAAGCCAGTTGCCTTTCGCCACCGTGTGCTCAATCCAAGGCTGGAGGTCTCTGTGCTCAAACTTCCTCAGTGGATAGATTTGCACAACCCAACTCTTCAAGAGTCTTCCAGGCCTCTGCACTGGTCTGGACATGCTTAGACTACCCAGAAACTAATTAACAGTCCAAATGGAAATAGCCATCTATAATGATAGTTCGCTATCCTTAAATAATGAGTCAATCTCATCATTTTCTTTCTTTTCAGAAGAGTAGTTTTTGCCAGGTCTTGAAATATAGCATTCTTGCAATTCTCCCAGGTGAAATCTCGTTGCGCAAGTACCTTTTGCAATACATTACATTAGGGATTTCTATTCTGCCATTACCTTGCGGTTCAAGGCGGATTACAAAAAGATTTCTGGTCCTTTTTTTGGGGAAAAAAAAAGAGTAGAGCAGGTTGATTTGGGGGTTCGGTGGGTTAGAGGGATGAAAGAAGGAAGCTTGAGAGGTTAGGACTTTTTCAGGGATTTTTTGAAAAGTATAATACCGCTTCTTGATCCGGAAATCATTAAAGCAGGAATAATATCCCTCAAGCTAGATTCCACCCGGGGTCCCAAACTTCGATGCACTCTATCAAATTTTATAGCCTGTGGGGGATCTCCATTAGATTGCTAGTCCGCTGAATTCAATAAAAACTGGCAGATTTCCGAGACCACTTGTTCATAGTTCCAAATTGCTCCAACTCAGATATCCCTTTAAAGCATAGGTTATTTCCATGAGATCTATTTTCAAAATCCTCGATTACATCTAGGATCAAAAGATGCTCTATGTGATTGCTTCTCCACTGATTGAAACTTGTGTTATTGCTCTTCTACCACATCCAATCTGTTTTTGACCATCTCCACTTGGCCCCCCCAAATCACAGAGTTCCTTACGAATCTTCGCCAACACCAATTACACATCGTTCCGAACACCTTTCATTTCCTCACCCCCAAGATTGCTGGCACACTCCTCCTCTTCGTCTTCAGAGTAATTATTCTGATACCATCTTTGCTGCCAGCTTTCTCCACCGGTGTTCGATGGTTTTCATCACTCCCAGGCTGTCAAACTTTTCATAAGAACATAAGCAGTGCCTCTGCCGGGTCAGACCATAGGTCCATCCTGCCCAGCAGTCCGCTCCCGCGGCGGCCCAAACAGATCACAACCTGTCTGAATCATCTGAAGGGGCTCCCCTGCCACCTTGGCCTCCCAATTTGGTCCTGCCTTCCCATCGAAGTCCCAGCCCTCCGGTCCTGCACATGCACGACCTGGTTGGTTTATACTCATTACCTGACAAACTTTCTATACTTTTGTTACATCCCAGCTCCTCCCTCAGTATCCCATGATCCCTTTATCCCTCAGGAATCCGTCCAATCCCTGTTTGAATCCTTGGACCGTACCCTGCCTGATCACTTCCTCCGGTAGCGCATTCCAAGTGTCCACGACCCTCTGGGTGAAAAAGAACTTCCTTGCATTTGTTCTGAACCTATCTCCCTTCAGTTTCTCAGAATGCCCCCTTGTATTTGCTGTCCCCTTCAGTCTGAAGAATCTGTCCCTATCCACCCTCTCTATGCCCCTCATGATCTTGAAGGTCTCTATCATATCTCCCCTGAGCCTCCTTTTTTCCAGAGAGAAGAGCCCCAGCCTATCCAGCCTCTCGGCGTATGAGCAGTGTTCCAGCCCTTTTACCATTTTCGTTGCTCTCCTTTGGACTCTCTCAAGTACCGCCATGTCCTTCTTGAGGTGCGGCGACCAGTACTGAACGCAGTATTCCAGATGCGGACGCACCATCGCTCGATACAATGGCATGATGACTTCCCGTGTTCTGGTTGTTATGCCCTTTTTTATGATGCCCAGCATCCTGTTGGCTTTTTTCGAGGCTGCCGCGCACTGTGCAGATGGCTTCAGTGATGCATCCACCAGCACACCCAAGTCTCTCTCGAGTCTGCTGTCTCCCATCAATACCCCCCCCAATTTGTAGCTGAACAACGGGTTCTTTTTCCCTATATGCATGACCTTGCATTTGTCCACGTTGAAGCGCATTTGCCATTTGTTTGCCCAGTCTTCCAGCTTGTCCAGGTCTCTTTGTAGGTCCTCACACTCCTCCCTGGTCCTAACTCTGCCGCACAGTTTGGTATCGTCTGCGAATTTTATAACCTCACACTTTGCCTCCTTTTCCAGGTCATTGATGAATATGTTAAAGAGTAACGGCCCCAGCACCGATCCCTGTGGCACACCGCTCGTGACTCCCCGCCAGTCAGAGTATTGACCCTTTACTCCAACCCTCTGCAGTCTACCCGACAACCAGTGCTCGATCCATCTGTGCACATCCCCTCCCACCCCGTGGTTCCAAAGCTTCTTAAGTAGCCTTTCATGTGGCACCTTGTCGAAAGCCTTCTGAAAATCGAGGTAAATGATGTCTATGGGCTCCCCTTTGTCCATGCGACTGCTTATTCCCTCAAAGAAGTACAGCAGGTTCGTTAGGCACGACCTCCCCTTACAGAATCCGTGCTGGCTTGTTCTCAGTAGGCCATTCCTCTCAATGTGCTCGCAAATGCCGTCCTTGATCATAGCTTCAAGTTTTTTCCTGGTCAGCATATGCTTCCAGTAGATATACAGCCTCTCAGATGCAAATATTAGCGAGGAGGAAAGGCTTAAAATATCAATTTTTTAGCTCCATTGGAGGATCCAAAGAATCAGCTGTCCATTCCCCATCACATCACTTCCTCCCATCCCTACCAGTCTTCTATCTATCCCCATTTACTCTTTTTCCCCACTGTAACTGAATTTATGATATATGTGTGGTTATTTTTTTTACTTTCCTATTATTTATATTATGTAAACCACTCTGATTTGTGTGCAAAGAGTTGTTTAACTGGTAATAATAAATGATCTCCACTAACAATTTTACATACATAAATTTTTTGTTGTACTTATGACGGGGTATACATCACATCAAGGAGGGGAGGGATCCCCCCAGGAGAGATTCATCAGAAACAGGCAATTCAGGATGGTAACTTGGGACTGAGGGTAGCTATATACCCCCCTTGTGTAGTTAGAGCAAGTAATGGGGATCCTGTCATTGCTGTAGCTGATCAAGGAAAGCTATGCGGGAGGAGATAGGGGCAGGCTAACCTTCAGGTTCGTTGTTATAGGATTCCTTGACCAACAGATTGATACCCAACCAATGAGCTGAAGACAGCATTTGCATTTGATCCTCATAAACTAGAAGAATCTTGGATAAGCCATGGTAATAAAATTCACAGAAGGTTTGTTAAGGGAGAAAGGACCCTCTTAGGCATGAAAGGCGATGAGGGAAGGGACTACAGTTGACCACAGGATGTTTGGTAGACCTGGACGACCACTGGTAAACTGACAAATTACTCACACTCACTCACAGAGGGCTCCAAATTAGGACTTTACAGTTGTAAGCCTTGGGAACTTGGAGACCGATCTTGTCCCTTTTGAAGGAGGGGCTGCTGTTTTGGAGTAGAAGAACCTGACTATTGTGGATGGAATTTTGGTTTGGAAATGTGGAAGCAAATTGCTGTGAAGAATGGATGTTTGCTTTATGCATTAGGAATCAAATCGAGAAAATTGTGGACTGATTTTGGGTTGAAGAAATGAGGCTGGAGGAGCAACAGTCAACACTACCATAAGTAGAATAATTAGGTTTTTGTGTATCTTTATTAAGTTCAAAATATTTATAAATCTGGATCATTTTTCAAATTTTTCTTCAGAAAATGCTCTTACCTTTGTCTTCAGATTTGAAAAGAGAAGGATTCTTCTCTCCAATATGAAGCTCCGATTTTGGTGCTATTTAAAAAAAAAGGAAGAAAAGAGTTGCAGTTACTCTACTGCTCTATAATTATATTTCTAAAGATATAAGCTTGTCTGTTTCCTGGCTCTATTATTTCCTCTAGATTACACTGCAAAATCTTTGGGTCTCCTTTGTATTATGTGCATAGAAGGGCACTCTTTTTTAAAAATTACTGTCAAGCTAATCGCTAGACCAAAGGATACCGTAGGAAAGAGTCATTTTTGGTGCCCCATTTGTTTTTTGGATTCTGTACACAGATGATATGGCACCCTCTTTCTCCCAGCTTAGCACCCTCCTAACACATCCCTTGCAACAACCTTGATTATAGCTATAATCCTTATTTAGGGATTCACTATTCAATTATCAATACAATATTATCATTTTAAAAAAGATTAACTTATTTTTCAAACATGAAAACTATAGGAATTTGAGTTTAAAGATATGTTCAACTATAAAGAGATTAGGTTCTTACTTTATTAATATCTTTTCTAGTAAACAGGTGTGCCATTCTAGATAAGCGTGTAATATCCCAGTGCTTGCGAGCCGTGTAGAATGAATCCATTCGTTTTTTAATCCTTCCTCTTTCACCAGAGGGCTCTGCTGCCCCCTTCAGTTTGTCCCAAAGCAGGGATAGCCCCATAGAGTAAGTTATGTGAAGGAGGGGTACGTGGAAATTCCCTGAACAACTCCATTCTGCTCTGAAATCATCATAAACAGTTTAAATATTGTCATTCAACAATCAAATCAGAAACATCTAATATAATAAAACGCTAGGCCGCGCATGCGCAGTCCTATCGCGTGGGTCCGTTTTCCGTGAGATGTACAGCATCTCAGATAGGAGTGGCATACGCCCGAAACACTCTCTCTCCTCCCCGAGACAGATGTCGGACGCGGCGGCTGTCTCCCCCGAGGCGGATGATCTTAGTGGGAATCAATGTTCTTCGCTCTGCCCTGCTCCTTGCCTTACTATATTTTTAAGTTGAAAGACGAGGCAGCGGCTCCTCTCAGGATCCCCACCTGCGTCGGAAGTCCAATGCAGTCGGGGATCTTGAGAGGAGCCGCCGCCGCCGTGTCTTTCAACTTAAAAATATACTAAGGCAAGGAGCAGGGCAGAACGATCTTCAAAATGGCGGCAAATCGATCTCCGTTCCTCCGGGGGGGGAGGGTCTGGGAGGAGAGGGATCGCGGCCACACTGAGGAGCCCAGCAACTTTCTACTGTCATTTGCCGCCCCCCCCCCCTCTTCCCTTACCGTGGGCACGACTGCCGATTTCAGCAGCGTGTCAGCAGTCTTCACATGCTGCTTCGGGCCTTTCTACTGCCCTGATTTGCTCCGGACGTGCCAGAGTAAATCAGGCCAGTAGAAGGACCCGAAGCAGCGTGTGAAGACTGCTGGACACGCTGCTTAAATCGCCATGTGTAGTCGGGCCCGCGGGAAGGGGGCGGCAAAGGACTCGGGCCCGCGTTTGTAGTCGCGACTGTGGGAAGGGAAAGAGGGTAGAGGAAACGCTAATGCAGTCACAGGGAACTGGTGTGGGGGGAGGGAAATGGAAGGGGGAGGGAATGCAGCTTTGCACAGACAGACAGAGGGAGGAAGGGACACAGAAAGACAAGAAGAAAGACACAGGGGCAGGGGCACAGGGAACTGGTGTGGAGGGAGGAAATGCTGCTTTGGACAGACAGACAGAGAGAGGAAGGGACACAGAAAGACAAGAAGAAAGACACAGGGGCAGGTGCGGGACAGCGGGAGTCGCGTCAGGAGGGGTGCGGGATGCCGCAGAGGGAACTTTTCCAATGGGTGCAACTGGACGGCTGTCGGGAGCCTCTGATCAGGGGCAGAGCAAGGTAAGTGTATCATAGGGATAAGAAGGAGGAGGGGGGGAGAAAAAGGAAGGGACGCCTACTGCTGGACAGGGGGAGAAGGAAAGAGGTGCTGATGGACAGGGGGGTATGAAGAAAAAGGAACGGAGGCCTAATGTTGGACAGGGGGAGAAGGAAGGTGCTGCTGGACAGGGGGGAGGTAAAACAAAGGGAGAAGGGGTGCTGCTGCATGAGGAGACCTGTGAAGGGGTGGTGGTGGACACAGGGGAGGTAAAAGGAAGGGAGAATGGACAGGGGGAGCAGGCAAGGGGTGGTGATGGACAGCCAAGGAAAAAGAAAGAAAGAAAGCAACTAAGGAGAGAGAGAGAGAGAGAGAAAGAAATAAAGAGACACACACACACATATATTCTAGCACCCGTTAATGTAACGGGCTATAAGATTAGTTTACAGTATATGAAACAAGTATAATCCCCAAGTACAAGTATAATCCCCTGAAGGCCTGACTGGCATGCAAACATCAGTTTGGATTTGAACTTTCTGACAGAGATAGTAGGCAGGCGCAGGGCACAAATGCCAGGGCTGGCTCCAGAATGACACACCTATCTACTAGAAAAGATATTAGCAAGGTAAGAACCTAATCTCTTTTTCTAGTGCAACAGGTGTCATTCTGGTCGAGCGAGATGTAAAGAAGGCCCATAAATCTAGGGCGGGATCACTACGCTGACCTGTAACCCTGAGAACCAAGTACTCCATTGCTGCTACATCCACTCTAAAAGAATTGCATTGGTTGCCTATCAAGGCTCGCATGGAGTTTAAGATTCTGTGTTTAATTTTTTAACTTTTCAAAGATGGTGGTCCGGAGCTGTTGCCATCACTGGTGCACTTTTATGTTCCGTCACGGAGTTTACACTCCAGAGATCAGCTCTGTCTTGATATGCACTCTTTGTCTGTGGTTAAACTTTTTAGTCACCAGAAAGTGATGTTTACGGTCCAGGATCCTTTTGGTTGGAACAAACCAAGATCTATAGATCTTAGGCAAGCAGCTTCGGTTCTACAGTTTAGAAAAAAAGATGAAAACGTGTGTTCTTATGTGCTTTTGCAATTAGTAACAGCGAACAATGAACCAGCAGTCAAGTCTCAGTCAGATAACAGCAATTAAGTAGTTCTGTTTATGTTGTTTATTGTTGGCAGTATTTTATGTTTGTTGGTTGTATTGTAATATGAAAAATCACTTCAAAAACTTGTGGAACACACTGAAATTCTCAAAGAATAAGCTATAGTATGAGTCCAAACATAAGCTATATACCAACCAAACAGTTGAATTAAGAGATTATTAGGATCTCAAGTGCTCACAGTTATATGCTTGCTGAACAAGTCTTAGCATATAGCTATCATGTGAGCTATCATCGGTCCTTTAAACTCTTATTATGTTGTTTACTTTCATTTATTTCAATCTTATTATGTGATTTATAATCCCAAAAGTGATGTAAGACGCCTTCAGATTCTTCGCGATTAGCGTCTCGAGCTATCCCAAACAGGGACTGCTATTTTACTAAGTAGTGCCTGAGAACTAAACAGTGCCGATAAACTGCACTGCTCCTGAAGAAGATCTATTATTTTCAGTGAGAGCGAAATGGAGATCTTCTGTCATTTGTAAAGTTTTCAATAGGCCGGGTTAAGAATCTACACCAGAGCTAAGTATTTGAATAATTTGAAATGCAATAGCATAACAAATTAGAACTATCCATAATAATAAAAGGCTAAGCGCGCATGCGCTGTCGAAAATCCGTGAGTCATGGTGGTGTGAGCTGTGCTTCTGTGCCACTGTTCACGGCGCCTGCGCTAGCGTGTGTGCCAGCGACTCCTCCCTCCCATTGCCGGTCCTCTTCAAAGCGGCCTGTTGAGGTTCGCCAGCCACTGTAGCGAACCTTGCAGGCCGATCTAGCAAATCCAGGGAGGCGAAGGCGGGACGGAGGCTGCAATCGGCAGCGGCTGCTGCTACTCCTCCAGCCGCCTAGCTCCTCTCCGCCGGCCCCGGCTGGCAGCTCCCTCTGCCCAGTCCTCTCTGCTCCGGTGGCCCGCGCAGGAGAAGGAGTGGATGAAGCAGGGAGACTGTGCAAAGGGAAACAAGGGGGTTGAATGGACAGGAAAGGGACAGGGAGGAGGAGGAGGAAGCCAAGGAATCTCTATCACCCTTTAATGTAACGGGCTTAAAGACTAGTAAATCACATAATAAGATTGAAATAAATGAAAGTAAACAATATAGCAAGAGTTTAAAGGACCGATGATAGCTCACATGATAGCTATATGCTAAGACTTGTTCAGCCGGCATATAACTGTGAGCACTTGAGATCCTAATAATCTCTTAATTCAACTGTTTGGTTGATATATAGCTTATGTTTGGACTCATGCTATAGCTTATTTTTTGAGGATTTCAATGTATTGTAATATGTCCATTGTATTATGTTGTTTTGTTGTCTTATTGAAATATGCGTTGTATGTGAAGATTGTAATTTGTTACTACTCATTTGGATGTTTTATTGTACTCAGCATAGAATTGCAGGATATGCGGAATATAAATTTTTTTAAATAAATCAAAATTTTATTTTATTTTTTTTTAAATAAAGTATGGACAGTGGACCAAGTTGCTGCCCTACAAATCTCTTTGGGGGAGACCGCCCCTGGGATAGGCATGTGGGATCTCTCTAGACCCACTCTCTCGGGCTAAGATCTTCATCTGAAGAATCTAGCCGTCTTATGTCTTGCTGTTACTACTAGATTGATCATTGAGCAACCCCAGCAACGGCTGATAGCTTGGAAGACAGCTGCAGGCAGCATCTATTCGCCTGGATTCAGTGTTTATCTGCTGAGGAAAATGGCTTGAGGATGTCCACTCCCGTTATGTGTGCTGCTGAGAAAGCCTGAAGATTAAGCTCTGCCTTTTTGAACAGGAAGCAAGCTTCCAAACTCAGCTGCGCACTCTTGTTGACTGACATACGCCACCACTGTAGCATTGTCTGAGAAAACTCAAACAACTTGTCCCTCAAGATTCTTCAGTAGTCTGCAATGCCAAATGAATAGCTCAAAGTTGTAATCTGTTGGTCTACCACTTCCTTAGGAGGCGACCCGCGCCCCTTGATCAGGGGTCCACTGCAGTGAGCTCAACCCCAGGCTGGCATCCGTTGCCACAATAACCCAGCTCGATATTTGGAGGGGCAGCCCCTTGACACCTGCAGTTAGAGTCACCATTCCATCCTGGCTCAGACTACCAGTCTACAAAGCAGGGGCTTCTGCAGGAGTCTGATTCCAGTGACCACAGAGATAGAAACACATTCTGGAGAGGATGCATGCGAGTCTCCATCCAGGGAACCTTGTCTATTATGGCTATCCTGAAACCTAGCAGTTAGAAGTTGTGCCATGTGGCCAGGGATCTGTAGCTTTTACCTCCTCACCCTCACACCTTACCACCGAGCATGCTCCCGTGTACTCCAGTCAGTCTTAAAGCAGCCAGGAACATCTGTAGAGGATAAGAACAAGAGAGAAAGCGGAAAGAGGAACTCCCCGACAAGCAAATCAATTCTGCTCATATAAACAAATGCAACAACAATGCAAAACAAAATAACAGGTTATAAAACAGTGCTAAAAGGAGACATAGCCTGCACTGACAGAGGAGGGGACATTTGAACTAGAGAACACCCCAAGATAAAGAGCTAGACCCAGTTTGATAGCACTCTTATAAAGGCTGGTCATAAACCCAGCTTACCTGTACTTGTAAGGCAGACAACTGGCAAATCATCAAGAATAGGGCGGGTTCCCAGAATAAAGAGAAGATTTACAAGAAAGAAGATTAAGAACATAAGCAGTGCCTCTGCTGGGTCAGACCAGAGGTCCATCATGCCCAGCAGTCCGCTCACGCGGCGACCCATCAGGTCCAGAACCTGTATGTAACCCTCTATCTATACCCTTCTATCCCCTTTTCCTTCAGAAAATTGTCCAATCCCTTCTTGAACTCCAATACAGTACCCTGTCCTATCACGCCCTCTGGAAGCGCATTCCAGGTGTCCACCATCCGTTTGGTGAAGAAGGACTTCCTAGCATCGGTTCTGAATCTGTCCCCTTTTAATTTTTCCAAATGCCCTCTAGTTCTTATAGTTTTCGAAAGTTTGAAGAATCTGTCCCTCTCCACTTTCTCTATGCCCTTCATGATCTTGTAAGTCTCTATCATATCCCCTCTGAGTCTCCGCTTCTCCAGAGAAAAGAGCCCCTGTTTCTCCTATCTTTCAGTGTATGAAAGGCTTTCCATACCTTTTATCAAACGTGTCGCTCTTTTCTGAACCCTCTCGATTATCGCCATATCCTTCTTTAGGTATGGCGACCAATATTGGACGCAGTACTCCAGATGCGGGCGCACCATCGCCCAATACAATGGCAGGATAACTTCTTTCGTTCTGGTTGTAATACCCTTTTTGATTATATCTAGCATTCTGTTCACTCTCTTAGCAGTCGCTGCGCACTGTGCCGATGGCTTCATTGTCTTGTCCACTATTACCCCCAAGTCCCTTTCTTGGGTACTCTCACACAATAACAGCCCTCCCATCGTGTAGCTGTACCTCGGGTTTCTGTTTCCTACGTGCAAGACTTTACATTTCTCTACGTTGAACTTCATCTGCCATCTTGTCGCCCACTCCTCTAGTTTGTTCAGGTCCCTTTGTAAATCTTCGCAGTCCTCTTTAATCCTAGCCCCATTAAATAGTTTGGTGTTGTCTGCAAATTTTATTACTTCGCATTTGTCAGTTTTCAATTTTTCTATCTGCCTGTGTATGTCGTCAAGGCTTACTTCCATGGATGTTAATTTTTCTTCTTGGTCTCCTTTGAAGATTCATTTGGGTTCCGATATGTTGGATGTGTCCTCTTTTGTAAATACTGATGAAAAGAACATGTTTAGTCTTTCCGCCACTTCTTTCTCCTCCTTCACCACTCCCTTCCTAATCTTTCATTCTTGTACAATCCCACTGTATTCCGAGACCAGTGTGACGTAACAGAGCAGTCCCAAAAAGTCAGGGTGGGGCTGATGAGCTTGCTGCCAACCCAGAGGACCCAACAGCAGTATCCTGCTTGGCCGCCACATCGGTCCTGCAAAACTTGGTGAAAGCATGCAAATCTCATCCAGAGACATAGCCGACGACTCTGCCCAAGAGGAGAAACTCCTCTGGTTGAAGGAGCTCACACCCCTAGGGTGGGTGGGGCTCCTTCCAGGCCACTACGTAAGTTGCGGAAATGGCCTTGGGAAACCACCTGTAAATGGTAGTTTAGAGGCTGGCCTACCTTTGCGGACATAACTCACCAGACCAAATAGGTGGTCAGAGAGGCCAAACTCGTTGGTAGCGTCCAGATACCGCAATAGAAGCTTGCACATAGCTAAGGTCCACAACATCCAGCCCTACTCCCTTGAACCAGAGGAACCCAAAAGCAGAAAGCTGGACTTCCTGATTTACATGGAATTGGAAACCACTTTTGGAAGATAGAAGGGACAGTACACAGCATCACTGCGGAATTCATGAAACGCAGAAAGGGATCACTGCAGGAAAGAGCTTGAAGCCCCCAAACTCTCTGGGCTGAAGTAATAGTCACAAGGAAAACCTACCTTGATTGAGAGATCCAGCGGAGATATCTGCTCTAGATGCTCATAAGGGGGGATGAGCGAGAGAGCAAAGAACCACATTAAGGTTCCAGGTCAGACAGGGAAGGCATGAGGGGAAGATTCAGATGTAACACACACCAAAGAAAATGAACCACCAAAGAAAATGAACCACATCCAGATAAAACTGCCAAGGAGCCCCTCAGGGATGGAGGGCCCATATGTGAAAGACCAGCAAGCTGAATCCGGAGAAAAACTATGCATTGAAGTATTTGACATTGTGTGTACAACAAAGCTTAATAATAATAATAATAATAAAACTGCTAGACCCTTCCGCAGGCCTTCCTGCAGAAACTCCAGGACCCGAGGAATCGCTGGAAGAATACCAAGCCTGGGAATACCTCCAAACCTCCGCATAGTCCGCCACTGTGGACTTAAGTTTGCAGTGAAGCAAACCGGCAATCACTGCTGGAGAATAGCCCCAGCCAGTCAAGGCTGTGCACTCAAAAGCCATGCTGTAAGATCGAAGCGGTCCTGACTCTGCATTGCAATTGGACCCTGTGTGAAGAGGCAAGAATGACAAGGTAATTGGAGCCGAACCAAGGCTGCATACCATAAACGCCTCTGCCAATCGTGTGCTACCAGAGTCACCGGACCATCGTGTTCCATTATCCACCTCAAAAGACAACAGGAGAAACTGCCTTCACACCAGTGAGGGACATGAAAACAACAACGAAGGAGACCGGATGGTGCTCAATCCTTTTATTTATAAAACAGACTCGACACGATCGTGTTTTGGCCTCAAAAGGCCTGCCTCAAGAGTCTTGATATCCTATATAATAAAACCTTATCATGGGCTACAGGGGGAAGACATAACGAAAACCCTCCTGGGGCCAGGGCTGAACTAGAGCGTCCAGGCCTTCGCTGCCTGCCTCTTGACTGTGAAGGACTGATTGGCCTTTTTTGTTGGCTGCAGTCGATATGAAGCTGAATGTGGGGAACCCCCAACTGATCCACTATGCCACCAGGGGTAGGGAATTCCGGTCCTCGAGAGCTGGAGCCAGGTCAGGTTTTCAGGATATCCACAATAAATATGCATGAGATAGATTTGCATCTCAAGGAGGCAGTGCATGCAAATCCATCTCATACATATTCATTGTGGATATCCTGAAAACCTGAACTCACTCCGGCTCTTGAGGACCGGAATTGCCTACCCCTGCACTATGCCACTGAATGCTCTTTGTAGTGACCACTCTCCGGAGTCCAGAGTCTGACAACAGAGAAAGTCTGCTTTAACATTGTCCACTCCTGCCACATGTGCGGCAGAAAGCGACATAAGACGCCTCTCTGCCCACCAAAGAGCAGATGAGCCTCCCTGCTTAGAAAGGGACTCTTCGAGCCCCCCTGACGACTGATGTAAGCCACAGCTACTGCATTGTCTGAGAATACACGGACAGCACAAAGACAGAGAGGACAAGTGGAGAAGGGCCAGCCAAATCACCTGCAGTTCCAGGCGATTGATTGACCACTTGTGTTCTGATGACGCTCACAACCCTGAACCATGACAGTCATGCATACTGGTCCCCAGCTTTTTAGACTTGCCTCCAATGACATGAACACCCAATCCGAGATCCGAAGCTGAAGGCCCCTGGACAGCAAAAGAGGTCGCAACCGCCACACTAGACCATTGCACGCCACTGCCGACCAGGGCAGGGATGCATGTATGTCCTGCTGTGGATTCCAGGGCGAAAGCAGAGCCTCCTGCAGCGAACACAGATGGGCTGTGACCCATGGGACCACATCAATCATTGTTATCATGGTCCCCAGAACCAAGAGATACTACCAAGAAATCAGAAATGGAGTAGAAATTGAACTCCCAGGTACTCCAAGTCCTGAGCGGGTTCGAGGTGACTCTTCCTGAAATGAATCCCAGCCCAGACACTGCAGCAATTGCACCACCTGCTGGACAGCCAACCGCTCCTCGAACAGCAAGTGAGCTCTGAACAACTAGTTGTCCAGGGACAGGTGAACCAGGACACACAGGGCACGAAGAAGGGCCACTACCACCACCATCACTTTGGCCAGAGACCTCACCCACGGACACATCGTGCAAACTCCTGGCGGAGGAATGCAGTTTGGCTCCAATCCTGGTTGCACCTCCATGGAACTGTTCAGCCTATGCTACACTCAACTAGCAGACGAACCTAGGGTAAGTAAGCTCCCGGAGCTCCGATCTGATGTGCAGGCTGTCTAGGGGGCTTACTGCTGAGCAGGGAACCCCCAGAAGCAGATGTTTTCCAACAGTCTGCAGTCAAGGACGTCCCCGCAGAGAACCTCCACAGCACGAGGGTAAACACGACCAAAAATTACTGTAAAGTTATGAAAAGAAACACAAGCAGAAAAGATAAGCTCCTACAGCCTGGCCTGTAGGAATTGAAACTGGAGTACACAGGAGCATGTTCAGTGGTAAGGTGTGAGGGTAGGGTTATCAGATGTCCAGATTTACCCAAACATGTCCTCTTTTTAGAGGGCATGTCCAGACATCCAGACGGCTTTTCAAAACTAAGCACTTTGTCCAAGTTTTGAAAAGCAACTTGCATTGAGATAGGCATCCACACATGCCCTCCTGACCAAGACGAGCAGGCTGTGGGGGTGGGGCTAAGGGTATGGCAGAAATGGGTGAGCCTGGGGGTGGGGTCTAAGGGTCCAGATTTTACATATGGAAAATCTGGTAACTTATGTGAGGGGGTAAAAGCTTCAAGTGTTTTGAGGCTTTCTACTGATCCCTGGTGGAATGAGAGTAATAACCCACTGGTCCTGGAATAAAGTGGGATTGTACAAGAAAGCTATGTTATAACAGCAATACCAAGAATCATATTGTTGTTCCATTTTGAATGAGAAAATGTGATATTTCAAATAGAAAGAAATGCACCAATTGTTGCTATCTGAGATATCACTTGGATTTCTAAAAGAACACATACAATATGTTATAATGGAGGTGTGGAGAAGATAGGAAGGGTCAAAACAAAAACCAAATATGAAATGAAACAAACACTTTTAAAAATTTTAACTGCCAACTGATTTAAAGTGTTTTTGCATACATTGCTCATTCCTCCTTCATATCATAACAGCAGACCTTTGGTAAACATACAACTCTTACTTACCTGGGCATTTTACAGGTGGTGGGGGCTTCTTTGGCTTCTATAGAAAGAACAAAGTAAAGCATCAACATTAACATTCTCCATAAAAGATGAGGTATTTTTGATTTCCCAATAAATCTTTGACATGTGGTAACTGTGAGTTGCTTACCCCTAAATACAAAGTGATATTACTTGTTCATAAGAATATTATTTATAATGTTGGATAGATACGTTGTTTGAAAAAAAAAAAATTTTCAAATATTCATCAGTGCTGAATATTTGTTTTTGTCATTAACAAAATAACTTATGTGGCTTACTTTTCAACAAGCACACAAGTTATCTTTTCAGTAGCTGATATTAGCTCTGGGGAAATACAAAAGAGAAGATTGTCTACAGTAGCTGATTATTATCACTATATAGATAAAGCAGATACTTACCTGTAGTAGGTGTTCTCTGAGGGCAGCAGGTATATATGCTGGTTTCAAGATGAAATGTATTGTAAAGATGTATTTAAAATGTGATTATTCACCTGTAACCCAACATGCTTTATTCCTGCACAGCCCTCAGGTAGCAATTTTTGCAGTGTATATCCCCCGCACTTGGTTCGTGCGTACATTTCAACAGCACATTGTTCCTGCATAGCCCTCAGGCCATCCATATTAGCCATGGAAAATAAGAGCAAGAGGAAAGCTGTTAGAGCTACAATTGAAGTTAAGAGCTTATTGCTAATCATGAAAGCAGTACACGTGTGGTTAATCTTGCTACTCTGTTTGGGATGCCTAAATCGACTGTGTACGATTTTGAAAAATAAAGAAGCTATCAAAGCAGCTAATGTGGCCAAAGGGGTTACTACACTGACCTCTAGGAGATCAAAAAGTATGGAAGAGATGGAAAAACTCCTCTGTATTTGGATTAATGAAAGCCAGCTGGCTGGTGATGTGATTTCTCAGACAATCATTTATGAGAAAGCCACGATGATCTAGTGAAAAGCCTGCCTGATACTACTGATGAAAAGGAGGAGTTTAAAGTCTGGACTGCAAGCGTGCTTTGGCTTTTTACTTACAAAAGACTAAGCCACAAAGATCTTTTCCTCAACTTTTTCTCTCCTTCGAGCCAAACAAGTTGGGACATCCAGTTTCCAAGAGAACTATCTCCAACTGGTTGGCTGCTTGCATCTCATTCTGCTATGCTCAGGCTGGACTGCATCTAGAAGGTCGAGTTACAGCCCATAAAGTTAGAGCCATGGCGGCATCTGTAGTTTTCCTTAGATCTACTCCTATTGAGGAAATCTGCCACTTGGTCCTCGGTTCATACATTCACCTCTCATTATTGTCTGGATTCTTTTTCCAAATGGGATGGCCACTTTGGCAGGCAGTATTACAAAATTTATTCTTCTGAATTGGCAACACTCCCACCATCCCATTCTGGTTAGCTTGGAGGTTACCCATATGTTGAGAATATGCTGCCTGCTTGTCCTGGGATAAAGCACAGCTACTTACCGTAACAGGTTTTATCCAGGAACAGGAGGCAGATATTCTCACAACCCACCCACCTCCCCAGGTTGGTTTCTTAGCTAGCTATCTGAACTGAGGAGATGCTGAGATGTGCGCCCTACATCGGGTGGGAAGACACTAGCGCATGCGCTGTGCGGCAGTCGCAAACTTTCTAAAAGTTCTTCAAGCAAGTCTGTTTGTGAAGCTCTCCGCATCAGGGCTCCATGGATGACGTCACCCATATGTTGAGAAAGCAGTTACTTACTGTAACAGTTGTTATCCAGGGACAGTAGGCAGATATTCTCAACACGTGGGTGACGTCACTAACGGAGCCCAGCAGTGGACAGTCTCGCAAGCAGACTTGCTTGAAGATCTTTTAAGAGCTTATGAGTGCTGAACCGCGCATTCGCGAGTGCCCTCCGTGTCAGGACGCGCGTCTCCTGTGAGGTACCTCAGTTCAGATAGCTAGCTAAGAAGCCAACCAGGGGAGGTGGTGGGTTGTGAGAATATCTGCCTGCTGTCCCTGGACAGCAAGACAAGCAGGGCAGCATATTCTCAACACATGGGTGACCTCCAAGCTAAGCATAATGGGATGGAGGGAGAGTTAGCAAATTAAGAAAACAAATTTTGTAAAACGGACTGGCCAAAATAGCCGTCCCTTCTGGAGAAAGTATCCAGACAATAATGAGAGGTGAAAGTATGAACCGAGGACCAAGTGGCAGCCTTGCAGATTTCCTCAATAGGAGTTGATCTGAGGAAAGCTACGGACGCCGCCATTGCTCTAACTCTGTGGCCCGTGATTCGACCCTGCAGAGGGAGACCAGCCTGAGCGTAGCAGAAAGAGATGCAAGCAGCCATCCAGTTAGATATGGTTCGCTTCGAGACAGGATGCCCCAATTTATTAGGATCGAAGAAGATGAAAAGTTGTGGGGCTGTTCTATGAGGTTGAGTGCGTTGCAAGTAGAAAGCCAAGGCACGTTTACAGTCCACAGTATGAAGCGCAACTTCTCCAGGATGAGAGTGAGGCTTTGGAAAAAATACTGGAAGAACAATAGATTGATTAATATGAAATTCTGAGACAACTTTAGGCAAGAATTTTGGATGAGTGTGGAGGACCACCTTGTCATGGTGGAAAACTGTGAAAGGTGGATCTGCAACCAAGGCTTGTAACTCACTGACTCTTCGAGCAGACGTGAGGGCAATGAGAAAAATGACTTTCCAAGAGAGATACTTGAGTAGAACCTTATCAATTGGTTCAAATGGAGGCTTCATCAATTGAGCGAGGACGACATTCAGATCCCAGACCACTGGAGGCAGTTTGAGCAGTGGGTTAACATTGAAAAGTCCTTTCATGAAGCGGGAAACCACAGGATGTGCAGACAGAGGTTTCCCCTCAAGAGGCTGATGGAAAGCAGTAATACTAAGATGTACTCGGATAGATGTAGACTTGAGGCCCGAGTGTGATAAGTGAAGTAAATAATCCAAAACTGAAGACAAGGAGGTAGATATTGGCTCCATATTTCGAGTAGTACACCAAGCAGAAAATCTAGTCCATTTCTGATTGTAACACTGCCTAGTAGACGGCTTTCTAGAAGCCTCCAAAATGTCCTGTACAGACTGAGAAATCCATAGAGGGGCAGTTAGGTTGTAAGGTACCAAGCTGTTAAGTGTAGAGACTGGAGATTGGGATGAAGCAAAGACCCCTGACACTGTGTAAGCAGAGAGGGAAAAACTGGTAGAATCAGAGGCTCCCTGGTGTTGAGTTGAAGTAGAAGGGAGTACCACGGTTGTCTGGGCCACTGAGGAGCTATCAGAATCATGGTGGCATGTTCCAACTTGAGCTTGACAAGAGTCTTGAGAATCAGAGGGAATGGAGGGAAAGCATAGAGAAACTGCCCCGTCCAGTCCAGGAGGAAAGCATCTGCCTCGAAGCAGTGAGGCGAGTACATCCGGGAGCAGAACTGAGGCAGCTTGTTGTTGAGGGGAGACGCAAAGAGGTCTATCTGAGGGGTCCCCCACTGAGCAAATACCAGACGTAGAGGCGAGGAATTAAGTGTCTATTCATGAGGTTGCAGAAGACGACTCAATTTGTCTGCCAGACAGTTGTGCTGACCTTGAATGTATACAGCTGAGAAAGATGTTGTGATGAACTTCCCAATCCCACAGCTTCAGAGCTTCTTGACAAAGGTAGTGAGATCGCGTGCCTCCCTGTTTGTTGACATAGTACATGGCGACTTGATTGTCCATCCAGACAAGAACTACTTTGTCGTGAATAAGATGTTGAAAAGCTTTGAGAGCACTGAAAATCGCTCTGAGTTCCAACAGACTGATGTGACAGAGACGGTCTGAGGGGGACCAATGGCCTTGAGAACGGAGACCGTCAAGATGGGCTCCCCATGCGTAGGTTGACGAGTCTGTTGTGAGAACCTTCTGATGAGGAAGAGAGTGGAAAAGCAAACCTCTGGAAAGATTGGAAGAGAGCATCCACCAGTGGAGAAATTGTCTCAACAAAGAAGTTACTGTAATATGTTGAGAGAGTGGGTCGGTAGCTTGCTGCCACTAAGATGCCAGGGTCCACTGAGGTATGCGAAGGTGTAGTCTGGCAAAAGGAGTCACGTGAACTGTAGAGGCTATGTGACTGAGAAGAATCATCATTTGTCTCGCTGAAATTGATGCGAGAGGAGACACTTGATGGCAAAGGCGAATGAGAGCATCTTGGTATGGAGGAACGCTCTGAGCCGGACAGTGTCCAGAATGGCCCCAATGAACTGAAGAGTTTGAGAGGAGTGCAACTGGGATTTTGGGAAATTGACTTCGAACCCCAGACATTGGAGGAACATAATAATCTGTCGGGTTGCTGCAATAACCCCTTGTCGAGAGGGGGCTTTGATGAGCCAGTCGTCCAGGTAATGGAAAAACTTGAAGACCCTGGGTACGGAGGGCTGCAGCCACCACCACCAGACACTTCGTGAAAACTCTGGGGGATGAGGTGAGTCCGAAAGGAAGAACCCTGTATTGTAGATGAAGATTTCCCACCCAAAATCTTAAGTATCTGCGAGAGGCTGGATGGATTGGGATATGAGTGTAAGCCTCTTTGAGATCCAGAGAGCATAACCAATCCCCTTGATCCATCAGGGGATACAAAGTTGGTAAGGAAAGCATCCGAAACTTCTCTATAACTAGAAATTTGTTGAGGGCTCTGAGGTCCAGAATGGGTCGCAAATCCCCCGTCTTCTTTGGGACTAGAAAATAACGGGAATAAAATCCCCATGTCCCGTTGGTTCAGGGGAACCTCCTCGACAGCTCGAAGTGAAGAAGAGCCTGATCGTCCTGAAGGAGAAGGGGAAGTTACGACGAACTGGAAAGAAACTCTCTTGGAGGGAGATCTGGAGGTACTTGAAGAAAGGATGTTGAGAACCCAGAGATCTGAGGTGATCAGCTCCCACTGGTGATAAAAATGGTGAAGTCGACTTCCAATGGGCAGCAGAGAAGTCTGATGGAGGGAGGTTGGTATGCTCAGACTGAGAATGTCAAAAAGACTGAGCTGGTTTAGCCGCAGCAGGAGTCTGAGGTTTCTGCTTTCTTTGTTGCTGTGGCGGATGTCTAAGCGGAGGCCTGGAGAATGCTGCGTCGTTTTTTGAGGATAACGCTGTGGTGGAGGCTTGTAAGGCCGAGCAGGAGTTTTAGGCTTCGGCCGAAATCAAGGACGCAAAAGAGCATTCATGTTCAGAGACGCTTTGTAGCAGCCTCGATAGAATCATCAAAAAGTTCATTGCCTTGGCAAGGCAAGTTCGCTAGACAATCCTGTAAATTAGAGTCCATGTCTACAATGCGGAGCCAAGCGAGGCGACGCATAGCCACCGCAAAGGCAGAAACTCTGGATGAAAGCTCAAAGGCATCGTACGTGGCTTGTAACATGAAGAGTCGAAGTTGTGACAGAGTACGAATAATCTGTTTGAACTCAGGAAGACACTGCTTCTCAAGAGCTGGGAAAAACTTAGGCATTATTTTGAGGAAGTGATTAAAATAAGCAGTGAAAATGTAATTGTAGTTGAGAATTCTATTCGCCATCATGGAATTCTGATATAGCCTGCGGCCAAACTTGTCCATAGTATGACCCTCCCTGCCTGGTTGAGCTTTCTTTAATGAAGATTCCACAACTAAAGACTGGTGAGATAATTGGGATTTTTCAAACCCCTTACAAGGGACGGTAAGATACCTTGATTCCAGTTTAGAAGATATGGCTGTAATAGAGTAAGGAGTTTCCATATTCCTGAGGAAAGTTTGTTTTAAGACAGGAGTCATGGGAAGCCTCAAGGTCTCCTTGGGTGGATGAGGCAACTCCATGTCGGCCAAGTACTTCGGAGTGTACTTAGAGTCAGAGTGGAGATCCAGCTGAAGAGGTTTTCCCATGTCAAAGACAAATCTCGCAAAAGAGGCAGACTTGGAGGTAGATGGCTCCTCAGAAGGAGAGCGAGACCTAGGAGCCGCAGAATAGGATGGAGAAGCCTCTCTGGAATATTGATAAGGAGGCTCAGAGTCCAGCACCATGGTCACCGAGGAAGCTCCACTATCTGTAATAGGAGGAGTCAGAGAGTGTTTACGCTTTAGAAGCCTCAATAGTGAAGTCCTAGGGGCCAAGGAACTAGGGGTCGAGGCAGAAGCAGAAAGCTCCCTCGGAGGCGGTCTCGATGGGGGACTCTTCGACCTGGACGGGCTTCGAGGCGAAGCAGCAGATGTAGAAGCTTTGTGAGACCGAGACTTATGTTTAGTTTTTGAAGGAGACTCGATGGCCCTCGATAAACGAGGCATAGAAGACTCAGTACTGGGAGGAGGAGAGTCCTTTTGCTTGAGAGAAGACTCCTGACTCCGCTTTGAAGCAAGATGCCCCAAGTAATGCCTCGATCGAGGTTCAGGAGGCGAAGAGTCACTGGATGATAAGCGACGAGACTTTCGAGGCTTGCCTTGAGGTGCTTCGACAGGAGGCTCAAGCTGGCTCATAGGAAGCAGGGGCGAGGCCGGGACAAGTTGAGCCAGAACCGAGGAAATCTGAGTGGTTAGAATGGCTTTCAACATGTCCTCGAACATAGGCACCGAGACGAAAGGATCAGGTCTCGAAGGTGCAGTAGTGCGCTTCAAAGAGGGCGACCTCGAGGATGAGTATTCCCTATGTTTGGAGGCATGCTTAGCTGGAGGTCTCATAGAGGCTGGCAGGGCCGTGGGCATGGCCGTGGGCATGGGATGCCTGAGACTCTGAAGGCTTCTTAGGAAGGGTACCTGAAGGAGAAACAGGAGACTTACCCACAGATGAAGACTTAGAAGGGACTGCGGCCGAGGTCGAGGTCTTGGTCGAGGCCACCATGGGGGTCGAGGTCGCCCCCGAAGCCGAGGTCGAGACCCTCTGAGCAGACTGCTCCATAGTGCCAAATAGTTGAAGAATTTTAGCATGGCGTCTGCGAAGTGCTCGGGGTTGAAGGATAGCCAGCGCAAACAAGTGTCGCGACAATCTTTGGGTCCCAGGCAAACAATACACCAACGATGAGGGTCGGTGACTGAAATAACCCGGCCGCACTGGCTACACTTTTTAAACCTGGTAAGAGGCCAGGACATAGAAAAAAGAGAGTCCCGTGAAGGAACGAGATTCGGCAGCCTGGCCTAGGCCCAAAGGCCGCCGACCAAAAAAGACAAACTTTTTTTTTTAGGAGAAAAGATAGAAGAAGCGCGGGCACAGCGACTGAAAAAAATAACAAAGCCGCAATGCAAGAAGGCAACGAAGAGCTGCAGAACTGAAGTGAACAAGACTTCTCGGCTCCGCAGAAAACGTTGAACTGAGGTACCTCACAGGAGACGCACGCCCTGACTCGGGCGGGAAGGCACTCGCGCATGCATGGTGCAGCACTCGTAAGCTCTTAAAAGATCTTCAAGCAAGTCTGCTTGCGAGGCCATCCGCTGCGGTGCTCCGTTGGTGACGTCACCCACGTGTTGAGAATATGCTGCCTGCTTGTCCTGGGATAATATGCTGCCTGCTTGTCCAGGGATAAATGATTTTATTTTCAATATAGTGATCAAAATGTGCCCATTTTGAGAATTTATATCTACTGTCTATATTTTGCATTATGGCCCCCTTTAATTAAACTGCAATAGCAGCTTTTAGCGCAGGAAGCTTATGAGCGCCAGGAGCAGCGCAGGGCTATCGCGGTTTAGTAAAAGGGGAGGGGGTATATTTGTCTATTTTTGTATAGTTGTTACTGAGGTGACATTGCATATTTTAAAGTCATCTGCCTTGACCTCTTTGAAAAAAAACCCAAATAAAAATTATAATTTACATTTTCTCTACGTTCATTGTGTGCTTTATGGTTTTTAAAATTTTATTGTTGGTAGATGATTTTGACTTGGTCATTTTACAAGTAGCTTGCAAACCAAAAGAGTGTGGGCACCTCTGAACTAGAGGCTTTGACATCATGAGGCCCTTCAGGAAGTAAGAAAGCAATAGACCTGTATCCAGATGGTTGGTACCTAAAGGTACTTATATGGCACTGAAGATTTGAAATATAGTGCTGAAAGACACTTGTAGGGCACTGAGAGAGGCGAGATAAGCACCTAGTGAAGTGTTGTTGATTGTTGTCTCCTTGAATTTTGATTTTTTTTTTTTAGTAGTATGAGAAAGAGAAATAAGTGACTTGATAGGATGTATGTTTAGAACTCAGTCCTATAGGTGATACCAGCAGGTAAACTGTATGCACACGATATGGTAGAATTATCATGTGGAGAGTTGATGAAGAAGTTATAGTGGACAACACTGGAACAGAGAGATGGAAGTTATCTCACAAGGGGAGCCAGGAACATGGCTGTAAAGTGCCTATACTGGAGACTGGTAGGTAGAAGGGATCTTTCACTCTGAATCCAGAGAACTGAAATGTTTAAAGAGGAATGGACTCCCTGACATTGAACCAAAGAAGTAAAGGTAATGAGAGTTGCCTCGGTTACTGTGGAGCTATGAGAATCATGGTGATTTAATCCTGCTGAAATATGAATAAGGAGTGCCATATTATAGGCTGGAAGAAATTCAGAGGAATACAAACAATGAGGGAGCGCACACTGGAACATAATTGTGTAAGTGTACAATTTTTGGCAGAAAGGAAGAGAGTTAAGCATGGAGATCCCCAAGTTAAATACATTTGACTGATTGGGAGATAAAGAAATACATTACTCATGAGGCTGAAGAATTGGATGAAAATGGTTAAGTATTCTGTTGCTCTGCTAGCTTTGAAGAAGAGACTTTTATCACCTCGTGACAAGAGGAGAAGGGTCTGCATACCCTTGGCTGATTAAGTAGTCAATGACTAGTAGAAGTGGTAGAAGCAGGAATATTCTGGGTGCTGATGCTAAGCCAAAGAGTAGCATCTCATACTGAATATATGTTATGTTTCTATCCAGAAGCAGAGAAAGCTCAGTTACTTACCGTAACAGGTATTATACAGGGCAAGCAGGCAGATATTCTCACACATGGGTGACGTCGCCGACGGAGCCCCAGTACGGACACTTGAAAAGTGAACCACAACTTTAAGTTTTGGAAAGTTCACGATCAGCCCACACCGCACATGCACAAGTGCCTTCCTGCCCGACATAGGCGCGCAGTCCCTCAGTTAAGATAAGCCAGCTAATAAGTCAACCAGGGGAGGTGGGTGGGTTGTGAAAATATCTCCCTGTTGTCCCTGGATAACACCTGTTACAGTAAGTAACTGTGCTTTATCTCAGGACAAGCAGGCAGCATATTCTCACAAATGGGTAATCTCCAAGCTAACTAGAATGGGATGATGGGAGAGCTGGACTTTAAGAAAATAAATTTCGCAATACTGACTGGCCGAAGTGCCCATTGTTTATTGTTTATTCAGATTTTTGATTAAACGCTTTATCGATACTACAAAGCGTTGTACAGAGTTTAATATAACATTAAAACAAAATAAACAGTTAAGACATATCAATATACAAATTTTTCAGTTTTGACAACAAATTACTTACAGGGTAATTATGGGCCTAAAGGCTCCAAAACACAATTGGGAAAGGAGGGGAGAAATACAATTGATATAGAAAATGTGAGAAACATCACGTCTGGACAAAGACTCTAGACAATAATGCAAGGTGAATGTATGAACTGAGGACCAGGAGGCAGCTTTACAGATTTCCTCAATAGGAGTAGAGCTAAGGAAAGCTACAGAAGCTGCCATAGCTCTGTGAGCTGTGACACGACTTTTCATGCGCAGTCCAGTCTGAGCATAGCAGAATGATATACAGGCTGCTACCCAGTTGGAAATCATAAGAACATAAGAATTGCTGCTGCTAGGTCAGACCTGTGGTCCATCATGCCCAGCAGTCCACTCACATGACGGCCCTCTGGTCAAAGACCAGCACCCTAACTGAGACTAGCCCTACCTGAGTACGTTCTGGTTCAGCAGGAAGTTGTCTAAGTTTGTCTTGAATCCCTGGAGAGTGTTTTCCCCTATGACAGACTCCAGAAGTGTGTTCCAGTTTTCTACCACTCTCTGGGTGAAGAAGAACTTCCTTACGTTCGTACGGAATCTATCCCCTTTCAATTTTAGAGAGTGCCCTCTCGTTCTCCCTACCTTGGAGAGGGTGAACAACCTGTCCTTATCTACTAAGTCTATTCCCTTCAGTACCTTGAATTCTTCGATCATGTCCCCATCTCAATCTCCTCTGTTCGAGGGAGAAAAAGCACAGTTACTTACCGTTAACAGGTGTTATCCAGGGACAGCAGGCAGATATTCTCTACATGTAGGTGACGTCACCGACGGAGCCCCCTAGCGGACGTTTTTGCAAGCAGACTTGCTCGAAGACCTTCAGGCTTGCGATTGGTCTGCGCATGCTCACGTACCCCTCCCGCCCTGCCTAGAGCATGCGTCTCCTCAGTTCAGATAGCTAGCAAAGAAGCCAACCACGGGGAGGTGGGTGGGTTGCGAAAATATCTGCCTGTTGTCCCTGGATAACACCTGTTACAGTAAGTAACTGTGCTTTATCCCAGGACAAGCAGACAGCATATTCTCTACATGTGGGAGACCTCCAAGCTAACCAGAATGGGATGGAGGGAGAGTTGGCAATTTCAGGAGAACAGATTTTGCAAAACAAACTGGCCAAAATGGCCATCACGCCTGGAGAAAGTATCCAGACAGTAATGCGAGGTAAACATATGAACCGAGGACCAAGTGGCAGCCTTACAGATTTCCTCTATGGGAGTCGAGCGGAGGAAAGCAACTGACGCCACCATCGCTCAGACCTTGTGGCCTGTGACTCGACCCGGCAGGGAGAGACCAGCCTGAGCATAACAGAAAGAGATACAAGCGGCCAACCAGGTTAGAAATGGTCCGTTTAGAAACAGAGCGACCCAGACAATTAGGATCGAGAGAAACAGCTGTGAAGCGGAACGATGCGGCAGCAGTGTGCTTCAAGTAGAAGGCCAGCGCCGCTTACAATCAAGAGAATGGAGAGCCACTTTTCCAGGGTGAGAATGGGGCTTCGGAAAAAACACAGGAAGAACAATAGATTGGTTGATGTGAAAATCGGAAACAATCTTAGGCAAGAACTTAGGATGGGTACGGAGAACCACCTTATCATGATGGAAGACAGTGAATGCTGGGTTCTGCGACCAATGCCTTGAAGCTCCACTGACCCGTATGGGCAGGAGGTGAGAGAAATAAGAAACACAACGTTCCAATGTAAGATTATTTCAAGTGAGCTCGTGCTAGCGGCTCGAACGGAGGTTTCATCAATTGAGCAAGGGACCACGTTAAGATCCCAAACCACCGGAGGAGATTTAAGGGGCGGATGAACGTGGAAAAGTCCTTTCATGAAGCAGGAAACCACAGGATGAACAGAGATAGGCTTCCCGTCAATCGGCTGATGGGCGTTGGTGACCTCAATGTTGAGGCACGAGGTACACTTTCTGCACGGAATGGAATCGGTTTAGCGAATGGACCATTAAGATGGTCTCAGGACTCAAGGATCTCCCATATGAAGAACGTCTAAGCAGGCTGCAATTATATTCTCTCGAGGAACGCAGAGAGAGGGGAGACATGATAGAGATGTTCAAATATCTCTAACAGGCCCGTGCTGAGGTGGATAGAAGATATCTTTCTCCTTGCAGGTCCCACGGCAACAAGACGGAATCCACTCAAACTCAAGGGTGGGAGACTTCATGGCAACATCAGGAAGTACTTCTTCACCCGAGAGTATGGGTGGTTGATCGTTGGAATGGTTTCCACGTCATGGTAGTCGAAGCCACAGCAACGTGCTCAACTTCAAGAGACGATGCGATAAATATGTGGGTTCACTCCAGGAAAATGCTTAGGGGGAGGGTTCTTTTAAGGGGAGGGTTCTTTGAGTGGGCAGACTTGTTGGGCACGTCTGGCCCTTTTTCTGCTGTCATATTCTATGTATTCTATGTCTATGCCGTTTGTATGCAGGCTTTTTCCAGTGCTATAGATGATAACATCATTTGGCGAGGGTGAGCCATGGAAATCCTTCTTAGCGCCAACATCTGTACCAAGGTAGCCAACGCCAAATGATGCAGTGATTATGGTGCCAACTTAGACATGGTGTCATTGGGTGTTGAGGCCATTTGTGATGAATCCTGGAGACCAAAAATTTTCTCCCTGTCGCAGATGTCAAGCCTTCATAGAATGTTTTTTTTAACTTTGAATGATTACAAGTAGTCTACCCGGTGCTCAGGACCATAGGCACTGAAGGTACCATATTGTGTGGATCAATAATGATATGGCCCTATTGCATCAAGAGCCTCTCTTGAAGTCGGTAGGAAGGCTTCGACATCGAGGGAAAAACCACTGATGCAAGATCTAAAGAATCAATTTTTCCTCCGACAGTCGAGTAATTCATGACCAAAAAGAGTCGATGCCACCCGGACAGAAATCCAGCTGAATGGGGGCTGAAGGCACAAATTCAACAAAAGTAAAATTTTGGGACAAAACTCCAAGAAAACAAAGTAATTAGTAAAGAAAACGAAAATAATGAAGAAATCGATATGGGAACGCACAACAAGGGAAAATTGTAGCGCAATTGGAGAGACTCCGACACTTGTCTTCTTAGCTCACGAAAAACTAAGAACTGTCGGTCCCGCAAGCCAACATCGGGCAGGAAAGTACTTGCACTTGTATGGTATGGGCAGTCTTGAAACTTCTAGGAAGCTCTAAGTGACAGTACAGTTTTGCATTGTCCATACCAGGCTCCATGGATGATGTCACCCATCTGTGAGAATATGCTGCCTGCTTGTTCTAGGATAATACTGGTCTACTCAAAGCACCAACCCTTATACTAGTGATGTCACTGGAAATTTTTAGTATCTTTACCTCACTCTGCTAGTCAGGAAGGAACATGACCCATTGTTGTGGACTGGTCTAGCAGAGAAGTTAGGTATTTTACTCTGCATAGCTTTTATGAAATTAATATACTAGTCAGTATGACAACTTTGACATATTTTAAATAGCTTACTTCTTTTTCTGTCTCTTGTATTACTGCAGCAAAGTTGTCTGGAAATACACCTTCTTTTCCACTGAGTTCTCCTTTCCACCATCCAGGGTCTCCAGTATCCTAAAGAAACATTTTCAAGGTTTTATTATAAATTAGAAAAAAAAATTTATCCAATCAGTAATCAGGTAATAAAACATTTATTCTATATGTGGATATAGAAACATAGAAACATGACAGCAGATCTAGTCTGCTCATCCAGAGCATCTACCATCTTCTCCTCTCCCTAAGAAATCACACATGCCTGACCCACACTTTCTTGATTTCAGACACAGTCTGTCTCCACCACCTCTACTAGGAGACTATTCCACACATCTACCACCCTTTCTGTAAGAAAGAATTTCCTTAGATTACTCCTGAGTCTATCACCTCTTAACTTCATTTTATGCCCTCTCATTCCAGAGTTTTCCTTTATATGAAAAAGACTCACCTCCTTTACATTAATGCCACAGAGATATTTAAACATTTTTATCATATCCCTTCTCCCCCGCTTTCTTCCAGAGTATACATATTGAGTTCTCTAAGTCTGTCCCTATACGTTTCATAACAAAGACCACTAACCAATTTGTAACAGCCCTCTGGACCGACTCCATCCTATTTATATCTTTTTGAAGGTGCAGTCTCCAGAACTGCACATAGCATTCTAAATAGAAACATAGAAACATTGATGATGGCAGATAAGGGCCATAGCCCATCAGGTCTGCCCACTCTACTGATTCACCCCCAAGTCTACTATCCTAGGGATCCCACTCCTGGTGACAAGTTCCCTTGGCTTAACCCTCTATGGGATCCCACATGGGCATCCCATTTGCTCTTAAATTCTTGCACGCTGTTTGCCTCGATCACCTGCACCGGGAGCTCGTTCCTTGAGCCTCGAGACCATCCTGGTGGCCATCCGTTGCACCGACTCTACTCTCAGCACATCTTTTCGGTAGTGTGGCCTCCAGAATTGCACACAATATTCCAAATGAGGTCTCACCGTGGTTCTGTATAATGGCATTATGACTTCAGGCTCCTGGCTGATGAAACTCCTGAGGATGCAACCTAACAACTGTCTTGCCTTAGATGAAGCCTTCTCCACATGATCAGCAGTTTTCATGTCTGCGCTGATGATCACTCCCAAGTCTCGTTCTGTTGAAGTTCTAGCTAAGGTCTCACCATTCAAGGTGTAAGTTCTGCACGGATTTCTGCTGCCAAGGTGCATGATCTTGCATTTCTTAGCGTTGAAGCCCAGCTGCCAGGTCGAGGACCAAAGCTCCAACAAATGTAGGTCCTGTGTTATACTATCAGGTGAACTGCCGTCTCTCACTATATTGTATAGTTTGGCGTCGTCAGCAAATAATGTTACCTTACTTTGAAGCCCCTGAGTTAGGTCCCATATGAATATGTTGAAAAGGAGCGGGCCCAAGACTGAACCCTGCGGTACTCCACTGGTCACCTCCGATGTTTTAGAGAGGGTAACGTTAACTACCACCCTCTGAAGTCTGCCACTCAGCCAGTCATTGACCCATGTAGTTAGTGTTTCTCCCAGCCCCATTGATTTCATCTTGCTCAACAGCCTGCGATGCGGGACACTATCGAAAGCTTTGCTGAAGTCTAGGTTTACGACGTCCACGGATTCTCCCAAGTCTAGCTGTTTTGTTACCCAGTCAAAGAAGCTGATGAGATTGGATTGGCAGGACCTACCCTTGGTGAATCCGTGTTGACTGGGATCCCGTAGATTCTCCTCATTCAAGATTGCGTCTAATTTACGTTTGATTAGTGTTTCCATGAGTTTGCATACTATTGATGTGAGACTCACCGGTCTGTGGTTTGCAGCCTCTGCCCTGCAACCCTTTTTGTACAGTGGAACAACGTTAGCTGTTTTCCAGTCTATGGGGACTCTCCCCGAACTTGAAGAGTCCTGTTAGCGGTTCTGCCAGAACATCACGCAGCTCACTGAGCACCCTGGGGTGTAGATTGTCTGGTCCCATGGCTTTGTTCAACCTTGAGTCTTGCTTGTTCGTAGTAGACGTCGCCAGGGGTGTAACTCAAATTCTGAAACGGGTCTTCCACACTGGGCCTTGCCTGTAACTGTGGACCATGCCCCAGTGCCTAGCAGAAGTTATTCATTCAGTAGTTCTCACCAGAGACTTATACGATGGCACTATCACCTCCTTTTTCCTACTGGCCATTCCTCTCCCTATGTACCCAAGCATCCTCCTGCTTTGACAAATTAATATTAATTTATTTCTTATATACCGAAAACCGAAAGGTTCTAGCGGTTTCACAACAAAATAGAACTAATACATGCAATGCAGATAAATACATCAAATTTTATGAATGAAAAATAACTTATTAAAAGTTAAAACAGGATGCATAAAGATACCAACCTATCAAATAGTTGTTTTCTTTAACAGTTTTCTAAAATCAAAATAAGAAGTAAACTTCTAACATAATTTTTCCAAGCCATACATATAATTTAGCGGCCCTTGAACTGAGAGTGTTCTCTCAAGGAACTTCTTGTAACAACAAGATTTTATGGAGGGATATGTAAACAAATGCACTCTGCATTGTACTCTTATTAGAGTGGCTCAAAGATGAAGTGAGGAACAAGATAGCCTGGTGACATACCAAAGACATGATTCTCATACACATGCGTGAAAATTTAAACAAAAATTCTAGACGCTATCGGCAGCAATGGAGTTTCTGATAAAAAGTAGTAATATGCTCCCATTTTTTTTTACAACCAAAAATGAGGCAGACAGCAGGTATTCTGAACCACTCAATTTTGAGAGAATTTTCTTATAAGCACCTAAATTTACAATCTTACAGTAATCAAGAATGCTTAGATAGATGGACTGTACCAACAAAGAAAGAGGCTTCATCGAAATATTTCTTGATGGTGCGAAGCTTCCAAGCACCGAGATACATTTCTTAAATAATAAATCAGTATGTTGTTCCAATATAAGATGTTTATCCAAGTCAATCCAAATATTTTTTATAGATTGTTCTATATTATAGGCCCAAACTGTCCACATTATATCATTGTTTCTTTGATCTTGTCATTGGGAGTTGCAAGGAAAAATTTAGTTTTTTCCGCATTTAGTTTCAATTAAAAGCAGTCATCAAGAGTTCAATCTAACTTAAAATGGTCTACTAAAGAATTTATGAACTCAGGTGACTAGACAGGTTGACGGGATGACTATAGTAATGTCATCTGCATAAATGTAAAACTTAAGCTTTAGATTTTGCAATAGATTTCCCAAGGAGACAAGATAAATGTTATAACAAGGTGGGGGACAGAGGCGAACCCTGCGGAACCCCACAGGAATTTTCCCAACAATAGAACAAATGTGTCATCCTTGAACACCTGGTACGATCTTTTAGCTCAAGACATTTCCCCCAATACCAACAGATTCCAAACAATGTAAAAGAGTGGTGTGGTCTACCAGATCGAAAGCGCTGCTCAAATCAGTTGCAGAATCAAGCACTTGTGCCTTGGACTAAATAGTGTAGTGCAGATAATATAACAAAGAAGCCATGATTGTTTCAGTACTAAAGCATGACCGCAAAACCTAGATTATCTTGCAAGATGTTAAACTTATCCAAGTATGTAACCACCGTAACTTTTCGCTCCATAAGACGCACCCACCTGTTGAGGTTTTTCCTCCTCTACATGTAGGTGTATCTGGTGGTCTGGTGCTCGGAAGCCCGAAGAAGCCTGCAGCCCCCCAGTACCTTTTTTAATGTGGCGGTGGTCCAAGGCAGTCTCCTGCCTGAACGGCTGCCTTTCTCTTTGCAGAATGACGCACAACACAGGAGCACGATCTTTGTGCTTTCTGCCTGGTCCCGCCACTGCTCTGTGATTGGTTGCAGTCATTACACCTCTAAAACTACTAGAACATCATCCATTTCAGTAATAGAAAAAGTATGCACTAAAGAAAAACCAGTAAACACAGGCTAGATCATGCTGGGCCCAAAGCCATCCAATCTGGTTACTGGGTGGGACTCAATCTGAACAAACTAATTCCCGTCTGCCTTCTTTTTCCTGTTCCGTGGGCCATTCACCAGCTGCATCAGGTACTGGCTTTGCTTTGAGCTTTAGGCTCTCGGTAATATTTACCGGCTTTTCTTTCTTTGTTTGTCTATTTTTTTTCTCTGAAACTGCTGGGTCTAGGCTCAATCACTGTCAACCTTTCTTGCCCCTTTCTGTTTGCCTGCAGCACTCACAGGTGTCCTGTCCTTCAGTGCTTTCACTAGACATATTGTCACACCAATAATAAACAATGAGAAGAGAACACTGGGAGCCGTGTGTGGCTGGAGATAGTCCCTCAAAAGTTTCAAAGTAAAGGGCAGAGGTACATCTATGGAATGCAGTAAGAACCCTTTATACTTCAGTCCAAACTGAGAGAAAGGTCTCCAGATGCGGATCTCCAAGGGTCATGGTGGTGTAGAATTCTTCCACATGCTCCCTCCTCCACCAGTGATGAGGAAGCTCCCCATTTTCATTTACTGGGCTCTGATGTACACAGGAGGTTCAGCACTGAAGGGATACTTTTGACTCATCTACTTGCACTTTCTCTTTGCAGAGTGACGCACAATGCAGAAGCGCGACCTTTGCGCTTCCTGCCTGGTCCCTCACCACTCTGTGATTGGCTGCAATCAGTTACTGATTGCAGCCAATCACAGAGTGGTGAGGGACCAGGCAGAAAGCGCAAGGTCGCGCTCCTGCATTGCTCTGCAAAGAGAAAGGTAGCCGTCAGCAGGAGACCGTGCTGGACCACCGCTACTTAAAAAATGTAACGGAAGGGGGGGCGGTATATTCGGTTCATGAAACGCACCCCCTTTTTGGGGGTCAAAAAGTGTGTCTATGGTCTGAAAAATACAGTAATTCAGCGTTTACCACACTCTCCAGTAACTTAATAGGCAGAGGAACACTGGCAATGGGTCTGAAATTAGATGCAATCACAATTTGACCCAGTTCCTCTGGAAACTTCCCTATGGATAGTAAAAAAATTAATCCAAATCAACAGTTTAGCCTAAAAAGTGACTGGGGCAGCTTTCATAACATTCTACCTGTTTTCCCAGCATCCAACAGGCACAGTCAGTCACCTCCAAGTCCTGATCTTCTTTTGAACACAGAAGTACTTCACTCCCTATAATGTACTATTCTCTTGGATTTTTGCAGCCCAAGTGCATGACCCTGCATTTTTTTTGCATTAAATCTTATTTTTCCAATTACTGGACCATTCTTCAAACTTTGCTAGATCCCACCTCATGTTATCCACACCTTCCGGGGAGTCTACCCTAATACAGAGTTTAGTATCATCCACCAAAAGACAAACTTTACAGACAATCCTTCTGCAATATCACTCACAAAGAACAGGCCCAAGGAAAAATCTCTGCAGCACCCCACTAACATCCTTTTCCTCAAAGCAAACTCCATTTACCACTACCTTTTGTTTCCTTCCATTTAACCAGCAGTGAATAAATTAATGGAAACACTTCTTAAGCAGGAGATAGTGAGATCTCTAGAATCAAATAGTCTGCAGAACCCGAAGCACCATGTTTTTACGAGAGGCAGATTTGTCAGACAAATCTGAATGATTTCTTTGACTGGGTGACCAAACAGATACAGGAGGGGTGCTAGTTATAGTGTACTTAGATTTTAGCAAAGCCCTTGACACTATTCCACATAGGTGGTTCATAAATAAACAGAGTGCCCTTGGAATGGGCCCTAAACTGATGGACTAGATTAAAAACTGGTTAAGTAGAAGGAGTCAAACGGTAGTGGTAATGGAAGATTAGGTTCTTACCTCGCTAATCTTTTTTCTGTTAGAAGACATATGAGTTGGTACACTAAGACCTGGATTCCGCAAAGTGCGGCCCATTGTAGACAGCTGTAGCCGTCCTACAGCTGTACTAAGCAGCCAATCGGGAGGCACATTTTCTAAAAAAATGCTCCCCAGGCAAACCACCTACATTGAAGGCGCCTCTGGGAGCCTAGGAAGGCTCTCAAGCCCGCCTAAGCTTGCCTACGGCTAGGCTACCGCCTTAGGCAAACCTAGGCGGGCCCTATGCATCTCCCTAGTAGAGCGGGAGGGAGATGCTTATAATATAAGTAGACGCGGTAAGTAGATGTAAGTAGACGCGGCCCGCTGCACTTAATCACGGCAAGGAATCTCCCTGCCGCAATTAGTATAGCAGTCGTTGCTAAGACTGCCAGTCTCCCCTCCTCCCCACCCCTGACGATCGCCGGCAGGAGGGTGCCCAATCCCCTCCTGCCGGACCCCCCCAACAGCCCCCAAATGATTGCCAGCAAGAGGGTGCCCAATCCCTTCTGCCAGACCCTCCCAACGGCCCCCCCAAAGATAGCCGCAGGCAGGTGGTGCCCAACCCCTCCTACTGGACCCCCCCAACGGCCCCCCTGAAGTTCGCCGTACAGATTCCTAAGTCTTCTAACAGAAAGAAGATTATCAAGGTAACAGTCTGTATGCTAGGTGATGTACCAAAGCAGTGCTAGATGTCTAGGGCAGGACAGAGGAGCCAGCCCGCATAACCGAGTACAGAAAGGCAACATCCTCCCGTTCTGCCACATCCACTCTATAGAACTTTGTAAAAGTATGAAGAGTAGACCAGGTAGCTGCTCTACAAATCTCTTCAGTCAGAAGTGCCTGGGCCTCTGCACATGAACATAACACTATTTTTATTCCGCAAAGCTTCCAGTTCTATGCAGATAACAAAATAAGAAAAACTGCACAAACACAGTGAGCTACAAAATCATAATCAACGTAACAAAACATATCAACCAGCCATCATTATTTCTCAATAAATTTTTGAAACAGATAAGTCTTCAGTAACTTTCTAAAATGAGTATATGAAACAAAGGTAAGTATTAATGGGCGAAACTCAGATTCTCAAGTAGCAACCTGATAAGAAAGTAGTTACCCATGATGTCACTGAAGGTCTATAGGCCAAACAGAGCATTGCGATCAGAAGGTGGCAAGAGATTATTAGAGACTACCAAAGAAAGTGTGAGATATGTAGCTACAAAATATAAGATGTTTTCAGTGGCTGAAATATCTCTTTGGAATAAGCTGTCGGGGACATCTAAGATTAAGCACTGACCGCTTTAGTTTTAAAAAGCTGTTGAAAACTAAGCTATTTATGGACACCTATTTGTAGAGTCTTATCAGCCGACATTGTAATACGTTTCCTGGAAAATGTAACTTCTGTCTTGGCTCTGTTTGTTTTGAGTCAATAAGTGGATTATTAAGTGCCTCTGTTAATTGCCTAGAGGATACTTTAGGCTGGGTATTGTTTGTTTGCTGGGAAAGAATAGTATTTTCCTTTTCTTTTTTTAAAATGTAATTAATGGAACTGTAATTTTGTCTTATTTTTAGAATTGTAATTTTGTCTTGTTTACAATTATGTATGCTTATTTTATGGAAACTGCTTTGTTTATAGGCAGTATATACATTTTTTAAATAAATAAAAGTTGTTTGATGGTACCGAATCCAATGATAAGGCCAACCATAATGTCATATGCATAACTGTATAATTTGATGGCCATGGTAGACAATTTTGTTCCTAAGGAGGATAGATAAATATTAAAGAGCAATGGGGAAAGCAGTGAACCCTGAAGTAAACCACAAGGATTACTCCATGAATGAGAAAGACCGCCACTTGATAGTACCTGGTAAGACCTTGAATACAAAAATCTTGAAACCACTAATAGACTTGCCCAGAGACTCCTATAGAATCAAGACAGCCAAGTAGTATGTTATGATCTACCAGGTCAAATGCATTGCTACTATGATCAAATTGTAGAAGCAGAGCATTCTGATAGAAAAGTGAAGCCAAAACCGTCTCAGTACTATACAGTGATCCCCCAGTCGTTCACGGTCAGCAGTTCGCAGTCCCGGTCATTCATGGTATTTTCCAACCGCTGACAAGGAGAGGGCAGCAGGAGAGGCAGGAGAGAACAGCTGGAGTGCCGGCGAGTGCAGGAAATCACTCGCTGTATGCTCCGACCCGCCTCTTCCTGCACTAAGTCGGGCCTTATCCAATCAGGAGCTGCTTGAGTGAGAAGACCGTCCAGAGGAGCCCCCCCAAGCATAGGTCGACGAATCCATCATGAGGACCTTCTGCGGAGGAGGAGCATTGACACAGAAAACCTCTGGAAGATTGGAAGAGAGCATCCACCAATGGAGAGGACTGCTTCAAGAAAGGAGTCACGACAATGAATCGAGAGACAGGATCCCAATCTGGTTCCATTGGGACGCTAGAGTCCATTGAGTAATACGGAGGTGAAGTCTGGCAAAAGGAGTCACGTGAACTATGGAGGCCATGTGATCTAGGAGGGCCATCATGAGCCGAGCCGCGGCTGAGGACAGATGGGCAACCCTCCGGCATAAGCGAACAAGGGCCTCCTGCCGAGGTCGAGGCAAGAAGGAGCGGAGACGAGCTGTGTCCAGGTCCGCTCCGATAAATTCCAGAGACTAGGACGGGCAGAGCTGAAAGTTCACCTTGAAGCCAAGGCTCTGAAGGAGCAAGATGGTCTGATTCATCGCTCGCAACACTTCGTGGCGAGAGGACGCCTTGATCAATCAGTCCGTCGAGGTAGGAAAAACACCTGCAGGCCGTGGAGACGCAGGGTCGCAGCAACCACAACTAGACATTTCGTGAAGACCCTTGGCGAGGGCCGCCAGGCCGAAGGGAAGAACAAGATACTGGAGATGGAGATCCCCCACCCGGAATCTCAGATACCGGCGAGAGGCCGGGTGTATCGGAATGTGCGTGTACGCCTCTTTGAGGTCCAGCGAGCACAGCCAGTCCTCCTCGTCTAAGAGGGGGTTCAACGTAGGAAGGGTGAGCATTCTGAACCGTTCCCTGACCAGAAACCTGTTCAGAGCACGGAGGTCCAGGATTGGACGCAGATCCCCCGTCTTCTTGGGTGCCAGAAAGTACCGAGAATAAAATCTGGTGTTCCACTAGTCCGGAGGAACCTCCTCGACCGCCCGAAGGCGAAGAAGGGCCTGAGCCTCCTGCAGAAGGAAAAGCAGCTGAAGCCAAACAGAAGGAAACTCTCTTGGAGGCAGGTCTGGGGGTACATGACTGAAGTGAAGGGAGTACCCTACCCGGATGATAGAAAGCACCCAACTGTCAGTGGTAAGACACTCCCACTGGGCATAGAAATGATGGAGATGACCCCCGATGGGAAGGGGGGAAGGCTCCAGGAGGAAGGAAGCCCGAAGTCTCGGACCGGAATTGTCAAAAAGTCGGCCCAGTCTTCGCCGGAGCCAGCGGCTGGGCCTTAGTTTGACACTGCTGCTGTTGCTGCGGCCGCTTTGAAGGAGGCCGAGAGAAGGCAGGAGTAGATTTCTGTGGGTACCTCCGGAGAGGAATTTTGTACTGCTGAGCCGAAGGGGCCTTCAGTTTAAGTTTCACCAGAGAAGCGAAGGACTGCTCATGGTCCAAGAGGCGCTTTGTGGCCGCTTCAAAGGAATCATTGAAGAGCTCATGACCCACACACGGGAGATTGGCAAGACGATCCTGTAGATTCGGATCCATATCCACAATCCGGAGCCAAGCTAGGCGACGCATGGCGATCACAAATGCATCGTTAGGTCGCCTGAAACATATAAAGGTGGAGCTTGGAGAGGGTCTCCTCGAGGAGACTAAACTCCTGACACCAAGAAACCGGCACAGCTTCCCAGAACGAGCGGAGGGCATCCACCCAGAACCAGAGGTAGGACGTGAAGATAAAATTATAGTTGAGGACACGATTCGCCATCATTGAGTTTTGATAAAGACGGCGACCAAATTTGTCTATTGAACGGCCCTCCCTGCCCGGTAGGGATAGCAGCGTAAACCTGCGAGGGGTTAGACGTCTTCAAGGAAGACTCAACCACCAAGGATTGGTGAGAAAGCTGAGAACTTTCAAACCTCTTAACTGGGATCGTCGGTAACGGGACTCCAACTTGGAGGGAATAGCTGTGACTGCATATGGGGTCTCCAGGTTCCAGAGAAAAGTCTGCCGGAGAAACTGGTGCAATTGTAATCATAGCGCCTTATGGGGCAGATGATAAACACCCATTTTCGCCAGGTATTCCTGGGTATAACGGGACTCAGACTGGAGGTTCAAGGCCCTAACCATGTCAGAGATGAAATGAGGTAAAGGAGGAGTTTCGAGAAGAAGACACATCCTCCTGAGGAGACCCCGAGCGAGATCTGGGGGCAGCCGAGAAAAGAGGGAGTCCCGCAAATGGAGGACCGAAGAGGCTCAACTAAAGAGCCTGGGGAGCGTCGAGGAACTACCCCGGGGTCCGAGGAAACAGCTGGCGAAACCTCGGAGAAGACGGGGCAAAGGAAAATTCCTCCACCGGTTTCGAAGAAGACCCCTTAGAGGCTGGCAGCTGCCTTGATGGGGAACATATACTAGAGTCCAACTCGAGGACAAGCGTGTGCCTGGAAGGTTTCGCGGTCGGAGACCTGCCCCAAGGGGCAGAGAAGACCGGGGTTTCTTAGGAGGGGCAAGCCGCGACATAGTAGCAGGGGAAAAACGGGCCCCTGGCCTGGACCCCCGAAAAGTCACAGGTGACTCGGGGGATGAAGAATCACTCGAGGGAACCCGGCGAGTCTTGCAGGCATGGCCTCGAGTTACGAGGGGACGCTCAGGCTGGTCAGACCGAGACTGGATCGAGACCGAGGTCAGAGGCGTCGAAGTTGGGACCAGTTGGCTCACCACCGAGGAAAGCTGCGTGGTAAGTATAGCCTTAAGCATGTCCTCGAACATAGGCACCAAGACCAAAGGTGATTGGGTTTTAGGTGCAGCAGTGTGCTCCTTCGGGGGCGACCTCGAGGAAGAGTATTCCCTATGTGAGGAGGCACGCTTAAAGTAATGTCTCGAAGACTCCGACGAGGCGGCACTAACATGAGAATCCGAGGTAGGCTTCTTTGCCGGCACACCTGAGGAGGAAAGAGGAGACTTGCCCGAGGCTTGATTAGCAGGAGGAGCCAAGGCCGGAGCCTTCAAGGCCGACAAGGACTTCGAGACTGAGGACTTCGAGGCCGAGGCACCCGACGAGGGCACCGAGGCCGAGCTCGAGGCCTGTCCCATAGGATCCATGGGGCCAAAGAGTTAGAGAATCTTGGCCACCCTCCTATGAAGAGCCCTTGGTTGCAAAGTCGCACAACGTGGACACGACTCAGCGCGGTGTTCTGCACCCAGGAACTCCACACACCAACGATGAGGGTCGGTGATGGAGATAACCCAGTTGCACTTAGTACAGTTTTTTAAACCCGGAACGAGGCTGGGACATAAGAAGAAAATACGGAAAAACGAAAAAGAAAGGAAGCAAAGACACGGGCACAGCGACTCAACTGAAACTAACCAAATAAGCTGCGGTGCAAGAGGGACGAGATTGCATGAAGCAAGGGGGCAGTGATTCTGGCTCCGCAGAAAACAGAGAACTGAGGAGACGCATGCCCTAGATCGGGCGAGAGGGGCACGCGCGCATGCGCGGGCCAATCGGAAGCTTGAAGGTCTTCAAGCAAGTCTGCTTGCAAAAACGTCCACTAGGGGGCTCCGTCGGTGACGTCACCCCACATGTAGAGAATATGCTGCCTGCTTGTCCGGGGATAAAAGCTTTTATGCATCTATCCTGATCTTACCACCATAGCAGAATAATAAGCCCTGTGTTTGTCTTTCAAATATCTTTTGTACTCGCATACTTTTTCTCCATTGCTCTTTAAGGACTGCACAACTCGATTTATACAATGAACGCTCCAGATTACGCACCATTCTCTTCAAGGGCAAAAGACCTGAATCAAGCCAAGGATCTGATTCATGATGTTTTTTCGAACGCAAATTCTTAGGAACAATTTTATCTAAAATATTAGTACTTATAGACTCCCAAAAGAAGTAAAAATCTGAAGACAACTTAGCCCACCTTTTTAAGACTGCCTTAAACAAGTCCACCTTTTCGATACTGCCTTAAACACTTACCCTCTGTTCATCACCCTAGCCATCAGTTTAGTAATCGCCCCACTAACTGCATCATGGCATCCTGTTTATCTGTCTTGATTGATTAGATTATGAGCTTATTCAAGCAGGGACTCTCTCCTTTGTGACTATGTAGCACTCTAGAAATAATAGTAGTAGAGGGGTCACGTGATGCCGCCTGCCTGAACGTTCGCAGGAGAGGAGAGCTCTGCTCCCACCCCGGTGAAATCAGCTGTTTAAACCAGCAAACTCACTCTTTTTGGACTTCCTTTCCTCCCCGAGAGCTGTGGCAGGTTACCCAATCTTCTTAGCAGGGAATCGGAACATGGAGTGGTGCTGGGCATGCCCATCCGTGCAGCTAAACTGGCCCGAGAAAAAATCCAGTTTCCCACAGCCAAGATGGTGAAGGAGCCCGCATCTTTTACAATACCGGTGGGTGACTGGATTCAAGAGATTAAACGATCCATTTCGGCAGCTTTGGCGGACCCTCTTAATAAACTGCAGTCAGCAGTAGAGGCAGCTAACGAGAAGTTTGACTCCCAGAACTGGTGGAGCGCAGAGGTCGAGCAGCAGGTCTCGACTACTGAGGACACGTGCACCGCATTGGAGACACAGGTGACAGAGCTGCACAAGCAAAGTACCAAGATGCAGGACCAGTTGGAGGAATTTGAGAACTGGAGCCGGCGCAATAACCTGTGCCTAGTTGGCCTCCCTGAGACAGTTAAAGACCCAGAGCTGTATGACATCTTTAGCTCCTGCTGCTGGAAAGGCTCGGCTTGTCTGGCTCTGGCCCCCGCTTTGATTGTGAAAGGGCCCATCGCATCGGCAGCAAGGCCGTGGATGGCAAAACGGGCGTGCATGGCTATTGCCTGCTTCAGCGGCTGGAGGGATAAAAAAGCACTCCTTAAGGCATTTCGGCAGTCCGGAGCACTGGAATATGAGGGGTCCAAGGTGCTTCTATTTAATGACTACTCGGTGTGGGTGGCAGCCCAGCGGAAATTGATGTCACCTTTCTGCACTGAGCTTCATAACAGAAGGATACAGTTTGCCCTGGCTTTTCCAGCACATCTAAGGGTCTGGTAGAATGGCAAGTCATAGCTCCTAAATACTGTGGAGGAGGCGCCAGCATACCTGGCCAGCCTGCCAGCTTGACCCTTTTCCAATTCTTCTTGTTCTGGGATGCTTTAATAGTCACCGATGACTTGGCTTTGTGGGGTTGTCTCGTACCCTGTGTGGACATTGAGCCTGCAGGCTTGGGACATCGCCATCTGCGATGTTTTTGGGAGATCCTTTGCGTGGACTTCGAGCAGGATGCCTGTTGGAGTGTCTGATTTGGCAAGCCTTATCTTGCCTTGCTCCTGCCAGGACTAACTCTGCAGAGGCCTGCTGGCCTGGGGTTTCTTTCTCTGTTACGGTTTTGTTCCACTCAGTTGAGGTTTTCTTTATGCCTATAGTATTTTACACCTTGTGGGGATCCTTGCTTGGGGTATCTGGTTGTTTTATTCTTTGTTCTACTATCTGGGGAGGTGGGATGAAGGGGTGAGGGGGGGCGGGGGTTTCATTTGCGCATGCTGCAAGGACAGATTTTGGGATGTGTGTGGGGTATACGAGGAGGATTTGGGGTGGGGATAGGGATTGGGGGGTGAGGGTGGGTTTCTCTGGGTATACGAATTGGGTCTGCTTGGTGGTATGATTGTGGTAGGGGTGCTGCTTGGAGTACAGGTGGTGGGGGGGACCTTGTAATTGGGACGTGTTTGTCTGCTTGTTTCACACAGCCACGGGGTCCAGCTGGGAGGCCTCGGAGTGGTTGATGATGGTGTTTATCTGTCTGATCACTCTCTCTTCATGGGCGAGTATGGCTGAGCTGAAAGTGTAACAGGAACCAAGACTTCTCAATATATGAAAGTCAAAAATGGATCTTAAATATAGGTATTAAGAAGTGAGGTAATACAATTTTCACATACACTCAGAATTGTGTAATCCGAGCAAGAGCCTTGGCTCCTATAGCCGAACCCATCGTCCCATCACTGTGTATGACTTTAATGCAAAATAATAGTAAATAAGGCAACGTGCTCTTTGAATGCTAGATTTGTTCTCAATGGCAATAAGAGGAAAAACCACTCCACTTAGCTTTAAGGTGTGTTAGTAGGTCCCGACATGGGCCATATTTCGAGGGTCTGTTTCAAGGAACCCAAAGGAGATGTGCAAAACTTCAAATGCCAGAGAAATAATTGCTGAGTGATTCGGACAAAACACTTGTGTTCAAAGGTTGAAAAGTCTCTTCTGATTTTCCACATTTAATATGGACGGTATTAAGTTCCTTGTAAAGAGATCTAGAGTTCTGTCAAGTCTTCACAAACTGGGTACTGACATTGCTTACTTACAAGAAACCCATCTCTTTCGGCTGGAACATGCCAAACGTAGCTGGGTGGGGGAGGTGTTTTCTTCAGCCTTTGGAGGCAGACAATGGGAGGTTGCCATTCTAGTACATAAGAGCTTATCTTTCCATCTTCATAAACAAATTCAAGATAAAGAGGGTCATTTATCATGGTTGTGGGGCCTTAAACTATTGTTGTGTAATCTGTACACCCCAAATGTTTATTGTTATAAATTTTTCTCCTCTGTCCTTGCACACATCTCTCAACATACTGAGTATCACTTGGTCCTGGGTGGGGACCTTAATATCACCGCGAATCTAGGGGTGGATTCTAAGCTACCCAGGGCTTACTCGTGGGACCATGACAATCGGGGGGGGGGGGGGTCCTTGCCCAGATGTTTGATGTACCCTATACCCCTATGACACCATCTTTACCTTTTACTCCCATGCTCACAAGGTGTATGCCAGGCTGGATTATATTCTTCTGGATAAGCACCTGTTTTCTATGGTTACAACTCTGAGATTTATGAAAGCACAATTTCTGACCATGCCCTGGTGGGACTCCAGTTGAGTGTAGCCCCCAACTTGTCAGACCTCCTCTTGGAAATTGCCTCCCCACTTATATCATGACTAGGACTTCCACATTTTTTTAATAGTGCTGGCCGAGGAATGCAAAGCAAAGATACCTCTGATGTGGTGGCCATATGGGAATATGAAAGTAAGCCTCTTTGAGATCAAGCACCGTAAGGAACTCCCCTGGTTGAACTCCTGCAATGACCGATCGCACAGTTTCCATATGGAAATGTCTGACGTTGAGAAATTGGTTGACTCGTTTGAGATCTAGAACCGATCTGACCGAACCTCCCTTCTTGGGTACTATGAAGTAAATGGAATATCTTCCCTGACCCCTTTGTTCCTGTGGAACTGGAACTAAAGCCCCAAGTTGTAGAAGAACTTTAAGGGTGCATTGCACTGATTCTCTCTTGGCTGCCCCAATGCATGGGGATACCAATCTGCGACGGGAGAGGAAAATTCTAACTTGTAACCTTCTCCAACAATGTCCAATACCCATGGATCGGACCTTATCTTGGCCTACTCCACCAGAAAAGAAAACAGCCAATCCCCTATGGTCACAAAAGAGGGAGCCAACATCCCATCATTGGGAATTACGTAAGGCTGGAGTACGAGCTGGTTGAGCGGTTGGGGGTTTTGTAGGACGAAAGGAATTCTTTTGAGGAAATCTAGACCCAGAAATATAGGAAGAACCATAAGAAGAAATATAGGATGTCTTTCCGGGTCTCTCTCTCTTTACATCCCGAAAGCGTGGCCTGGCTGAAAAAGCCTTTAAAGGTTATTTTGGCTTATTTTCTAGCAACCTCTGCGTTTTGGAATCGCCGAAATCTTTTACTAACTTGTCCAAATCTTCACCAAATAACAGACGACCCTTAAAAGGGAGCCGTACTAGTCGAAGCTTGGACGTCGCATCCACCGCCCAATTACGGAGCCATAAAGATCTGCGAGAAACTACCGAAAGAGGCTTTGTTTTGCAGAAGCACAAATCTAATATAATAAAACAGTAAGCCGCGCATGCGCACTTTCCTATGCATGCGCCGCTTTTCCGTGAGCTTTAGCGACCCATAGGAAGTGCGCATGCGCGGCTTACGGTTCTGTTTTTCGGTCTGGCCTGCTCCCTGCCGTATTGCATTTTTTAGTTGAAAGACGCAGCGGTGGCTCCTCTCACGATCCCCGCCTGCGTCGGAATTTATGAGATGTTTAGACCTTGTAGTGCCTTAGAAATAAATTATGGTAATTCTTCCTTATGGACAAGACAGAGTTTTGTAGGATCATCAACCTCCCTAGCTAGCGCTTCCTCTAACTCCAAATCTGCTACTTCCCCCTCCTCCAAAGCTTCTGGAATAGCAAGGGATAAGCTGGAGTCTGATGGAGGGTCACCTCTATCCATGGGTGTCACTTTGTGCCTTTTTTGCCACCTGAGACTCCAAAGGAGGTCTATTAGGTGTGAGTGAGGCAAAATTATCTAAGTTAAATTGCCCTTGATTTGCAGACTGAGAGCTGTGCATCAAAAAGGCTTTATGCATAACCATGACAAACTCCGGTGAAAATGCTGCCATGTTAGCCCCTGTTGGCACTGCCTGCACTTTCCCCTGCAAAGAAACCGCTGGTGCAAACAAAGATGAAGTGCTAACTACTGCTGAAACTTCCCCAGCCGCCGACAAGCATTGAAGTGGAATGGGATCTGTCGCGAGCGAAGGAGAGCTGGGCTGCGCTTTAACTGCATGAGAAAACACTGCTTCATTTGGCCTTAAATTAACTTCTTCCCCCGGAGCGTCTGTACAACCAGCAGAACAGAGGCCTGATGGTGTTCAGCGCTTCCAAAAGTGTGAACACCTTTTTACTACCTCTGCCGCCATGACTATAAAACAGAACGTGCTCAGCTGACAGGAACCGCCTTCAATAAAAGTAACTTGCGTCTAAGGCAAAAAAAAAAACACCAAAAACAAACTACCATAAATTAAAGTTCCACTCACCCAGAGAAACTGTCAAATAAACTGGTAGTTGTAGACTGTAGACTGGCAGAAATGTACAGTCCAGCTACAACAATTTGGTTCTCTCTCTTTTTTTCTTTTTTTTAAGGGAAAGAAGAAAATTGAGAGATGCAAGAATACCTTTCAATCCAACGGAGGGAAGGGTGAAGCAGGGACCTGGGATGGCCCAGGTGTGACTTCTAAAGCTGGCACCACTCAACCAGTCATCCCTGTCTACCTGAAGAGAAATTCTCAACAGAATAAATCAAATTTTCCAGTCACAGCCAGAATTCAGGAGCTAGTTGAATAGCAACCATCACCTTCTGGGAGATAGAGCATACTGAAGATTCAGGAGGTATGCCAGCCAATAGGACCATCTGTTAATCAGTTTCTCTATATCCACCTACTGGTAGATGTCTGCTATCCCACTGATCTCTGGATTCATCTGCTGCTGTTGCTAAGGAAGCCACAGATGTTTCATAAATTCTGTGAAGGCCTCCGGACCCTGGGCGTAGCGTCACCATGTGATGACTTCACCTTGTGCTGCGGACGTTCTGAAGCCTTGAGAATAGACCTTTTAGCAGTGCCGAGTCCTGAAAATAAAGAAGGCTGCCCCAAAGAGCTAGCCAAGCATTTTAACACCTGCTTAGTCAGAGGAGAGGTTAAGTTTTGTGCTGCTGCCTCTCCTGGCCTCGCCACATGGCACAACAATGCTCCTGAAACGCTAATCCTGGCTAATCCTAGCAAGAACTCACAGTAGGAGATCCCAAAGACTCCAGCCCAACTAGTTCTGAGGCAAAATTTGCAGATTTAGAAGAGCAGGAAGCTTTAGAAGAAAATTAATTTGCTAAAAATCCAAGATGGCCACTGCTATAAAATTCGCACCAAAATTGCAATTTTTTTTCACATATAGAAAAGTTCAGAAACTGTGATTTTAGGATTCTTCAGGTGGGGGAACATAAGAGGGACATGCAGAAACTCCTAAAACTTTGAAATTCAGACCCCTTCCTCAATTCACCTCACAGGCTGTGACTGTCTTACTTTACTGTGACCTGTGCTGGAAATGTGCTGCTGCCTGTCTCAGCTCTGGATTAGAAGAAGCCACTGACTCATACTGGGAATGCCTCTTCGATGATGATCTTTGAGCTGCCAGTCAGTTAGACATGGTAATTACCATACCTTCACCCCTGCAGACCAATGGATGCGCTAAGGGAAGGGTGGAGGTAAATATGTAGTTGGCACCCTGCGAGACACCGCTGAGCCTCCAAAGGACACCTAACAGCCTGCGCTCAAACCCCCTGCTAAACAGAAGGTGAGAAAAAAATAGGAACGGCCCTCAGCTCCAAAGAAACAAATGCAGTGTGGCCAACTGATACCACCAGGGATCAGCCTGTCAATTGCAGATCGGAGTCTGCTTCTTCTCTATGCAGGCAGAACAAAATAAATGCTCCGAGCACAAAGAAATGCCAAAAAAGGGACGAAACACCGAATAAAATAAGAAAAAAGGGAGAGCAGAATTGAAACACTCCTTAAGGCATGCTTACAGAAGGGAAAAACTGCAGGTGATGCTAGAGCTCCCAGTGAAGTAGAGGAGTCACAGAAAAAAAATCCAGAGTAGATTCCTTCTGCTTATGGCACACGGCCATTGGGAGATAGCCCACATGTCTAGACTGACTCACCTATTTAATGGACAGAATTATTTTCTGGCTCATTTTTATCTATAGATAATATTTTGGGTAATTCTACTATGTCATATTATATAATATTTAGTAAATGTATGACCAGCAGCTGCCAGAACTAATCTGCTATCAAACATTCTATTATTTGTAGGTAAAAGATTTTATGGTGAAATTCATTCATACCCACCAAATTTCTTTCCCTGAGTTCTGCTAGACTAATCCCCCTTCTATCATATGCAATAGTAGATATAGGAATGTGGAAGATAAAAACTCAATGCGCTATAACTCAGATCCTAAAGGATTCCTCAAGTTACATCAAATTTATGATTTTAGGATGATGCACTTTTCTTTCCAGAAAAGTAGTACAACCAAAGGCTCCTTTTGAATTGTTCTAAATAGTAAATAGAGGGAAATGGTTGAAAAGGTACATTCATATTTTATACTATCTGAAAAATTTTAATTGATTCATATTTCCTAAGATGGAAGAGGATGACCTGTAATCAAACACAAATCTAACTGCATTTCATTCATCATAATGAAATCTTATATTTCTATTCAATACCATCAAACTTATTTGATATTAGATTTGTAAATGATTTAGAACAGTGTTTCTCAACTTGGTCCTGGAGTACCACCTTGCCAGTCAGGTTTTCAGGATATCCACAATGAATATGCATGAAAGAAATTTGCATATAGTGGCAACAGTTTATGTAAATCAAGGGCTCCTTTTACTAAGGTGTGCTAGCGGTTTTAGCGCGCGCTTAGTGCGCACTACAATGCCAAGCGTGCTAGACGCTAATGCCTCCATAGAGCTTGCGTTAGTATTTTTTGTTTAACGCGTGGTTTGAACGGGCTAAAAACGATAGCGCACCTTAGTAAAAGGAGTCCCAAGTTTATGCATATTCATTGTAGATATCCTGAAAACCTGATTGGCAAGGGGTACTCCAGGACCGAGTTGAGAAACACTGATTAAATCTTATAAAAAGAAATGTACTATATGTTGATTTTATAGCCAGAGTCATAAGTACACTAAGAGCCTCTTCTATCAAACTGCGCTAGCAGTTTTTAGTGCGGAAGCTGCGCTGCTCCCGACGCTCATAGGAACTCTATGAGTGCCGGGAGCCACGCAGGCCATTCAGCATGGCTCACCATGCTACAAACTGCTAGTGCAGTTTGGTAGAAGAGGCCCTAAAATCTTATAAAAAGAAATATACTCTCAATTGTAAAAATTATATCTCTTTAAAAGAACAAATCCAGAAGGCTGGCTTTAAAGATGGAAAAATGTAAACTACTAAATTATGGTATACTATTAACCTACCTTACTTAGTAAATGAATTGTGTCCCCCTCTTTAAAGCTAAGTTCATCTTCATTTGAACCTTCATGGGAAAATAATGCCCTGCAAAAAGTTTTAGCTGTAACAAAAATTAGACAATTACATTTTTGCACTGTTATAAAATTATTAAGTAAAAACAGACTCAGGCCTTCTATTTCCAAAAAAATGGGGCATTGTAAAAATTTCAAAGTAAAATTTGTGTTCATTTTCTAAAATATAAAATCTTAAATTTTATAAAATAATATATAGAGCAGATGCATTTCTCATTTTTATCTACAGATAATATTTTTGGTCATGACCCATCCAGAGGCTGGGCAATGCAACCACTATCAAAATACTATGCCACACTGGAGATTCCAGAACTTAAAAGCAGATTTATTTCAAGAATAAAACCTGACATGGCCACATTTTACCCTCAAGCAGTGTTAGGCATAAATAGGGAAATATAAAATGAACATTAGTGTGGTACATAAGACTATGATAAAAATTCAACCTTATCAGAACACGCCTCCACAAGTCTGAATATGTTCTACCTCATGTAGATAAGATATGGCTAAAATCTGAAGCAGCTTGGGACATATTTAGAGGTCACTCATGGTCCTACAATATCCTCAAAATGTGGTTGGCTATTCATAACAATGTGGTAATGTGGTTAGAAACTGTTACTTACGTATTAGATACTACTCATAAATAGCTATTCTTTGAAGCTGCTATTATTGACAACAGTTTTATTGTTATATGAATAATAACAACTTAGTACTACTGTGTTTCCCCGAAAATAAGACAATATCTTATATTCCTTTGGGGCCTAAAAAACGCACTAGGGCTTATTTTCAGGTAGGGCTTATTTTTTTCATGTACATGATCATCTCGCCCTTCCTCTCCTTCACCCCAAATCTTTCTATTTCCTTTCTCTCCCCCACATGTGCAACATCTTCATCCCCTCTCACCCATCCCCTTGTGCCTTCCCTCTGCAGCTTCTTTCTATCCCTCCATCCCCCTGTGCAGCAGAACCCTTGCCAACCCTTGCCCAGTTTCTATCCTTCCTTCCCTCCATCCCTCCCATCCCCCTGTGCAGCAGAACTCTTGCCCAGCTTCCATCCTTCCCTCCCTCCCATCCTGTATGCAGAATCCTTAAGCCCAAGCCACCACACCCCCGCTGACTCTCCATCCTTCCCTCCCATCCGAACCCCGCTGACTGCAAGCCATAAATACCTTCCTGCAAAGCAGTGTCGGGCTAGCAGCACTCTAAACAAGCTGCTTTGCGGCCTTCTCGCCTTCTTGTGTGCCGCGTTACTGATGACATCATCAGTGACACAGCAGAGGGAATTCCCCAGCGAGAAGGATGCTAAGCAGCCTGTTTAATAATAATAATAATTTATTTCTTATATACCGCTATACCGTGAAGTTCAAAGCGGTTTACACTAAAGATACATTTGACAGTACATGGGATGCAAGTGGTTTACATTAAAGATTCATTTTGTCAGTACGTGGGATACAAGTGGGTTACAGTAAAGATATATTTTGTCAGTACATGGGATACAAGTGGGTTACAATACAAGTGGTTTACTATCAAGGTGCATTTTGTCAGTGTAAGGGATACAGGTGGGTTACCATAAAGATACATTTAGTCAGTACATGGGTTACAATAAAGATACGTTTTGTCAGTACATGGGGTGCAGGTGGGTTACAATAAAGATACAGTATGTCAGTACATGAGATTCAAGATGGAAAGTGTGCTGCTGGCCCCATGTTGCTCTACAGGAAGGTATTTATGGCTCGCGGTTGGTGGGGTTCGGATGGGAGGGAAGGACAGAGGATCAGCGGTGGAAGCGCGGCTGCCGACGACTAGGGTTTATTTTCAGGGGGATAGGGCTTATATTAAGACCTATCCCAAAAATCATGCTAGGGCTTATTTTCGGGGTAGATCTTATTTTCGGGGAAACATGGTAGCACTGCTGCAGAGCAGAAAGTTAATTTAGTCACAAATAAGCAGCTGAAAACTAAGTTGATGTCACATTTTAGGATAAGAACTACCATATTTTCTCGCATATAACGCGCACGTTATATGTGGTTTTTACGTACCCGCATACCCTTGCGTGTTATACGCGTGAGCGCGTTGTACAAAATTTTTTTTACATAGTTCCGCCCCCCCCGACATCCGATTCCCCCCCCCCCAGGAACGCTCGCACCCCCACCCCGAAGGACCGCTCGCACCCCCACAGCCTCCCGACCCCCACCCCCATCATGTAGAAGCTCCTACCGGTGTCCTGCTGCTTCCTCTTGGTGGTCCCGACACCCAACACGATCGGGGCAAGAGGGAGCTCAAGCTCTCTTGCCCCAGCCAACCGCGGCACCCCCGACACGATCGGGGCAAGAGGGAGCTCAAGCCCTCTTGCCCTCCCCGACTCCCCGACACGATCGGGGCAAAAGGGAGCCCAAGCCCTCTTGCCCCGCCGACTCCCCAACAATATCGGGCCAGGAGGGAGCCCAAGTCCTCCCGGCCACAGCGACCCCCTACCCCCACCCCGCATTACATTATGGGCAGGAGGGATCCCAGGCCCTCCTGCCCTCGACACAAACCCCCCTCCCCCCAACGACCGCCCCCCCAAGAACATCTGACCGCCCCCCCCAGCCGACCCGCGACCCCCCTGGCCGACCCCCACGACACCCCCACCCCCCTTCCCCGTACCTTTGTGTAGTTGGCCGGACAGACGGGAGTCAAACTCGCCTGTCCGGCAGGCAGCCAACAACGGAATAAGGCTGGATTGGCCCATCCGTCCCAAAGCTCCGCCTACTGGTGGGGCCTAAGGCGCCTGGGCCAATCAGAATAGGCCCGGGAGCCTTAGGTCCCACCTGGGGGCGGGGCCTGAGGCACATGGGCCCAACCCGACCATGTGCCCAAGGCCCCGCCTCCAGGAGGGACCTAAGGCTCCCGGGCCTATTCTGATTGGCCCAGGCGCCTTAGGCCCCACCAGTAGGCGAAGCTTTGGGACGGATGGGCCAATCCGGCCTCATTCCGTCGTTGGCTGCCTGCCGGACAGGCGGGTTTGGCTCCCGTCTGTCCGGCCAACTACACAAAGGTACGGGGAAGGGGGGTGGGGGTGTCGTGGGGGTCGGCCAGGGGGATCGCGGGTCGGCTGTGGGGGCGGTCGGAGGTTCTTGGGGGGGCGGTCGTTGGGGGGGGGGGGGGTTGCGTCGAGGGCAGGAGGGCCTGGGATCCCTCCTGCCTGTAATGTAGTGCGGGGTGGGGGTAGGGGGTCGCCGTGGTCAGGAGGGTTTGGGCTCCCTCCTGGCCCGAACAACTAGCGGGGGGGGGCCAGGGCCAGGAGGACTTGGGCTCCCTCCTGGCCCGATATTGTCGGGGAGTTGGGGAGTCGGCGGGGCAAGAGGGCTTGGGCTCCCTTTTGCCTAGATCGTGTCGGGGAGTCAGGGGGCAAGAGGGCTTGAGCTCCCTCTTGCCCTGATCGTGTCGGGGGTGCCGCGGTTGGCTGGGGCAAGAGGGCTTGAGCTCCCTCTTGCCCCGATCGTGTCGGGGGTGCCGTTGTTGGCTGGGGCAAGAGGGCTTGCGCTCCCTCTTGCCCCGATCGTGTCGGGGAGTCGGGACCGCCAATAGGAAGCAGCAGGACACCGGTAGGAGCTTCTACATGATGGGAGGATCGGGAGGCTGTGGGGGTGCGAGCGGTCCTTCAGGGTGGGGGTGGGAGTGCGTGCGAGCGTTCCTTCGGGGTGGAGGTGCGGGTGCGTGCAAGCGGTCCTTCGGGGTGGGGGTGCGAGCAATCCTGCGGGGGGGGGTGAATCGGACGTCGGGGGGGCATCAGGCTTTCAGGGTAGGGACAGGACTTCAAGGGGGAGAGGAGAGTCGGGGCGGGCGAAAGGAGAGTCGGGCAGCATGCGCGATATACGGGTGTGCGCGGTATATAAAAATTTCTGTACAAAGTTGTGTTTTTCGCATGCTATACCCGTGTGCGCGTTTTACACGGGTGCGCATTATCTACGTGAAAATACGGTAATCGGGATGTTCTTCAATTGATGATGTATTTAGACACTGACAAAAGGGCTGCTTTGAAAGAGGCAGCTCATCTGGCCATCTTCAAGGTCTTGGAAATTTGGCCTCGTGCAAGAATACCACATCAGCGATTCACATATTGATGAAGCTTTATGATAAATATATGAAACTACAAAAGAACCGGCACAGATGCAACGAATGTGAACTGGTGAATCAAAAAGCTTTCAAAGAATGCTTCATCCATCTTTTTGATGCATTAGGCACAATTAAAATCAAAGAAGACCATTCCTAATCATGCAAAGGCAAGATGTTTTGTCATGCAGCATAGCCGGCTTTGACACTGTACTTGCAAAGGAGGAGGATAGAAAGAGAGTGATCATGATAAGAAAGATTAAGTAAGTTTGCAGCTAAGTAGAAGAAAATGGCATTGTCACGAGTTCTACACAACCTACTGCTACATCTTTCCCTCTAACTTAGTGTATCGCAAACTGTGTGCCTCCTGAGATTTCAGGTGTGCCGCGACACACTGGCGAGAAGGAGAGTCGTCCAAGCCGGCTGACGGCCTACGGGAAGTGCCTCTTGCGGTACCCGTCACTGGCAACAGAGAAAGCACACTTACCAGGGACAGCAGGCAGATATTCTCACATGTGGGTGACGTCATCCACAGAGCCCGGATGCGGACAGCCTCGCAAGCAGACTTGCTTGTAAAACTTTAAGAAAGTTTGCAACTGCCGCACTGCACATGTGCGAGTGCCTTCCCTCCTAACGTGGGGTGCACATCTCCTCAGCGTCTCCTCAGTTCAGATAGCTAGCAGCCAACCAGGGAAGGTGGGTGGATTGTGAGAATATCTGCCTGCTGTCCCTGGATAACACCTGTTACGGTAAGTAACTGTGCTTTATTCCAAGACAAGCAGGCAGCATATTCTCACATGTGGGTGACCTCCAAGCTAACCAAAATGGGATGATGGGAGTGTTGGCAATTTAGGAGAATAAATTTTGTAAAACTGCCTGGCCGAGTTACAGGATTTCTTTCAAACAAGAAAGTATATTCCTTTTGAGTAAGCATACCGCTGTGCAAGTGCAGCAGGCATATTTAGAATTGAATGAATATCCTACAGATTCTTTAGGTAGGGAGATATTAGAATATCTTAATACACACTTGCACAGCGGTATGCTTACTCAAAAGGAATATACTTTCTTGTTTGAAAGAAATCCTGTAACTCCGAGGATTTCATTCGTTCCTAAGATCCACAAAACCTTCATTAGACCCCCGGGTCGCCCTATAGTCAATACATGTCACTCTATACTGGAACCCCTTTCTAAAATGGTGGATTATTTTTTGAGAGATGAGGTACCCAAGATAAGATCATACATAAGGGATTCTTCCCATTTTTTGAGCAAATTATCTCAAATAGAGGGAGATATGCAAAATAGGTAGATGGTGACTTTGGATGTTACTTCTCTTTATAATCAGATTCCTCAGGTAGAAGCACTCCAGATCATTTTTGAAACCCTCCAAACTAAAGAAGCTCACAGCCGCATCTCCATTGAATTTCTAATGCAATTAGCAAGATGGGTCATTCAGAAAAATTATTTCCAATACCACCAACAATATTACCAACAGATACAGGGGGTGGCCATGGGAGCGACCCTGGCCCCCTCTGTAGCTGCTTTATATATGGCTAAATTTGAAGACATATGAATATATGGGACACCATGGGAATCCCATATAGTATTTTGGACCAAATTTCTAGATGATATTTTTCTGATTTGGGAGGATACGAGAGAAAATCTGGAAGCATTTTTTCAATATCTTAATGTAGTAGACCCTCATATTAAATTCACGATGCAATGCCATCAGATGACTATAGACTTTTTGGATATTACTATCACAATACGGGAGGGGGAGATGTTAACTTCCCTTTACAGGAAACCCACGACACGCAATACAATATTACACTACCACAGCTTCCACCCATACAAATTACGCTTTAATCTGCCAATAAGTCAATTCTTGCGGATCCGGAGAGTGAGTTCTACTTTGGAGGAGTATAAGAGTCAGGCCCAATTGCTCTCTGAGAGACTTAGAAATAGGGGCTACCCAGAGAGAGCTATTAGATTGGGGTACTTACGGGCCAGATATGCCCAAAGGGAACTTCTCTTGCAGGGACAAAGGACAGTAGGTGAGAAGGAGGAACAAATCCTTACCTGTGTATTGCCCTTCTCGAAAGCCACTAAGGCGGTGGTAAATTTAATTAGACAACACTGGCATATCATTCAGATTCATGAACCCCTCCAGACATTTCCACAGATAGCGTATTCCAGGGGTCAGACCCTGAGAAAGAGATGTAGTTTTCAAAAACATGGGGTCAGACCCAAAAATTTAAGGATGTGGGAAGTGTCAATGGTGTTCTTCCACCATACAGGGTGAACAGTAGAAAACACCAGGTAGAAATATCACATTACGGGCCAAAGTGGATACTGATTGCAATTCCGAGAATGTGATTTATGTTATTGTTTGTCCGTGCGATCTGCTATATGTCAGACGGACTAACAGGAAGATAAGAACTAGACTTACAGAACACAAGTCACGGATTGCAAATCAGGTTATCCAAGCACCTTTAGTGCAGCACTGGATAACACAGGGACACACTATGGATGACATCAGATGGCGGGTCATCAGTAAGATTGTGGGAAGGGATGGGAGAGATCAAAAAAGATTAAACTGGAATGAACAGAGATTTATTTATTCACTTGATACGGTAACACCTAGGGGACTGAATGCAGAAATTGAGTGGATGTCACTGACAGGAATCTAGAGGATTGAATGGGGATAGAGTGGATGTTACTGATAGGATAATATCCTAGCCAATGGGGAAAAAAAGGGGGGAGGATACCTTGTAAGAGTCCTTGTAAGAGGAGTATAAAAAGGTCGGGGTTAGAGCGGCCGCCATCTTTCTCTCATACTTTTGGAGTCGGATGACGACAGCACACTCGGTGAGTTATTCAATAGTAATTGTTTGAAACATTTAGGATAGGTAGCTGTGTATGAAAGGGTTTTCTCAGCACTTCTCCTTATGCTGTTTTATTACAGGGGGACCCTTGATAAAGCATTATATGCTAAACATGTCGAGTCAAACTCCTGAGTTTTTGGCTGTGAATCAAGCTCAACAATATAAAGCTAAGTAATATACTAACAAAAGCACAAGCACTTTATTGTAGCACTTGTATTTATTGAAACATGCAAATATTTATTTAAAGCTATTATATGGTACAACTAAGCAATACAAAACAAGGACGGCCAATGATGAGGTGCCACATAAAGCTTCTCGCAGCAAGGTAGTACTTTTGCGGTGGAGTGGTGGGACTGAGGCTTCCTTTAGAAAACTTATAAGCATATATGGTCAAGGTTGGAGCACTGATATATAGAAGATATTTGTGCATGTATAACACTATTGAGAAATATTCATCTGGACATTTAAATAAGTCAGACCACTGAAGATCATACTGGGTGGTACTAATGGCATCAATTTGTTGCCAGAGGCCATGGCTGGTCCAAATAATCTTTCCTGCTAAACTCATCAAGCCTTAGGAGAGTGTTTTTGCAGAATAATGAATGTTAAGTGTCCACTTGATGCTCCGGGCCGAGATAATGAATGCACCAGCTGTGCGGGTCATTGATAGAGATGGGCCATTGGCGATGGGTGCACATTTTAAAACCGGGAGACCTCAACATGTGAGGGAAAATCTTGGTGGCTAAGTCAAAAACCTCAATGGTTGCAGCCTGAGAAAAACACAGTCAGAAAATACCAAAGAACGAGGGCCCAAAGGCCCAATTGAGGAAAATAAGAACATAAGAATTGCTATCTCCGGATCAGACCCTGGGTTCATCAAGTCCGGTGACCTGCACACAGGGAGGACCCGCCAGGTGTACCCTGGCATAGTTTTAGTCCCCATATCACTGAATGCTTCTCAAGGGAGATGTGCATCTAATTTACCCTTACCCATATCACTATGCCACTCTTAAGGAGATGTGCATCTAGTTTACCCTTAAATCCTAGAACGGTGGATTCTGCAAGTACTTCCTCTGGGAGAGCATTCCAGGTGTCCACCACTCGCTGCATGAAACAGAACTTCCTGATATTCGTCCTGGACCTGTCCCCCCTCAGCTTCAGTCTATGTCCTCTTGTCCATGTCACACTGGACATTATAAATAACTGCTTTCCCTGCTCCATTTTGTCGAATCCTTTCAGTATTTTGAAAGTCTCGAGCAGATCCCTCGCAGTCTCCTCTTCTCAAGGAAGAATAACCCCAGTATCCTAGGTCGTTCCTCGTAGTCCAGGTTCTCCATACCTTTCACTAGCTTCGTTGCTCGTCTCTGTACCCTCTCTAGCAGTTTTATATCCTTCTTTAGGTATGGACACCAATGTTGGACATTTAGAATTTTTTTTTTTAAGAAGAATTGAAGGAAGACTATTACTAACAATAGAAATATAAAGAAAACCGAGCCGAAAGGGAAAAAAAGGCATTGGAAAGGCAACACAATTTGGACAGAGTCCAAAACACAGCTTCTTCACTCTGCGGAGAATGAAAAACTGAGGAACCGTGAGCTGATGTCATGCGGGAAAGCACTTGCGTATGCATGATACAGGCAGTCTCAAAGCTTCTTAAGAAATTTAAAGTGACAGTACAATTTTAGCACTGTCTGTACCAAGCTCCAAGGATGATGTCACCCACATGTGAGAATATGCTGCCTGCTTGTCCAAGGATAATGGGGCAAATTTCTGAAAATGTTACCCTGGAAGATCTAGATTTCAGCTTTCTAGCTAAGAACCTACATTTGGCTTCCAGAATCTCACTCCTATATTTTCTTATGTCATTGGAACCCACATTTACCAAGAAAGCTAGCTCCTTCCTAGCACTATCTAAAATCCATTTTAAGCAACATGTGAGGTTAGCTATCTTTGCACTAGGCAGGCAAATGACCAGGCAATCTTCACATCCACCAGCCACTTAGCTATCTACATGTCTAATGATCGAATCACTAACGGCGCAGTGGTTAAAGCTACAGCCTCAGCACCCTGAGGTTGTGGGTTCAAACCCACGCTGCTCCTTGTGACCCTGGGCAAGTCACTTGGTCCCCCCCATTGCCCCAGGTACATTAGATAGATTGTGAGCCCGCCAGGACAGACAGGTAAAAATGCTCGAGTACCTGAATAAGCTCATGTAAACCATTCTGAGCTCCCTTGGGAGAACAGTATAGGAAATTGAATAAATAAATAAATACAACAGCTGTCCTAATCCTTCCCTCCTAAGCAGAAGCTCCTCCTTCTCGCCTCTAAATCTAAATCCTTGGTGCAAGAGGATTTTGCATCCCCTGGTGGGTAGGTCTTGGCTACAGGATTATTTCCTAGCTCACTAGGGTGATACTTTCCTTTTAGGAGCCCTCCTTCTTCCAAGGCAGCACAGGGGCTTAAGATGCCCAGTCATGTCAGGTCCCTCTGCAATACAATTCATTCACGATTTAACAACTTTGAGTAGTTTTGTACCATCTGCAAATTTTAAAATCACCTCACTCTTCACTTTCTTTTCTCGATGATTTATGAATAAATTAAAAAGAACTGGACCTATTATAAATCTTTCTCCACCGAGAAAACTGACCATTTAATCCTATTCTTTTAGTCAGTTCCCATACTACAATATGGTATTTCCTCCTTTCCCATAACTGTGAATTTCTTGACAGCTTCTCATGAGGGACTTCATGTAACTTGGGGGGGGGGGGGGTTATGCAATTTTCAAATATTACAAGTTTACACTTGATAAAGAAAATAGGTTACACTTGAAAAATTCCAGTAGCAATTGATTAATTAAGGCAATTCAATAAACAAAAGTGTAACTATATTTACCTCAATTTAAAGAAAGAAAAAATGTGGTTGGAGAGGAGGCAAGATTATAGAAATCTTGAAGGAAAGAGAAACAATACAATTTCAGAAAATGAATTTTTTTCTTATCAGAACCAAGTAGGAATCATTTTTCTATCGTGAGATTAACATCACAATCGGAGGGGGTGGATATAGCTATAGGAACTGGAGGTTGCATTGCCTCTAAAAAATTATTTAATGTTCTGGGTCCAGAAAAACACGTTCTATCACTCATTTTAACAAGGCACTTACATGGAAATTGAAGAAAAACACACCCCTTTGAGCTCCAGCACCTGAGATTTGAGTACCAAAAAGGCCTTCCTTCTCAGTTGCGTGGCCCTACAAAGGTCAGGAAAAATCATTACTGAATGACCCAGAAACTTTACATTCTTAAAGCAAAAATACAATAGAAGTATCCAATTCCTATCAAATTCCAGAGCAAAGGATGCAATTAGGGGAGCTGTAGTCACTACTGATCTGGAATACTCTAAAAAGCCAGTAAGATCAAAATTGGCTTCCGATTTCTATTCCTGAACTGGATTAACCAGCGGGATACCAGAGGTCACATAGAAAGCTTTGGTGATCGGCGAAATTGAATCAGATGATATTTGTAGCATCTGTCTTAAATATTTCTTCAACATTTCAATAGGTGATAGCATTGGAGATTGGGGAAAGTTCAACAACCTCAAATTCAACATATGCTCATAATTTTCTAACCTCTCCAATTTTTGATGGATATTCAAATTATCTTTAGAAAACTAGATTGCATTTTCTCAGATGTTCCTTCTAAATACTGAACTCGAGCCTCAATACTAGAGACTAAGTACCCCAATTCCTTTACCTGGTTTTTAATCAACTCTGGAATCTGTAAAACATTATCTAATCGAGCAGTCAATTCAGTTTTCAGTAAACTTACAGCATCCCACATGACCTCTAGAGTAATTTTCTCAGATCTCTTCTTGAGCCTCTGGGTAGTTCCCATTCCAGCAGTTAGTAGGCCTTCAGAACTTCCAGCATCCACTCCAGAGGGAAAAATTCTCCACTGGGCTTCCTCCTTCTGCTCCCAAACAGACCGCCGCCGCTGGGTGTCCCATGAATCCGGGTGAGAGGGCAGTCAGCATCCCAGCATTAGAGAAGTCCCATCGACCACTTCGGAACTAGAGACTTCACTCCCCGACTGCAACTGCGCTCCACCACCACCAGGCTGATTAGAAGTCTCGCATTGTTCGGAGCTTAGTGTGGTATCAAAGCCATGAGCAGATTCTTCCTCCACTGCCTGCTCCTGCTCCCGAAACATCTGTTCCTTCAGCAAAAGGAATCCCTGTAGCGTACGTTAACCCAAAGTTGGAGAGGCAGACGCCTCAGCTGGGTACATACGTAGCTTGCCCTTCCACTTCACCATCGCTATAGCAAGCGATGTTGCTTCTCAGACAGAACTTCCTCCTGCACGTCCGATCACGATGCCATATTGACTCCCATCCATGTAACTGGATTTTCAGGAAGCATGTGATTTCAGCCACTTCATCCTTCTCCATATGTTTATTAAACACCTTCAGAAAAGCTTAGCAAGAATTCGTTCCATTTTATAAATATAACATATAGAATTCCACCAAAAAGTATAGTTAAGTCTTGTATAATCTTTCCAATTTCTAGTTATATTTTGAATGGCAACCCCTGTCATAATCATTAGTAATTTATTATTTGCTGAAATTTGACTCTTTGCTCTCATCATTGTTCCAAACAAAATTGTATCATATGACATAGCAACTGGATTTTCTAGAAAATAATTAATTTGAGACCAAATTGACTTCCAGAAGGCGTTAATACAAGGACAATAAAAAATTAGATGATCCAAAGTCCCTGCTTCTAGATTACAGTGCCAACATTTATTAGATCTAGAGCTATCAAACTTTTGTAAACGTACTGGGGTCAAAAGAGCTCTATGCAACAAAAAGAACCAAGTCTGTCTCATAGATGCCGACACTGTACATCTAATTCTCCAAGACCAAATTCGTCTTTCTTTATTTCTTTATTTATTTCTTTATTTCTGTCTTTCTCCCTCCCACTGTCTTTCTTTCTTTCTGTCTGTCTCTCTCCCTGGCCCCCTTTGTCTGTCTGTTTTTCTGTGTCTCTCCCTGCCCTTGTGTCTTTCTTCTTTTCTTTCTGTCTCCCTCCCTCCCACTGTCTGTCTTTCCTTCTATCCCTCCCCCTCTATTTTCTGTGCAGCAGCATTTCCCTCCCCACACCCCACTTCCCTGTGCAGCAGCAACAGAATTTCCCCCCCCCCCCCCCACTTCCCTGTACAGCATTCCCTCCCCTCACACCACTTTCCTGTGCAACAGCAGCATTTTCCCCTACCCCCCCTTTCCCTTCCCGCGGTCTGGCCCGCTCCCTTAGTCCCTTGCCACCCCCCCTTTCCCCTTCCCGCAGTCCCGACAAACCTGCCAACTCAAGCAGCGTCTGCAGCACTCTACACACGCTGCTTCGGGGCCTTCTACTTCCCCGATTTACTCTGGCATGTCCCTGATGACATCCAAAACTACATTACATCATTTATTTCTAATACAGAAGCAACAAGAACAATTTTAAAATGCTTTTCAACCTTACCTTTGAGCTTGCCATCAGTTTCTATTTTCATTATTTCAGAATTACTAGTCTGAGATGCTTTGAAACCCACGGACTGAGAAGATGTCGTCTGGACACAAGAAAATAATTAAAAAGTAATGAAATTTAAATTTAAATATAGACAATTTTGTGTTTGTCATAACAGTATGAGACATAATCATAGCACAAAAAAAATTCAAAGTCATTTCAGTTGTGGACTGAACTTACAAGTAAGCACATCATCTAAAGGTATCACAAAAAAATATGATCATTCACACTCATATATGCTCCCTTGTGTCGATATATTCTCACAAATGGGTGAGATCATCCACAGAGCCTGGTACAGACAATGCAAAAGTGTACTGTCACTTTAACTCCTTTAGAAGTCTCCTTTAACTCCTTTAGAAGTCTCAAGACCGCCCGTACCGCACATGCACAAGTGCTTTCCCGCATGCAGTCAGCTTGTGGGATCATCAGTTTAGTACAAAAGCTAAGAAGCCAACTAGAGGAGGTGGGATGGTTGTGAGAATATCTACTTGCTGACCCTGGATAACACCTGTTACAGGTAAGTAACTGTGCTTTATCCCAGGATAAACAGGCAGCATATTCTCACAGATGCAGGAGACACTTCCTGTAACGATGGAGAGCGAGACTGCTGTTTGGTATGTATCGACTTACTTGATGCTGAAGATGTCGGGGTCATGTAGCAAGGTGAGGCATCAGAAGTCTTCTTAGTCTGTTTAATAGATTTTGGCACCACTAGTATTGAGAAAGTTAGTGCTGAACAATGCGGCAATTGTGGTGCCAACTTTGACGCATCTTTTTCGACATCGGACATTGTAGACATCTGTGATGGATCTTGGTGCCCAAAAAGTTTCTCCTGTTGTAGACGTTGAGCCTTCAAAGTGTGTCTTTGTAATTTTGAACAACAATGATAAGAGTCTACTCGATGCTCAGGACCAAGGTACTGAAGACACCAACTGTGCGGATCAGTGACTGATACGGCCCTGTTGTACCAAGAGCCTCTTGAAGCCACTAAAAAAATTCAACATCAAGAGAAAAACCAATGATGTGAGATCGAATGAAATTTTTCCTCTGAGGGTCGATCAATTTAGTGACCAAAAGTGTGTCAATGCCATTGGCCCACAGAGAACATAAGGCTCAAAATATGCAAAGAAAAAATTTTGAGAGAAACTCTTAAGAAATGAAAAGACTATATAAGAAAATTAAAAAGATGAAAAAAACAATCCAGGAAGACAAAAAAAGAGGGGAAAAATGGTGCAATTGGAGAGACTCAATAACACACGTCTTCTTAGCTCCGCGAAAAACTAAGAACTGATAGTCCTGCAAGCTGACGTCAGGTGGGAAGGCACTCACTTATGCACAGTACGGGCTGTCTCGAGGCTTCTAAAGAAGTTAAAGTGACGGTACACTTTTGAACTGTCCTTACCGGTCTTCATGGATGATGTCACCCATCTGTGAGAATATGCTTCCTGCTTGTCCCGGGATAAATACTAGTATGGTGGCTATGCACCATTCTGGAAAAATAAATATTTAAATTATATAGCATGTATCTGCCAGGTAGGGGGCCTACAAAGGAGCAGTCATGGTCCAGTTATAGTCTGAATCAAAGAATAGGAGGAGTCAAAGTAGGCCTTAAAAGCACAGTTACTTACCCTAACAGTTGTTATCCAGGGACAGCAGGCAGCTATTCTCACAAGTGGGTGACGTCATCCGACGGAGCCTTGATGCGGACGCTTCACAAGCAGATTTGCTTGAAGAAACTCAAAGTTTCGAGTCGCCTGCACCGTGCATGCGCGATTGCCTTCCCGCCCAGCGCAGAGCGCTTCTCCTCAGTTCAGATAGCTAGCAGAAAAGCCAACCCAGGGAGGTGGGTGGGATGTGAGAATAGCTGCCTGCTGTCCCTGGATATCAACTGTTACGGTAAGTAACTGTGCTTTATCCCAAGACAAGCAGGTATTCTCACAAGTGGGTGACCTCCAAGCTAACCAAAGTGGGATGGTGGGAGAGTTGGCAACTTAGGAGAATAAATTTTGCAATACTGTTTGGCCAAACTGTCCATCCCGTCTGGAGAAAGTATCCAGACAATAGTGAGAAGTGAAGGTATGAACCGAGGACCAAGTAGCAGCTCTACAAATTTCCTCAATAGGTGTAGATCTGAGGACAGCTACAGAAGCCGCCATTGCTCTGACCTTATGGGCTGTGACTTTACTGTGAAGGGGTAATCCAGCCTGGGCATAGCAGAAAGAGATACAAGCCGCCATCCAATTGGAGATGGTACGCTTAGAAATAGGATGTCCCAACTTGTTTGGATCAAAGGAGACAAAAAGTTGAGGAGCAGTTCTGTGTGGTTTGGTATGTTCCAAATAGAAAGCCAAAGCACGTTTACAGTCCAGAGTATGAAGAGCTGATTCTCCAGGATGAGAATGAGGCTTTGGAAAAAACACTGGAAGAACAATGGATTGGTTGAGATGAAATTCAGAGACCACTTTAGGAAGGAATTTCAGATGAGTGCGAAGAACCACCTTGTCATGATGGAACACTGTAAAAGGTGGATCCGCAACTAATGCTTGGAGCTCACTGACTCGTCTAGCGGAAGTGAGGCCAATAAGAAATACCACTTTCCAAGTGAGATACTTCAAATGAGCTTTGTCCATTGGTTCAAATGGAGGTTTCATCAGCTGAGTAAGAACAATATTGAGGTCCCAAACCACAGGAGGCAGTTTGAGAGGAGATTTGACATTGAAAAGTCTTTTCATGAATCTGGAAACCACAGGATGAGGAGAGAGAGGTTTCCCTTCAATAGGCTGATGGAAAGCAGCAATTGCACTAAGATGGACTCGGATCAATGTAGACTTGAGACCAGAATGAGAAAGGTGCAACAGATAGTCTAAAACTGAAGATAAGGAGGAATGTTGAGGCTCCTTATGATGAGAAAAACACCAAGTAGAAAATCTAGTCCATTTTTGGTGAAAGCATTGTCTAGTAGTAGGTTTCCGTGAAGCTTCTAAAACAACCCTCACAGATTGAGAAAACTGGAGAGGAGCTATGTTGAGAGGAACCAAACTGTCAGGTGTAGAGACTGCAGGTTGGGATGAAGCAGAGATCCCTGATGCTGCGTAAGCAGAGAGGGAAAAACTGGTAGAAGGTATGGTTCCCTGCTGCTGAGTTGAAGGAGAAGGGAGTACCAGGGTTATCTGGGCCACTGAGGAGCAACCTGAATCATGGTGGCATGGTCGGTCTTCAGCTTGACCAGCGTCTTTTGAATGAGGGAATGGAGGAAACGCATATAGAAAGAGATTCGTCTAGTCCAGAAGAAAAGCATCTGCCTCGAGGCGATGAGGAGTGTAGATCCTGGAGCAGAACTGAGGCAGTTTGTAGTTGGGGGGAGCTGCAAAGAGGTCTATCTGAGGCGTTCCCCACTGAGAGAAGATGTGATGAAGGGGCGTGGAATGGAGAGTCCATTCGTGAGGCTGTAGAAGACGACTCAAGTTGTCTGCTAAGGCATTGTCCGCCCCCTGAATGTAGACAGCTTTGAGGAAGGTGTTGTGGAAAATTGCCCAATCCCAAACTTTCAGAGCTTCCTGACAAAGGGAGGCAGATCCCGTGCCGCCTTGTTTGTTGACATAATACATTGCGACCTGATTGTTCATTCGAATGAGGACTACACGGTTGTGAAGTAGATGTTGAAAAGCATTGAGAGCGTTGAAAATCGCCCTGAGTTCCAGTAGATTGATGTGACACTGATGATCTGTACTGGTCCAATAGCCTTGAGTACGGAGACCATCTAGATGAGCCTCCCAAGCGTAAGTTGAAGAATCAGTCATGAGAACCTTCTGATGGGGGGGGGGGGGGCGTGTGAAAAAGTAAGCCTCTGGATAGATTGGAAGAGAGCATCCACCAGCGAAGAGACTGTGTCAGAGCAGGAGTGACCTGGATGTGTTGAGTCAGAGGGTCGGAAACATGCGTCCAATGAGATGCCAGGGTCCACTGAGGAATTCTGAGGTGAAATCTGGCAAAAGGAGTCACGTGTACTGTGGAAGCCATGTGACCCAGAGGAACCATCATGTGTCTCGCCGAAATGGAAGGGCGAGAGGACACTGCATGACAAAGCTGGAGAAGAGCTTCCAGACGTTGTTGAGGAAGGAATGCTCTGAGTTGGATCGTGTCCAGAACGGCCCCGATGAATTGAAGAGTCTGAGACGGCTGTAGATGGGATTTGGGAAAGTTGATTTCGAATCCCAGACTTTGCAGGAACCAGATAGTCCATTGGGTCGCTACGACGACGCCTTGAGACGTGGAGTCTTTGATGAAACGGTATGGAAATACTTGAAGACCATGGTTCCTGAGAGCAGCGGCCACCACAACCAGGCACTTGGTGAAGACTCTTTGGGTGAGGAGGCCAGACCGAAAGGAAGTACTCTGTATTGAAAATGTAGAGTCCCCACCCGAAATCTGAGGTACTGACGGGAGGCCGGATGGATGGGAATGTGTGTGTAGGCCTCCTTGAGATCCAGAGAGCATAACCTGTTGTTTTGCTCGAAAAGGGGATAAAGAGATGCCAGGGTCAACATGCGAAATTTTTCTCTGACTAGGAATTTGTTGAGCACCCTGAGATCCAAAATAGGCCGCAGATCGCCCGTCTTTTTCGGAACAAGGAAGTACTGGGAGTAAAAACCCTTGTTCTGCTGAGCCAGAGGAACGGGCTCGATAGCTCGAAGCTGAAGAAGAGCTTGAGCTTCCTGAAGAAGAAGGGCGGTCTGGGAGGGATTGAAAGGATACTCTCTTGGAGGATGTTCTGGAGGCACTTGAAGGAATTGAAGAGAGTATCCCTCCCTGATGATGGAAAGGACCCAGAGGTCGGTAGTAACCGTCGTCCATCGGTGGTAAAAATGATGGAGACGACCTCCGATAGGGGGAAAAACTGGAAATGGCAGAACGACTGAGGTTATGCTCCGTTCTAGACAGTCAAAAAGGCTGAGGAGCCTTAGGTACAGCAGGTGGCTGAGGCTTTTGCTGCTTCTGGGGATGCTGCCTCTTAACAGGCTGACGAGTAGAAGGAGCCTGTTTTGGAGGAAAACGCCTCTGATATATTTGAGGAGGGCGTGTAGGACAAGGAGGAGCTGGCTTCGGCCTGAGAATGGATGCAAAAGACTTCTCATGGTCCGACAGCTTCTTGGTGGCTGCCTCTATAGACTCGTCAAAGAGGTCATTGCAAGCGCAAGGAACATTAGTCAGCTGGTCCTGTAGGATAGGATCCATGTCGATGGTACGGAGCCAAGCCAGATGTCGCATGGCCACAGAGCAAGCAGTAGCTCGAGCAGACAGCTCAAAAGCATCATAGGAGGACTGAAGAAGTTGCAGCCCGAGTTGTGACAAGGATGCGAGGACTTCTTGGAATTCAAAGTGCATACGAGAATCCAGATAAGGTATGAACTGTGGAAGAATGGAGAGAAAGAACTCAAAATAGGTGATGAAATGAAAATTATAGTTGAGGACTCTGGAGGTCATCATGGAATTCTGGTAGATGTGACAACCAAATCTGTCCATCGCTTTACCTTCCCTTCCCGGAGGAACAATGGCATACACCTGAGAAGGGTGAGAACATTTCAAAGAAGATTCAACCAGAAGGGATTGGTGAGACAATTGAGTGTTGTCAAACCCCTTATGATGTACTGTCCTGTATCTGGAGTCCAATTTGCCTGGAACAACTGGAATGGAATAAGGGGTTTCCAGACAGCGGACAAAGGTTTGATCCAAAAGCTTGTGAAGAGGAAGTTTGAGGGATTCAGCCGGAGGTTGAGGCAGATGCATGGTCTCAAGATACTCCTTGGAGAACTTAGATCCAGTATCAAGTTGAATATCTAAGTCAACTGCCATCTGATGCAGAAAAGATGAAAAAGACAGCTGATCTGCCAAAACCTGGCCTTCGAGGCAGCTTGATCCAGTGAAGAACGAGATCTGGATGGAGAAAAAGAACCCACCGGGTCCTTCAGGTCCGAAATCAGAAGGTTTGATGTAGGCGGTGGAGAATATTGAAGAAAAGGCTGCTTGCGATGAGGCAAGGCATGCCTGGATGAATGCTTCAAAGAATGCCACGATCTATGATGCGAGCTGTGCCTTGAAGCAGGCCTCGATAATCGAGGAGAGCGTGTCCCAGTCGAAGCCCCCAGAGAATGAATAGGGCTGGAGGCTGTGGAACGAAGCAGTGGAGGCTGAGTGGAAGAACCTCGATGCACTCGCAAAGACTCTGCTCCTTGCTTCAAGTGTGAGGGTTCCCACGGAGGCATTGGCAAAGAATCTGCTCCTTGCTGTCCATGCCTAGATGCCAGACCAGACACTCGCAGAGACTCTGCACCCTGCAAAGAGTGTGCATACGACTGAGGCACAGGAGGCGGCTCGATCTCGCAGGAGACCTCGGCATGCCCAGGCTGGATTTGTGAGAGAAGCTTCGGCCCCATGGTAGTAAAGAACTGAATGAATTGCTTCTCTAACAAGGTCTGGAACGAAGCCGGTAAGGATGGATCTGCGTCTCCAATGGGACCACCTGCATGGGCTTCGTGTTCCCTTGAGGCAGTGTGAGAGTGCTTGGACTTAGAAGCCTTAGGCACTTTAAGCACCACTGAGGGAATGGGCTGCTGTGCTATCTGACCTGAAGAGACAGAGGAAGGCACCGCAGCCGGCGTCGAAGACAGAGCTTCGCCGGGACAGGGAGGGCAGATTGGGAGGAGGTGTAGCATTATATACAAAGGATGACATTAAGGTCACAAGAATCACAGATGTCCAATACACTGGGGAATCCCTTTGGGTTAATTTGGACAGAGGGAAGGACAAATGCCTGTATCTTGGCGTTATTTACAGACCCCCAAAACAACAGGATGACCTGGATATGGAATTGATTGGAGATATAGAGAATATCACCTTGCGTGGGGACACAGTATTGTTAGGTGACTTCAACATGCCTGATGTTGATTGGGGCACACTTACCGCTGCTTCCGGCAGCAGCAGGAGGCTATTAAACTCCTTGAAGGGAGCACATCTCAGGCAATTGTGTTGGAACCAACAAGGGATCAGGCAATACTGGACCTGTTACTTACCAATGGTGAAAGTGTCACAGAAGTCTCGGTGGGAGACACATTGGCCTCCAGCGACCACAACATGATATGGTTCAATCTTGGGAAAGGCTTCACTAAATCTGCAACACTAACCAAGGTCCTCAAATTCAAGGACACAAACTTCCAAGAGATGGGTGACTTTGTTCACCAGATGCTACAAAGCCAAGCAGAAACCGATAGTGTGGAAGAAATGTGGTTGACTTTGAAAGCCACCATACAGGAAGCGACAAACCGTTATGTTAAGCTGGTAAGTAAACGCCGTAGAAACAATAAAACCGCAGTGGTTCACTGCGGAGATCTCAGACCTCATCAAAGAAAAGAAAAAAGCATTCATCTCTTACAAACAATCAAGGGAACAGGTCTCCAGAGCAGAATACCTGACCAAGTCAAAAGCCGTCAAAACAGCAGTCAGGGAGGCTAAATTCAACATGGAGGAATCTCTAGCAAAGAACATCCAGAAGGGAGATAAATCATTCTTCAGGTTTATCAGTGACAGAAGTAAAAACTCAGGGGGAATAGTACGTCTAAGAAAACCAGACGGAGACTATGTGGAAAAGGACTCAGAAAAAGCCCAACTGTTAAATGAATACTTCTGCTCTATCTTCACCCGAGAAGCGCCGGGGCATGGACCTCAGCTACAGACAAGGGCTGACTCAATAGACCCATTTAGCGATTTCAAATTCACGCCCAACAGTGTCTACATGGAGCTGTCAAAGCTCAAGGTTTACAAGGCAATGGGACCGGACAATCTGCACCCCAGGGTGCTCAGGGAGTTAAGTGATGTCTTGGCGGAGCCGCTGTCAGCGCTCTTCAACCTTTCCCTTAGTTCAGGTAGCGTCCCGTTGGACTGGAAGAAGGCTAACGTTATTCCACTCCACAAAAAAGGTTCCAAGACAGAAGCGGCAAACTACAGATCAGTGAGTCTCACATCAATAGTGAGCAAACTAATGGAAACTCTTATCAAACACCAATTAGATACAATCCTGAATGAAGAGAACCTACGGGATCCCCGTCAACATGGATTTACTAAGGGGAGATCCTGCCAATCCAACCTGATCAGCTTCTTTGACTGGGTGACGGGGAAGTTAGATGTTGGAGAATCCCTGGACATCGTATACCTGGACTTTAGCAAGGCATTCGATAGCGTACCTCATCGCAGGTTGCTAAGCAAGATGAGTTCCATAGGATTGGGTAACACATTGACGAAGTGGGTTGGGAACTGGCTTGGAGGCAGGGTTCAAAGGGTGATGGTGAACGGCACCCCCTCTGCAATGGCAGAGGTGATCAGTGGGGTGCCCCAGGGCTCTGTCTTAGGCCCGATACTATTCAATATCTTTATAAGGGACTTGGCAGAAGGGCTCCGAGGTAAGATAACATTATTTGCCGATGATGCCAAACTAAGCAATGTAGTAGGCAAAAGTACAATAGAAAAAAATTCAATGCCTGACAACATGATGCACGATCTACTCTTACTAGAGACCTGGTCTAAGACATGGCAGCTCAGCTTCAATGCCAAAAAATGCAAAGTTATGCACCTGGGTACCCAAAATCCATGCAGGACTTATACCCTTAATGGCGAGATCCTAACAAGAACGGTAGCAGAACGGGACTTAGGGGTGATCGTCAGTGAGGACATGAAGGCTGCCAATCAAGTGGAGCAAGCTTCTTCCAAGGCAAGACAAATCATAGGTTGCATACGCAGGGGCTTCGTCAGCCGTAAGCCTGAAGTCCTTATGCCTCTGTATAGATCCATGGTGAGACCCCACCTGGAATACTGTGTACAATTCTGGAGGCCGCATTAGAGTAAGGATGTGTTGAGGCTGGAGTCGGTCCAGAGAATGGCCACCCGGATGGTCTCGGGACTGAAGGATCTCCCGTACGAAGAACGGTTAGATAAATTACAGCTATACTCGCTCGAGGAGCGCAGAGGGGAGACATGATCGAGACGTTCAAGTATCTCACGGGCTGCATCAATGCAGAGGAGGATATCTTCTTTTTCAAGGATCCCACGGCAACAAGAGGACATCCGTGGAAAATCAAAGGCGGGAAACTGCGTGGTGACACCAGGAAATTCTTTTTCACCGAAAGGGTGGTTGATCGCTGGAATAGTCTTCCACTTCAGGTGATTGAGGCCAGCAGCGTGCCTGATTTTAAGGCCAAATGGGATCGACACGTGGGATCTATTCGCAAAGTAAAGGCAGGGGAGGGTCAGTAGGGTGGGCAGACTGGATGGGCCGTGGCCCTTATCTGCCGTCAATTTCTATGTTTCTATGAGCTGGTACAAACGAGGCAGGTTTGATGAGGCTCGGAGTAGAAGCTGTGGAAGCCTGGAGAGCTTCGGATGAGGTCAAGGGCGAAGCACCCTTCGAGGACGAAAGCTCCATCGAAGACTCCATGCTGAAAAGCTGCTCCCACAGGATGCAACGACGCTTGAAAGCACGAGACTTAAGTGTTGAGCAAGACCAGCACAATTTCGGGAGATGTTGAGGCCCAAGACACCGAAGACAGCGTCGTGAGGGTCCGTGAGGGAAATCGCGCACTGGCACTTGGAACATTTTTTTAAACCGGTTGCAGGCCGGGACATAGGCCGAAAAAGCGCCGCCGCAAGATCAAAGCCACGGGGCTGCGACCACGAGGCCTGCCCAGTCGAATGAACGGAAGAAATGTTTTTCTTTTAAAAAAGAATAAAACAGCGATTCTGAGTAAAAAGAACACAAAACCGCGGACAAAAGAAGGCACAAGTGAAACCACTTCACGCAGAGAGTCGAAGACGGACTTCTTGGCTCCGCGGAAAAGTAAGAACTGAGGAGACACGCCCTGCGCTGAGCGGGAAGGCACTCGCGCATGCACGGTGTGGGCAACTTGAAACTTCGAGTTTCTTCAAGCAAGTCTGCTTGTGAGGCGTCCGCATCGAGGCTCCGTCGGATGACGTCACCCACTTGTGAGAATACCTGCCTGCTTGTCCTGGGATAATTTCTTATTATAACATTTTTCACATACTTTGCTGGCCCATAAAAAGGGAGGAATGTTCATGTTAGGTTCCAAACTTTACACAGGAACTTAGTACTGGTGGTTGTACTAATCCCCAAAAATTCAGTTCCCTATCAGGTTTTGATGAGCTGTCGAACCAATAGATCCAGCCAATAAATTCTGCATGATTTAGTTTGAGACCCTAGTGAATATCCACACAATTTTTATTCAATTTGAAACAATTTGAGCATGAATGATTTTCAAAATTGGTCCTCTTGACATGGAATGACCCCAATATTTTCTTATAGCACAAGCAATTTTAGGAGACAAAACTGTGTATTTTACAGTGTACGAGGGTCATTTCATAAATACATCCCAGAGTGCTGATAAAATTGAAAAATGAACTTGCAGAGCTATTGTTAGTAATCTGTAATTTAAAAAAACTAAAAAAAAATTTAAAAAATTGATTTCACATTGACCACCCTCCAGTCTTCTGGTACTAAGCTGTACCAGCTTAGTACCAGAAGACTGGAAGGTGGTCAATGTGAAATCAATTTTTAAAAAGGGTTCCAGAGCTGATCTGGGAAATTATAGACCGGTAAGTCTGATGTCAGTGCCGGACAAAACAGTAGAGACTATTATAAAGAACAAAATGACAGGACAGAACATATGCATAAGCATGGATTAACGAGAAAAAACCAACATGGTTTTAGTCAAGGGAAATCTTGCCTCATCAATCTACTGTATTTCTTTGAAGGGGCGCATGAACATGTGGAAAAGGTGAACTAGTTGATACAGTGTATTTGGATTTTCAAAAGGCATTTGACAAAGTACCCATGAAAGACTTTGTTAGGCAGGACTGGAGATTATTGATTTGTGTGTCTCAGTGTCGGCCTAGGAGAGGTAGAGTTGTAAGTCGTCTGCGAAGAGTGGATTCTGATTCCGTATTTTTCCACTATGTCCAGTACTGGTTTGACATGGAGTGGTGATAGTAAGGCTCCCTGAGGCACTCCATTGTGGAGTGGTTTGGGTTCAAATAAGGATTTTTCTAGAACTCTGCGATCTATCATTCAGGAATGAAGATATTTGGTCTTACTTTAACTAATCACATATCACAATTACAGTGGAACCTTGGTTTACGAGCATAATTTATTCCAGAAGTATGCTCATAAACCAAATTGCATGTATATCAAAGTGAGTTTCCCTATAGGAAGTAAGGGAAACTCGCTTTGATCTGTTCCACCTCCTCCTCCCCCCCCCCCCCCGAGGCTACCAGTGCTGCTCCATCCCCTCCCCCTTGAGGCCACCAACGCTGCTCCATACCCCCCCCCCACGATCCTGCATCTCCCCCTGCGAACCGGCATCCTCCCCCCCGCTCACATCGCCACCCCCCCCCCAAGCACCGCAACAACATCGCTTACCTCGATTGGGCACCAGCACCAGCACCAATGCACAGGAGGTGCTGGTGCCCGAAGATCCTCCCTCTTCCCTGTGCTGGGCTGAACTGGGCTTTGAGCATTTGCGCATGCTCAAAGCCTTCTGGTCTCACTCTCTCCGAGATTCTGAATCTGAGAATCTCGGAGAGAGTGAGACCAGAAGGCTTTGAGCATGCGCAAATGCTCAAAGCCCAGTCCAGCCCAGCACAGGTAAGAGGGAGGATCTCTGTCGCACAGCCCAGCCCAGGTCAGAAGAGGGAGGATCTTCGGGCACCGGCACCTCCTGTGCATTGGTACTGGTGCCGGTGCCCAATCGGGGTAAGCGATGTCATTGCGGTGCTCGGGGGGGGGATGTAGGATCGCGGGGGGGGGGGGATGCCAGATCGCTGGGGGGGATGCCGGATCGTGGGGATGTGGCGCTCGTAAACCGAGTCAAACTCAGTTTCCGAGGCACTGGTTTTGCAAATGTTTTGCTCGTCTTGCAAAACACTCACAAACCGGTGTACTCGTAAACTGAGGTTTGACTGTAGTATCCACTTTTTACTACCTAGGTTAGCTGCAAAAACTTCAGATGTATTTTTCTAAAGCTGATTTTGCTCAATCGCTGTATGCTTTTGTATTGTAACGTATGGATTGTTGTAATGGCTTATTTGTTGAGTTACCAGATTTGTGTCGTTTGCAGAAGGTGCAAAATGCTGCTGTGAGACTCTTGAACAATCTAGGTCCTTATTTTTAAGGTTTAAGTGTTAGCTTTTAAACTCTTTTCATGATATGGTTCCAAATTATATGCTGGAGAAGTTACCTGTATATCATCCAAAGCAGTTCTTGCATCACAAGAGAAATGTTTCTGTATTCCCTCTGTGAAAATATTTCATCTAGAGCCAAGCTGCAGCACACTAAACTCGGGCCCGCGGCTGGGGATATCCGCACATGTTCAGGTGTTGATATGATGAAGCACCTGTACATAGGCCCTCTAGAAGGGGCCCTGAGCTTGTAACCCTAAAATGTCTATGCCGGTGGGGAGGTGCAGGGAGCAGAAGATGCACCAGTGAGGAGGAGAGGCACTGGTACCAGCTGACTTGCCTACACAACATGCCTCTAGGGGCACATCCGGAACCTCGCCGCGGCACACTACTGTGTCACAGCACACAATTTGTGATACAATGATCTTGAGTTTGCTCATAAATGAGCCTATTCCCAGTTTGTGACTAAGTTATAGAACCAACTTCCCTTCTTGCATCAGATCACTAGATAATCTGATGCTTTGCTTTCTAGATAAGTGGATGAGTTCATTGTTTAGAAGTATTGCAAATATGATTTAACTAGAAATAATACATTGGATTTTAAACTTTGAAGAGAATATGAAATTTAAATTTACTACTACTACCATTTATTATTTCTATAGCGTTACCAGATGCATACAGCGCTGTACATAAACACTTAAGAGATGGTCCCTCCTCTTAGATTTATTATAATGGTATTAACAAAATTTGTTATATGTTTGTTAAGATAAATATGGATTTATTCATGTAACCCATTCTGGACTACCCTGGGAGGACCGGCTAGAAAATTAAATAAACCTAACCTAACCACCATCTCCATGGCGCACATACACTTCCTCTGTCCTCCCCTTCTCCATGGCACCCTCATCATGCTCTGTGTCCCCTCCCCCTTCCATGGCACCCTCCTCATAATTTGTGCTCTTACCATGACACACTCATCATCAGTTGTGTTTTCTCTTTACTTCCCCGCAGAGATCACACAGCAGGTGGAGGAGGAAATGAACCACTACATACCAGGTCAGTTTCTCCTCCTCCTCTGCCAGCTTACATCAGGCTGTTTAGGTGAACCACAAGGAGGGGAGCTGAGGACAGACCCCTATCCCTGATGAGTGCAGCGGACCACCCGGGCTGCGACAAAATACTGATCCGGCGTGTCCCCTTTGACTTAGCCTGGTAATTGCTATACTGCAGTCAATCTTCAGTATTTGAGGTAAGTATCTGTTTCCCTTAGCCAAAAGAAGTACCGTATTTTTCGCTCCATAAGACACACTTTTCCCCCCCAAAAAAGTGGGTGCGTCTTATGGAGCAAATACAATTTTTTTTTTTTTTTAAACACCTTTGCCCACTCAGTATCTTTTTAAAAATGCTCTCTCATGCATATCTGCCAATTCCTGCTCCTCCGAAGAACCTCGGGAGCACAACAAAGATGCAGAGACCCAGTCCCGAGTCAGGTGTCGTCTCCTCCAGATCGGAGCACTTCCTCTCCCTCCCTGGAGCGCTGTGGACCATTCTCAGCTACTTCTTGATTGTGCGCCATTTATCACTTGTGCTAGTTGCTGAGCGGCAGCCTCCTCATTATGTCGGGGCCAGCAGCACACAAGCGCGCTTCTGCATGGACCCGCATGCCATCAGTTCTCACAAGTCCCACGAGAAGTGGTGCGTGCCCATGCAGGAACGCGCTTGTGCACCGCTAGCCCCAACATCATGAGGAGGCTGCCATCCAGCAACTAGCACAAACCGGGCCGTCCAGAAACTAGCATAGACCTGGCCGCCATTCCCTGGCCGGGGAGACACAGGTGCTGTGTCCCCTCTGCCGCAAAGTTAGCGCCATGCCGAGGGGCGCCTCCAGCCTGCCCACGCTGGCCGAGGTGGTCAAACTGATCAAGCCGGGAACAGCGAACAGAAACTGCGGGGGTGGGGACGGGGAGGCAGAGGCTCCTGGGCTGAAAGGCTCTGCCTGCCCCAAGTACCCGGGCCATAGCCTGCACTCTTTTGCAAAATGTGCCAGCAAGTGGCCTGCGGACAGTGCGTGGCCGGGGAGCATAAGGATCACCACTCAGTTTGATGAAATTTACTGACTTTTAGATTTGAAAAAGAAACAGGTGCTAAAAGAACTTGAAAATTGGAACAGTAAGAAAATAAAAGAACATCAGGTTTGGAAGCAGATGAAAGACAGTCACAAGAAAACAATTCAAAACTTCCCGAAAGACTGTGAAAAGATTGGGGATGAATGTGATCCAGAATGCTTTCTTAAGGTGAAATGCTACAGTTTTTTTACTATACATACACAAGTGGTAAAGCTTCTGTGTGATATAGGGGGAAAAAAGCAGGGAAACAGTACAGAGGGAGTTTAACATTTTAAATCAGTTTCTTTTGGTAAAATGTATGAAAACACCCTACATATATATGGTACATAGCAAACTAGTTTTACAAAACACATGCTTTGATTGAATTTAAAATGGTGATCACTGAAGAGAATGGAGCTAAGTGAAGAAAAGGAACTGAAGAAAAAGTGGCAGAAATAGTGGTTATTGACAAACTCAAAGAATGTAGGGAAGTTCACATAGGACTTTAATCCTGCAGAAAAGATGCTATTGGAATGGCTTGGAAGAAATGTCTTTTACTGTTTGTAACTGTTTGTCGCAGGGAAGGGGGCAGGTGCAGAGCCTGGCAGGGAGGGGGAACAGGATGCAGAGCCTGGCAAGGAGTGTGGGGTTGGGTGCAGAGCCTGGCAGGGAGTGAGGGGGGCTGAGTGTAGAGCCTGGTATATATTAGTACACAATTTGGTTCAGAATGTTTTTTTTCTTGTTTTCCTACTGTAAATCTAGGGTACGTCTTATGGAAAAGAAAAATACAGTATACTTCAACCAGGTTCCTTGCACCAGGCAGCTTTTCTGTTCAAAGAGTTTAAATAACCCTCTCTGGTTTAAGCAAAGCAAAAGGGTCATACACAAACCTCACATCTTTAAAGTCCCAAAAAAACCAGGCAGACATAAAAAGGACAGTTCTTAAACACAGGCTGTCTCAGCATTCAGGAAGGTTTCTTGGAACAGCTGTTGTAATGCAAGTCTACTAATTAGCTGCCACCATTCAAACATACCTCAGTACCAAAACCTAGCAAAAAGCAAAAACAAAAATAGCAAAAAAAACAAAAGTTTTTCTCTGGGCTAGTTTTGAAAAGTAGTCCACAAATGTTCACATTCATAAACAGGCAAGTTCTTTTCAGCACAAGCAACTTTTTTCCAAGGCAAAGCACAAAAACACCCTCAGCTCACAGCAATGTCCTTTTCACAGAGTTAGTAGCAAAAATCACATTTGCAGCAGTTAATTTCCATAGCTTCCACACCAGGCTCTGGTACACTCTCTGATTCTTGAATGTCCATGGCTTCCATGCTATCAGATTTTTCTTCTACTGGGACAGAATTAACTTCCTGCATTTCACAATCTTCTAGCCTCTCACCGTGTAGCTGGGAAAAAGACAAAAGTTTCTCTCTGCCTCCTTCCTCCCCTGACTCTCTCACTAGCTTCCATTTAGGGAACTCAAAACCACGCCCCCCTCTGCCTGGCTAGGGGGATGGGTATAAGCTCTCTAGAGAACTGCATACCTTTGCCAAAGGTCAGATTTCCCTGTTCTTTTCTTAAAGGGACAGCAGGTATTTTAGGGTATAATCTCCTGGCAGGGTTTAAAGGCTCTATACAAGAGTGCAAGCTTTCCTGCATATCTTTCCCTGTCTCAGGCTGCCTAAAGGTTCCAGGTGACTGACCTGGTCAGCTTTTCTGTACTGGGGCTGTCTAGACTTCACATCCCTCACAGGAACCAAACCTCTGCTGGCAGTGAGTTTGTTACACCCCATGGTGGCTTCTTGGCAGAATTCTGCAAAAGTTCAGAATTCTGTTCAAGAGGGGAATTCTGTGAGAATTTTTCACTGCACAGTAATGTAGAATTCTCCAGGAGTACAATAGATAAATATTGATCTATAGTTGCTGCACAGTGCCTTAAAGGCAGAACAGTTCTGTATTCTCTATTAGAGAATGACATGGGGACAGATTTTACCCCATCCCCGCAAGTTCTTTTCCTGTCCCTGCCCCACCCCTGCAAGATCCGCTCTCATCTGCACAAGCCTCAAACACTTTAAAATCATAAGTGTTCGAGGTTTGTGTGGTTAAGGCAGAGCTTACAGGAACGGGGCAGGGACAGCAACAAAACTCATGGGGACGGGACAAGGCAATTGAGTTCTGATGTAAACAAATTTGTTCTCATGTCATTCTTTATTCTTTATCTCCACTTGCTGGTGGATGGGACAATTCACAATTCCAAGTCAGTTGAGGACACTAAGAAATACAGGTAGAGTATTCCATTAAAAGCAAGTAACTTACATAGAGTAGGAAATATAGTTCTAAACAAAGGCATAATTAGAGGTAACCGATTAGTGTCATCAATTACTATGCTGTCAATGGAGAATGTGCATTCCTTTCTATAATAGTTTCTTCAGGCAGCATGAAATACATGAAAGGCTATATACCTTTTCTGGTTTCTTTTCCTCTGTCTCAATACTAGAAAGCCTTGGTTTTAGCTTCACTGAACCTTCTTTAAAAATGTCTCCAAATCCAACCCCTCGAACTTTCTTTGGTTGCGCTATTGATCCAGTTCCAAGTTCACTCACATTTCCTGGTGAAAGAACAGGAGAGGCAGGAGAAGTAGAGCTAGTGACGACATATTCTGAAAAAAATAAATATATTACATTAATTTTGTAATTCACATTATTGTACTATATTAATTATCTTATCTACTCAAAAAGGCATAAACTCAAACTAAACTTAAAGCTTTACATTTTGAGCTATTTTATTTTTCACAGAAATTCAGTGGTTTATCATAACCAAAGGAAACTGGTAGAAAAGCACTGAAAGATTAGATTCTTACCTTGCTAATCTTTCTTTGAGAAGATATGGGATTCTATATGTTAGCTATTGCTTCCCATTAGTTGTGAATCTACAGAAGGTTATCACTTTATTTGGATGTTTTATTGTACTCTGCATAGAATTGCAAGATTTGCGAAATATACATTTTTTAAATAAATAAATCTCTGAACTCCTCCCCTTCTGCAGTGGAGAATAGTTCCCTCTTCAGTTGGTACCAAAGTAATTGAACTCCACTGAAATGGAAGAAAAGAGAAGGAGGGACACAGGGAGCTTTCCCAGTAACAAACCATATTCTGCTCTGCAACTTATGAGGGGAAGAGGGGAAGGACTAGCCATCATTCTAAAAGATACGTACAAATCCACCATCATAGCTACGAATTCCTCAGTGGACATCGAAATCCTCTCCTGCAAACTCTGGTCAGACAAATTAGAAGAGGCCTTAATCATCATGCTATTTTACATTCCTCCCAAGAAATGGCCCACGGCCAAGGACACCCTCTTTGAATTCCTTCTCACAAACTCAACTGCTAGCCCCTACAACCTACTGGCTGGAGACCTAAACATCCACCTAGAGCAGGCAGAGCAGGCTGACACCAAAGAATTACTCTCTTATCACTTCTCTCGACTTCCTTGTGCCACCCCCTGAAAGAACTCACCAAAAAGGACACCAACTAGATCTAGTTACCTTTTCTCCCAAAACCCAAGCCCATCCCAAAATGCTCTGGCACCAAACCACTTGGACCGACTCCCTATGGTCGGACCATCGTCTGTGCAATTTCCAATTCAACTGGCAAACCAAACGCTCCCCAGCCAAACCCTGGGAGGAAAAAAGGATTAGAAAAATGGTTGCCACCAGAGGCCTGGGAAACCCAACTGAATTCTGGTCACATTACGATATCTCCCAGACTCACACTCCCCCTCTATAGACACCTGGACCAACACAAGCATGCAGATTCTTAACAAGATGGCCCTCATCAAACTAAGAAGAACGAGAAACCAAAACCTAGATGGCTGGTTCGACGCCGAGCTAGGAGCAGTGAAACGAGAACTACGAAAACTGGAAAGACAATGGCTGAAATCTGGCGACAACATAGAAAGAACAAACAGGAGACTAAAATTGAAAGAATACAAACATCTCATAACTACAAAACGCACAAACTTCTACGCAAAAAAATAGACTACCCCAACACCAACACCAAGAACCTATTTAAACTAGTTAACAATCTATATGATATACAGGCCTTTTCACGCCACAACACAGACTCCCCTCCCTCAGCAGACACTCTGGCTGAATTCTTTAACAACAAAACCAATGTCTTAAGATCCAACCTACCACCCTCCACATCCAACCATCTGAACTACCCTGTCGCCCAACACACAAACGATCCCAGAGTAGACATGTACTGGAACAACTTCTCTATCCCTACCTGGAATTGCTTCAGCAAACTCTTCTCAAAATACATCGATTCATATTGCAGACTAGACAGCTGCCCACCAAACGTCATGAAAGCTGCTCCAGTCCCCTTCAAAGCCTCGCTATATGATTGGCTCTCCTCCCTATTACTGTCGGGTACATTTCCCGAGGAGTTAGGTCACATACTGATCACACCTATTGAAAATACCCCAAGGAATCCATCAAGCTGACATCCAACTACAGGCCCATTGCAACATTCCCTTCTTTGTAAAGTTGATGGAAGGCCTGGTAAACCAGGACTTAGTATCTTACCTGGACAAATTCAACATTCTTCACAACAACCAATCAGGCTTTCGATCCAGGTTCAGTACGGAAACGGTTATTGCCTCATTACTGGACTCCCTCCTGAGCCTATTCAGCCAAGGCTCCAATGCACTAATCCATCAACTAGACTTAAGCAGCACCTTCGACTTAGTCGATCACACCATCCTAATTGACTGCTTGGAGACTATTGGTCTCTCAGGCAAAGTATTAAAATGGTTCCGAGGCTTCTTGACTAAACGAACGTACCGAGTCTATATCGACAATATCCAATCCTCCAGCTGGGTTAACCCATGCGGTGTCCCACAGGGTTCCCCCCTATCCCCCACTCTGTTCAACATTTACCTCGCACCACTGGCAAATCTATTGCAAAAAGCAAAAATCAAATTCTACATCCACGCCGAAGATATCATCATACTCCTGCCTCTAACAAGCCTGAACCCAGAGACGAAGGTTCATCTAGCACTAATTCTAAAACAAATTGAAACATGGATGACAGAGTTCAAACTGAAGCTCAACCCCGAAAAAACCAAATTCTTCCTGGTTAGCCCAAATGACAAAATCAAAGATACTACAATAACCCTCAATGGACAGAACTTCTCTATTGTCGATACCATAAAAATCCTAGGAGTGACACTGGACCGCTATCTCACCCTAGATACGCATTCAGAGCTTTTAATCAGAAAGGGCTTCTCGACACTATGGAAACTTAGAACCATCAGAAAATACTTCGACTCAACATCATTCCGCTTACTGGTGCAAATCCTCCATCCTAAACCTATTTGACTAATGCAATATTATTTATCTGGGGTCGTTCAAGAAAACCATTCAAAAACTCCGAATCATACAAAACTCGCTGTGCGACTGATTTTCGGCCTAAAGAAATGGGATCACATAACCCCCTACAATTAAAAACTCCACTGGTTTCCCCTGGAGGCAAGAGTATTGTTCAAATTTGCTTGTCTCTGTTTCAAATCCACTCTCGGTTTGGCCCCTCTGTACCTAGTCTCCCACTTCAAACTAGACTGCTCCACCAGGCCTACACGCAGAATATGCATGTTCAGCCACCCTACAATAAAAACCTGCCGATACAAAAGATTCCTTGACAGAACGCTGGCCTTCCAAGCAAGCCTACAGAACGACTGGCTAAGCAGCACCATCATGCACTCCTCATCCTACCTCAACTTCAGAAAACTAATCAAAACCAACCTGTTCAACCGATTCTTGACCAGGAATGCCTAAAGTCTTCACTGCTTTCCCACACTGTATGACCTACCCTTCTTTGTAAATTTCCTCGACCTACTTCCTTTTGACCAAAATCTCCCAAAGCCTTCACTACTTACTCCACACTGTACAACCTGCTCCCTATTGACTTATTGCAAACCGTCCCTACAACGTTACCTTACTCTACACAAACAGTCATGCACTCAAAGCCTTCTTGTTTCTGTTTTTTCGCTGTATGTTCCAGCTCTTCTAGTTTGCACTGTACTGAATTGTACTCAAAGACTTCATTGTTTTTTTCCTGTATGTCCAGCTCTTCTTTATTGTAAACCGCCTCGAACTAACTTGGCTTTGGCGGTAAATAAACAATAAATTATTATTATTAAAAGAACAACGATTAAACATTTAACAATTTAACAGTGAATAACAATTACGCACATGAGCAGCTAGAAATCAACTTAAGTGCAACCAGCAGGAGCTATCAAAACCCCCCTAGTAGTGTGGTCTCCATAAAATTTTAGATACAGGAGAAGAGGTCCCAAGACAGATACTAGCAACATCCAAGGCAGAAATCAGGCAAATCAAAGTCTGAACAAAGTGGGCTGTACAGAATCCCATGTCTTCTAAAAGAAAAAAAGATTAGCAAGGTAAAAACCTAATCTTTCATTCTTTAGCAAAGACATGGGATTCCGTACATTAGCTGACATACCAAAGCCATGCCAGACGTGCAGGGAAAGACAGAAATATGAACCCAAAAGCACCATCCTCTCGAGTCACTCTGTAGAATTTCTTAAAAGTGTGGAGAGTAGACCAAGTAGCTACTCTACAAATCTCATCAGGCAAAACAGCCTGGGACTCTGCCCAGGACACAGCCACACCTCTAGTCAAATGAACTGCAATTGAGATAAGGGACTGTTTACCACAAGCAATGTAGGAAAATGAAATTGCCTTGCAAATCCATCTAGCAATCGAGGCCTTGGAGGCTGGTTTGCCTCGTCTCGAGTGGCTGGTCAGCACAAAAAAGTGGTCAGAAAGTCAGAAAAGCCACGTTACTTACATGCAACAGGTATTATCCAGAGACAGCAGGCAAATATTCTCACAAATGGATGACATCAACCATGGAGCCCAGTCCAGACATTGCAAAAGTATACTGTCCACTTTAACTTCCTAGAAATTCCATGACTGCCCGTACCACGCATGTGCAAGTGCCTTCCCACCCGATGTCGGCTCATGGGACCATCAGTTCAGTAAAAAAGCTAAGAAGTCAACTAGGGGAGGTGGGAGGGTTGTGAGAACATCTGTTGCTGTCCCTGGATAAAACCTGTTACAGGGAAGTAACTGTGCTTTGACCCAAGACAAGCAGGCAGCATATTCTCACAGATGAGACTCCCTAGCTATTACGAATGGGATGGAGGGAAGTTGGCAACTAAATAAAGAATCCTTTTTTTTTTTTTTTTTTTTTTTTTAACTGTTTGGCTGAACCGACTATCCCATCTGGAATTGGTCTTTAGACAGAAATGGGATGTGAAAATATGGTGTAGAGACTGAAGAATCTGCTTCATAAATGTCCAAAATGGAGGAGAAATGGAGTAAACTACTAAGGCTTCTATCACTGTTATTTCAGGCGCTGGAGCACTATTGTCCAGTTGTTTATGGAGGGATTGACTTCTTGATTACTGAAGCTCCTAGTCTGTAGGGATTAAAGGACAGTAACAGATGAGTTATAGTTTGGAAAAGTGTAATTAATTGCAGGGAGCAATCCAAAGCAGGTTTATAGTTCAATAAGTGAAGTACAGTTATTCCAGGGAGACAATGTGGTCTGGAGAAGAAGGCCGGTAATTCTATAGACTGGCTGGGATGATAATTGGAGACTACCTCTAGTAGGAAGTTGAGATAGTGAGAAAAACAACACTATCTTGAGAAAATGTTGTGCGATGTGGATCATGTATTGGAATCCTCTATCAGTGTACCACATTGATGCAAAGGGAGAAGACTACTGTCTAAGTAAGGTGCTGGAGAGATGAAGTCATAAGCATTTCAAATGGAGACATCAAATGAAGAGGAAGACCTGTGAATTTTAAGCAACTGGAAGAGGTTGGATTGGAGGCTATGGCATCATGAGGCCCTTAATGAAGTGAGAAAGCAACAGACATGCAGCCAGAGGGTTGGTGCCCAAAGGAACAAGGTACTAAGTCTTAAGATATGGTGCTGAAAGGTACATGTAAGACACTGATAGACTTGAGAGAAGCATGTACTGAGGTGTTCTTGTTTGTTGTCTCTCTTATTATTTTTTTTTTCAGTATGAGAGACAGAAAAGGTAATGCAGCACTGATGATAAAGGACATGTTTCGAGTCAAGCCCTGTAGGCAACACCAGAAGGTAAACTGTGTGCACATGAAACGGTTGAATCACAATGTGATGTGGAGAATTGTGCTTAGAAAATTATGGTGATTGATTGTTCCAGGGAGAAGTTATTTTGCATGGGGAGCCAGGAACAAGGCTGTAAAGTGCCTATACTGTAAACTGGTAGGCAGAAGGGATCTTTCACTCCAAGTCAAGACAACTGAAATGTTTGAAGAGGAATTGGTTCCTTGACAAGGAATTGAAGTAGTAAAGGTACTGAAGGTTGCCTCAGTTACTGTGGAGCTACGAGAATCATGGTAGTTGGATTCTGCTGAAATGTGAATAAGGATTTCCATATCATAGGGACTGAAGGGAACGCAGGTAGGAAAAAATTAATTGGAATCCAAATGATGAGGAGAGTGTAGACTGGAACAGAAGTGCTAAAAGCTATGATTGTTGCAGAGAGGAAGAGACTTAATTGTGGAGATTTCCAAGTTTCAAGTTTATTTTTAACTTATTGAATCGCTTAATTTAATTTGCTAAGCGATTTACAAATAAAAGAACAAAAGTGTACAGATTAAATTATTTATAAAAGATTACATAAATTTGTCATACTAGCATACAAACTAGCAGATACATGAGGGAAGAAAGGGCAGAACTACAATTGTATGTATAAAAGAAAACATAAATGGTAAAAACAGCAGGTAAGGTAAACAAAATAAAAAAGAGGATTAAAGCGGGGGGGGGGGGAAAAAATGGTAATCATTAAATATGATTATAAATTAAAAGCGTCTTAAAAAGGAAGCTCTTCAGAATGCCTTTAAAATGTTTCAGATCGCTTTCCTCTCTTAGATACTGAGGCAGAGTGTTCCATAGTTGTGGGGCCATTACAGAAAAAATATCAGGACGACGAGTTCCGATAACTTTTAGTGATGGAACTGTTAAGAGTTTTTTATTAGTGGATCTTAAAGAACGTGAAGTAGAGTTGATGGAATAGAAATGAAGTAAGTCATCACTCGTGAGACTGAAGGAATCTGATGAAAATGACAGATAATTCTGTTTCTCTGCTAGCTTAGAATAAGAGAATTGACAAGAGGAAAAGGGTCTGCACGCCCTTGGTTGATTATGTAGCAAATGGCTAGTAATAGTAGGAGGAGGAGGAGCAGGAATAGGGTGTTGATGCTAGGCCAAAGGGTAGCACCTTGTACTGGAGATGTGTTTCTATCTGAAAACTGAGGTACTTCCTGTGGAACTCTCTTTATATAGCCCAGCATCCTTCTGGCAGCAGCCATTGCCTTGTCGCACTGTTTTATTGCCTTTAGATCTTCAGACACTATCATCCCAAGGTCCCTCTCCCCATCCATGCATATCAGCCTCTCACCTCTCAGCATATACGGCTCCTTCCGATTATTAATCCCCAAATGCATTACTCTGCATTTCTTTGCATTGAATTTTATTGCCAGATATTAGACCATTCCTCTAACTTCTGTAGATCCTTTTTCATGTTTTCCACTCCCTCCTCGGTGTCTACTCTGTTACAAATCTTGGTATCATCAGCAAAAAAGCAAACCTTTCCTTCTAACCCTTCAGCAATGCCACCCAAACATATTGAACAGGATTGGCCCCAGCACCAAACCCTGAGGGACTTCACTACTCACCTTTCCTTCCTCCGAGCGACTTCAATTAACCATCACCCTCTAGCATCTGTCCATTAACCAGTTTCTAATCCAGTTCTCCACTTTGGTTCCTAAATTCAGCCCTTCAAGTTTGTTCAAGAGCCTCCTATGAGGAACCGTGTCAAAGGCTTTGCTGAAATCTAAGTAAATTACATCTAGCATATGTCCTCGATCCAGCTCTCTGGTCACCCAATCAAAAAATTCAATCAGATTCGTTTGACAAGATTTACCTTTAGTAAAGCCATGTTGCCTCAGATCCTGTAACCCATTAGATTCTAGGAAGTTCACTATCCTTTCTTTCAGCAACACTTTCATTATTTTTCCAACAACCGAAGTGAGGCTTACCGCAAAATCTTGTCCTGTTCTGCTGAACCCATGGGATAAAAGGTGGATAAACAAATGCACAGATATCCTTTTTTCCTGCTTATCCAGACCTCACCTCCTTAGTCACTGACTGATGGGAGTCGCCTGAAGGCTCTCTGAAGGTGACCAGAGCTAGCTAGGTTCTATCTTATGGCACCGGATTTCTAACAGCTGTTTGTGCTGCTGAAAGTGGATTCTGCATTAGCACAAGTGACCAAACGCACCTCCCTTCCTAGTGAGGGTGGAGTGATGCTAAAGGATGCATAGGGCCATAAGGTATGCAATCCTTAAAAGACAATTTGATGTACTGGATTTGGGTTTCAAAGTTGCAGCAGCTGTCTCATTCATGTCATGGACCTGTCATACAAGACTGCAGACTAGTTTCTCAGAATTTGGGGATGCCTGTCCCCATATGTTTAAGGAGGGAGTGTATTATGTGGCCGATGCTCTTTATATCATCATCAGAGTCCTCAGTAAGGTTTTGGCATACTCTATTTCTGCCCGCCAAATGCCCAGCATGGATAATGGCTGCTGTAAAAAAGGCGATCAGTGACAAGAAAGCATCGTTCAAAAAATGGAAACAGGATCAAACGCAGGCCAGCCAAAAGGACCACAAGGAAAAACAGAAGGAGTGCCACCGAGTGGTTAGGAGAGCAAAGAGGGAATATGAAGAGAGACTAGCGAGAGAGGCAAAAAATTTCAAATCATTCTTCAGGTACGTAAAGGGAAAGCAACCAGCGAGGGAGGAAGTGGGGCCCTTGGATGACGGGGATAGAAAGGGAGTAGTGAGGGAGGAAAAAGAAATAGCTGACAAGTTAAACGACTTCTTTACATCAGTCTTCACGAGGGAGGACACATCCAACATTCCGGAACCAGAGGAAATAGAAAATGGAGATCAAGATAGCAAGCTGATCCAACTAGAGGTGAGCCAGGAGGATGTCCTCAGGCAGATAGACAAGCTAAAGAGCGACAAGTCGCCAGGTCCAGACAGCATCCACCCAAGGGTGCTCAAGGAATTAAGGAATGAAATAGCAGAGACACTTCAGCAAATATGCAACCTATCCCTAAAAACTGGAGAGATCCCGGAGGACTGGAAAATAGCTAATGTCACGCCCATCTTCAAGAAGGGTTCAAGGGGCGACCCGGGAAACTACAGGCCGGTGAGCCTCACATCGGTCCCGGGAAAGATGATGGAGGCACTGATTAAGGACGGCATCTGTGATCATATCGAAAAAAATGGACAGCTAAGGTCGAGCCAGCATGGGTTCTGCAAGGGTAGGTCGTGCCTCACAAATTTGTTATACTTCTTTGAGAGGGTAAATAGCCAGGTGGACAAAGGTGAACCCATAGACATAATTTACCTAGACTTTCAGAAAGCCTTCGATAAGGTACCACATGAGCGATTGCTCAGGAAACTATGGAATCATGGGGTGCGAGGGGAGGTCCACCGATGGATTAAAAACTGGCTGTCGGAGAGGAAGCAGAGGGTTGGTGTAAAGGGCCACTACTCGGACTGGCAAGGGGTCACGAGCGGGGTTCCTCAAGGGTCGGTGCTGGGACCGCTCCTGTTTAACATATTCATCGACGACCTGGAGGCGGGAACAAAATGTGAGGTCATCAAATTCGCTGATGATACCAAACTATTCAGCAGGGTTGAAACCACGGTAGATTGCGAGGATCTCCAAAGGGATCTTACGACACTGGAAGAATGGGCAAAAAAGTGGCAAATGAGCTTCAACGTGGGGAAATGCAAGGTCATGCATGTAGGGAGAAGGAACCCGATGTTCACTTACAAAATGGGGGGAACAATGCTAGGGGTCAGTAAGCTGGAAAGAGACCTGGGAGTGATGGTAGACATGACATTGAAGGCGTCAGCACAGTGCGCCACAGCCTCGAGGAAAGCAAACCAAATGCTAGGTATCATTAAGAAGGGTATCTCGACCAGAACGAAGGAAGTCATCCTGCCACTGTACCAGGCTATGGTGCGCCCCCATCTGGAATACTGTGTACAGTACTGGTCACCGTACCTCAAAAAGGACATGGCAATGCTTGAGGGAGTCCAGAGAAGAGCAACTAAACTGATTAAGGGTATGGAAAACCTTACATACACTGACAGACTGAAAAAGCTGGGGCTGTTCTCCCTGGAGAAGCGGAGACTCAGAGGAGACATGATAGAGACCTTCAAGATCCTGAGGGGCATCGAAAAGGTTGACAAGGACAGATTTTTCAATTTGAAAGAAAGCACAAGAACAAGGGGCCACTCGATGAAATTGAAGGGGGACAAGTTTAGAACAAACGCAAGGAAATTTTTTTTCACACAGAGGGTGGTGGACACATGGAACACCCTTCCGGAAGCCGTGATAGGAAATAGCACAGTACAGGGTTTCAAGGAAGACCTGGATAGGTTCCTGGAGGACAAAGGGATTGAGGGGTACAGATAAGAGCAGTGGAAGGTTTAGAGATAAGTGTAGAGGTAGGTATAAAATTAGTCAGGGACTGCTGCTCAGGCAATATGCCTGATGGGCCGCCGTGTGAGCGGACCGCTGGGCGGGATGGACCTCTGGTCTGCCCTGGCGGAGGCGACTACTTATGTTCTTACTTAGGTTCTTATCAGACCATAGGCGGGTGGCTCTGCCTCCAAGGCCATTCTAGGCAGATGCTTTTTGGCAAAGGGTTGGATGAGCTCATGGCCAGTGTGGTGGATCGCCACCCTAAATCTCTACCAGACAGCAGGAGCTGTCATTTTGCTGGTGTGGCAGAAGCAGTTTTTGTGCCTCTGGGAGATCCCATCAATTTTTATCTGGCTACTCTTCTCGGAGGCCTTTTCTGGGGTTCAGATAGAGATTTAGCAGTTACAGGCACCAGCAACCCGCGGGTTCCTATGGTGACTCAACCTCCAAGAAGCAACAATGACACCAAGACAATGGCCGCCCCTCCTTATATCGGCGGACGGCTGCCGGCTTTCTAGAGGTCAGGTGCATAATTAGTACCATAATAATCCAGCCATTGATCTCTCAAATATTTATGGAAAGCCAGATCCTTGTACAAATAGCAAGGAAAAACCCAAATCTATTCAGAGAGGTCTGCTGTTATCTGGAGAGTTAGCAACACCGGAGAATGATCCGACAGCAGGACCTCCAAGATATCCACAGCGTTCACCACAGGCAATAGGGAGGGAGACAGCAGGAGAGACAGTAGGGGAGAAAAGTGGAGAAAAGCAGAGAGGAAAGTAGAAGCAGGAGGCGAGGAGGGGAATCGGCGAGTTAGCTCCGCCCACCTTCTGTCAACCACAGAAGCTCCCCCTTAAAAGGGGAGGGGCCAGAGCAGAGTTCATCTCTAAGCAGGCGAGCAGGAGAGTGAGAGGCGCTTGCAGAAAGAGGAAGAGGGAGAGAAGCCAAAGGGGAGAAAAGCAGAGAAAGAAGTAGAAGCAAGAGGTGAAGAGGGGAATCGGCGAGTTAGCTCCGCCCACTTCCCGTCGACCACCGAAGCTCCCCCTTAAAAGGGGAGGGGCCAACAGCGCTTAGCCATTCGGCGCGCGAAGACGAGCGTTAAAGGCGCTTGCTTTAGCAAGAGCGCCTTTGCGAAGGGCCTTGAAGAAGGGATGAGCCACCGCTAAAGGAGAGCAGAAGGAGACCACAGCAGGCGCAGAGGACAAAGCAGGTACAACAGGTACAGAGGACACACAACCAGGCATACACAGAGGACACAGTATGTACAGAGAACACACAACCACACACCGCTAAAGGAGAGAAGAAGGAGGACACAGCAGGCACAGAGCACACAGCAGGCACAGAGGACAGTCACAGTCAGGCAGGTGCAGAGGACAGCCACAGCAGGCAGCAATGGAAGCAGCAGATAGAAGCAAGATGTTGAGCTACCCGGTTTTCTGCATTGTCTGCCATATGTATGAATACCTCCCCTCTGGGAGGCGGTCTTACGTATGCGCTCGATGCGGAGAACTGGAGAGCCTGAAGACACAAGTCAGACTCCTGGAGGGTAGAATACTGGAAGTGGAGGCACTTCAAGCAGTGGAGGAGGGAGTCCGAGATACAGAGAACATCAAGACAGAGGAAGCAGAGAACAAGACAGAGGACACCATCGAGGAAGAAGTCTGAGAGCTGGAGAAGTTCATAGAGGAGACATACAGGGAGGCCATGGAAAATCACCAGCAACAGTAGAACTGCCAAATTACATCTACAGAGCGTGGACCACCACGAAGAAATGGTTGACACAGCAGCGAGAATGAAGGACACGGACCTGCGGCTGGAGAGATGGACATACACCAGGGACACAGACCTGCGGCTGGAGAATCAAGAGGAGATAGAGAGGACAGCTATCGTTGTGGGGGACTCCATCAACAGACAAGTCGACAGCCACATAACAGGAGGAAGACTGGACCCACTAGTGACCTGCCTACCGGGAGCCAAGGTAGAAGACATTGTGAGTCGCATCGACAGGATCCTCAACAGTGTGGAAGAAGATACGATGATGGTGATTCATGTGGGGACGAACAACGTGAGCAACAGGGAAGGACTGAAGGACCAGCTCCAGATGCTAGGAAGGAAGCTGAAGACCAAAACGCAGAGGATAGCATTCTCGGAGATCCTGCCGGTAACCAGGGCTGATGAGAAGAGGCAGATGGAGCTGCAAGCAGTCAACGCATGGATGCGGCGCTGGTGTGAGGAAGAAGGATTCCACTTCATGCACAACTGGATGACATTCTGGGGGAAGAGCAAGCTATACAGGAAGGACAGACTCCACCTCAGCAAAGACGGAATGAGACTACTTGCAAGTAACATCAAGAGAGAAGTGGATAAGTTTTTAAACTAGGAAGAAGGGGGAAAGCAGACAGCCCCAAAACAATGGCCAATCAGGGACTTCCTTAGACTCCTCCCTAAGGTAGTCCCTGATTGGCTGAAGTGCCCCAGCCCCTCCAAAGGGAGGAGCCTGAGGCACCTCAGCCAATCAGTGCCTTAAGCTTCTCCCAGTGCATTAGATGTTGCGCCGGGGCGGAGCCTAAGGCCACTATTGTGTGGCGGCGGCAGCAGCAGAGTAGGAGCAGGAGAAGTTTTCTCCTGCTCCCGAAGGTTTTGCCGGTGCGTAGGAACAGGAGGAGGGTCCGAGCACCCCTCCTGCTCCCGAAGATGTTGGGGAGCCTTGCCCAAGGAGCAGGAGAGACCGGGGTGGGTGGGCCGACCAGAGGTGGGCCACGGGGGTGGGAGGCCTAGGAGCAGGAGGGACCGAGCACCCCTCCTGCTCCCAACTTTTGGTGTCGGGGGTGGGCCGTGCCGGTCAGCGGGGGGGGGGGGGGGGGAGCGAGGGCCGTGCTGCATGCATGCAGCTTTTTTTTTTTTTAACGCCGATGGCAGGAGGGAGTTGGTATCCCTCCTGCTTTTTTCTCCGAGGTGGGGGGTCATCAGGCACAACAAGCAGGAGAGATCGGGGCCTGGAGGGAGTGTCTGGCAGATCTCTCTTGCCTGCTCCCAGATTCTCCTGCTCTCTGCCACTGTTCTCCGCAGTGCAGGCCCGCTTTAAAACCATGGGCTTGCACTGCAGGGAACGGAGGCAGAGAGCAGGAGAGTCCGGGAGCAGGCAAGAGAGATCTGGGCTAGGCCCTGACAGCAGTGACAGGAGGCTGCTTCTCCTGTCACTACTGTCAGGGTGTGTGCATGAGCGGGGATCGCTCTGGCCGTGGGTAGGGGGCATGCTAACAATCGTCCCCATTTGCATGCAGGCCTTTACTGAATCAGTCGGCCGGCATGCAATAGGAAATTGAGTTTTTGTGAATCCTACCCCAAGTGTGGAAATTTTCAATTTAATCATACTCTACTGATCCTTCAATGTAAGATAAGATGCCGTAGCCTCATATGTAGTGGGAAAAATACCCCCCAGCCAGGTCTCTTCCCTCCCGATGAACAAAGAAGAGTGTGTTCCTGCGCTCCCAAAGGGCAGCCAATCAGTAGCCTCTGACAGACCACTACGACATACCGATCAAAACCTAGTACTCTCAAGCCACCACGCATACTTCCCCATGCACCCCTGCCTGATGCACTCCCTCCCCTCACCCACTCCTGGCTTTGACAGCCCCCCCAAAACCCTACCATCTTCTCAGCCCCAACTCTTCCCCAGAAACCAGATAGTAACAAGAGACCCCCCCCCCACGAACCCCCACCTCCTCCCCCGGGGAGCAAACTGCTGGGCACGATGAACCACTGGTCTGACCCAGCAGTGGTAATTCTTATGTTCTTGACAAAGAAATAAGCAAGGTGTCAGGTCTTGTTAGCACCAGAAATTTCCATCCCTGTGAACCACAGGCCCAGTACAAAGATAAATATGTAGACGCCAGGTACAGTCCCGATCAAGGCACTCATGGGGGAAGCCCCCAGTAGATATCCTGACTCCAACAAGCTCCAGTCTGCACGATGGGGAAAGGCCACAAGAGTAGTTGCCCACCAGCAAAGGTCTCAATGGGCTAAGCGAGAGAAGGTCTTGGTGGTAAAGCCTTCACCACCTGCTACCATGTAGCCAAAAGGGAATTTAGGCCAAGGAGACTCCCGTGGGTTCCAAGAGCACAGAAGCAGCCAGTCTCAGAAAGCCAGAGCCCCCGGGCGAGAGTCCCTCTCATGAAGCAGGTAACTTATCCAGAAATGCACGGAGGTCCGCAGGGGTATCCAGTATGACAGATCCGTTGTGATGGATGCAGAACCTGGCAGGATATTGCAGGGCAAATTTGATCCCACGAGAGTGCAGCTGGGTGCAGTAAGGGGTCAATGTCCATCGGCGCTCAGACAGCTTGACCAAAAAGTCCCGGAAAAGCAGGATAAGCCAAAATCCGTTGCTGCCGGTACACCTCCAACATTTTAGTCTTATCAGCATAGTTTAAGAAGCAGGCAATCACTGGCCTGGGGCGCACTCCCTCTGCCCTCGGCGTCCTGATTCGGTGGGCCCTCTCCACGTGTACCAGGTCTGAGGATGGAGTTAGCCCCAAGGTTTGTGGCAGCCAGTTCGCCACCAGGTCACCCAGCTCCGCATCCTGGACCACCTCCAGCAAACCTATGAGGTGGAGATTTTTTTGGCGGCTGTAGTTTTCAGCGTCTTCCGCCCACTCTTCAAACGCTTTCACCTGGGCCTCCAGGGATGTAATGAGTCGGTCCGCCATCTCCGCTCTATCTTCCTGCGCCAAAACGTTGTAGGTGTGCTGCATGTCCAGCGATGCTGTCTTTTACTTCCTCAAGAACGGAGTATAGTTTAGAGAGTTTCTCATCAAGCAGCTGAGAGAGATGGCGGACGGAGACCTGCATGTTCTCCTTGTGTGAGGGCGTGGTGCTCAGTGTCGGGCTGGGAGCCGCCATGCTGGTAGGCTTTGCGGGCTTATCTTTTCTAGGCCGCATGGACTTAACTGGCATAACTGCCACAAATCGCTGACACTAGCTGCGAGGGACCCCTCAATCGAGAGCCAAGGCAGTACGGGTAATTTATATACCTGATTTAAGAGATAAATGGCACTGACAAGTGTGAATTTAGGGGGTTAAGGCAGGAAAAAGAGCGGAGCTCGAGCAGGAGACGTCTGGTCAGAACGTTGCCATTACGTGACCTCCCATTACTGCCACTCTTAATGGAGAACTGAGAGGTGGAGGGTTGCTGGGCATCGAGTTTCAACACAGAGAAGGTGAAAGAAATGACATGTGAGGCGGAAGCTGATTTGAAAAGGCAATGCCCTGAGGGATCATCATCGTGATCCGCAGCCACTCCTGCCTCCTGACCTCAAAAGGTATCTTAAATCATCCACAGATGCAGAGTAGCAATGTGATAATAAGGGCATGGAAATGACTTCCAATTAGAGAATGACACGGTGACAAAATTCATCACCGTTCCCGTCCCCACGGATAACCGCGGGAAACCATCTTCATGTCATTCTTTAAGGAGAGAGGGAAGAATCAGAGTATAAATGGCCACAACCACTGACCCACAAACTTTGCTTTAAAGAATGCTGGTGTAGAAGGATTGAGATTGAAATAGACACTAGAAAATGACATGGGATTATTTCCCGCGGTTATCCGTGGGGACGGGAACGGTGATGAATTTTGTCACCGTGTCATTCTCTACTTCCAATCATTCTAGTTCTGTTCTGAAGAGTCAGTGACACTGGGAATCGGCATGGAATGAGGTGGAGATGCCTGCTTGGGAGAAGAATCCCTTAAGCAGAGCTGGCACGTCCGTAGGCAGTGCAGCGCTTCCTGAAGCTATTAAATAGGCTTTCAATAAAAGACTGACAAAGTTGAAGAGCCTTGCAATGGAGGCCCCGAGGACCACTGTAAGACTCCAGACTGGAGAATCAGGCTCTCTTCTACTGTCACATGCTTGTATATAGTTATTCACGGTCTCTGCATGGGATCTCTTCCCTGTAAACTGGGCTTCCAGGGCTTTTGAAGTTCTAATGCCCTGGAGAACTGATTAGAGGTTGAGCCCGAAGCTCCTGCCCCTTCCTCCCACGCCCCATGGCACATAGAGCACGGCCACTCCTCAGCAGGTACATCTGCGTAATAAACACAGGAATTGGAGCTAGTCTGACTTTTGGCATCCATAACAGATAATCTCTAGGCAAAATGAAGGGTTTTGAGGCAGAAAATAGTACATAGGAAAAAAAAAAAATTCAGGGTGTGTGTGGGGGGGGGGGGGGGGGGGGTGGAGGTTTCCTTACCTGGAAGTGGGCTATCAGAGTCCAGGCCTACTGCACTGTATGCCTATGTATCTGGGGGGGGGTAGGGGGGGGGGAGGTAGGGGATGGGGAGTTGGATATGTCTTATTTGTAGCCTGGTTTCTATTTTGTTGTCAGTCCTTGGTTGACTGTATTTTCTAAGGTGAAGTTCTTTTAGAAAATAAAAATTGATTCTACAATAGGAAATTAAAACCCAACCCCCCCCCTCAAATATCCAAGATGGCTCTACCAGAAAATCTGCACCAAAAATGGCCCATTGAGGCCAAACAGAAAAATTAAAAAATAGTGATTTAGGGATTTTGGAAGTGGGGGAACCCTAACTCCAGAAACCCTCAAAACTGGATTTTTTTTGTCCCCCTCCCTCCGATTTTCCCCATAGGGAATAATGGGAGTAATGCACTGTGACTTCTGGCACCTGTCGGCTTGAATTAGCCTGCTTGGAGGGAAAGAATTTCTGCTTCAAAGATCAGCCAGCACAAGTCTGATGATGGAGATATTCTGGCTGTCGGTTACGCAAACCTCAACCACAGACTCCCATCCCCGAAGTCCTCACAATGCACCAGGGGGAGAAACTACCCAGAGAGGATTGTTACACAAGGGCCCCACAGCCTGGGTTCAAGCATCTGATAAATCAGCAGGTGAGCAGCTCCCAGGGACACAAAGCGGGCTGGCTCCACAGTTACTTGGTAAGACCTGCCTAGGAGCAGCAGTCCACCCACACAGGCCTGCGTCTTTTCTTCGGTGGAGTACATCCAAGAAGGGGACTTCCAAGTACTGAAGCCACGTAGAAAAAAACCATTTGAAGACCAATGGCAAAAAGAACAAAAAGAAGCAAAGCAGACCAGAACACACTTTGAGTTCGCTTGAAAAAGGAAAAGCTTAAGAGAGAGCTATTCACCACTGCAGAAAGAGAGGAGTTCAGAGATTTAAAGTGATACGCTTCTGCAGATTTGCGACTAATGAGAAGCAATAGCTAACGTATGGAATCTCATGTCTTCGCTAAGAATTTTATCTTAGACTTAAATATCTATGTTTACTTTGATGAACAAAAATATTTAGAATTACTTAGCTTCCCTGATATAATGGTGGAAGATACTTGGGTGGGGGTGAGATCTGTCAAATAAAGTCAGGGATATTAGAGTTACCAGTGGACAACTTGTTACAGGAGCAAATTGAAGAGCCTAGGAGTAATTAATTTTCACAGGACAAATCCTGCCCTTCACAATAATTCTTCATGATTGCTATTAAAATAAAAGTGACAATCAAAAACAAAATGTTTTTAAAAAGTTCCTGAGATTCACAAACAGCTTACACTGAAATTAAAGTGACCTAACCATAACAAAGTGGCTAAATTATATAGTAAAGCACAGCAAAGGTTTAACTTTGACCGATCCAAAATCTGTTCTGGAAAAAAGTTTATATTGAACTAGACTTTAAGCCCGTTACATTGACGGGTGCTAGAATAGATGTGTCTGTCTGTCTTTCTTTCGGTCTCTCTCCTTGGCCGCTGTCTTTCTTTCTGTCTCTCTGACCCCCTGTCTGCCTGCCTTTCTTTCTCTCTCTCCTTGGCCGCTGGCTGTCTTTCTTTCTTTCTGTCTCTCTGAACCCATGTCTGTCTGTCTGTCTTTCTTTCTCTGTCTCTCCTTGGCCGCTGTCTTTCTTTCTGTCTCTCTGGTCCCCTGTCTGTCATACTTTCTGTCTGTGTCTCTCCCTGGCCCCCTGTCTGTCTTTCTTTCTCTGTCTCTCCTTGGCCGCTGTCTTTCTTTCTGTCTGTCTCTCTCCCTGGCCCCCCGCCTGTCTCTCTCTGTTGCGCCATGCCTGCGTGTCTCTCCATGGCCCCCTTCAGTTCCCCCCCCCTGTCAGAGCAAACCAAGATTGCTGTCTGCCCCCCAGCACACCCTGCCCCCAAAGCAGTCCCCTTTCCCTCTCCCCCTCAACTTCCCTGTGCAGCAGTAGCATCATTTTTTCGCTTCCTTTACACAGGACATCATGAAGCACCCGGAGACAAACCGCTGCTGAAACCGCCATGTGCACTACGTGCCACAAACAGCCGCACGCGCCGCACATCGCAAATGGAACACGGCCACAGAGGCAGGGATCACGCCGTTTCAACTTCGCATGCGCGGGTAGGGGTTTTATTATAGAGGATGCTAGTAATGAACACCAAAGAACTTAATTACTTTACAAACGTAAGTGATAGCATTGAAAGAGGAGGGAACATCCCCACCACCAGGTCAAAACAGACTCCTTCAACCAAACTTGAAACCAACTGGCACATATGGCCCCAGGATCCCTGCAAAAGTGAAGGTAACTCAGGATGGAACCATTGAAGCCCTAGACAGCTCTCCTCCCATCTAGCTCATAGCAGCAGGTTGACTTTGGCTGCTGCTCTGGAGATTGGCGCCATTCCCACCAAAATACTTGGGCCCGATGCCAGCATGGTCATGCCAAGATTCTACTTCTTCTCCTAACTCGCTACCAAGATGCCAGTCTAGGTCCTCCCACTGCTCATCCAGGGGATTGTGCATTGCATTCTGGATAACAGGAGCAGTATCTGAGCTTCAGACCCCCCTCTTCCACTAGCCAGGTCAGCAAAGGTTCTCTGAACATCTACCCAGATCTCCCCAATGCTCCCCTAGAGCCAAAAGGGCCTTTGTATTTTTCCCTTTAGTGTTTCAGTTTTTTTGTTTCTGAGCAGGAATGCTATTGCCCTTAGCAAGAAGGGAAATACAGTCAAAGGTTCTTTTTTTTTCTTTACACCTTGCTAGCTTGAGGGGGAGCAGTTGGATCCTTCAAATCCTCAACACTGTGCTGAGCCCCAACGGACCATTACCCAGCACAACTCAAGTGGGCCCATAGATGAAAGCTTGGGGCAGATGAGGAAAAAAACATTTGTAACCCAACTAGTTAAACCTTAGGAATGCACAGCCTAAGGGACTCAACTACAGGGCTGCCTACTGCAGCATGCGACCTATGACTTGGGGGAGTCCAACCTAAGCAAGGCAACTGCTGCACCGGCCTGCTAACCTGTCATTTGCTGGAGGTAGAAAATACTGGAGTTTGAGCTAACTCATAGTCTGTGATGTTGCTGGGAAAAATCAGTACCTCTACCTCCAACAACTTGTAGGAAAGTGACACAACCTATGCTTACAGACTGATATAGCAGGATAAAAAGGTAATAATTTTAGAGATCAATATTCAAAGTGATTTAACCATGCAGAAGAGGCTTCTGTCCATTAAATCACACTCAGATAATTATCCACCAATATCAAATGCAACTTAACCAGGCAGTACCCCTAAATATCAGTGAACACTTGCTGGACCCCTATCCAGAATGAGTCAGGGCAATTTGTGAGTGGCACAGGGAAGAACTGAGAGATATTCAGTGCTGGTGGCATACCTAACCAGGCAAGATGGACCGTGCAAAAGATTGCCCTTTGTCTGGTTAGGTTTGTGGGTATGGCACTTAACACTGGCCAAACCCATAAACTTCTAGGTATTGACGCTCACCTGGAAAATTCAATGCCAGAGCACTGGCCAAGCATGTAATATATGGGCTTAATTCAGCCCGTGGTTGTAAGCAGCTAAAAATCACAGACTGCCATTGGCTGAATATTACTCCCTTATACACACAAAATAAATTAAACAACATTATAGATTTTTATCTACAATCTGAAGTAGTACTTTTGCAACAGCTATGAATATACTCCTGGAATCAGATGCCTCAGGCCATTTACTGACTGAATGTGTGATCGCATATGTACAGTATCTGAGGGAAGCGTGCAAAATGTGCCAGGTGGAAAAAAAGGATGCAACATAATATAAATTTATTTTTGTATACCGCAATACCACAAGCAGTTCAGAGCAGTTTACAGAGGAAGAGATTATATACAGGCAGCGATGTTACAGAAAAATAATTTCAAATTACATTTGCATGCCAAGAGTAGTCAAGATTTATCCGGAAGCATTTCAAAGATACAACAAGGCAGGAAAGGAGTCAGAGAAATTTATCAAAGAGATAGGTTTTAATTGATTTCCTGAAGGTTTGGTTGGAGGGTAAATTTGAAATGAAGTTGGTTAAACATTTATTTCATTTGCCTGCTTGGAATGATAATGATTTATCAAGGAATCTCTTGTAGATACAGCCCTTCAAGGATGGGAAAAGCAAACAGATAGGCACTACGTGTGCAAGTGGTGCCTGGAAATTCAAAATGGTACGACAGATAGATTAGGGATGAACCTGTTATGGTTTTGAAGCAGAGGCAGGCAAACTTGAAAATGACCCTTGCTTCCTTCGGCAGCCAGTGTAGTTTTTTGTAATACAGGCTTACATGATCCGATTTTTGAGACCATAAATGAGATGGACAGCAGCATTCTGAATGACTCAATCGTTTGATGGTCTTCTCAAAGGATCCCAAGTACATAATATTGCAGTAATCTAAGATGCTTAAGATTAGAGTTTGGACCAACAGTCGAAAAGAGAGGAAGTCAAAGTAGTGTTTAATGGTACGAAGTTTCCATAAGGTGAAAAAACATTTTTTAACCTGAGCATTAGTATGGTCTTCAAAAGTCAAGCATCGGTCCAGGATGACTCCAAGGATTTTGATAGTAGAATTAATTGGGTAATCTAACCCGTTTAATCTCAAAGAGGTATTCATTATCTTGTAATTAGGACTTGCCAAGAAAATCTTGGTTTTTCTGAGTTCAGTTTTAATTTAAATTTAAATTGCATAGTACATTGTATCTTAGTGAGGACAGATGAGGTGAGTTGTTCTGTCTCTTGCGTCAGTGAGGTTATGGGAATGATAATTATAATGTCATCTGCGTATATATATGATTTCAATTTTAAGTCAGATAGTATATGTCCCAATAATGCCATGTAGACATTGAAAAGTGAAGGGGAGAGCGGGGAGCCCTGTGGAACTCCACAGGGATTAAACCAAGATTGAGAGAAGGTTCCTTCACTGTGAACCTGGTAAATGTGTTTTTCTTAAGAAGCCTGTAAACCGGTTTAGTACCTGTCCAGAAATGCCAATAGAATCGAGGCATCTAAGCAGAATGTCATGATCAACAAGGTCAAAGGCTCCGCTCAAGTCAACCTGAAGTACCAGTGTGCTTTTTCCCAGGGAAAACAAATGGAAAAAGTAATCAGTCAGCGAAGCTAAGACTGTTTCCGTACTGTAATTTGTGCGAAAACCAGATTGGGAGTCGTGTAGAATGCTGAACTTTTCTAAATATTTCATGAGATCAATGTTAACCAGTCCTTCCATTAGTTTAAGAAAAAGTGGTATGTTAGCAATAGGTCTGTAGTTGGCAGCCAAAGAAACTGACTCCTTGGGGTTTTTAATAATAGGAGTCACAAGGATATGGCCAAGTTCCACCAGAAAATATCCAGTACACATACATAAAGAAACCCAGTTGAAAAGTTCAGCTTTGAAGGGGAAGGGAGCTGATTTCATGATAGTCGGTGGACAGTTGTCTAATAGGCAATTGGATTTTGCATATTTTGAGTAAAGCTTGAGAAATTGGTTCCAATCTGGGTTTTCGAAATGATTCCAGATCATATCAACAGTTGAACCTTCATTTTCTAAAGCAAATTGGTTGATTGATGGTCTATGCTTGTACCTACAAGAGACGATCTCAAATTATGAATTTTTGTGGCAAAGTAGTCGGCTAAGTTTGCAGCAGAGGGTGGGAGATTGTGTTAGAACGTTTATGTAGATCAATATCAAACAGAGAATTGACTATTCTGAAAAGTTCTTTGCTATTCAAATTAGGAGAATTAATTGTTTGGGAATAATGTTTACAACACTTTTCTTTAATCAGCTCCCTTCCCCTTCTTTAACCTTTAGTCGCCAAATAAATCTGTCCTTATCTTTCCCCGACTTACACCATATTCTTTCCAATTTGCGTACTTCTCGCTTTAAAACCATTAGATCAGTATCATACCAGCTATCTGTGTTAGTATATGACAGTGAATGAGTGGTTGCAGTGTATGAGACGTGCAGTGACTGCTAGGTGTAACATGTTTGAATGTATGGAAAAGTGGAAGGGGAGTGTTTTTGAGGGTGAGCAGCTCAGCAGGTGGAGGGTTACTACAAAAAGACTATGTGCACATGTCATGGCTGAGGTGGAATGGGTAAAATACACAGCTGAATGGTATGTGCAGTGGGGGATGACCATATGGGTGGGGTGCTTGGCAAGCACGTTCTCTGGTCTGCATGTGTAGTTTCATAGTCTGTAAATGACAGAAAGCGGGTAGGTATGTTCATGACACAGTGTGTTTATGTGTGTACAGTCAACTCCACCTAAGTGCACATCGGTTAAGCGTACGATTCGGTTATCCGCACTTGACCTGCACGGTCCCGTATGTTTTTTACATTAAAGTAAATGGACAAAAACTCTGGATAATTGCACTTCTGATAAGCACACAATCCGCTTATGAACACATATGTTATAGATCCAACCACCATTCTCTCATGTCACATTTACTCCGGTTAACTGCATTCACACGTTCAGACAGGCCAATCAGACACACCCTCACTTATTGGATGAGCCACGTGTTTCGGAACTACAGCCTAGGCCTAGCCAGGTATTCGAACTACAGTACTTTCGGCACTTAGGTGGAATCGACTGTACAGTACTGTACCGTGGCGTCACGTGGACAAAAATCACTGTCTTTGGCTGAACATGTCGATGTGTTAAAGAGACTTGACCAAAGGGAGAGTCAGGACTTTATTGCAAAACATTACAGCGTTCATCTTAGCCAGATTTCACGGATTTACAAAAAAAAGGAAGTGATAATGAAAGACTGGCAGAACAGCGGCCATCCTACCACAAAACAAAAAAGAATTGTGAAGGCTGGAGACATTGAACAAGAATTGCTGCAATGATTTGCAGAAGCTAAAAGTCGACAACTGACAATCAGTGGACCTCTGCTGATGGAGAAAGCAGCGCAGTTATCTGAAGAACTGGTCATACAAGACTTCAAAGCAACAAATGGATGGTTAGAGAGGTGGAAAGTTCATAATGGCATAAAATTTAAGAAGCAGCATGGCGAAAAAAAAGACGATGAATTTGGTGCTGAAAGATGGGTCACGGACGTGTTGCCATCAGTCATTGATGGATATGAACCATGTGATGTGTTCAAACGCAGCGAAGCTGTTGGCTTCAAAGTGCCAAAGGAACAATGGACATTGCTGCTCAGTTGCAATATGGATGATAGTGAAAAGCTTGAGCCACTGGTGATTGGGAAGAATCGAAATCCTCGGTGCTTCAAAAACATTAAACGCCTGCCTGTTAAACATGAAAGCAACACAAATGCATGGATGATGGCGACATTGTGGACTGAATGGTTACAGAAGCTTGACAATCTAATGAGAAGGCATAGGAGGTAGAGAATGACACGGTGGCTATTACCCGCAGGTAGCCGTGGGTAACCCGCCGAAACGGTGAGGTGGGGGGAAGTGCTCACTGCGGGTACAGGGACAAGGCCATCCACCATCCAATGCCCCGTGAAGCAGTGAATGGCTTTGTCCCCGCAGTTAAGGGAGGGAACGCACGTGGACACCGATCGTGCGGGCCCCCCCCTCCTTCCTACCTACCCGAATCTATCTCCCTCCCTCCCCCTTACCTTCGTGGCGCATTTTAAGATTGTGTAACTTGCTCAAAGCTGCCAGAGCCTACGTGCAATCGAATGCATCTGTGGGTGGAAACTTCTCCTCTGATGCAACTTCCAGTGAGGAGAAGACGTTGAAGGGAAATGGGGGAAGACAGATTGAGAAGAAGACATTGAAGGGAAATGGAGGAAGACAGAGTGAGGAGAAGACGTTGAAGGGAAATGGGGGAAGACAGAGTGAGGAGAAGACGCTGAAGAGAAATGGGGAACAGAGAGTGGGAAAAAGATGCTGGAAGATAAGAAGACAGAGATGCCAGACTATAGGGGGAACAGAGGGAAGTAGATGGGTGCCAGACTAATTGGGGGGTGAAGGGAGAGATACAGAAACAGAGCAAATGGAAGATGCAGAGACAAGACAGACAGTAGATTGAAGGAATTGAATGAGAAGTTGAGGAAAGCAAAAACCAGACAATAAAGGTAGAAAAAAAATTCCTATTTCTTTTTTTTTTTTTTTTTGGCTTTAGGATAAAGTAGTATATTAGTTGTGTTGATAAAATTTTATAAACAAAGCCCTGCCAGCTGAACATCTCTTTCCTCTAGTTCAGCAGCCAGAACTTTGATTTATAAGGAAGGAATAAGCTAAATATTGCAGTATTTAGGCTTGTATGGATGCTGCGAGGATAGTAGTCGTGGGGACGGGGTGGGGACAGTGGTTGCGGGGCTGGGGCAGGGACAGTGGTCATGGGGACGGGGCAGGGATGGGGACGGTGGTCGTGGGGACAGGGCGGGGACAGGGACAAATTTTTTTCCCCGTGTCATTCTTTAGTAGGAGGTACATTGTAATGCTGTGTGATAACTGTGCAGCACACAGCAATGACATAAGCCTAACCAACATCAAACTTGTGTTTCTGCCGCCAAACCTCTTTGATCCAACCAATGGATCGCAAACTTCAAACTTCATTACAGGTCACTCGTCTTATGATATGTAATGGCATTGATTGATGCAAGCACGGAATCCAGTCCCTGAGCTGGCGAGAAAAATGACGGTGCTCAACTCTCTTCATATGTGACGGGAGGCATGGGGTCGAGTCTCATCATCAACGATTTCAAATTGCTATCAACAGGCGAGCTTCGTTCACACATCTGATCAGACAACTGAAGCAGACACTTCATCCATTGAGCTCCCAGTTGGACTCTCATCCCAAGAGTTTGCGCTGTATGTTGCCGTTGACAACGATCTGCCCACATCATCTGACAGCTCTAATGCTGATATCTGTACAGTTATTAAAGACAATGCAGACAACCAAGACTGATGATGATGCAGATACTGCTGCTGTCATCACAACTAATGAACCACCTACAGAAATTGTTTCCTTCTCAGACATGCTGAAGTCCCTACACACGTTGCGTTGTTATCTGGAGATAAATGGCTGTCATGACTATGGACAGTTTTACAGCATCAGTAGTCAGATACACAGCCTGAATCATGCAATCTGTGTGCAGAAAACAATGACTTATATTTTAGTAAAATGTAGAATGTTGGCACGGTTGACAACTATAAGTACTGTACTGTAGTGTGTCTTTGGTTTTAAAAAAGTTTTATTGCATTAGACCAAACAGTACTGTTTCTACAACTGTAATGTATTACATTGTATTCGGTGTGTTTTTGGTTGAATAAAAGTTTTATTGCATTTGACTACAGTGTACTGTCATTTCATAACTGATAAGTCGTACTCCTATTAAGCGCACACTCCGTTTAAGTACACGTGGCAATCCGATCTGAAGGCCGTGCACTTAAGCGGAATCGCTATATGTGTTTCCTCATTATATTCTTCTCCTTTATCCATTTCCCCCACCTTATCTCCCCTTCCACAAGTCCCCTCTGCTGCTCTCAACTGCTACCACATCTCTCTCCTCCAGCTCAACCTTCCTTTCATGCAACTCATTATCCACTGTGCTCCCCCAGATTCCTTAAGCCCCTTCCCTATCCTTACCAATTCCATCTCTTCAGCCGATCTCCTGGCATCACGGCTATAGCATTGCATGACTTTGATAGCAATTCAGCTACAGATGGCACCTTGACCTTCATGCTCTGTATGGTTATAGCAGTGTGACCAGCATGGTGCTCAAAATTCTGTGTTCAGTCCCATAACAACAGGACAGGACTTCAGCACTGTGGAAGAGCCATGTGATGCAAGTCCACCACTGGCACCATGTGCATTTGAATCACTGGCTCCACCTACCACTGGTCTGATCAAATTTACATGAGATTATTTACTAACAACTGAATAATTCCCCGGGGCATACCTGGAAGTTGTGTGCGATTTGTTTGTGTAATTGTTTTCTCTGTTTTACTTATATAATTTAATAATTATGACAGTGGTAATACACTGAGAGAAGGAGTTCTCCTGGACTGAAAAATTATAATCTTTGTAAAATAAATACATTTTTATGTACTGCTTGATGTAATCTGCTTTGATCTTTCTTTATGAAAGTAATTGCAGAAAATAAGTCATAAGAACTATCCCCTTGGATTCTCTAACCGGCGCCCATGTCAGCAGCCACTGATTGCATGTCAATCACGCAACAGCATTGGTAAGAGAATTGCACCCGATTCACACAAAGATAGGTGACTGAAATGTAGGCCGGAAAACACTAGCCTATATTTCAGCCGCCTATCTTCGATCTGGGCTCCTGAAACTAGACTGCAGCTTGCCATCTGCTGACCGAGGCAGGGAAATTTCCCCCCAATCAATTCAGCCGGCATAACTCCCTTAAACCATGGCTTCAGGGAGTCCTGCCAACTTGGCTGATCAGGGGAAATTCCCCTGCCGTGATCAGTTCAGCCAGCTGCAGCAAACAGAAGACTCCCCGTCCCAATCAACAGGAAGTATGGTCATTTCCTCCTGCCAGAAGACACATCCTAACACCACCACACTTGAAATCAGAAGGAGAGATGTCCACTCCATCCCCCAACACCTCCCCTATACCTTGGAATGAGGCACATATCTGCTTCACTAGGAGTGTCTCCTAGGGATATTGGAAGACAACGTATTAAATATTTTGCTCAGAAATCCCCTCCTTGCTCAAGAATTCTTCTATTTCAGAAACAGTGAGATGCTGTCATTGTACACAATTGTTTCTAGGATGTAGAGAGATACTTTTTTGTGTTTATTCAGAACTTTGAAATAGAATTTTGTGATTTATTTTTTGTTTATAAAATTATTGAAGAGAATAAAAATGGTCTACTGTAAGTGAAGCACTATCTTAGCACTGAATAGAATATTTTTAAAATAAAATTACAGTGGAACCTTGGTTTACGAGCATAATTCGTTCCAGAAGCATGCTCGTAAACCAAAATACTCGTATATCAAAGCAAGTTTCCCCATAGGAAATAATGGAAACTCGCTTTGATACGTCCCCCCCCCCCCCGATAACCGGCATCGCTCCCCCCCGCTCGCAAAGGCCCCCCCCCGCTCAAACCGGCACCCCCGCCCGAACAACTTGAACTTGCCCCCCCTCCCCCCATCTGGCACCAGCACGCAGCCCACAGGACTTGCCGGTGCCGCTAGAAGATCTTCCTGCCTCTGCCGGGCCTTGAACATGTATCTGCGCATGCTCAACGCCTTCTAATTCTCCCTCTCGCCGAGATTCTCGGAGATCTCTGAGAATCTCGGCGAGAGGGAGAATTAGAAGGCCTTGAGCATGCGCAGATGCATGTTCAAGGCCCAGCAGAAGCAGGAAGATCTTCTAGCGGCACCGGCACGTCCTGTGGGTTGCGTGCCAGTGCCAGATTGGGGGGGGGGGGTAAGTTCAAGTTGTTCGGGCGGGGGATGCCGGTTTGAGCGGGGGGGAGTGATGCCGGTTATCGAGGGGGGGTGCTCCCAAATCGAGTCAACACTCGGTTTGCGAGACAAGTTTTACGAGAATGTTTTTGCTCGTCTTGCAAAACACTCGCAAACCGGGTTACACGCAAACCGAGGTTTGACTTTATTTCTAATTGATGTTTGAATTTCTAGCAGTGAAGCAGCAGAGCTCCAGAGCATGAAGGTCAGAATAGTGGTTTCCAAACTGTGGGTCAGAGCCTTAAATGGGATCACATCATTACAGGATGGGATCGCAGTAACAGGGTTGCCCCATTTTTGGGTCCTCCTCTGTGAACTATGCCTAATAGTTGCCCCAGGTACCGATTGTGAGTCCACTGGGACAAATAGGGAAAATACTTAAGAGTACCTATCTGAGCACCTTGATTACCTATCTGAGCACCTTGATTACCTATCTGAGCACCTTGAAATTGCTGGTCCCTCTCGTACTCGAAATACCTGTCTGTTCTCCTTTCCCTCCCTGAAGGGCTGCCTTTACAAAAAAATTCCTCGACCGATCTCTAGCATTCCAAGCGGTCAAATGGAACAAATGCCTCTCTACTCTCATCTCCAATTCCCCCCCCCCCCCTATCAAACATTCAGGAAATTAATTAAAACCTACCTTTTTGACAAATTCCTCTGATTTACCCTCCCTCCTCCTTCCTCCTCCTTTTACCTCGACTCATCCCCAGACTCTTTACTTCCGTATGTAACACTGCCATTTGTATCACCGCTGTATGTAACTTATAGCAAATGTAACTACTCCGAATATACAACCTAGCTGTAAAAATAAATTCACCGTAAAGTTATCGTCTAAAATGTAAATGTAACATGACTGAAAATGTATAATCTATTATGTAAATGTAACATTAACGAAATTGTAACTTCGCTGTAAATGTACAGTCTCTTCATCTGTTAACCGCATAGAACTTCCATGGTAATGCGGTATACAAGAATAAAGTTATTATTATTATTACCTGATCACTATTCAATGTAAATCCATTTAGGATTTATAGAAACAGAGTATGACGGCAGAAAAGGGCCACTGGCCCAACAAGTCTGCCCACTCGAAGAACCCTCCCCCCTAAGCACTTCCTTGAAGTGAACCCACATGTTTATCCCTTTTTTTCTTAAAATTGAGCACGTTGCTGGCCTCAACTACCTGAAGTGGAAGATCATTTCAACGATCAACCACCCTTTCGGTGAAGAAATACTTCCTAATGTCACCATGAAATCTCCCACCCTTGATTTATAAACGGATGCCCTCTTGTTGCCATAGGTCCTGTAAGGAAAAGGATGTCTTCTTCCACCTCAAAACGGCCAGTAACATATTTGAACGTCTCTATCATGTCTCCCCTCTCTCTGTGTTCCTCGAGAGAGTATAGCTGCAACTTACCTAGACGTTCTTCATATGGGAGATCCTTGAGTCCTGAGACCATCCTAGTGGCCATTCGCTGAACTGACTCTATTCTCAGCACATCCTTTTGATAATGTGGCCACCAAAATTGAACACAATATTCTAGATGAGGTCTCACCATGGACCTGTACAGCAGCATTACCACTTCAGGCTTTCGGCTGACAAAACTTCTTCAGATGCAACCCAGCAATTGTCTAGCCTTGGATGAAACTTTCTCCACTTGATTGGCAGTCTTCATATCTTTACTAATGATTTCTCCCAGGTCCCATTCTGCAAACAGTTTTCTTGTTAAGTTCTCACCATTCAAAGTGTAAGCTCTGCATGGGTTTCCGCTACCAAGGTGCATAATCTTACACTTTTTGGCATTAAAACTCAGTTACCAAATAGTAGACCACTGTTCCAGTAAAAGTAGGTCCCTGGATCATAGTGTCGGGGCACGGTAACTCCGCCCACTTACGTTGCATAGTTTAGCGTCACCGGCAAATAATGCAATTTTACCTCGAAGTCTCTGAGGCAGGTCCCGTACGAAGATATTATATAGGATTGGACCCAAGACCGAGCCCTGCGGCACTCTACTGATCACTTCCGATGTTTCGGAGAGAGTACCATTTACCACCACCCTTTGAAGTCTGCCACTGAGTCCAGTCTTTAACCCATGCAGTCCAATGTTTCTCCTAGTCCCAACAAACTCATCTTGTTCAATAATCTACGGTGTTGGACGCTATCAAAAAGCCTTACTGAAGTCCAAATACGACATCCAGGGACTCTCCCTTATCATAGCTTTTTCGTTACCCAGTCAAAGAAGTTGATAAGACTGGATTGGCAGGATCTTCCCTTTGTAAATCCATGCTGGTGGGGATCCCCTCAGCCTCTCGTCGTTCAGAATCGTATCTAATTTGTGTTTACCGTATTTTCACGGCATATAACGTACGCGTTTTTACCTACCGCGCATACCCCTCGCGCGTTATACGCGTGAGCGCGTTATACAAAAATTTTTTTTACATAGTTCCCAACCCCGCCCGACGCCCGATTCACCCCCCCCAGCAGGACCGCTCGCACCCCCACCCCGAACGACCGCTCGCACGCGCTCCCACCCGCATCCACGATCGGAGCAAGAGGGAGCCCAAGCCCTCTTGCCCGGCCGACTTCCCAACTCCCCGACAATATCGGGCCAGGAGGGAGCCCAAACCCTCCTGGCCACGGCGACCCCCCTACCCCCACCCCGCACTACATTACGGGCAGGAGGGATCCCAGGCCCTCCTGCCCTCGACGCAAACCCCCCTCCCTCCAACGACCGCCCCCCCCAAGAACCTCCGACCGCCCCCCCAGCCGACCCGCGACCCCCCTGGACGACCACCACGACACCCCCACCCCCCTTCCCCGTACCTTTGGTAGTTGGCCAGACAGACGGGAGCCAAACCCGCCTGTCCGGCAGGCAGCCAACGACGGAATGAGGCCGGAGTGACCCATCCTCCCAAAGCTTCCGCCTACTGGTGGGGCCTAAGGCGCGTGGGCCAATCAGAATAGGCCCTGGAGCCTTAGGTCCCACCTGGGGGCGCGGCCTGAGGCACATGGTCGGGTTGGGCCCATGTGCCTCAGGCCGCGCCCCCAGGTGGGACCTAAGGCTCCAGGGTCTATTCTGATTGGCCCACGCGCCTTTAGGCCCCACCAGTAGGCGGAGCTTTGGGACGGATGGGCCAATCCGGCCTCATTCCGTCGTTGGCTGCCTGCCGGACAGGCGGGTTTGGCTCCCGTCTGTCCCAACTACACAAAGGTACGGGGAAGGCGGGTGGGGTGTCGTGGGGGTCGGCCAGGGGGGTCGCGGGTCTTTATAGTGCTCATGCCTAACTCATTGTCTTTATAGTGCTCATGTCTTTATAGTGCTCATGCCTAACTCAGGGTTACCCGTGTGTCCATTTTTGCGTGCGTGTGTGTACACGCGCCGGAATGAGATATTGTCATCACAACAGCCCGATTCAGCCCTTCCCTGCAGCAATCAATACAGATAAGTGATGGCAGTAACTTTCCGTGCCGCTGACAACAGCTGAAACCTGAACACAGTAACTCATTTGAGTTCGCTGCACAGTCTCTTCTCGTGGGCTCTTATTAGACTCTCTGCTGTGTCTTCCAGAAGGGAGGATATTTAGTGGGCAAGCCATAAGCTTCTAATAAAAGCATTATGAGGGGGCGGTCGGAGGTTTCTTGGGGGGGGGCGGTCGTTGGAGGGAGGGGGGTTTGCGTCGAGGGCAGGAGGGCCTGGGATCCCTCCTGCCCGTAATGTAGTGCGGGGTGGGGGTAGGGGGTCGCCGTGGCCAGGAGGGTTTGAGCTCCCTTCTGGCCCGATATTGTCGGGGAGTCGGCGATCCTTCGGGGTGGGGGTGCGAGTGGTCCTGGGGGGGGGGGGCAGGGCAGGGCGGGTAAACAGAGAGTCGGGACAGCGCACGGAGAGTCGGGGAGGGGCGAAAGGAGAGTCGGGGTGGCCAGAGGAGAGTCGGGGTGGGCGAAAGGACAAGTCGGGGCAGCATGCGCGGTATACCCGTGAGCGCGGTATACAAAAGTTTTTGTACATAAAATCGTGGTTTCTGCGCGCTATACCCGTGTGCACATTTTACACGGGTGCGCGTTATCTGCGTGAAAATACGGTAATCAACGTTTCCATAAGATTACACACTATTGATGTGAGACTTACCGGTCTGTAATTTGCATTCTCTGCAGGGCTGTGGAGTCGGAGTCGAGGAGTCGGAGGAAATTTCATTTACCTGAAGTCGGAGTCGGAGTCAGAAGTACAAAAAACTGAGGAGTCGGAGTCGGAACATTTATCTACCGACTCCATTTTTGAACTTGGCATACCAATCACGAGCGATTCTTTCAGCTATAGCTCCCACTATATACACAGCACAAATGTTGTGAGCATCTTCTGCGGCCTTAAAACTTTGATTAAAAGCAAAAAGAAGGTGGTGTCGAAAATGCTCATTTCTCTCAACTTGACATTTCATTTTAACGATCTGAAAATTAACCAGTTCTGTGGAGTCGGAGTCGAGGAGTCGGAGTCGGAGGAAATTTCGGGTACCTGGAGTCGGAGTCTGAAGTACAAAAAAACTGAGGAGTCGGAGTCAGAACATTTATCTACCGACTCCACAGCCCTGAGGTCTCTGACCTGCATCCCTTTTTGTGGAGCGGAATGACATTAGCTGTTTTCCAGTACAATGGGACTTTTCCCGTGCTTAGGGAAAGATTGAAGAGTGCAGCTGATGGCTCAGCCAGGACATCTCTCAATTCCCTAAGCACTCTGGGGTGCAGTTTATCCGGTCCCATGGCTTTGTTCACTTTGAGCCTTGATAATTCTTGGTAGACGCTGCTGGTGGTAAATTCAAAATTCCAGAACGGGTCTTCTGAGCTCTCCCTTGTTTGCAGCTGTGGACCGGATCCCAGCGCCTCACAGGTAAAGACTGAGCACAAGTATTCATTTAGTAGTTCGGCTTTATCTGAGTCCAATTCTACATAGTTACCGTCGGGTTTTCTTAAGCGCACTATCCCATCTGTGTTCCTTTTTCTGTCACTAACATACCTGTAAAAGGATTTATCCCCCTTTTTAAAATTCTTAGCTAAATTTTCTTCCATCCGGAGTTTGGCATCTCTGACTGCTGTTTTAACAGATTTCACCAGATAGGCTTCTTTACCTTCCAGTCGTTGTGATTGTAGGATACTAATGCTCTTTTCTTCTGTCTTATGAGTTCCGAGATCTCTGCGGAGAACCACTGGGGTTTGTTATTTCTCCGTCGTTTACTCGTGGTTTTTATATAGAGGTTGGTTGCTTCTTGTAGGGTAGATTTCAGAGCTGACCACAGTACCTCCACACTATCTTTTGTGCCCTGGTTTTGCAGCGCCTCATAGACAAAATCTCCCATGCTCTTGAAGTTAGTGCCCTTAAAGTTAAGGACCTTTGTTGATGTGTTTGACCTAGTGAATCCCTTCCTGAGGTGAAACCACACCATGTTGTGGTCGCTGGAGGCCAATACATCACCTACCGAAACCTCTGTGACACTATCTCCATTGGTGAGTATCAGGTCCAGAATCACCTGATCCCTGGTGGGCTCCAATACCATCTGATTGAGTCGTGCTCCCCGTATGGAGCTTAGCAGTCTTCGGCTGCCGCTGGTCGTAGCGTAAAGTATGTTCCAGTTTGCATCAGGCATATTGAAGTCCCCCAACAGTACAGTGTCTCCACGCAGAGTGATGGTCTCGATATCTCGATTAATTCTTTGTCTATGTCGTCCTGTTGTCTTGGAGGTCTGTATACAACACCAAGATACAGGCATTGATCATTTCCCCTGGCAAAGTTCACCCAGAAGAATTCCCCGGTATACTTGACACCTGTGATCCTGGTAACTTTGATGTCCTCCTTGATGTATAGTGCTACCCCTCCTCCGGTTTTGCCTTCTCTGTCTCGACGGAGCAAATTATATCCTGGTATAGCCATATCCCATCCATGGGAATCCGAGAACCAGGTTTCAGATATTGCCACTACATCTAGGTTGACGTTCCTCATTTCCGTCTCTAATTCCAGAATTTTATTGCCTAAACTGCGGGCATTAACATACATAGCCTTCCATATTCTATGATTGCCTGGTCTGCATGGAGATTTTCCCGTTTGAGTTAGTTTGTCCCCTACTGTACTGTCTGCAACGTGAGTACTTACTTCAGACTCAGAAATGGAGTATATAAACAAAACAAACAGAAATAATAGTAGTAATCGTCTAATAAATTACAAAATCCCAATCAGAAAAGGTAACAAGTGTAATGTAATCAATCCTTCTGGAAAACAGTATTGAGTCACAGGTGTGGGTGGAAAAATTCAGTATGTCAAAGCTATAATAGCTCTGCCAGCATGAGGGAGTGGGCATCCTTCTTGCCTTCCAGAAAGGTTGGTGGTTGTTGGGGGTGGGAGGGTGGTGTCGTTCAGGCAGAAGGGAGTAGGTATCGCTCCTGCCGATTTTGGGGGGAGGGGTCTTCTGCCCTCTGCAGCTGGCTGAGCTGATCATAGCAGGGGAATTTCCCTCAATCAGCTGAGTTGGCAGGACTCCTTAAAGACGAGGTTTCAGCGAGTCCTGCTAGCTCAGCTGATTGGTGATTCCCCTGCTGCAATCAGCTGATGGCAAGCTGCAGGATCCCGTGGAAAAGATAAGCAGCTGAAATGAAGGCCTGGATTTTCCGGGCCTATATTTCAGCTGCTTATCATTGCGTGAATTGCTCCTATGTAGGCACTTTAGGCCTCCTAAAGCCACTTCTGGCATTGGCCACGCCTACTTTGGCATTCGGCAGCCTAAAGTGCCTTGTAAGTGAAAATCCAGTGCCTTTTATTTAGGTGTCAGTAGGCGCCTCACTCTTGCCATTTCTTATGGTGTTTATCCAATTAATTTAGGTGTGTATAGGGCATCTACTGGCGCCAAGTTTAGGTGACAGTTTTAGAATTTCCCTCTTGAACTGATAGTCTTCAGATTAAAAAAAAAAAAAAAGAGGGCTATGGATTTACTTGTTCCTTTGGTAAACTATAATAAAATCTTAAATATATGGAAAATCATTTATGTACAACATTTCTTTCCATACAAAGAATGATAAAAGCTCAGAAAAATGTTTTAATAGTTAGGAAGAAAACCAAGAAAGTATGAATATAATTTCTATACCTGCATCATCTGGACCATCTTGTGTTTCACTATCATCTGTCAACTCTAATTCTTTCACAAAATTAGAAGGAAATAATCCAGACCTCCCATGTAGCATTCCACTCCACCAGCCTTCTTCTACCTAAGAACATCAAACAAAACATGACCCAGGTTTTAAACAATATGCAAAGAGAAATCAAATATTTTTTAATAAGGTACTGATAGCTACTCAAAGAAAGAAACTGAACTTCAGAGTGCCAAACATGACAGCCTATTCAACTGCTTAATTACAATATTGTTTAACTGAAGAGAGCAGGATAAATCACACTCAAGTAGATATCATCTATCAGTGCCAACATGGAACTGCCAGAACAATTCTTCCTGTAGTGAATCCAAAATATCCTTGCTTCTAGACGATCCTGCAGCTGCGAATGTCCAATCAACGTTCGGCATATTAAAATCACCTACCAGTAGTACTTCCCCTTTCCTAGCTTCCTTGTTAACGTCTTCAATTAAATCTTTGTCCATTTCTTCTGACTGTGAAAGAGGCCTATACATCACACCAATGTAAATATTTTCCATTCCCTCTTTCCAGATTAACCCACAGTGCTTCTTCTTTACTCCCCCCCATGTAATATAATACAATTTAATGTAATGTTTCATAATACTGTCACTTTAATATTATTCTTAACTAGTCTTATAGCCCGTTACATTAACGGGTGCTAGAATGTGTGTGTGTGTCTGTCTTTATTTCTTTTTCTCTCTCCTTAGCCGCTTTCTGTGTTTTCTTGGGGGGGGGTTTCCTTGGCTGTTCACAACCACCCCTTGCCTGCTCCCCGTCCATTATCCCTTCCTTTTACCTCCCCTGTGTCCTCCACCACTCCATTACTGCTCACCTTATCCAGCAGCAGCCCCTTTGTTTTACCTCCCCCCTGTCCATCATCACCTTCTTCCTGCTCCCCCTGCACGGTCTAGTCACTGGCCTCATTAACAATTTAAAGCAGCTGTAAAATAACCCTTAGCATATCCTCATAAGCAAAATACAAAATATCAAACCATAACCAACCTACCGCATCACTGCTTATCCTCTCCTGTATTGCATCGCAAATGGCAACGTGCCTGGTGAACCCTTTCAGCCCCGGCTACATTGGGAATGCTCCAGACTGTGTTATAACTCTTCCTTTCCCATCTCACCTCCTGAGAGTGAAAAGGAGAGTGTTTGGACTTTTAAAAAGACCCCGGGGGGAGTTCTGAAGTGGAATTTTTGTTGTTAGTATGTGCAGAGAGGGAAGGTATAGTCCACGACACCAGGATGTTAACTTTGTAGTTGCGGCCATTTTGAAGATCGTTCTGCCCTGCTCCTTGCCTTAGTATATTTTTAAGTTGAAAGACACGGCGGTGGCGGCTCCTCTCAATATCCCCGACTGCATCGGACTTCCGACGCAGGTGGGGATCCTCAGAGGAGCCGCTGCCTCGTCTTTCAACTTAAAAATATAGTAAGGCAAAGGAGCAGGGCAGACCGAAGAACAGCACGGCTGACAGCCGCCGTGTCCGATATCCGCCTCAGGGGAGACAGCCGCCGCGTCCGACATCCGCCTCGGGGGAGGAGAGAGGATTTCAGGCAAGGAGCAGGGCAGACCAAAAAACAGCACGGGCCGACAGCCGCCATGTCTGACATCTGCCTCGGGGGAGGAGAGAGAGTGTTTCGCGCGCATGCACACTCCTACCTGAGGTGCCCTACATCTCACGGAAAACGGACGCACGCGATGGGAGTGTGCATGTGCGGCCTAGCGTTTTATTATATTACATGCTACTCCTCCACTCTTTTTACCTACTCTATCCCTCCTGAACAAATTAAAGCCAAGTAAAATTACATTCCCAATCGTGGTTCTCTGTAACCACATCTCTGTGATTGCCACTAAATCCAATTCAGCTTCTACCTATTATAGCCTCTAGATCTGGAATTTTGTTTCCTATACTACAGACATTGGTATACAAAGCTTTCCAGCTATTGCTCTTTCATCTCATTTCAATAATAGTATTTGATGTCTTATATTCTTTAGAGATATTAATTACCTAGGGGTATTTTACACCCATCCCCAGTATATTTAATTCAAAGGCCTCTTCAGTACATTAGCCAATGTGTAATGCAGCGGTCTCAAATGCAAACCCTTTGCAGGGTCACATTTTGGATTTGTAGGTACTTGGAGGACCGCAGAAAAAATAGTTAATGTCTTATTAAAGAAATGACAACTTTGCAATAGGTAAAACTCGTTATAGTTTATAAATCTTTCCTTAATTGTTTCTGATAATTTTAGCTATACACAGCTGAAAGCAGTGCAACATGCAGAAAGATGCAGGAAAGCGCTTGCATGAGGTTACAGCAGTGACGCGGGCAAAGTTCCAGAACAATGGTAACATACCGAGAGCCTCAAAATAGTACCTGGCGGGCCGCATGTGGCCCCCGGGCCATGAGTTTGATATCAAGTACTGCAGGGGAAGACTAATACAATCAACAGGTCTCCTCCTTTAAAGGTAATATTAGTAAACTGTGGTTATGCTAATATATATATATATACTCTATGAGGAGAGACTGGAAGCCCTGAATATGTATGTATACCCTAGAGGAAAGGAGGGACAGGGGAGATATGATTCAGACGTTCAAATACTTGAAAGGTATTAACGTAAAACAAAATCTATTCCAGAGAAAGGAAAATGGTAAAACCAGAGGACATAATTTGAGGTTCAGGGGTGATAGATTCAAGAGTAATGTTAGGAAATTCTTCTTTACGGAGAGGGTGGCTGATGCGTGGAATGCACTCCCGAGGGAGGTGGTAGAGAAGAAAACGGTGCCGAGTTCAAAGAAGCGTGGGATGAACACAGAGAATCTCTAATCAAAAAATAATGGGTATACATTGAAGGAACTAAGGCCAGTAATGGGCAGGCTTGCATGGTCTCTGTCCCATATATGGACATTCAGTTGAGGACGGGCTGGCGAGGGCTTCGATGGCTGGGATGGTCTGGAGTGAGCTTTGATGAAAACACCAGTAGATAGAACCTAAACACCCTACCGGGCAGGACTCTGAGTTTCCAGGCCAGAAATTTTTTTTTTTTTTTTAAAAAGGATCATTTAAATTAAATAATTAATTTATGGAGCATGTATGGTTGGGCAGACTGGATGGACCATTCGGGTCTTTATATGCCGTAATTTACTATGTTACTATGTATAAAGGAAGGGAAAAACTTTTGTTTAAAGAGGCTACCTAATAAAAAAAAAATGTGAACTAACCTCAATCAGCAATGATTTTCTCTCGATAGAAACAATTGAAGATAATTTGGTAGAGAATATAGGTAGTGTAGGCCTTGGAGTGGGGAGGGCCTAGACAACAAAGGCTGTTAACATTTTGACTTAATGTGAACAGCCAAGAAGCTGACAAATTTATTATTATTCCAGTGCCATGTCATCAAATTTATTATTATTCCAGTGCCATGTCATATGAAACCTATGGTTATTTTGCTTAAAGTAGTTTAAAAATTCAACAGCATAGCTAGCTTACCTCCTCGTTGATATCAACAATATCTCCCACTTTGAGCTCCAGTTCATCCTCATTCTGTGGAATATATTCAAATAGAACTTTACACTGTCGCTTCTTTGATTCTGGAGACACAAAATAGCAGAAAGCATTACCAAAACTACTGGATATCACTTTATAAAAGAAAAATAAATAAATAAAAACAAATTTCTTTGCTACCCCTCCCCATTGTTGCTTCCATTTTTGTTCTCTTTACCTGTTTTATATTATAGCTCCTCCCCTTTCCATCACATTGCTCTATATGGCATATTATGTATTGTCCTTGTTTTCATCTTGTGAATTTTAATATGTCTATTCTCTAAATTTTATTGTTGTAAAACGCTTAGTATTTGATAGGTATTTTTATCAAATCACTAATAAACTTGGAAACTTGGATCTAAAGAGCTACTACACCTGTTCATTTTGCTTTAACTGTTAACTATAGTTCAGTGTTCTTCAACCACCGATCCGCGGACCGGTGTCGGTCCGCAGAAAATTCCTGCCGGTCCGCGCAGGGCCAGCAAGATCAACGCAGTTAATTTTCCTGCCCCGGTGGTGTTGGCGGAAATTTGCTGTTCCATCCAGCCTCGGGCGATCAAGACAGGCTGCCGACGTCGGGGCATTCCCTCTGTGAGTCTCGCCTATGCGGAAACAGGAAGTTGAAACACAATAGGCGGGATTCAGAGAGGAAAGGTCCCGACGTCGGTAGGCTGTCTTGATCACTGTCCCTGCCGAGTCGTCGAAGAGGGCCGCGGGGAAGGTGCAGGAGGAAAAAGGGAGAGAGCTGCAGGTGCAGGTAGATGGTCAGTGTGCGCGGGGCCAGCGTGTGGATTGGGGTCATCGTCAGCGATTGTGCTGAGAGTCCACCCACGTGCGGGATGCTTGCATGCATCCAGCAGTTGAGGGTGCCTCTAGGTGCAGCAGGTTGAGCCCATGCAACTGTGGGGTTGTGCTGTGTTTGCTAGCTGCCACCGGGTTGTTGACAGCATCCACGGGTGAGCGAGTGGTGCAGAGCTGGCCCTGAGCTTTCCTGTATGTGGGCCGCTCACTCTTGAAGGCTCAATGGCAGGGCGGAGGGTAGGGGCCTTCAGCTCATCTTGGGCAGCAGGGCCTGCGGTTCAACGCTGTTTGTGCCGGCTTGGGGGGGCGCGAATGTGCAGGGCGTACGGGAGCAAGATCATGGGGAGCCTTCAACAGTGACTGTCTCCCCTCCCAGCAGCTCTCGTACTTGCCAGGGCAGTGATTCACTTCAGCAACTTCCTCTTTCCTCAGAGGCAGCAATGGACCCAAGGCTGCCTAAGTAAATCACTGCTGCAGGCAAGTACTGAGAGCTGCTGGAAGGGGAGGAAGCCATTGTTGGAGGCTAGGAAGCTGCTGGATAAAGGGAGAGCTGCTACTGGACCTGGAGGGAGGTAGAAGGAGAGATGCTGCTGGGAGGGGAGAAGGGAAAGGGATGGGAAGAGAGTTAATGTTGGATAGGGGGAGGAGGGAAGGGAGAAGGAAAGAAGGAAGGAAACAGCTGGCAGGGGATATTACAGGAGGGAAAGGGGGTCAGGAGTCAGGGTGGAATGGAGAGATCAGATGAGGAAAAGGGGGAGAGACAGAGGAATGAAAAAGTAGAAGAAAGATTGATGCTGGAATGGGGGTCAGCAGAGAAATGAGAGAGGGATAAAGATGCTAGATCTGGTGTAGGAGAGATAAAAATGAAGAAAACAGTGAAGCTGGAATGAATGAATGTTAAAAGGAGAGGAGGAAGCATAGACTGGATGGAAAGGGGAGAGGGGCATAGAAAGAAGTCAGATACATATGGGAAGGGGGAGAGGGCAGACAGTGGATGGAATGGGCAGATGCTGGATTGAAGAGACAGGGCAGACGCTGGAAAGAGTGAAAAGAAGATGAAAAGCAGAAACCAGAGACAACAAAAGGTAGAAAATAAAATAATTTTATTTCTATTTGTCATTAGAATATATCAGATTTGAAATATATATCCTCCTAGAGACATAACTGGGGACTGCAAAGCCCAGGCAGTGCATCTTTAGCTTCCAGCTGCCTTAGGGCTCTCTCTGACCAAGGGGGCACTCCCCTAACACTATTCCTGTCATGTGTGACTGCAGTATTCTGTTTAGCATGATATTTCTGTAATAACTGGGCATTATTCAGTTTTCTTGATAGTAGAGGGGATATATGTGAAGGGGAGACGAGACAAAGGGTTTGTTGGTCCTTGCTCTGTATATTTGTATTTAATAAAATGACAATTGTACAGAATATTGTTTCTTTTATACTTTAATAAAATACGTTCAATATAAAATCATAACTGAGGCTTGTGCGGATGGAATCAGATGGTTTGCGAGGACCGAGCTTGTGGAGATGGGGCAGAAATGGTTTTTTGAAATTTCAGTCTTAGTAGTTTGCTGGTCCACAAAATAACTATTTTATTTCTGCCGGTCCATGGGTGTAAAAAAGGTTGAAGAACACTGCTATAGTTTACCTCAAATCAGATACATCTCAGATAAACAAAAGCTTTCCTCATGCAGTGCTGGCATAAGGGAGGACAAACAGGGCAACTGCCCTGGGCCCCAAGGCTCTGGGAGACTCCCAGTGGGCCGACATGTTTTCCACTTTCTAACTACACCAGTCCGACGTCACCCTCACCTTCAATCTTGTGGGACAAATCCATTTTGTTGCATGGGACCGCCGATCATGGTAGCGATTTTCAACCACTGTCTACAGCCCCTTTCGGTGCTTTCTTTCTACCAAAGTCCATCCCCAATGATGCAACATCCTGTTTCCACCTCGGTGGTCAATGGCAGAAGAAAAGCTTGGAGAGAGGCTGCAGATAACAGTTGAGATTTGCTGCTATGGCCAGCAGTCCCCTGCAACAAAAATGGATTTATCCGCAAGACTGAAGGTGAGGGCAATGTCGGAACGAGAGTGGATACAAGGGGGGAGGTCATGCTGGGCTAGGAAGCCCCCTGGGACCAGCTATTTTAAAGAATAAAATAGAAGAGAGAAGAGTTTCAAAGATGTGCCAGGCTGGGGGTGGGGGGAGGTAAAAGGGAATAATTTATGGGGCTTCCCTCCCCCCTTGTTTAGCAACAAGGGGGGAGGGAAGAAGAACAGAAAAGGGAGGGAAAGATGTTGAACCATGAGGAGAGAGGATGAGAGATGGACTCATGGGAGGACAGGAGGGAAGAGAGGTGGAACAAAAAAGATGGGCTAAAAGATGGAGTAAAAAGAATAGGGAGATGTAGCCTGATAAGAGTGTAGAAAGGAATGGGGATTCTGGAAGTGGTGAGCCATTTGGAAGAGGCCAAAAAGAGGGATGAGAAGAAGATGAATGGGAGAACAGTGAGTACAGTGGTAGAAATGTGGTAATGGGGAGCAGATAGAAGGAAACAGGAGGCTGGGAAAATAGTGAGATGGGAAAATAGGAGTGTTAGGGTCTGAGAGGAGATGGAAAATTGATAAGTACAGTAGTCTACACCCTGGACGGATTGAATCCCAAAGACACTACTTAATATACCAAACAAAATCTCACTAAAACTCGCATGCCACCACAAATAAAACCTGAATTACTACCACATTCTCTGACTACAAAGATGCACCCACCTGCAAAGAAAAGCTATTTCACCTCCAAGTATGTTTACACTGGAAATGCTGCAATTTAAACCACTCTATGTCCACTAAGTCTGTATTTGTAAGTCTGCGTGTTATGTCTATACTGCAATTGCTGTAATCTACACCCATGCTGTAAATGCTGTAAAGTCCGTTTATGTCTCACTAACATTTGTTCTACCCATACTATGAATGTACTCCTATAACCCTTTCTGGGCTCCTTTGGAAGGACGGGCTAAATAAACGACTAAATAAATAAATAAATAGTTGTGAATTTAAAAAGAAGGGAGAGAGTTTGCTCACGGGGGGGGAGGGGGGGAGAACGTGGCAAGATGGTGGATTAAGGCTGCAAATGTTCCGAGGTTTAGAACTGCTTGACATGTTTTCCTCTCCTTTTTCCTCATGCCTCATCTAAAACGTAAGGTCAAATCTGCCATTGCCACCCTCACAAACATCATCCCCAGCTCAGCAATCCCTGGACTAATATGAAGTTAAATTGAGCAAAATACCAGAAGATGGTCCTGCTAGCAGTTTGGAGGAAGTATCCCCTACCGCTTTGGGATTAGACACATCGTTGTCTCCACCAACGGTCCTTCCTCTTCCGTGCCCGGCTGTGGAACGGGAAGAGACGGAGCTTCCATGCCTATCAGAAGGCAATGAGCTCAAGAGTTCAGATGTCGAAGTCTCACCTGCAGAGCTGATTACCAAACTAAAGAGCTCTATTCAGTATCCAGCTGGTGAAAAAACATGAGGTGACTCTCGAATATCAGGAAGGTGATCCAAAAACTGTACAACACAGTTGCTAAATCTACCCAGAGACTACACTTCTTGTGAGTAAAGTAAAAAAAAAAAAAAAAAAAAAATTTTAATTTTATTTTTATTTTTATTATTTTAAACAATTTACAAATTACACCACTTGTTAATGAAATACAGTGCAAAGAAAAGAAATATTAAAACAATTCATTTTTGACGATCAAAGAAAAATGCACTCTCTCAGACCACTATAATACCAGTGGGGGAGAATCCTAATGAAGGTAATGGGAGAACCATTAATACAACAAGATTAATAAAAAGAAAATAGCAAAAACGAATAACTCGAGCTGTCTTCTTTTCTTATCATTCATTTAGTAGTGTCAGTTGTTGTTATCTTCTTGAGGTCCAGGAAAGACCTCAGATGGTCTGGTTGAAAAAAAGACATATCTCAGTGCCAGATATTTAATTACCGGTACACATTTGCAAGGATATGCCAAGAGGTAACTGGCATCTAGCTTCTTTGTTTCCTCTCTCATTACTATGAACTGTTTTCTTCTCTCTTGAGTAGATTTAGTAACATAAGGGTACAGCCATAACCTCTGACCACAATAGAGAGAAGTAGAATTTTTTAAATTTATCCTCATAATTGAGTTCAAGTCCTGTTCAAAGACAAAGTTGACTACTAAGGTTGCTCTTTCTTTAACTTGAGAGATGGATTCCTCCAAAATTTCTGTTATATTAAAAAGATCCTTTTCTGATTGTATTGCAGTCATAGAGACTGAGTCAATTAGCTTATCTCCTGTGTACTGGAAAGATCTACACTTTTCATATCATTTATTTGTCTTTGAGAGCGATTTGAATCTGGTTCTAAAATTATTTTTTCGTAAATCGCAATCTTTTTTCTATGGGCAAAAAATTTGGATATATCCATATGTGACAAAGAATATGCAAGGCAAAAGGAAGTTGTTCCTTGCCATGAAGAAGGAAACTAAGGGCTAGATTCACTAAACTGGTTTTGCGATCATTCCCCGACCCAATTCACTAAACTGCTTCCCGATCAATCTCCTATCCGATCCACCCATGCAAATGAGAGGAAATAGCATGCAAAAGTAGGAAGCAATCGATTCACTAAGTAGAAGAAGAAACACCGATTGGGTTTGCCGATCCGAAAAGAAGCGACTGCAGAGGACCAGTCACTTACTATCTTTGCCGGCTCTCCTGCCCACAAATATCAGTGTCGAGGTTACAACCAAATATAAAACAACCATTAAAATAAAAACTGTAAAATAAATTTACATATGCATAAGAATTCACTCCTGTTTTATATTTTGTAAAATGCGCATTGCAAGCCGTTGGTTTTAAAGCGTGTTCTGTTTGATAAATGTCCATAACCTGGTTACACAAAAAAATAATTTACTGCGTCGGTCACAAAACATTTCATTTAAAATATGTCCAAGTAATAGGACCAGCAAAGTAAACTGCAGCCACCCCTTCCCCTTTCTCTAGAGCTCACTTGACGTGCACGAATAAACCCCATCCACTAACTACGAAGTAAAGGGTGAAGTGTTAGCATATGCATAAATCGCATCAATAACCAACAAGGATACTCTGCGCATGCGTTTCGATCGCTCTTACAGCGATCCATAGGATCGATAAAAGGGCATGTGCCCAATCAGATCATTTGCATTAAAAAAGATAGTGAATCAATCGCTGTTTCAAAATCGGCCAGGAATCAGCCAACAGCAATTGAATCACTATCTTTAGTGAATCTGGGCCTAAATTCCTTGGTGCTACTTTTTTGCTGGTATACCCCTGCAAAATGTGTGCTGAAATACCTTGGGTTAAAATATGTCTTTTTTGAACCGCAACAACTGAGAGCCTTAATAGATATGAAAAAGATAATGAGAAGACAAGAATCAAAGGAATGATTTGAGATTGGCTCAATTGTTCTCTTTCATTAGCCTTTACGTTAAGATGTTCTTTCTTCTTTGTCTTCTCTTAGAGATTTCCAAGTGTATAACCCCTCAATGAAAATTGTGGTCTAAGGAGGATTATGTTTCTAATTTCTTTCTTTTTGTAAGAAGGTAGGGAAGAATTTTTCTTTCATTTATTGTTTCTTCCATGTTTCTGTATCAAAAGTGAATCTTGTAAATTTTATGTTTAAAATGATAAATAAATAATAAAAAAACAGATGGGTGAAAAAAGAGAATGTGATTTGAGTGGACAGAGGTAGAAAAAAGGGAGGAAAGCAGAAAGGGAAAAAACAATGTGTTGGAGATGGGCATAGTGAGGGAATGCAGCAAGAGAGAAGAGGAGAATTAGTAGAAGATAGACAAAAAGCAGAAAGAGAAACTGGGACCAAGATGATGGAAAAAGAAAATGTCCAGACAACAAGGTAAAAAAGTGTTTTATTTTTAATTTATTAATTGGAATATTTTAGCTTTGGGAAATGTGCATCATAAATGTATTTGTATTGCTTTTAGTGGTCCTGCCAACTGAAGACCTCCTTCTAGACTAGGGGTGTCCAACCCGTGGCCTATGGACCACATGTGGCCCAGCAAGATGTTTCATGTGGCCCGGCTTGAGGGCGATGCGGTGTTTTGTTCATTGCCACACCCAGCCGGCTCCTTTCTCCTCCTCCCTATCAAAGTTGTTTCTCTATACAAAGCTGCGGCTGGTGGCTGAGCTGGAAGTCCTTCCCTCTGATGTTGACATCAAAAGGAAGGGCTTCCAGCTCAGCCACGGGATGCCTGTAGGAGCAACTGCCCTTGGCTTTGTGCAAAGAAAAGACTGCGACAAGGAAGAGGAGGGAGCCAGCCAGAAGGTAAACAACTGCCAGAGGGAGGCACGTACTTGAGGCACAGAATGGAGGGAGGAAGGGAAGAGGGCTTGTAAGGACTCGAGAGGGAGGGAGCACACACTTTGGATAAATAATGGATGGAAGGAGGGAGGGGGCATGAACTTGGGATACAGAATGAAGGGAAGGAAAGTTCATGATCTGCAAGCCCTGATATTAGAGGCAGATCTAGATATTGTTGCTATCACAGAGACATGGTTCAATGAATCACATGGATGGGATGCAAACATACCAGGATATAATCTTTTTAGGAAGGACAGAGATGGTCATAAAGGTGGAGGAGTAGCTCTCTATGTAAAGATCAATATCCAAGCGACCGAAATGCAAGGGACCTGGGGAGAGGAAGAAGCGATATGGATTGCTCTGAAAAGAGAAGATGGAACTTCTATCTATGTGGGTGTAGTCTACAGACCTCCGACTCAATCGCAGCAAATTGATAAGGATCTGATTGTGGATATCCAAAAGTTTGGAAGGAAAGAGGAGGTTCTGCTGTTGGGAGATTTCAGCCTGCCGGATGCGGACTGGAATGTTCCATCTGCGGAATCGTAAAGAAGTAGGGAGATTGTGGATGCCTTTTAAGAGGCTCTGCTCAGACAAATGGTGAAGGAACCCATAAGGGAAAAAGCGATATTGGATCTGGTCCTCACAAATGGAGAGTATCTCTAATGTTCGAGTGGGTGCTCACCTGGGTAGTAGCGATCATCAAACAGTTGGTTTGATATAACGGCTAAAGTGGAGAGCGGCCGCACGATACTTAAAGTCCTAGATTTCAAATGTACAGACTTTAATGCAATGGGAAAGTACCTGAAGAAAGAGCTGTTAGGATGGGAGGATATAAGAGAAATGGAAAGACAGTGGTCTAAGCTGAAAGGAGCGATAAAAATGGCTACGGACCTTTATGTGAAGAAAATCAATAAAAACAAGAGAAAAAGGAAGTCAATATGGTTCTCCAACCTAGTGGCTGAGAAAATAAAGGCGAAAGAGTTGGCGTTCATGAAATATAAAAAAACCCAAGAAGAGGAGAGCAGAAAGGACTACAGGATGAAACTGAAAGAAGCCAAGAGAGAGATACGTTTGGCGAAGGCACAGGCGGAAGAACAAATGGCTAAAAATGTAAAAAAGGGAAATAAAAATTTTTTCAGATATATTAGTGAAAGGAGATAAAAAATGGAATTGCTAGGCTAAAAGATGCTGGGAACAAATATGTGGAGGGTGATGAGGAGAAAGCAAATGTGCTAAACAAATACTTCTGCTCTGTGTTCACAGAAGAAAATCCTGGAGAAGGACCAAGATTGTCTGGCAAAGTTACACGAGAAAATGGAGTAGATTCTGCGCCGTTTACAGAGGAGGATGTTTATGAGCAACTTGAAAAACTGAAGGTGGACAAAGCAATGGGACCAGACGGGATCCATCCCAGGATACTAAGGGAGCTCAGAGAGGTTCTGGCGAGTCCTATTAAAGACTTGTTCAACAAATCTCTGGAGACGGGAGTGATTCCTGGGGATTGGAGGAGAGCGGATGTGGTCCCTATTCATAAAAGTGGTCACAGGGATGAAGCAGGAAACTACAGGCCGGTGAGCCTCACTTCAGTTGTTGGAAAAATAATGGAAGTGTTGCTGAAAGAAAGGATAGTGTACTTCCTTGAATCTAATGGGTTACAGAATCCGAGGCAACATGGCTTTACAAAAGGTAAATCGTGTCAAACGAACCTGATTGAATTTTTTGATTGGGTGACCAGAGAGCTGGATCGAGGACATATGCTAGATGTAATTTACTTGGATTTCAGCAAAGCCTTTGATACAGTTCCTCATAGGAGGCTGTTGAACAAACTTGAAGGGCTGAAGTTAGGACCCAAAGTGGTGAACTGGGTCAGAAACTGGCTGTCGGACAGACGCCAGAGGGTGGTGGTTAATGGAAGTCGCTCAAAGGAAGGAAAGATGACTAGTGGAGTCCCTCAGGGTTCGGTGCTGGGGCCAATCCTGTTCAATATGTATGTGAGTGACATTGCTGAAGGGTTAGAAGGAAAAGTGTGCCTTTTTGCAGATGATACCAAGATTTGTAACAGAGTAGACACCGAAGACGGAGTGGAAAATATGAAAAAGGATCTGCAAAAGTTAGAGGAATGGTCTAATGCCTGGCAACTAAAATTCAATGCAAAGAAATGCAGAGTAATGCATTTGGGGATTAATAATAGGAAGGAACCGTATATGCTGGGAGGAGAGAAGCTGATATGCACAGACGGGGAGAGGGACCTCGGGGTGATAGTGTCCGAAGATCTAAAGGCGAAAAAACAGTGTGACAAGGCAGTGGCTGCTGCCAGAAGGATGCAGGGCTGTAAAAAGAGAGGCGTAGTCAGTAGAAGGAAGAAGGTGTTGATGCCCCTGTACAGGTCATTGGTGAGGCCCCACTTGGAGTATTGTGTTCAGTTTTGGAGACCGTATATGGCGAAAGACGTAAGAAGACTTGAGGCAGTCCAGAGGAGGGCGACGAAAATGATAGGAGGCTTGCGCCAGAAGACGTATGAGGAGAGACTGGAAGCCCTGAATATGTATACCCTAGAGGAAAGGAGAGACAGGGGAGATATGATTCAGACGTTCAAATACTTGAAGGGTATTAACGTAGAACAAAATCTTTTCCAGAGAAAGGAAAATGGTAAAACCAGAGGACATAATTTGAGGTTGAGGGGTGGTAGATTCAGGGGCAATGTTAGGAAATTCTACTTTACGGAGAGGGTAGTGGATGCCTGGAATGCGCTCCCGAGAGAGGTGGTGGAGAGTAAAACTGTGACTGAGTTCAAAGAAGCGTGGGATGAACACAGAAGATTTAGAATCAGAAAATAATATTAAATATTGAACTAGGCCAGTTACTGGGCAGACTTGCACAGTCTGTGTCTGTGTATGGCCGTTTGGTGGAGGATGGGCAGGGGAGGGCTTCAATGGCTGGAAGGGTGTAGATGGGCTGGAGTAAGTCTTAACATAGATTTTGGCAGTTGGAACCCAAGCACAGTACCGGGTAAAGCTTTGGATTCTTGCCCAGAAATAGCTAAGAAGAAAAATAAAAAAAAAATAAAAAAAATTTAAATTGAATCAGGTTGGGCAGTCTGGATGGACCATTCAGGTCTTTATCTGCCGTCATCTACTATGTTACTATGTTACTATGAGCATGAGCCAAAGGATGGAAGAATGGAAGGAGGGAAGGAATAGAAAGGGAGAATTGGGTGTTAAGAGAGGGAAAAAAATGGTGCACATGGGGAGATGAAGAAAGAGGAGAATTGTTGGGCATAGGGAGGGAGGGAGGGAGGGAGAGAGAATTAATTACTAGACATGGCGGTGGGAGAGGAGTGAGGTAGAGATGCATGGGGAAGAGAGATAAGAGGGAGTCATGCTGGATGTGGTGATAGAGAGGGAACAGTGGGATGGATGGAAAGGGATGCAAGAGGGGTCTCAAGGAGGTAGAGAAGGTGGGAAGAATACTAGGATCAGCGTTACATACAAATGGTTTAAAAAACAGAAGCTGTTCTTAACCTGGGGACTGCCTGTACTGCGCATGTACAGCCTGTGGTCTGTGGCCTCTAGTGTGCGGCCTATTACTTAGGCCAGGGTAATTTATTAAGAGGGTGTGAGAGCTGAGTTTGGAGAGCTGAATGTAATTTGTGACCGGGCAGTTCTACAGGTGAGGGGTAGAATTTTTTCAAATGAGATATTAATTAAAATGCTGAGGCTCAATACGATGATGGCTCTAGTGTTACTGAATATCTCACAGGCTGCTGTTATTTACAAATTTGTAAAAAAAAAAAATAATAATAATAAATCTTAATCTCACTGAAAAAATTCTACCCCTCACCTGCAGGACTGCCCCATCACAAATCACAATCAGCTGCAGGAGATATATTTTTTTAATTATAGACTTTTTTTGCACTTTATTGGGTGTTAGGTTCACCAAGGCTCTCCAAACTCAGCTCTCACACCTTCAAATTTTAATAAATTATAGGTGAGCTAGGGAGAGCCATGGAAGTGACTGAATCTGATTTTTGGAACCCCTGCTACATGCAATTAATATGCGACAAGTGAGGATCCACTCAACACAACAGTGTAATTAAAAAACTTCCCAGTTCAAGGAAAGCCAAAAGCAGCAAGTAGATTTTCTGGCATTGAAGCTAAAATGTACAGACTGAAAGAGACAAGAATATGGGTGGTTGATTTTCCACATTTTGGATGTTTGCAGTTAGAGAAGGAAAGGACATTTTTAACAACACAAAATTGCCAATTAGCTTGCACCTCAGTTATGTATGTTATATCTGTTTTTAAAGGAGACAATTTTTTAAAAAACAATAAGTAAAAAATATCAAAAACAATTTTAAAGGGACACTATGGAGAGGAACCCAAAAAAGCAGTACAGTTGACTCCACCTAAATGCACGTCGGTTAAGCACATGCTTCGGTTATCCGCAGCCTACCACTATGATCCCGTTTTTTTTACATTAAAGTAAATAGACGTAAACTCCAGATAATTGCAATTCTGATAAGCACACAATCCGCTTATACGCACTGATGTTATAGATCCCACCTCTATTCGTTCACATTACGTTCACTTCAGTTAAAAGCAATCACATTCTCACGTGGATGAGCCACATGTTTCAGAACAGCAGTCTAGGCCTGGCCAGGTGTTCTAACTTTCGGAATTGCACCATGGTATCACATGGACAAAAATCATTGTCTTTGGCTGAACGTGTCGATGTCTTAAAGAGACTTGACCAACGGGAAAGTCAGGTCTCTATTGCAAAACATTACAGCATTCATCCTAGCCAGACTTCTCGGATTTAAAAAAAAAAAAAAAAAAAATTTATGTCATATTGAAATGCTGGCAAAACAACAGCAATCCTACCAGAAAACGGAAAACAATTGGGAAGGCTGGAGACGTTGAACAGGCATTGCTGCGATGATTTGCTGAAGCTAGAAGTTGACAACTGCCAATCAGTGGGACTCTGCTGATGGAGAAAGCAGCACAGCTATCCAAAGAACTGGGCGTACAAGACTTCAAAGCAACAAACGGATGGAAAGAGAGGTGGAAAGTTTGTAATGGCATAAAATTTAAGAAGCAGCATGGCGCAAAATAAGACGCGGATGAGTTTGGTGCAGAAAAATTGCGCATGGAAATATTGCCATCAGTCATTGATGGATATGAACCATGTGATGTGTTCAACACTGATGAGACGGGCCTCTACTATCATGCCATCCCTGACGGAACACTGGCTTTCAAATGCAGCAAAGATGTTGGCTTCAAAGTGCCAAAGGAACGATTGACATTGCTGCTCAGTTAAAATAAGGATGATAGTGAAAAGCTCCACGGCTGACTGCATTATGACTGCTATTCACAGACCTCCATTCTTAGAAAAAAAAAGCTTTGTTTCCTTTTACTTTGTGGTTTTAGCTTTGCTTCCAGTAACAGCCATCAAGCGTAAAGAGAATGAATTACAAACATAAGAGAGTGAGTTACAAGCATCTGCAGATACAGCTTCAAAGAAAATGGCCACCAAGCATCAAGAGAGTGAGTTACATGCATTTGCAGGTACAGCTCCAAAGAGAATGGCCACCAAGCATCAACAGAGTGAGTTACAAACATTTGCAGGTACAGCTAAAAGGGAAAGCAGCATGTCTGAGTGACAAAATATATGTTTTAGACAAGCTTCATTCTGGCAACTCTGTTTCTGATGTCAGCTGTGAGTTCAATGTGAATAAATCCACAATATGATCCATCCAACAAAAAAGAGGATGATTGTTTGCGAAGCTGCACCAGAAAGTTCCAAAACATCTGTGGTTCATGATCAGTCAATGGAAAAGACGGAGAAGCTACTAAATTTGTGGATAATGCAAAAAGTGAATGAGAAAAAAAAGCACAGTAGACAGAATTGATGTCAGGATGAAAGCCAGTCACATTTACAAACATCACCCGATGCAGGAAAAGGTGAAACCATTTTCTGCGAGTTCAAGTTGGCTAGAATGTTTTAAAAAGTGATATGCGCTAAAATTGTAAACTTTTCCAGGGTAGCAGGTTCAGCTGACAATGAAGCTGCTGAGGAATTTAAAATGTATCTGCTAAGTGTAATTTAAGAAAAGGTCTTCAATGTGGATGAGACTGGCTTGTTTTACAAGCAGACTGGGAAACTGACACATATAATGAAAATGACAGCAAAAGCCCCTCGATTTAAGGCATATTAAAGATCACACCACCCTGCTACAGTATGCCAATGCCAAGGGTGATTTCAAATGCAAGCCTCTTATGGTCTTCAGAGCCCAAAATCTCATGCACTTAAAGGAAAGATCCTGAACTGCATGCCAGTCCACTGGCTGATGTCTGTTATTCTGGAATTGGGTCAACAACTGTTTCGTTCCAGAAGTTGAATGTTATCTCCACCACAAAAACCTTGTATTTAAGGTATTGCTAATTTGGGATAATACACCAGTACACTAAATCCTGGAAACACCCTGACATTGAAGTTCTCGTCATGTCTCCTAACAGAACATCCCTCGCCCAGCCCCTTGATCAGGGAATAATATAAAAGTTTTCAAGAACCACAACATGTGAAATCTGTACAGACGCTTTAGATGCTGACCAGAAAACCACCATGTTTGATTACTGGAAGACAATAAGCAACACAATAGACTATTTTGGCATAGCCTGAGATGGTATCACATAGGACACTTTGAACAATTGTTGGGAAAAAGTTTAGCCAGTGTTGCAGAAAACACAAATAGGAATATGGAAATCATCATGCGCTGTGCTTGAAAAATAAGCAGAGAAGGCTTTGAGAACATGACATGTGAAGACATGGAAGAAATTTTAGGAGAGTGTCATACAGCCTAGTACTGAATACCTGGATGAGATGACACAACAAGGCATCAGAGACTGTGATGATGGAGAAGCGCCAAACATTCCAAGATTCGTGCCTCTAATGTCAGCAAAAAAATAGCTGGATGGGAATCAACACTGGAAAAACTGTTCAGTGATATGGAGGAATGTGATCCCATGCTGGAGCGCAGTATGACATACTCTGCGTTTACCCCTTACGCCGAGACACTTAAGGATTTGAGAAGAAAAGCCAAGCAGACAAGGTGTAGCATGATATGATTAATTTTGTTAAAGTATACATTTATTGCCTGAACCAAGATATGATTGAATTTTGTGGGATTTAGCGAGTATAAAATGTAGCTTGAAAAAAGATGTGTTTCTGAAAGACAGCCAACACTGCTTTCAGCCTGAACCCAGAAGGTGTTAAGTGCCTTTATTCAGTAAAGACAAAAGACAGCCAGGGTTGATACCAGTATAGCACAGTTACTTAACGTAACAGGTCTTATCCAGGGATAGCAGGCAGATATTCTTACGTATGGGTAACGTCACAGACGGAGCCCCAGTACAGACCACTTTAAAAATGCATCGCCACTTTAAGACTCTAGAAAGTTCCCGATAGCCCGAACCGTGCATGCGCGAGTGCCTTTCCGCCCGATGTAGGGCGCGCGGTCCCTCAGTTAAGATAAGCCAGCTAAGAAGCCAACCTGGAGAGGTGGGTGGGTTGTGAGAATATCTGTCTGCTGTCCCTGGATAACACCTGTTATAAGTAAATGAGTTTTATCCCAGAACAAGCAGGCAGCATATTCTCACGTATGGGTGACCTCCAAGCTAGCCGTTAAGAAAATTAATTTTGTAATACAGATTGGTCACAGTGCCCATCTCGTCTTGAGAATGACTCCAGACAGTAGTGAGAAGTGAAGGTATGAGATTTCGGCAGTTGGAACCCAAGCACAGTACTGGGTAAAGCTAAGAAGAAAAAATTAAAAAATTTAAATTGAATCAGGTTGGGCAGACTGGATGGACCATTCGGGTCTTTATCTGCAGTCATCTACTATGTTACTATGTTATGATTTGTCAGTAATCTAACAAATATTCCTATTAGTAAATCAACAAATCAAACCATATGGCTAAACCCCAAGATTCAAATTGGCAGATTTAAGATCATCTGGAGAAGTGTGTGGCGCAGTGGTTGGATCTATAGCCTCAGCACCCTGGGGTTGTGGGTTCAAACCCTGCGCTGTTCCTTGTGACCCTGGGCAAGTCACTTAATCCTTCATAGCCCCAGGTACGTTAGATAGATTGTGAGCCCACCGGGACAGAGAGGGAAAATGCTTGAGTACCCGATTGTAAAAACCGCATAGACAACCTTGATAGGCATGGATGGGAGAACATCGCAGGGGAGGAGACATAGGCATCCTGGAACTGTCGGCCAAGTCTCTTCCCTGAAGAAGCCCTTTCTGGAATCGTCAATCGCTCCTCCTAAACTTACTTGCTCCACTTCATCACTGACGCTGACCCATTCTGCTTCTATTCCTTTCTCTCCTCTCTTCTACCTTCCAAAGTATTTAGATCAATGCTGTCTTGTTAAAATGTTTATTTTATTTTTATTTTTCCTCTAACTCTACTTTTCACTTCTCTATTACCCTCCAGGTACTTTAGTTAGATTGTGAGCCTTCGGGACAGTAAGGGAATTTTCCAAGTACCTTTCTTATTTCTAATCTTAATGTATATTTTCTGTAAACCGCTTAGAACCTAACGGATGTAGCGGTATATAAGAAATAAATTACATTACATAAAAAAATCCTAATAATAATAATTGGATGATTGCAGGTATAAGGACTTTAAATGATGTTATTTTAAATGGTAAACTGCTTTTAATGGTAAACAATTTTATTTGGAACAGTTATGAGAAAAAAGAGTCAGATATCATCATTTAATAACAAATTTTTATTAATCATGATTGGAGTCGCTATTCAACATATCACCAACAATTGGAAGGATTGTAGTAAACTTTATTTCACCTTTTGGTGGAACTTATTTTGTCATATGTTCAAAATGGAAAGATCAATAGCTGTACAAAATGGAAATTATAAGACCTTTTCTAAAATATGGGGGCCATTGACATCTTTTTGTGATGATTAAACACCAGTTATTTTATTTTATTGAATTATACACCACTAGTCTTTAAGCCCGTTATATTAACGGGTGCTAGAATAGATGTGTCTGTCTGTGTTTCTTTATCTCTCTCTCCTTGGCTGCTGTCTGTATCCTTCTGTCTCCCCCCTCCCCCGAGCAAAGCTGTCTGCCCCAGGACACACCTCCCCCCAAAGCAGCCCCCTTTCCCTCTCCCTGTCTCTCCATGGCCCCTTCTGTCTTCCCCCCAGAGCAAAACTGTCTGTCCCCAGCACATCTCCCCCCCCCAAAGTAGCCCCCTTTCCCTCTCCCTATCTCTCCATGGCCCCTTCTGTCTCCTCCCAGAGCAAAGCTGTCCCCAGCACACCTCCCCCCCAAAGCAGCCCCCTTTCCCTCTCCCTATCCATGGCCCCTTCTGTCTCCCCCCAGCACACTCCTCCCCCCAAAGCAGCCCCCTTTCCCTCTCCCCCTGGCCCCCTGTATTGATCCCCTTCTTACCCTCCCTCCATCCCGGCGTCTTCTGGCCTGCTCCTCTTCAAAGCAGCCTGCGATCGTGGTGGCCGGCTTTAGCCAACCTCGCAAGCTGCTCTCCAACTCGGTAGCCCTTCCCTCTGACGCGATCACGTGCCTCAGAGGGAGCGTGCTACTGAGGTTGGAGAGTAGCCTGTGAGGTTCTTTAAAGCCGGCCACGATCGCAGGCTGCTCTGAAGAGGATCAGTGGCGGCGGCAAGTGAGGTGACACAGCGAGGACGCGGGCAGGCAGCGAGTGAGAGGCAGTGGTGAGTGAGGGTGGGCGGTGACGCGCCGAGGACAGGGAGAGAGCACAGTCGCGCGCCTTCAGCCCCCGCATGCACCGTGAGGTTAGAATGTTGCCACAGAAGCACACCTCATGGCGCCACACCGCACGAATTTTCGAGAGCGCATGCGCGCTCTAGCATTTTATTATATATGATGAATAATAGGGAGGGGGAAGGGTTCTTATTTTATTGTGTATACTATTAATAATAATGGGAAGGGGGGGTTTATGGGTTTATATATATACAATTGTTGTTTTTCTTGATAGACTTACAAGTGATGTTTTCAAGAATATGTATGATATTAAATTGTACACTTGTTGAATGATTAAAAATGAATAAAGATTAAAAAAAAAAAATGTAAACTGCTTGATTTTTCACAGTTGCAGCATAAATATAGTCTTAATAAATCACAAAGTTTTAGGTGGTTGCAACTGAAGCAGGCCATTCAGGTAGGGTTCCCTGAATGGAAAAATCTGAATACGCAATATAGTCTGGAATTTCTATGCTTTCAGGCGGACTTTCTGGGACACCAGGCCGCACAGTGGTATAAAATTATAAGTGAATCTGTTAAAAAGAAACCCAAAAATGGTCTTAAGAGATATTTGGAGCATTGAGATTAAGCATCAAATTTCAGCATCTCAATGGCCACAAATTTGGTCTTGGAGGATGAGATGTACAGTGTCTGCATCTATGAGACAAACTTGTTTTTTCTTCTGCATAGAGCATTTTGGACCCCAATTAGACTACAAAAGTTAAATAGTTCAAAGTCTAATAGTTTTGTGATGTCTGGATGCAAGGGAAAGCACAGTTACTTACCATAACAGGTGTTATCCAGGGACAGCAGGCATTTATTCTCACATGTGGGTGACGTCATCCAAGGAGCCCCGACACGGACAGCTTTTCAAGCAAACTTGAAAGAAGATTCAAGCTTGCTATGCTGCACCACGCATGTGCTTGCCTTCCTGCTCCACTAGAGGGCGCATCCCCCCCTCTTGGTCCTCAGTTCACATAGCCAGCAAAGAAGCCAACCTCGGGGAGGCGGGTGGGTTGTGAGAATATCTGCCTGCTGTCCCTGGATAACACCTGTTACGGTAAGTAACTGTGCTTTATCCCAGGACAAGCAGGCAGCATATTCTCACATGTGGGTGACCTCCAAGCCAACTAAAAACAGGGATGGTGGGAGGATGGCAATTTAGGAAAATAGATTACGCAAAACCGACTGGCCAAACCGGCCGTCGCTCCTGGACAAAGGATACAGACAGTAGTGTGAGGTAAAGGTATGAACCAAAGACCAAGTGGCAGCCTTGCAGATTTCCTCAATAGGCGTAGATCTGAGGAAAGCGACAGAAGCCGCCATCGATCGGACTTTATGTCCCGTGACCCGACCCGACAGCACGAGACTAGCCTAAGCATAGCAGAAGGAAATACAAGCCGCCAACCAATTGGACAAGATGTGCTTGGAAACCGGGCAACCCAACCGATTAGGGTCAATAGACAGAAACAATTGAGGAACCTTCCGATGAGACTGAGTGCGTTGAAGATAGAAAGCCAATGCCCTCTTACAGTCAAAAGTATGCAACGCCATCTCTCCAGGATGAGAATGTGGCTTGGGGAAAAAGACAGGAAGCACAATGGACTGATTGAGTTGGAAATCAGACACTACCTTGGGCAAGAACTTGGGTTGAGTGCGGAGAACCACCTTGTCATGATGAAATGCAGTAAAAGGTGGATCCGCCACCAAAGCCTGCAGCTCACTAATCCTACGAGCAGAGGTGAGCGCAAGCAAAAAGATCACCTTCCAAGTAAGAAATTTCAGATGAGACTTATCTAGAAGCTCAAACGGAGGTTTCATTAGTTGAGCAAGAACCACATTGAGATCCCAAACCACAGGAAGAGGCTTGAGAGGAGGATGGACATTCAAAAGCCCTCTCATAAAGCGAGCAACCAAAGGGTGGACAGAAATGGCCTTTCCATCAAGCTGCCGATGGAAGGCAGCAATCGCACTAAGATGGACCCGAACAGAATTCGTCTTAAGGCCAGAACGAGACAAATGAAGCAAATACTGTAAAACCGAAGACAAAGAAGTAGACGAAGGTTCTAGAGAATGCGAAGCACACCAAGAAGTGAATCTAGTCCACTTCTGGGAATAACATTGCCGCGTAGAAGCCTTACGAGAGGCCTCCAACACATCTCGCACTGACTGGGACAACTGAACAGAAGGAATCAAGTGGAAAGGAACCAAGCCATCAGATGCAGAGACTGCAGATTAGGATGCAACAGTGAACCCCGATTCTGAGACAGCAGAGAAGGAAAGACAAGCAGAAGAAGAGGCTCCCTGACACTGAGCGTAAGAAGCAGGGAGAAACAGGGCTGCCGAGGCCACCGAGGGGCGATGAGGATCAGATCCACATGAGTCGACCTGAGATGCACCAGCGTTCAAGATTAGAGGAAACGACAGGAACGCATAAAGGAACTTCCCCTCCCAAGACAGGAGGAAAGCATCCGCCTCGAGACGATCCGGAGAGAATATCCGGGAACAGAAGCGAGGCAACTTGTGATTGAGGGGGGGAGGCAAACAGATCTATCTGAGTCCCCCAGCGCTCGAACACCTGACGCAACGTCTGAGAGTGAAGAGACCATTCGTGCGGCTGCAGTAGGCGACTCAGCTTGTCTGCTAGACAGTTGCGCTCCCCCTGAATGTAGACCTCACGAAGAAATATATTGTGGCAGACCGCCCAACCCCAAAGACGAAGGGCCTCCCGGCAAAGAGACAGGGATCCCATACCTCCCTGCTTGTTGACGTAATACATCGCCACTTGATTGTCCATACACACGAGAACCACCTGGTCCCGGAGCAGATGACAAAAGGCCACCCCCGCCAAATAAATGGCCCGAAGTTCCAGCAGATTGATGTGACAGCGGCGATCCTCCGCCGACCAAGGACCCTGGGTCCGAAGACCGTCGAGGTGAGCCCCCCACGCGTACTCCAAGGAGTCCGTAGTCAGAACCTTGTGATGTGGAGGAGCGACAAAGAGCAAACCCCTGGAAAGATTTAAAGAGTCGGTCCACCAACGGAGCGAGCTCTTCAAAGAGGGAGTCACCGCAACGAGACGGGAAACCGGGTCCCTATCCTGTCGCCACTGGGACGCCAAGGTCCACTGAGGAACTCGAAGGTGCAACAGTGTTCTCCCCAGAAATTTTTTCCAGTCGGGTGGCATGAAAAAGTAGCCGGGTGAGGTGGGATGGGGAAAATTAACCCCCTCTTTTACTAAGGTGCGCTAGCATTTTTAGCACACACAAACCCCTGCGCTAAGCGGGAAAACTAAAGCCAGATCAATGCTGGCGTTAGCATCTAGTGCATGTGGTAATTCTGCATGCGCTAAGCGCACGCTAAAACCACTATCACAACTTAGTAAAAGGAGCCCTAAATGTGTACTATTTTTTATTAGTTTATTATTATTTTCCAATACTCAATATGATTTCCTTTTTTAAGGTTTGACACTTGTGCCAGAATATTTTTCCTAAATTTAAGAAGTATCCAATTCTAGAAGGGAATAATTAGATAATTGCCCTCTTTCAAATGGTATAGAGGTTTAAAAAAGGGAAAGACGTTAATGAAGTCATTAGATTCAATCTAGCCATTTATTTCTGCATGAATTTAAACAACTAACAAAAAAAAGATAAATATAGTTCATCCAGTCATATAAGAAATGGCTCTACAGCAGGGGTGCCCACACTTTTTTGGCTTGCAAGCTACTTTTAAAATGACCAAATCAAAATAATCTACTAGCAATAAAATTTTAAAAAAACACAAAGCACACTGTACACAGAGAAAATGTCAGTAAGGAAGGAGGGAGGGGGCACAAACTTGGGATGCAGAAGGAAGGGAGGGATACAGAAGGAAGGGAGGGAAGGGGCATGAACTTGGGACATAGCATGGAAGGATAAAAGGAAAGAGATGCTGAGGTGGAGGAGGGAATAGAAAGGGAAAATTGTTGAGCATGAGTGTGAGGGAAAGAAATGGTGTACATGGGGAAAGAAAGAAAGAGGAGAATGTTGGTCATAGGAAGATAATTGTTGGACATGTTGGTGGGAGAGGAGTAAGATAGAGAAAGATGAGAGGGAGAAATGTTGGATGTGGTGTTGGAGAGGGAACAACAGGACAGATGCAAGAGGGAAGAATGTTGGACCTGGTGGAGGGAATGGAGGAAGAGATGTTGCATGGTTCTGGAGAGGGGTAATAGAAGGAGAAATGTTAGGCATGGGGCTGGTGGACAGGGGTAAAAGATGCTGCACACAGTCCGGGGGGATGAGAGAGGGAGAAATGTTGGATGTGGCAGTAGGAGGAGTTGAAGCGATATACCCTGGATCCCTCTATCTTTCTTTCCTCACTCCCTTTACAGCAAGGGAAGGAATGAGAGAGAGATGGTGGACATAGCACATGGGGGTGGAGGAGAGAGGAAGAAATGCTGTGCAAGGTGGGGAGGGGTAAAAGAGTGTGCTTTGTGTAGTTTAATTTTGTGGTTACCATTATGTATTATTAATAAGATTATATTGTGTGTATGTGAAAAATGAATGGAAGAAATGGCATTTACAATTAGTACTATTATTAGTATGGCGGCTGGGTCTGGGGTGGAGCCTGGGCAGTGCTTTTGGGCCCCCCAAACAAAAAAGCATTCTACTAACTGGACCTAGTATGGGAGGAGAGATGGTAGACCTGCTGGGAGGAAGGGGGACGAATGACCGCATCCCAGAAATTTTGGCATAATTTTGCATTTTCAATTTTAAAAATCCTTATCTCCAAGATGCAAACCGAGCTATTTTCTACACATAGCTATTTAAGTTTTTGCATACAGGCCCCTTATATTAGCTTTTTCACTCCTTTATATTCATATGACACAAGTTCACCATTTTTAAAGTTTTCTCTCCCTCTTTTTTCTTTTTTTTTGTGCACTCAGCATCTTGAACATCCCTGTTTACTGAGTAGACATACAAATTTTGGTTAGAAATGATTCACAATTACTATGCTAACAAGAGCTAAACAAACTTTAAATAACTTTACAGTAACTTCAAATCCTGGGGGGAAAAAAATACCACAGTACTACTGTACCTGCACATTTTTCCAGTAACAAATTACTAAATATAAAATAATATCAAAACATATCCACAAATGAATTTTGGCCCTTTGAAACCTAGTAATCAGTCATATCAATCATGGAGTAATATGTCACTCACACCCCTATAAGTACAAGGCCAGACCAGTCCGCCTGACTTCTACTACGGGCAACCCCCTTGCAAAATGACGTCACCTATTCAAGCTCCCGGAGATTCCTTGTTCGCTACAACGTAGGTGTGGGACACTGTGGTAGAGAGTGCGAGGTCTGATTTGTTCAGTGTCCTGACCTGCACCATAGGCATCCTGCGCTGCGGTGAAGTTTCCAAGTGAGAGAAGAGGAGGCTTCCCTTGCGCCGTGACTTTTTTTGCGTCATTAGGCATAGGTCAGCGACGGATGAAAACTTACAACTTGCTTCGGGCCTTCCTCATTGCCGGGTCCTGCCTTCGCGGAAACAGAAAGTAGGCAGGACCCGGCAGCGAGAAAGGCCCAAAGCAAGTTGTAAGTTTCCATCCGTCGTTAACCAGTTTCCTGCCTGTCTCCTGCCTTAGCTCGTAGCGAACTCATGCTTCAGGGCTCTAAGGTGTGCGTGCCGGTTTCCCTTCTCTTCTTCCCCTGCCCCCGCACCGGGACGTAACTTCCGGTTTCGGAGGGAAGAGGAGGGAATCCAGCACGCATACCTTAGAGCCCCGAAGCATGAGTTCGCATCTCCAAGCCGGTGAGAGATGCTATTTTGGGGGAATTTTTTTATGTTGAGCGGCTGCAACAGCAGGATTCCTGATAGATGACAGCTGGACAGTAATCTAAATTAGCTGGGCGGACCGCCCGGTTAAAAAGCCCTGGGGAGAACACTGGTGCAACCTGGCAAACGGCGTGGCATGGACGGTGGAAGCCATATGACCCAAGAGGACCATCATCTGCCTGGCCGAGACCCAGGACCGCAGGGAAACTTGTTCACTCTGTCAGACAAGAGCCTCCCGCTGAATCGGAGGCAGGAACGAGCGAAGCTGAACCGTGTCCAGCATGGCTCCGATGAATTGCAGGGATTGCGAGGGGCACAGCTGGGACTTGGGAAAGTTCACCTCGAACCCCAGACACTGAAGACAGGTAATAGTCTGTCAGGTCACTGCAATAGCCCCCTCCCTCGACGGCGCCTTGATCAACTAGTCGTTGAGATAAGGGAAGACCTGAAGGCTCCAGGACCACAGGGCGCCGCGACAACTACGAGACACTTTGTGAAGACTCAAGGAGACGAAGCCAGCCCAAAGGGGAGGGCCCGATATTGAAGGTGCCACTCGCCCACCTGAAAACGCAGGAACCGGCGATAGGCGGGATGCAGCGGAACATGGGTGTAAGCTTCCTTGAGGTCCAGGGAGCACAGCCAGTCCCCCTCGTCGAGCAGGGGGTACAGATCCGGAAGGAAGAGCATTCTGAACTTCTCCCGAACCAGATACCGGTTGAGACAACGGAGGTCTAAGATCGGGCGAAGGTCCCCGGTCTTCTTGGGAAATAAGAAGTATCTGGAAAAGAATCCCCGGCCCCGTTGACAAGGGGGAACAAGTTCCACCGCCCGAAGGCACAGAAGGGCCCAGGCTTCCGATAACAGCAGGGCCAACTGTGCCCGGTTCGAAGGACACGCGCCTGGTGGAATGTCGGGAGGAACCTCCCTGAAGCTCAGAGAATAACCATTGGCCACGACGTTGAGAACCCAAGCGTCCGAGGTGATGGACTCCCAACTTGGGTAAAAAGCCCAAAGGCGGCCCAAGATAGGAAGAGGGGCCGGTGGCAGCGCGGAGGGGGCCCGCCCCCAACCGCTCAGACCATCAAAAGGACGGCGCAGGCTTAGATGCTGCTGGCGTCTGAGGCTTTTGCTGCGCTCGGGACTGCTGATGCGGACGTCGAGGAGGCGGCCTCGAAAAAGCTGGGGTCGACTTCTGCGGGTAACGCCTGGGCGGGGCCCAATAAGTCTTAGGAGGGGCCGGCTTCGCCTTAGGTCTCACCAGGGAAGCAAAGGACCTCTCGTGCTCAGAGAGGCGCTTCGTAGCCGCCTCGATGGAGTCATCGAAAAGCTCCGAGCCCACACAGGGAAGGTTGGCGAGGCGATCCTGAAGGTTAGGATCCATATTCACGATTCTAAGCCACGCCAGCCGGCGCATGACGACAGCGAAAGCGGAGACCCTAGAGATGAGCTCAAAGGCGTCGTAAGTCGCATGAAAGAGGTAGAGACGCAGCTGAGAGAGGGACTCGATCAACTGTCCAAACTCTCCCCAGTGAGAATCCGGCAAAACCCCCTGGAAAGAGGGCTGGGATTTGACCAAACTCTTGAGATAAGATGTATAAGTAAAGGAGTAGTTCAGAACGCGATTGGCCATCATTGAGTTCTGGTACAGCCGTCTCCCAAACTTATCAAGAGTTCTACCCTCGCGTCCCGGCGGAACCGCAGCAGAAACCCGGGAAGGATGAGATTTTTTAAGCGAGGACTCCACCAGCAACGACTGGTGAGACAGCTGGGCCCGCTCAAACCCCGGACACGGCACCGTCCGGTACTTAGATTCCATCTTAGATGGAACAGCAGTAACTGCATACGGGGTCTCCAGTTTCCTCCGAAAAGCTTGACGGAGCACCGGGTTCAAGGGAAGCCGGAGGGACTCCCGGGGCGGAGCAGGCAAGTCCATCTCCGCCAGGAACTCCTTAGTATATTTGGAGTCTGACTTGAGGTCCAAATCCAGCGCCCGACCCATATCCAGCACAAACCTTGAGAAGGAAGAAGGGCGAGCACTGGCCCTTTCGTTCGTAGGGGTAGGCGAATGTGAACGGCGGGCAGCCGAAAAGCAGGGCGACGCCTCGCAAGAAGAGCGGGGTTCACGGCCAACACCTTGCTCTGAACCCCAAGAGGCAGCGCCGAAGGAACGCACCGGCATCGAGGACTGACGGTGCCCCGAGGAACCCCGCGGGGAAGACCGAGGGGTAGGCAGTGCCGAAACACGTCGATGCCTAGGAGATGGGCCTCAAGAGCCCCATGGAGAACCCTTCGACGGCAAGGCGGTCCGACCCCGGGTCCCCAACCGAGGAGGCGACCGAAGCAACTGCGGATTTGAGAGCGACAAATCAGAAACCCGAAGGGCCTCGACGGTACGGACCGTCGGGGAACGGCCCCGCCTCGGGGGGGGGGGGGGGAATCCCGGGCACGCTTCGACAACCGACATAGCAGGGACGAAGGACGCTTCGACCGACGCTTTAACGTCTGGCGGCCCGAGGGCGATGAACGGCCTGACGCCCCGGGCGAGGAATCAGAAGAAGAGAGCCGCCGGGACCAGCGCACCTTGCCCCGAGGAGCCCCGACGGCCCGCTCAGGCTGATCCGAAGTTGAGGCAGGCTGCAAGTGGGCAAAAGCCGAGGACAGCTCCGAGGAGATTAAGGAACACCGGAACCGTCATAATGGACGGCACATCCGAGGTCGCAGTGCATTCCACCGAGGGCGACCTCGACATAGAGTATTCCCTAGGAGTGGACACATGCACTGAAGGCTTAGAGGTCGGGACCAGGGCCAAGAGCGGCGCACCCCCTCCATGCCCCGCAGTGGTCCCCGTGGATGACTTCTTCGCTGGTGTGGAACCTGAGGAGAGAGGCGGGGACTTACCCGGGGCTGAAGACTTCGGGGTCGATGTCGAGGACTTCGAAGTCGAGGACAACCGAGGCAGGGCCAGGGCCGAAGCCGAGGCCAACGTCGAGGCCGGGTCCGAGGCCGGCTCAACCACAAACAGGTCCGCCATGCGAGCCCGACGGCGGCGGAGAGCCCGGGCTTGAAAAGTCGCGCACAGGGGCACGAATCGGTAGGGTGGTCAGTCCCCAAGCACAAAATGCACCACCGATGGGGGTCGGTGATCGACAGCAGCCGATCACACCTGGTGCACTTTTTGAAACCGGACAAGGGCTGGGACATGAAAAATAAGGCCGCGACTGAACGAGGCCACACGGCCACGGCAACCCGGGAGCCCCCGGATAGAGAATGACACGGTGAAAAAATTGGTCCCCGTCACTGCCCCGTCCCCGTCTCACCATCCTCTGCACCGCCCCGTCACCGCCATTCCCTTCATCGCCCCGTCACCGCCACTGCCACCCATTCACCGCCCCGTCACCGCCACTACAACCCCATTCACCGCCCCGTCACCGTCACCGCTGCATACATAAAAGCCTCAAACGGGTACGATTTTATATACTTTTCTTTATTTACGTATAAAGGAAACATTCTTTAAAACTTTAAAACTTTAAAACTTAGTTAAATATTAGTTAATAACTATACAAAAACAAAACACGCAGAGAAAAAATTAATTAATATAAATTCTCAAAACTGACACAATTTGATCACTAAATTTAAAATAGTTATTTTTCATACAGTTTTTCAATCACTAATCTTCCACCACCCCTGGGGCTAGCAATGCAAAAACAAACACGACATGTACTTTAAATGCTTACAATGTTAGCCTACATGGTAAGTAGACGCGGCCGCTGTACCTAATCGCGGCAAAGATCTCCCTGCCGTGATTAGCATAGTGACCGCGGCTACGGCTGCAAGTCTCCCCTCCCCCCAGCGATCACGGCAGGAGGGCACCCAACCCCTCCTGTAGACCCCCCCCAACGGCCCTCCCGACAATCGCAGCAGAAGGGTACCCAACCCCTCCTGCCGGTCCTCCCAATGGCCTCCCCTAAGATTGCCGGCAGGAGGGTACCCAACCCCTCCTGCCGGACCCCCCCCCAACGAACCCTCCCACCCCGGAACCCCCTTAGTCTTATTTTCCAAGTTGGACCGGACGGCTCCTCACACGTATGGCCAGCAGGCTTGCCTCCGTCCAAATGAGGCGGGCCCGCCCCTACCCTGCCCAACCCACAGGATCCTAGGGCCTGATTGGTCTAGGCACCTAAAGCCACTCCCGCTATAGGAGGGGCCTTAGGTGCTTGGGCCAATCAGGCCCTAGGATCCTGTGGGTTAGGCAGGGGAGGGGAGGGGCGGGCCCGCCTCATTTGGACGGAGGCAGGCCTGCTGGCCAGACGAGCGAGGAGCTGTCCGGTCCAACTTGGAAAGTAAGACTAAGGGTGGTGTTTCGGGATGGCGGGGTTTGTTGGGGGAGGGTCCGGCAGGAGGGGTTGGGCACCCTCCTATTGGCGATATAGGGGGCCGTTGGGGGTGCCGGCAGGAGGGGTTGGGCACCCTCCTACCAGTGATCATAGGGGGCATGTTGGGGAGCTGGCAGGAGGGGTTGGATATCCTCCTGCTGCGATCGTCGGGGGGGCTGTTGGGGTAGGCAGGAGGGGATGGGTACCCTCCTGCCGCGATCGTTGGGGAGGGCTGGTTCTGTCGGCATGAAGGGCTGAGCACCTTCCTGCCGGCGATCGTCGGGGGGGGGGGGGGAGGGTTCTATTGGCAGGAAGGGTTGATCTGACAAATGAGGAGCACGGTGAAACACAGGTAAATAGCGGTTCCTAGAAGGGGGTACATTGGCCTACGGGGACAAATCTTTTCACCGTTTTTGCGGGCGGTGAAAACTTTTGTCCCCGTGTCTGCGGCGATTTGGCTTTGGAGTCTCCATAACCCGCAGCCACGCCGCAGCTCCCTGCGGGGATTGCTCCCCGTGTCATTCTCTACCCCCGGATGCCGAAGCAAAACAAAAGATGTTTGTTTTTTTTTTGAACGAAAACCAAACGCAGGCACAGCGACTCCGAAAAAAATAACAAAGCCGCGGTGCTAGAAGGCACTTCACACAGAGAAACACAAGAACAGGGCTTCTGGCTCCACGGAAACTTTAGAACTGAGGACCACGAGGTGGGGATGCGCCCTTTAGTGGAGCGGGAAGGCATGCACATGCGTGGTATCTTCTTTCAAGTTTGCTTGAAAAGCTGTCCGCGTCGGGTCTCCGTGGATGACGTCACCCACATGTGAGAATATGCTGCCTGCTTGTCCTGAGATAAAGCATGTGATCGGAGCAACAGAGCTGCTCATAACTGAGCACTGAGATGAGGGACCTGAAGGAACTTTCAGCTTCAGTTCTCTCAGTGAGGTAGAAATAAATGCCCAAGAGTGCAGAAACTTTTAAAAGCTGGCGCACCATGTGGTCTTCCCGCTAGTCCAAAGTCTTTACCACTTTTTGACTGCCGTTCTCATGCAAAGAACAAGACTGCCAGCGAAATTTCATTCTGGGACAACAGTGGCATGGAATCAGACTTTCCATCCTCCCAGTCTCTGTCAGTCTGAACCTCCTGGTCCAAGCCTGTGTCGTCTGATGAGGGAAGCTCCCCTGCACCACCATCTCTAGTGCGCTGCAAGCAGATGCTGAGGATCTTTAGCAGATGGCCCAAAGAGAAGAGAGGGAACATAGGTGTATCTTCCTATTTTATGTATTCTGGGGAAGTCTCCAGAGGGGTCCCTGCAGATGGCTAAGGCTATGGCCAAGCTTTATCCAATGGCTCTGGATTTCCAGCAACTGTTTGCTCAGCTGAAGATGGATTCACCGATGCGGTCACCAAATGCACATTCCTGCTTAGTGAAGGTGTTCTAAGAACCATAGACTTGCTCCTCAAGAGGCAATTTGAAGCCTTGGCCCTAGGGATTAAGGCGGCAGCTGTGACTTCCTTTGTAGCATGTACTTGCCACACCCAACTGTCTCGAGCCTTGGGCCTGGAGGCTGATGAGGATCCCCAAATGCTCCTATCTGGAGTGAATTATATAGTGGACACTCTATACGATATCATCAAAGTTACGAGCAAGGTCTCAGCCTATGCTATCTCCATTCAATGGATGCTCTGGGTCAAACAATGGATAGGAGATTCTGCCTCTAAAGCCATCAAAACAGGCTCCCCTTTCAGGGGCAGTTGCTGTTTGGCGAGGATTTGGATGATCTGATGGCAAATATTGCAGACTGTCATCCTTTCCAGACAGCAGACCCCAGAAGGCATGGAGGATGGGGTAATTTTTGAGGTTCTTAAAGATTCCGTCCTTATGCAGCAGGCCAAGTGAAGCAGAGGTCTTTCCAGGATCACATCAGAGGTCCAGTGAAGGCAGTCCAGTGGAGGCAGGAGACAGCAAGCCTTGGGCTCTCACTCCTCCCCAGCCTCTAAGAAATCACAATGATATCAGGACAGGGGCCAAGCCTCTCCAGAGAAGGGACAGGCTGTTGGCCTTTTGGTCAGTTTGGGCTCAGATTAGTACAGACTGTTGGGTCCTAGAAATTGTTTTGGACAGTTAGAAAATTGAGTTCTGTGTCCCTCTTCTAGACTGCTTTGTAGATTCTCCTGCTGGACAACTGGATAGAGTCTTCAGAGTCCAGGATACATTGCAAAGACTACTGGATCTTTGTGCCATAGAGCCGGTCCCGGATGAAAAATCGGGCTCACGCAGATACTCCATATACTTCATCGTACCAAAGAAAGGCCCAGATGACTGGAGGCCAATTATGGACCTCAACTGAAAGTACCACACTTTTCGCATGGAGACCATTCAGTCGGTCACAGCGAAAGTGGTGCCAGGGGAATTTCTTGCCTCCCTTGATTTGACAAAGGTCTATCTCTACATTCCCATTTTCCCAGCCCACAGGAGATACTTGAGGTTTCATGTGCTGAAGCAGCATTTTTAGTTCTTGGCACTCTACTTCAGCCTAGCAATGGCAACTTGCACCTTTACCAAGGTGATGGTGGTGGTCACAGCACACCTCCGCAAGGCTGGGATCCAAGTGCACCCATATTTGGATTACTGGCTCATTAGAGCTCCGTCAAGAGTGGTGCAACTCCTCCAGGACTTGGGTGGATTGTCATCTTCAAGAAGAATCAGCTGGAGCCAATCCAGCACTTGGAGTACCTGGGAATCTTGTTCGACACAGCCTTGGTCCATATTTTTCTTCAAATTGAAGGTCCTGCAGATTGAGATCCAGAAGCAGATTTCAGATCTTCTCCAGAAATCAATTTCATAGCGTGGTTCATAGCCATAGAGGTGGTCCCTTGGGCAAGATCACACAAGAGACTTCTCCAAGACTGTCTCCTCTCTCGCTGGTCTTCTCAGATTGACTAGCTGCTTCCATGGTTACCGGAAGCAAGGAATAGCCTGTGGTGGTGACTGCAGATAGTTTCCCTCTCAAGGGGGCATTCCTTCTGGGAGATACTAACGACATGCCATCCTTTATGGTTTGGAAGGGGGGGGTCATTGCAACAAGACACCCAGTTCAGGGTCATTGGACTTTGGCTCAGCAGAAGTGGTACATAAATCGCCTGGAACTCAGAACATTTGTCTAGCACTTCAGGCATTGGAGAAGTCTCTGAAATGCAATGTAACAGTGGTGGCTTATATCAACAGGCAAGGAGGCACCAGAAGCACCCTGTTAGGTCTAGAAGCTCAACTCCTTTTTCGGTAGACAACAGCTCATTTGCAGGCTCTCTTGGCTGCACATATAGCGGGAGTGGAAAATGTGCAGGCTGACTTTCTCAGTTGGCAGACGCTCGACATGGGGGAATGGTCTCTCTCCCCATGGGCATTCAATGCCACAGTGCAGCGGTGGGGGTCTCCACACATGTATCTGATGGCCTTGTCAGTAAACACAGAGACAATTCACTTTTACAGTTGAAGCTAAAAACCAAGAAGCGAGGGTTGGATGCATTAGTCCAACTGTGACCAGAGAAAGTTCTCTTATACCTGTTTCCCCCATGGCCCATGCTTGGTCGAGTCATTCGCAAGATTGTAAGTCATCCAGGATTGGTAATCTTAGTGGTGCCCAATTGGCCCCAAACGTTGTGGTATGCAGACCTAGTCCACCTCCAGCAAGACGAAGGCCTCAGACTGCCGGACCTGGTCTCTATCCTAGAGGAGGGAAATTTAGTAGTGACACCAGGAAGTACTTCTTCACAGAAAGGGTGGTGGATCAATGGAACAGACTTCCGGTGCAGGTGATCAAGGCCACCAGCGTGCTCGACTTTAAGAATAAATGGGACATCCACGTGGGATCCCTACGAAGGTCGAGCTAAGGAACTAAGTCATATGCACTCAGACTTAAAGGGGTGGGTCAGTAGAGTGGGCAGACTTGATGGGCTGTAGCCCTTTTCTGCCGTCATCTTTCTATGTTTCTATCGAGAATCCAGAACACTTTGGGCTTACCGCATGACTCTTGAGAGGGCGGCCCTGATGAGCAGTGGATATTCAGATGTGGTGGTCATCACTTTGCTCAGAGCTAAGAAGCCATTGAAGGTGGCAAACTATGCTAAGTCCTTTCAGCTATGGAGCATGTAGAGCCCTCCAGAGCTCCAATTTTGATAGTCTTGGACATTTTTTGCAGGAGGAACTTCAGACAGGTCTGTTGGTCAGATCATTGAAAGTACAGGTTGCAGGCCTTTCCTGTTTCCAAGCATGGGGGAACAGAGGCTCCCTGGTCTCTCACCCAGATGTTGACCGGTTCATTAAAGGGGCTCTTCGGTTGTGCCCTCCGGTGCGTTCCCCTTTCTCTTCCTGCAAACTTAACACTATAATGCAGGGTCTCAGTGGATCTCCACGAGTCTTTAAGGGAGACTACCCTTCTGGTTCTTACAGTCAAGGCGGTGTTCTTAGTGGCAAGTAGTCTTCGAGACAAGTCTCAGAGTTCCAAGCTCTTTCCTGCAGGGAACTGCTCCTCAAAATTATAGAAGCAGAGCTCTCCTTATGCAAGTTCCTTCCTTTTTACTGTAATATGTAAAAATAAAACAAAAATACATTACCTTGAAGAGTGGACTAACACGGCCACCAAACCATTCCTTTTTACTAAAAGTTGTTTCGGCCTTCCACATTAGTCAGGATGTCCATTTGCCTGATACAGGGTCAAAGAAAAAGGACAGGGCGTTGCATTTGCTGGATGTCAAGTAAGCTCTCCTCTGGTACCTCAAAGTTATAAATGTTTCACGTATTGGATCACCTTTTTGTCCTGACCAATCATGTTAAGAAAAAGAGGCTGATGTGTAAAGCCTCGATTTCCAGATGGATTAATTTGGCCATCCGCCAATCACATTGAAAGCTCACTTCTCTTCCTGGTCTGTTTAAAACAGTGGCATATAGATTTAAATTCTAACAGGTTTTTCAACTTTGTTTTCTGTTACATAGCAACAAGAAGGCAGAAAACTACACACAATTGGTAGAGGATATGCTCTTTAATTTCAACAGGCTTGGCTGTAACATGAGTGTTAAAGTTCATTATCTGCACAGTCACTTAGATCATTTTCCAAAGAATCTTGGTGACTTAAGTGAAGAGCAATGTGAAAGATTTCACCAAGACACAAAAATAATGGAAGCCAGATACCAAGGAAGATGAGATGCACACATGATGGCAGACTATTGTTGGAATCTTATGCTGGATTGTCCTGGCAGATCCCACTTTTAGAAGTCTTACAAAAGGAGCTTCTTGTGTGTCAAATGACTGCAAAGTTTGTATCATAAACTTGTGCTTTTGGTATGAAATAGGTAGATTTTCATATTGTACCCTTTTCTTTTAATTTTTAATGTTTCCTTCATGCTTAAAAGATATTAAACACTACATTAAAATATCCTGAATTTTAAAATGGGAGAGCAGAGTGAAGAGTGGTATATGGCACATGTTCTGTATCTCAAAAACTAGAGCTGATAGGGAGAAAACTGGTGCCATTTTTGGAATCAGCAGGTTTGAGGCATGAAAATGAGGGTGACAAGCCAGCGCTGACAATTTGGCGCAAGAAAGAAGTGCGCTGTGGGAAAACTTTGTTTTAAAGAGGTCCGACCGGAGGTGTTCGCGCTGCCGTTGAGGGGGGTATGGGGGCTGCAACCCCCTACATTAGAGAGAAAATGGGACTTTTTGCGAAAAAATTAGAAAAAGTTCCGTTTTCTCTATAATGGAGGGTTCCAACCTCCCAAACCTCCCCCCCAACAGCAGCGTGAACACTATGCAGTAAAGTGGAGGGTTCCCCACTCACACCCCGCTTCAGAGCTCTTTAAAATTAAGTTTTTCCGCGGTGCGCTTCTTTCTTGCGCCAAATTGTCAGCGCTGGATTGTCGGCACGTCGGTGTCTCGTTATGAACCAAAAAGCACAGTTACTTACCATAACAGGTGTTATCCAGGGACAGCAGGCAGATATTCTCTACATGTGAGTGACGTCATCCACAGAGCCCCGACGCGGACAGCTTTTCAAGCAAACTTGATTGAAGATTTCAAGTTTGCTGGTGCTGCACCACGCATGTGTATGCCTTCTTGCTCCACTAGAGGGCGCATTCCCTCCTCATGGTCTTCAGTTCAGATAGCTAGTAAAGAAGCTAACCTCGGGGAGGTGGAAGGGTTGCAAGAATATCTGCCTGCTGTCCCTGGATAACACCTGTTATGGTAAATAACTGTGCTTTATCCCAGGACAAGCAGGCAGCATATTCTCTACATGTGGGTGACCTCCAAGCTAACCAAAAAGGGGCGGAGGGAATGTTGGCAATTATGGAAACAGATTACGCAACCCCGACTGGCCAAACTGGCCGTCACGCCTGGAAAAACGTCCAAACAGTAGTGAGAGGTGAAGGTATGAACCGAAGACCAAGTGGCAGTCTTGCAGAGCTCCTCAATAGGCATGGCTCTGAGGAAAACGACAGACGCCGCCATCACTCGGACATAATGCCCCGTGACCCGATCTTGCAGCGAGAGACCAGCCTGAGTGTAGCAGAAATACAAGCAGCCAACCAGTTGGATAAGCGCTTGGAAACAGGGCGACCTAACCGACGAGGATCAAAAGAGATGAACAGTTGAGGAGCCGTCCGATGAGGCTCAGTAGGACGCAGGTAAAAGGCTAACGCCCTCATACAATCAAGAGTGTGAAGCGCTCCTTGCCAGGAGGCGAGTGGGGCTTCGGAAAAAAGACTGGAAGAACAATGGAATGATTGAGATGAAAGTTCGAAGCCACCTTGGGCAAGAACTTGGGATGAGTACGCAGGACCACCATGTCATGATGAAATACAGAAAAGACGGGTCCGCAACCAGAGCTTGCAGCTCACTGATTCTGCGAACAGACGTGAGACCAACCAGGAATACCACCTGCCAGGTGAAGTATATCAAAAGAGCTTTATCAATGGGTTCAAACGGAGGTTTCACCAATTGAGCCAGGACCACACTAAGATCCCAAACCACCGCAGGGGGCTGGAGTGGAGGATGAACATTGAAGAGACTCTTCATAAAGCGGGAAACCGTCGGATGGACGGAGAGCAGCTTCCCATCAAGCGGCCGATAAAAGGCAGCAATTGCACAGAGGTGGACTCAAATAGATGTCGATTTGAGACCAGACCGAGACAAGTGGAACAGATAATCCAGCACTGAAGGCAAGGAGGCAGAGAGCGGATCCATGCGGTGCTCAGCACACCACGCAGTAAATCTGGACCATTTCTGGGAATAGCATTGCCGAGTGGAGCTCTTCCGCGAGGCCTTGAGAACATCCCCACCGACTGAGAGAAACAGAAGGAGGGAGGCACGTGGCGAGGAACCAAGCTGATAAATGTAGAGACTGCAGATTGGGATGCAACAGAAAACCTCAACACTGAGACAGCAGAGAAGGAAACACAGGTAGAAGCAGAGGCTCCCTGACACTGAGCTGGAGGAGCAGGGAGAACCACGGCTGCCGGGGCCACAGAGGAGCCATCAAGATCATGGTGTCGCAGACCGACAGGAGGTGTACCAAAGACCTGAGAATCAGAGGAAAGGAAGGGAATTCATAGAGGAACCTGCCCGTCCAATCGAGAAGGAAAGCATCCGCCTCGAGGTGAACCCGGGAGAACATCCTCGAGCAGTATCGAGGCAACCAGTGAGTGAGGGGCGAAGTGAACAGAACTACCCCACCGAACAACCACCTGCCGCAGAGTCTAAGAATGGAGCGACCATTCATGCGGCCGAAAAAGGCGACTCAACGTGTCCACCAGACAATGCTGCTCGCCCTGGAAAGACACTGCCCAAAGAAAGAGGTTGTGGCGTAACGCCCCCTGCCAATGACGAAGGGCTTCCCTGCAAAGTGACAGGGAACCTGTACCCCCTGGCTTGGTCACAGAATACATTGCCACCTGGATGTCTGTAAGCACCAGGACCCCGCAATCCTGCAACCAAGAACGAAAATCCACCACGGCATTGTAAATGGCCCGGAGCTCCAGCAGGTTGATGCGGCAGCGACGGTCCGCACTCGACCAAAGACCCTGAGTCCGAAGACCATCGAGGTGCGCCCCTAAGCCTATGCAGAGGAGTCCATCATCAGAACCTTCTAATGCGGGGGTACGAAGAGGTGGCCCACCAACGAAGCAAGCGTTTCAAGGAGGGAGGCACCGCAATGTGCTGGGAAGCGGGATCCCGATCCTGCCACCATTGAGACGCCCGGGTCCAGTGGGGAACACGAAGATGAAACCAGGCGAACGGCGGGACATGAACCGTGGAGACCCATGGTCCCAAAAGGATCATCATCCGCTCGGCCGAGATCGAAGACCGCTGAGACACCAGCTGACTCAGGCGCAGACAGGCGGCCTGCCAAGGCAGAGGCAGAAAAGACCGGAGGCAGACCGAGGACAGAGGGGCCACCTTCCGGCATAAACAAACAAGGGCCTCCCCCTGAGGCCGAGACAAGAAGGAGCGCAGACAAACTGGGTTCAGGTCCGCCCCGATGGACTTCCGAGACTGGGGTGGACAGAGGCGCTGAACCGCTCCCGGACTAGAAACTAGTGAAGGTCATGAAGGGCCAGGACCAGACGGAGATGGGATGATGGGAACGCCCAACCGACAGAGGCGAGTCTACACCCCCTGTGTGTAGACATGAAGGAGACACCCCTCCTGAAGGGAGGGGAGGAATCCCCAAAAGGAGAGCTGCCAGGAGGCTATGCGAGAATAGTCAAAAAGACGGCCAGGAGTCGCCGAAGTAGGCGGCTGGACCGTAACCCAGCACTGCTGCAGCTATTGCGGCCGCTGCGAAGGAGGCCGAGAGAACACAGGAAAGATATCCGGAGGGCCCCTCAAGAGAGGGAGTCCAAACTGCCAAGGCAGAAGGGATTCAGCTGAAGGCGTCCAGATAGGCGAAGGACCGGTCGCGTTCTGAGAGGCGGTTAGTGGCCGCCGCAAGAGAGATCTCAAGAAGCGCAGTACTCACGCAAGTAAAAGTGGCGAGACGATCCTGGAGGTTCGGATCCCCAGCCACACTCTGCGCCAAGTGAGATGACGCATGGCGGGAGCAATAGAACCGGAGCAGGGAGAGAGTCTCCTCCAGGAGGACAAACTCTGTACTACAAGATTCTGGCATGTCTGCCCGGAATGAACCGAAGAGAAAGCGGGAAACCCTCTCGAACAGGAGCCGGAGACGTCGAGGCACAGAGCCCCAGGCGACATCGAGGCACTAAGCCCCCGTCGATACCGGGGCACAAAACTGCAGTCGACACCAAGGCCCAAAGCTTCAGCCGATGTCAAGGTATAAAGCCCCCAGCGATGTTGCGGCACCAAGCCTCAGTCGACGTCGAGGCACAAGGCCACTGTCAACCAAGGGGCACAAAGCCGCAGATGACGTCAAGTCACAAAGCCTCGGTCAACGACGAGGCACAGAGCTCCAGCCAACGACGAGGCCCCTAGCCTCAGGCGACGTCGAAGCACACGGCCACAGTCGACGTCGAAGGTACAAAGCCTCCGTCGACGTCTAAGGTACAAAGCCTCCGTCGACGTCTAAGGTACAAAGCCTCCGTCGACGTCTAAGGTACAAAGCCTCCGTCGACATCTAAGGTACAAAGCCTCCGTCGACGTCGAGGCACAAAGCCTCCGTCGACGTCGAGACACAAAGCCTCCGTCGACGTCGCGGCACAAAGCCTCCGTCGACGTCCAGGCACCAAACCTCCGTCGCTGTCGAGGCACGAAGCCCCAGGCGACGTCAAGGCATGAAGCCTCAGTCGATCCCAGGTGACATTGAAGCACAAAGCCGCAGTCGACGTCGAGGCACCAAGCCTCAGTCGACGTCGAGGCACAAAGTCTCAGTCGACGTATAGGCACAAAGCCCCAGTCGACGTTGAGACACGAAGCCCAGTCGACGTCGAGGCACATCGAAGTCCGTCGAGGGTCGGAAGTTGGCACCGTACCAATGAAACTGGTAATGAAGGTGCAGCAGTGCGCTCCATAGAAGCCAACCTCGAGGATGAGTATTCCCAATGAAAGGAGGCACGCTTCGAAGGTCTCGTAGAGGCTGGCACAACTGCACTTGATGCCTGAAATGCCTGAATCTCAGCCGGTGGCATTACCGAGGTAACGCACCTAGAAAGAAAGAAAGAAAGTCTTACCGGGGATCGATGCTACGTCAGCCCGATTCCAATGAAGGAAAAAGGGTCCCGGCCATTCTGCTCACACGAGATGAGCCCAGAGAGAGGCCAGGGAAGAAGAAAACACAGCTGCAGCCAAACGAGGCCTAGCAGCATGGCTGAGGCCCAAGAAGGGCCTGCCAGTGGAAAACCAGCAGAAACACAACAAAAAGTCCTTTTTTTTTTTTTTTTTTGAAACAAAGAAAATGCACGATCAATCAACAAACGCACAGCGACTCCCGAACAAAATAAAGAAGCCCCGGTGCTAGAAAGACACTTAGAAGAACGCAGAGAAGAGAGACAGGGCTTTCTGGCTCTGTGGAAAACTAAGAACTGAAGACCATGAGGAGGGGATGCGCCCTCTAGTGGAGCAGGAAGGCACATACTTGCGTGGTGAAGCACCAGCAAACTTGAAATCTTCAATCAAGTTTGCTTGAAAAACTGTCCGCGTCAGGGATCCGTGGATGACGTCACCCACATGTAGAGAATATGCTGCCTGCTTGTCCTGGAATAAATGAGTGTTGGCCAATGTTATTGCTTTCACTATTAAAACAAAAATTAAAAAAACATTTACATACTTTTTTTGAAGCTTTTATTTGATGAATGTGGCTGGAAACCTATTGTTGGAAGCCCATATGTGCTCATGCGTTGTACAAGACTTGCTACATTCCCAGCCTTTTCTCTCTTCACCAATACATTTTCATCCTTGGCTTCCAACTCTTTCTTAATTTCCTGAAGAGATACAAAAGAAATTAAATACTATCAATTTGAATGTCACATCTTAGCTGAAGATTCTATTTTAAATTCTATTAAAAATTTACTGACTTTTTAACAGGTTAGCACTGGAATATTAAACAATTGTGTAAACAATCAGGAAAACACATCTTTTATTTCTTTTTGAATAAATCAAAGGTTCTATGTAAATTATCATAAACAAATGTTTTAATATGGTAATAAGGAAAAAAACAACTTTAAATCAATTCAACAGCAACAAGTTAATTTTAAAATATATTTAATTCAATATGCCAATCGGCATTTTCCTGATTTTTTTTTTTAATCTGTTAACACGTTTCGATGAGTCAAACCTACCTTAAATAGTTTACATATTCTTTTAAAATAAGAATTGCTGTTATCACTCATTACATCAAAAGATCTAAGTGAGCCAATGTCTCTCAAAATTCATATGAAATTTCTGATTTAAAACAGGGACTATTTAAACGTTTCAACAATGCTGGAATGATAGACTTGGAACAAATTGAATCTATGGAATAATACATTAAAGGATTCTCTTGATCTGATTGCACCTCTTAGGGAATGAACGGCAGGCAGGAGTTATCAAGTGCTTTGGTTTAATAATGATTTGTGGTTATTAAAACAGAATTTAAGAGAATATCTGTCCTGGAGAGTAAAATGAGTTACAAATTTAGAACATATTTTGGGGGATGATGGGGAGCTGTTGACATGTGAAGATTTACTAGCTAATGTGGGGAAGACCTGGGGAGCACAGTTTGCATGTCATCAAGTAAAACACTATGTGAGATCCCTCGACAGAGCGCAATTGAGTTTGCACTTGGGGGGCCAGGCTGCGGGAGTTGTTTGCTCGAGAGGAGGGGACGTCTCTTACGGTCTCTAGAATTTATGCTAGCTTGCAAGATTTACAACCTGCCAGGGACTACCAGAGCATCAAGGGTAAATGGGAAAAGGAACTGCAGATTAATCTGGGACATTGAGATGTAGCCCGTACTTTGAGGGCGACGTCTGGGGTGACCCCGTGTGCTTGGTTGCAGGAAAAGTATTATAGAGTGATCTTACATGCTTATTACACTGTTACACATATTTTTTATAGTGGAAGTCTTCTACACCACTATGTCATAAATGTGGGATGCGGGGTCATACTTCGGGACATACTTTTGGTTCTGCCCCATTATTCGATTCTGGGGGTAACACTTGACAAACACCTAACCCTGGAAAATCACACAAACCTACTGTTTAAAAAAATGTATTTCGGTCCTCTGGAAACATCGCACTATTAAAAAATTATTTGATGAAAAGTCCTTCCGTTTACTAATACAATCATCCATCTTAAGCACCCTAGATTACTGTAACATCATATACCTAGAAGCTTATAAAAAGAACCTCAACAAGCTGAGATTAATTCAGAACACCGCGATCCGACTAATCCACGGTTTAAAAAAATGGGAACACATTTCCCCTTATTATCAGAAATTCCACTGGTTACCCGCAGAATCCAGAGTCCTTTTCAAGTTTGCTTGTTTTTGCTACAAAGCTTTCTTTGGGATTCTTCCAGTTTACCTAATCTCCCAGTTCTCCTCCAACGAGTCCAACAAGAGCACTCGCAGAACAAACCTATTTAATTACCCCTCCTTGAAATCTTACCAATACAAAAAGTTTCTAGATAGAATGTTATCATTCCAGGCAGCTAGGCTGAACACATGGCTTGGAAAGCCCATACTTGAGGCAGACTTTAGAAAATCCCTGAAAACTCGACTGTTTAACAAATTCTAAATTCCCATATCCAACTCTTCCTTGCCATGACCCTTTCACCTCGCCCCCTAATTCCAAGGCCCGAAACTAATTATACTTTCCACCTTGAATCTCATGTACTGACATAATGTATCTTTATTGTAACCCACCTGCACCCCATGTACTGACAAAACGTATCTTTATTGTAATCCAAGTACTGACTAAATGTATCTTTATGGTAACCCATCTGTATCCCATACACTGACAAAATGCACCTTGATAGTAAATCACTTGTATTGTAACCCACTTGCATCCCATGTACTGACAAAATGAATCTTTAATGTAAACCACTTGCATCCCATGTACTGACTAAACGTATCTTTATTGTAAACCGTTTCTATCCCATGTTCTATCAAATGTATCTTTATTGTAAACCGCTTCGAACTTCACGGTATAGCGGTATATAAGAAATAAATTATTATTATTATTATTATTATTCAGCGCTTCTGGAGGCGTATAATCTCTTATATGTCAGGGTTAATTGGAAGAGTCTTACACAGTACCCCGGACCACTTTGTCTTGGATTTGTCAGATGCTTTTGGCCATTTACCTAGGGGGCATCGAGCTTTGTGTAGGAAGATGAGTTTACTGGCCAGGAAATGTATTCTTCAGTGCTGGCAGTTTCGGACCCTCTGGCATATTGGCATTGGCGGAACCAATTGCATCAGTTGGTCATTTGGGAGGCGCAAGATGCCAGAGGGTCTAGGAAACGAAAGATGTTGTTTTTCTTCCTCTTACTCGCACCGAAACAGCAACTCTTACTGTCGGTGGGAAAGAAGAGCAGACTTCTTGAATTTTACATTCATAATGTTTAAATATGAAAATCCTTAGTCACGAAAATTGTTTGAATTCTGAACATATGAAAATAAATCTTAGAAACATAGAAATAGACGGCAGATAAGGGCCACGGCCCATATAGTCTGCCCACCCTAATGACTCTCCCCTACCTTTGCCCTGTGAATAGATCCCATGTGTCGATCCCATTTGGCCTTAAAATCAGGCACGCTGCTGGCCTCAATCATCTGCAGTGGAAGACTATTCCAGCGATCAACCACCCTTTCAGTGAAAAAGAATTTCCTGGTGTCACCTCGCAGTTTCCCGCCCCTGATTTTCCACGGATGCCCTCTTGTTGCCTTGGGACCCTTGAAAAAGAAGATATCTTCCTCCGCCTCGATGCGGCCCGTGAGATACTTGAACGTCTCGATCATGTCTCCCCTCTCTCTGCGCTCCTCGAGCGAGTATAGCTGTAATTTGTCTAGCCGTTCTTCGTACGGGAGATCCTTGAGTCCCGAGACCATCTGGGTGGCCATTCTCTGAACCGACTCCAGTCTCAGCACATCCTTGCGATAATGCGGCCTCCAGAATTGCACACAGTATTGCAGGTGGAGCCTCACCATGGATCTATATAATGGCATAATGACTTCAGGCTTTCAGCTGACGAAACTTCTGCGTATGCAGCCTATGATTTGCCTTGCCTTGGATGAAGCTTGCTCCATTTGATTGGCAGCCTTCATGTCCTCACTGACGATCACCCCTAAATCTCATTCTGCTACCGTTCTTGTTAGGATCTCGCCATTAAGGGTTTAAGTCTTGCATGGATTTTGGCTGCCCAGGTGCATAACTTTGCATTTTTTGGCATTGAAGCTGAGTTGCCAGGTCCTAGATCAGCACTCCAGTAGGAGTAGATCGTGCATCATGTTGTCGGGCATTGAATCTTTGTCCATTGTGCATTTGCCCACTACATTACTTAGTTTGGCGTCATCGGCGAATAATGTTATTTTATCTCGAAGCCCTTCTGCCAAGTCTCTTATAAAGATGTTGAATAGGATCGGGCCCAAGACCGAGCCCTGGGGCACTCCACTGATCACCTCCATCATTTTGGAGGGGGTGCCGTTCACCACTACCCTTTGAAGCCTACCTCCAAGCCAGTTCCCAACCCATTTCGTCAATGTGTCGCCCAATCCTATAGAACTCATCTTGCTCAACAACCTGCAGTGTGGTACACTATCGAATGCTTTGCTAAAGTCCAGGTATACGATGTCCAGGGACTCCCCAACATCCAGCTTCCCTGTCACCCAGTCAAAGAAGCTGATCAGGTTGGATTGGCATGATCTCCCCTTAGTAAATCCATGTTGACGGGGATCCCGTAGATTCTCCTCATTCAGGATCTTATCCAATTGGCGTTTGATTAGAGTTTCCATTAGTTTGCTCACTATTGATGTTAGACTCACTGGTCTGTAGTTTGCTGCCTCCATAAGGTCAAAAGGATGCTTACTTCACCCTGCACAATGGCTGGAAATGCCACCAAGGACAGCGCCCATGTGCCCAAATCCACGGTCAGACTGCTGAGGAAGGCTGCTAGAACAATGTCGACTCCAGCTACATGCACTGCCGAAAGATCCTGTAGATAACGCTCCATTCTTGGTTCCTCCCTGTGACTGACATATACCACAATTACTTTATCAGAGTAGACACCTAGCCCTCCAGAGTCTTCTACAAATTTGCCAAAGCCAAGCAAACGGCCCACAGTTCCAAATGGCAGAATGACTATGTCATTGGTGAGGGCATCCAACACCCCTGAATGGGAAGACAGTTGCAATGGGCTCCTCAGTCATGGAGACTGTCATCTGTTGTCACAATTACCCAAGATGCAAACCGCAGCAGCTTGGCCTTGGAAAGGGACTGCCGAAGGAGCCACCAAATCATGCTGGCCCAGGCCTCCAGAGTCCAATGAAGAGCTGCCAACGGAATCCAGAGCAAGAGCAATGCGAGCTGCAGAGAACGTACATGTGCCCTCATCCAAGGGACCACCTGGAGACCGCCATGGACCCCAGGACCTGGAGATAGTCGCACGCATACAAAGCAGCTTTGTCCAAAAGACAATAAATATGAGAGCACAGCTACTGTTGGTGTGCCTCTGAATAAGAAGCTCAGGCAGTTGCTATGTCGAACAAGACCCCTAGATATACCAGGGACTGCAATGAAGTGAAAGTGATTTTTAATTTTTGTGGCAATACACCAACCAGTCCAGGCCTTCCAGAACCTAAACCACCTGATCCACCAGGCACCAACCTTCAGCCAATGAGGGGACATGGAGCAGTCAATCGGCAAAGTAGGGGTGCGCCTGCAACCCCATCTTCCTGAAGAGAACTAGCAAGACCATCATAATCTGCCGTCAACAGGCAGAGTTGAAAACTGGGAAAGATTTTCCAGAACATGATACCAGAGAAATTCTGGTGCGCCTGAGAAATGGAAATATGCAAGGAAGCCCCTGTGAGAACTAAAGAGGCAAGGAACTGTCCCAGGGCCACCACTGCTAAAACAGATCACACCATCTTCATGCAAAAACTCTAGACTTTGAGCCCTGCATTCACTTGCATACAATCCAGGTTCATTCTCCAATCATCGGAGCCTTTCTTTGGTACGATAAAGAATATGGAGTATCTGCCCTAGCCCAAGTCCTTGAGTAGCACCGGTTCCATGGCCTGAATATCCAACAATCATCATACAGTGGCGTGCACTGAGACCACTTTGTTTGGATGTCCCGAGGGAGAGTCCATATACCAATCTGTCAGAGGCCAAGAAAAGACCAGCTTGTAGCCTGATTGAATGATGTCCAGGACCCATTGGTCGGACGTGATGTGCTTCCAGGCCTGCAAGAACACTGCAAGGCAGCCTTCCATATGCAGAGAGAACATAAGAACATAAGAAGTTGCCCCCGCTGAGTCAGACCAGAGGTCCATTAGCCCAGTATCAGTGCACCTGTTTGGCAGAGGGAGCCACACAGGAGGCAGAGGGCCAGTTACGCCTGGAGTCTGAGAATCACTACCTGGGAAAAGCTCCAAGATGTGGAACTGGAATAAGGGTGGGAATGCATAGAGCCTCGAAAATGAGAGCATCCCAAATCTCCAGAGAAGCGGGGTCCACTGACAGGCAGAATCTTAGGATGACAGTCCACCACAGAATTCATAAGATCGCCCAGGCCTTAGCCAAAGAAAAACTAACACTGAAAAGGGAGCCTCACAAAAGTAGCTGTAGAGGAGGACACACTGGCCCAGAATCCAAGTCAGACTGTGAGCAGACCTTGAAGATGCCAGCGCTTGAACCAGAACCCAGAAAAGGACATACAAAACATTAGAAACATCAGCTACACCAGAAAAGAGAAGCTGAGGAGAAGCCTATGTCATCATTTGCCAAGGTGCACAACTGGAACAAACCAGCACTAGAGACAAGAATGCCACCGAGGCAGCCAGGACCTTGAGAGCCACTGCTGCAAAAGGTCTACTGAGAACCGCATCCTCGCAGTGGTCCTGCATGTCCGGGAGCACCAATCCACCTGTACTGGGAAGGAAGGAACCCTTAGACATCTGCACAATGGAGGAGCTCTGCCAGAAGAGCCCAAGCCCCGAGAGCAGACTGCCAGGAACAGGATGCCAAGAAAATGCGGAAGACAGAGCACAAATGAGAAGAGGAAGAAAGAGCTGGCTGCAGATCAAACTGAGCTCATACAGAGACTCAAAAACAGATGCAGTAAGGCAGCAGACTGAAAGAACTGCAGAACCATGGGATCATCCCCAGGATGGAAAACCAGAGAAGGACCCAAAGATCAGTCATACTGGCACAGATCCTCAGCCACGGGAAAGGCATCCCCAGAAAACAAAGGGTCAACAACTGATCCCCAACATTTGTACCACAAAGAGTAGGCTCTGATAATAGGCATGCTCAGGAAGGCAAAGTCACAGAGAGACAAGCTTGAGGCACAGGAGTACTATGCAGTCAAAGTATGGCTGTTATGACAGGCAGGGCACAAAAATGTCAGAAATATAAGAGGGTATCCTGACCTTGGAGCATGTAATCACCCTCAGATGACAGAAACCTGTGTTTCCTGGGCTGCGGGGTATCCATGTCCCTTCGCGCGGAAATGGCAGTGCTGTTGGGCCCCGAAAACAGAGAAGGCACACTTGCCAATTCTTTTTTGAGGCTGAGGTAAGTGGTCACCGAAATTCTAGGTCAGGGGAGAGCATACACACTTTCAAGTCTGGGGTAAGTTTACATTATAATTCTGGGCCACATTGTAATCCTGGGTCTAGGGGATATACACATTGTTCTTCTGGATCTAGGAAGAGTACACATTGCAATTCTGGGTCGGGGGAGAGTACACATTGTAATTCCGGGACTATGGGCAGTACACATTGTAATTCTGGGTCCAGAGGGGGTACACACATTGCATATTGTACCAAAGGAGTTCAAGTATCCCACGCGGGAACACCCCCACAAGATACACACCCTTCCATATTTGGGATAGGTACACACTGGATCTGGGGAATCCGGGTTAGGTACACGATATAGTTCTGAGCCTAGGGAGAATACAAAATATGAGCATAATGTTAATAGTGTCCAAGTAGCTCAAACGAGGATATCACCACGTAATAAAAACGCATGGAGGGCTATGTACGTTAATGCACACAGTTTGGTTAACAAGATCCTGGAACTGGAAACATAAATAAGGAATGCCAACCTGGATGTAGTGGTAATATGTAAGACCTGGCTCACGGACTTCCATGGGTGGGACATGGTCATACCGGGTTACAACTTGCTTCGCAGGGACAGGGTGGGCAGAATGGGAGGAAGTGTAGCATTATATACAAAAGATGACATTAAGGTCACAAGAATCGCAGACGTCCAGTACACTGGGGAATCTCTTTGGGTTAATTTGGCCAAAGGGAAGGACAAATGCCTGTATTTTGGCGTAATTTACAGACCTCAAGACAACAGGATGACCTAGATATGGAATTAATCGGAGATATAGAGAATATCACCTTGCGTGGGGACACAGTATTGCTAGGTGACTTCAACAAGCCTGATGTGGATTGGGACACACTTACCGCTGCTTCCGGCAGCAGCAGGAGGCTATTAAACTCTTTGAGGGGAGCACGTCTCAGGCAACTGGTGTTGGACCCAACAAGGGATCAGGCAATACTGGACCTGTTACTTGCCAATGGGGAAAGTGTCACAGAAGTCTCGGTGGGAGACACACTGGCCTCCAGCGACCACAACATGATATGGTTCAGTCTTAGGAAAGGCTTCACTAAATCTACCACACTGACCAAGGTCCTCAAATTCAAGGACACAAACTTCCAAGATATGAGTGACTTTGTTCACCAGGTGCTACAAAGCCAAGCAGAAACCGATAGCGTAGAAGAAATGTGGTCGACTCTGAAAGTCACCATACAGGAAGCGACAAACCGCTATGTTAAATTAGTAAGTAAACGGCGTAGGAACAATAAGCCGCAGTGGTTCACTGCGGAGATCTCAAGACCTCATCAAGGAGAAGAAAAAAGCATTCATCTCGTACAAACAATCAGGGAAACAAGACTCTAGAGCCGAGTACCTGACCAAGTCAAAAGCCGTCAAAACTGCAGTCAGGGAGGCTAAATTCCACATGGAGGAGTCTCTAGCAAAGAACATCCAGAAGGGAGATAAATCATTCTTCAGGTACATCAGTGACAGAAGTAAAAACTCAGGAGGGATAGTACGTTTTAGGAAACCAGACGGAGAATATGTGGAAAAGGACTCAGAAAAGGCACAACTATTAAATGGATATTTCTGCTCAGTCTTCAACCGAGAAGCGCCGGGACACGGTCCTCAGCTACGGACAAGGGTTAACTCAGTTGACCCATTTAGTAATTTCAAGTTTACACCCAGCAGTGTCTACGGTGAACTGTCAAGGCTCAAGGTTAACAAGGCTATGGGGCCTGACAACCTACACCCCAGGGTGCTCAGGGAGTTGAGTGATGTCTTGGCGGAACCGTTGGCCGCGCTATTCAACCTCTCCCTTAGTACGGGCAGCGTCCCGTTGGACTGGAGGACAGCTAACGTCATTCCACTCCACAAGAGAGGCTCAAAAATAGAGGCAGCAAACTACAGACCAGTGAGTCTAACTTCAATAGTGAGCAAACTAATGGAAACCCTAATCAAACACCAATTAGACACGATCCTTAATGAGGAGAATCTACGGGATCCTCGTCAACATGGATTTACTAAGGGGAGATCCTGCCAATCCAACATGATCAGCTTCTTTGACTGGGTGACGAGGAAGCTAGATGTTGGAGAGACCCTGGACATCATATACTTGGACTTTAGCAAAGCATTCGATAGCGTACCACACCGCAGGTTGCTAAGCAAGATGAGTTCTATAGGATTGGGCGAGACATTGACAAAATGGGTTGGGAACTGGCTTGGAGGTAGGCTTCAAAGGATAATGGTGAACGGCACCCCCTCTGAAATGACGGAGGTGATCAGTGGAGTGCCCCAGGGCTCGGTCTTGGGCCCGATCCTATTCAATATCTTCATAGGTGACTAGGCAGAAGGGCTCCGAGGTAAAATAACATTATTCACCGATGACGCCAAGCTAAGTAATGTAGTGGGCAAAAGCACAACAGACAAAAACTTGATGCCCAACAACATGATGCACGATCTACTCCTACTGGAGCACTGGTCTAGGACCTGGCAACTCAGTTTCAATGCCAAAAAATGCAAAGTTACTCACCTGGGTAGCCAAAATCCATGCAGGACTTATACCCTTAATGGTGAGATCCTAACAAGAACGGTAGCAGAGCGAGGCTTGGGGGTGATCGTCAGTGAGGACATGAAGGCTGCCAATCAAGTGGAGAAAGCTTCATCCAAGGCAAGACAAATCATGGGTTGCATACGCAGGGGTTTCGTCAGCCGTAAGCCGGAGGTCATTATGCCATTGTATAGTCCATGGTGAGGCGCCACCTGGAATACTGTGTGCAATTCTGGAGGCCGCATTATCGCAAGGATGTGCTGAGGATGGAGTCGGTTCAGAGAATGGCCACCCGGATGGTCTCGGGACTCAAGGATCTCCCATACGATGAACGGTTAGAAAAATTACAGCTATACTTGCTCGAGGAGCACAGAGAGAGGGGAGACATGATCGAGACGTTCAAATATCTCACGGGCCGCATCGAGGCAGAGGAAGATGTCTTCTTTTTCAGGGGTCCCACGGCAACAAGAGGGCATCCGTGGAAAATCAAGGGCGGGAAACTGCGAGATGACACCAGGAAATTCTTTTTTTACTGAAAGGGTGGTTGATCGCTGGAATAGTCTTCCACTTCAGGTGATTGAGGCCAGCAGCGTGCCTGATTTCAAGGCCAAATGGGATCGACACGTGGGATCTATTCACAAGTAAAGATAGGGGAGGGTCATTAGAGTGGGCAGACTGGATGGGCCGTGGCCCTTATCTGCTGTCTATTTCTATGTTTCTATGTTTTTGTCACCTGCTTAGACAGGGAAGAGGCTAGGCTTTGCACTCCCACCTCTCCCAGCCACGTCACAAGGCACATGGTGCAAAAGAGCACCGGTAGTGCAAATTTTGTGCAATCCTGACATGAATTTGGAGCAGAAGAGCCCAAGGACCCCATCCCAACAAGTATTGAGACAAAATATGCAGTTTTGAAGTGAAGGGAACTTTTGAAAAAAAGATAGATAAATATCTAAGATGGCCACCACTAAGAAATTTGCATCACAATCGCAATGTTTTTTAAAGTAAGCAGTCTAAAAACAGCAATTTTAGGATTTTTCAGGTGGGGGAACACAGAGGGACATGCAGAAACCTCCAAAACAGTGAAATTCAGAGCCCCCCACCCCCACCCCACCCGAATCACCTCACAGGCACTGTGACCTGTGCTGGAAATGTGCTGCAGCTTGCCTCAGCTCTCTCACAGTAGTTGGATGAGAAGAAATCACTGCCTCATGCTAGGAATGCCTCTTCTACGCTGATCTTTGGGCTGCCAGTCAGATATGGTGCCTGACCTTACCTCCACCCCTGTGGACTGACAGACGTGCTATTTGGATAAGTGGAGGCAAAAACGCAGCCAGCAAGACACCACTGAGCACCCAAAGGACACCTAACAGCCTGAGCTTGAACCCTTGCTTAACAAAGGGTGAGAGAAAAGTGTAGACAGCCCCGAACATCGCACAAACTAATGCAGGCTGGCCAACAGGTACCACCAGGGATTAGCCTCTATGCAGGCAGAGCTGAAGACACGCTCTGAGCACAAAGAAATCCCAAAAAGGGACAAAAACATTGAAATTAAATAAGAAAAAGAGAGAGCAAAACAGAAACACTCCTTCAGGCACACATTCAGAAGGGTAAAACTGAAGGTAGAGCCAGAGAGCATAGTTAAGTAGAACAGTCACAGAAAAAAATCTGGAGTGCATTCCTTCTGCACATGGCACGCAGCTATTGGGATACAAACCCTTTGTCTAGAATGTCTACTCTAACCTATTGCACTGGAAATTAGATTTCCAGTGTTATGTATTTTCGAGAGAGAGAAAAAATAGTTGCCATAACTTATGAATCAACACCCATATGTCAAGGCTCTCAAAATGCAAGCCAGAAAGAGTTAAACAAGAAAAGGACAGTTTATAAATGCATCATCCAACAATACTGTAAGAAAAAGGAAGTGCTATTTTTGTAATTTTATGCAAACAGTAATTTTGCCAGAAGCATTCTACTCTCCACCCAAAGTAATTTGATGTTTGTCATTCCAGTTAAGCAGAATATACCAAGACAAGGAGTTATAAAACCACAGCAGACTATATATGCCATAATATAAAATTTAGCTAACCTTCTAAACTACTCTGACGTATAGGTTCATTTTGTAATAAGGAAAGCTTCTGTTACAGATTATATACACCTGCTACAGACATATACTGGAAAGAGCATATGTACAGATAAATTGTGGGCATTAGAAACACTAATGAGTCAAGGTATCAAAAGGAGATGCTGACAAAAAGAGAGTATGAACTTACCCTGGTAAGCTCTTTTCCAGTAGATAGACGAGACATTCAAGACAGATGGGTTGTGTCCCAATAGCCGTGTGCCATCTGCAGAAGGAATCCACTCCGGATCTTTTTCTCTGTGCCTCTGCTGAACTTCACTGGACTCTTTATCGCCACCTACAGTTAGTACCCATGTATCGAGAGCCACTACATATACGTGAAGTAGACACATAGCACAGTTACTTACCGTAACAGTTGTTATCCAGGGACAGCAGGCAGCTATTCTCACATATGGGTGACATCATTGACGGAGCCCAGATGCGGAAGCTTGTACAAACTCAGAAGTTTCGAGACAGCCGCACCGCGCATGCGCGAGTACCTTCCCGCCCAGCGCAGGGCAAGTCTCCTCAGTTCAGATAGCAAGCAGAGAAGCCAACCAGGGGAGGAGGGTGGTTTGTGAGCATAGCTGCCTGCTGTCCCTGGATAACTGTTACGGTAACTGTGCTTTATCCCAGGACAAGTAGGCAGCCTATTCTCATATATGGGTGACCTCCAAGCTAACCAGAATGGGATGGTGGGAGCGTTGGCAACTTAGGAGAATAAATTTTGTAATACTCTCTGGCCAAAATGGCCATCCTGTCTGGAGAAAACATCCAGACAATAGTGAGAAGTGAAAGTATGAACCGAGGACCAAGTAGCAGCTTTGCAAATTTCCTCAATAGGTGTAGATCTGATGAAAGCTACTGAAGCTGCCATTGCTCTGACTTTATGGGCTGTGACTCGACTATGTAGTTGTAATCCAGCCTGGGCATAGCAGAAAGAAATAAAAGCAGCCATCCAGTTGGAGATGGTACACTTAGAGATTGGATGTCCCAACTTGTTCGGATCGAAGGAGACAAAAAGTTGAGGAGCAGTTCCATGTGGTTTGGTGCGTTCCAAATAGAAGGCCAAAGCACGTTTACAGTCCAGAGTATGAAGAGCTGATTCTCCAGGGTGAAAATGAGGCTTTGGAAAGAACACTGGAAGAACAATGGATTGGTTGAGATGAAATTCTGAAACCACATTAGGTAGGAATTTAGGATGAGTTCGAAGGACCACCTTGTCATGATAGAACACAGTGAAAGGTGGATCAGCAACTAAAGCTTGCAGCTCACTGACTCTTCGAGCAGATGTGAGGGCAATGAGAAACATCGCTTTCTAAGTGAGATACTTCAGATGAGTCGTAGACATTGGTTCAAATGGAGGCTTCATCAATTGAGCAAGAACAACATTGAGATCCCAAACCACTGGAGGCGATTTGAGAGGAGGTTTGACATTGAAAAGTCCTTCATGAATCTGGAAACCACCGGATGAGCAGAGAGGGGTTTCCCTTCAATAGGCTGATGGAAAGCAATTGCATTGAGATAGACTCGAATCAATATAGACTTGAGGCCAGAAGTGGATAAGTGCAAAAGATAATCTAGCACAGAAGTTAAGGAGGAATGTTGAGGCCCCTTATCGCGAGAGATGCACCACGTAGAAAATCTAGTCCATTTTTGGTGGTAGCACTATATAATGGTAGGCTTCCTAGAAGCCTCTAAAATGTCTCTTACAGGTTGAGAAAACTGAAGAGGAGTTATGTTGAGAGGTACCAAGCTGTCAGGTGTAGAGATTGCAGGTTGGGATGAAGTAGAGATCCTTGACTCTGTGTAAGCAGAGACGGAAAAACTGGCAGAGGATATGGCTCCCTGCTGCAGAGTTGAGGTAGAAGGGAGTACCAAGGTTGTCTCGGCCACCGAGGAGCAATCGGAATCATGGAGCCATGAGCGTTCTTCAACTTGACAAGAGTCTTGAGAATGAGAGGGAATGGAGGGAATGCATACAGGAAGAGATTTGTCCATTCCAATAGGAAAGCATCTGCCTCGAGGCGATGAGGAGAATAAATCCTGGAGCAGAACTGAGGCAGTTTGTGGTTTTGGGGAGCTGCAAAGAGATCTATCTGAGGCGTTCCCACTGTGAAAAAATTTGATGTAGAGGCGAGGAATGGAGTGTCCATTCGTGAGGTTGCAGAAGACGACTCAAGTTGTCCTCTAAACAATTTTTCGCCCCTTGGATGTAGACGGCTTTGAGGAAGGTGTTGTGATGGATTGCCCAGTCCCAAACCTTCAGAGCTTCTTGACAAAGGGAGGAAGATCCCGTCCCTCCATGTTTGTTGACACAGTACATGGCAACTTGGTTGTCCATCCGAATGACTACCTGGTCGTGAAGAAGATGTTGAAAAGTTTTGAGAGCGTTGAAGATCGCTCTGAGATCCAAAAGATTGATGCGACACCGATGATCCGTTCTGGTCCAGAGACCTTGAGTACGGAGACCATCGAAATGAGAGCCCCTAGCGTAGGTCGAGGAATCTGTTGTGAGGACCTTCTGATGGGGGCGGTTGAAACAGTAAGCCTCTGGAGAGATTTGAAGAGAGCATCCACCAGCAGAGAGACTGCTTCAAGGAAGGAGTGACTGCTATCTGTTGAGAAAGTGGGTTGCAAGCCTGCATCCATTGAGATGCCAGGGTCCACTGAGGAATTCTGAGGTGAAGTATGGCAAAAGGAGTCACATGTACTGTGGAGGCGGGAAGACACTGCATGACAGAGTTGAAGGAGAGCTTCCAGACGTTGTTGCAGAAGGAATGCTCTGAGTTGGATAATGTCCAGAATAGCTCCGATGAATTGTAGATTCTGAGAGGGCTGAAGTTGGGATTTGGGAAAATTTATTTCAAATCCCAAACTTTGCAAGAACCAGGTAGTCCATTGGGTCACTACAATAACCCCCTGAGATGTGGAATCCTTGATGAGCCAGTCATCTAGGTAGGGAAACACCTGAAGACCATGGCTCCTTAGAGCTGCTGTACTACTACCAGGCACTTGGTGAACACTCTGGGAGATGAAACCAGGCCACAGGGTAGCACTCTATATTGATAATGCAGATTCCCCACCCGAAATCTGAGATATTGACAGGAGGCCGAATGAATGGGAATACGAGTACAAGCCTCCTTGAGATCCAGAGAGCATAACCAGTCATTCTGATCTAGAAGGGGATAAAGGGTCGCTAGGGACAACATGCAAAATTTTTCTTTGACTAAAAATTAGATGAGAGCCCCGAGATCCAGAATGGGTCGCAGATCGCCCGTCTTCTTTGGAACAAGGAACAAGGAAGTAACAGGAGTAAAGCCCACTGTTCTGCTGTTCCGAAGGAACTGGTTCGATGGCATGGAGATGAAGCAGAACGATCTGGGATGGACTGGAAGTATACTCTCTTGGAGGAAGCTCTGGTGGAACCTGAGTGATGATTGACAGCACCCAAAGGTCGGATGTAATTATCTCCCATCGATGATAAATATAATGGAGACGACCTCCAATGGGTGGAAGAGAAGACAGAGACAGAACAGTGTAGGTTATGCTCTGTTTTAAACAGTCAAAAAGGCTGCGTAGCTTTAGGTGCAGCAGAAGGTTGAGATTTCTGTTGCTTCTGATTCTGCTGTTTCTTGAGAGGCGGACGAGTTTAGGGAGCTGCTCTCGGAACAAAACGCCTCTGGAAAATTGGAGGAGGGCATGCAGGCTTGGCAGGAGCTGGCTTAGGTATTGGTCTAACAATTCATGCAAAGGATTTTTCATTTTCAGACAATTTCTTGGTGACAGCCTCGATAGATTCATCAAAGAAGTCATTGCCTGCACAAGGAATATTAGCTAAGCTGTCCTGAAGATTAGGGTCCATGTCCATGGTGCGAAGCCAGGCTAGGCGGCGCATTGTTACAGAACAAGCAATCGCCCTGGCAGACAACTCAAAGGCATCATACGAAGACTGGAGAAGATGTAATCAGAGTTGTGACAGAGTAGCTATGACTTCTTGAAATTCAAAGTGCTTTTGTGTATCTAAATAGCTGAGAAATTTTAGAAGAAGATCAATGAGGAACTTGAAATAAGTGACAAAATGAAAATTATAATTGAGGACTTTAGAGGACATCATGGCATTTTGGTAAAGGCGACGTCCAAACTTGTCTATGGTTTTCCCTTCCCTTCCAGGAGGAACAGTAGCATAAACTCTGGAAGGATGGGATCTCTTCAAGGAGGACTCCACAAGCAGGGACTGATGAGACAACTGCGAATTTTCAAATCCTTTGCAATGTAGTTTTATACCTGGAGTCCAACTTGCCTGGAACAGCAGTAATTGCAGGCATCGTGTAAAAGTCTGAGACAAAAGCTTATGAAGGGGAAGCTTAAGTGACTCTGCAGGAAGTTGAGGAAGATGCATGACTTTGAGGTACTCCTTAGAGTATTTAGAACCAGCATCTAACTGAAGGTCCAAGTAAGCAGCCATCTGATGAAGAAAAGAAGAGAAAGATAGCTGATCCACTAATGCCTTGCATCGAGAGGGACTCGAGGACCTCGAGGCAGCCTAGGTTGAAGATGAAGCTTCGGCAGGAAAATAGTCATCAAAAGAATAAGAAGTTTTGGACGAAGCAATAGAAGCCGCGGAGACCTCGATCGAGGAGTCAGAGGTCTAGTAGAGCTGGAAGGTGTAGATCGAAGCTTAGTTGAAAAAGGACGCTCTTTGGAAGAAGAGCTATGCCTGCAGGTATGCCTCGAGGTAGGTCTCAATCGATGAAGAGAGTGGTGCCTGGAAGCAGGATGAGGAGACTTGGCTTCGGAGATGGAAGCAGACATTGCCATCAAGGAATGGATGGGGCTAGAAGCTATAGATCAAAGTTCAGGAGGCTTGGTGGAGGAATCAAGAGGCACTCCCAAAGACTCTGCTCCTTGTATGGAGTGTGAGGATTCCTGTCAAGGCACTTGCAAATAATCTCCTCCTTGTTTCAAGTGCATAGATGCCAGACCAGACACTCGCAGAGACTCTGCTCCCTGCATAGAGTGTGTAATTTCAGCCGGAGGCATAGGAAGAGGCTCGACCTCACGGGAGACTGCAGAATGCCCAGGCTGGATTAGAGTAGCTAGTTTCGGTCCCATATTAGTTAGGAATTGAATAAACTGCTGCTCTAACATGGTCTGGAAAGAAGTCGGCAAGGATGGATCCACGTCTGAAACCGGACCACCTGCTTTGGCTGGAGGTTCCAAAGTGGCAGTGGAAATGTGCTTCGACTTGGAAGTCTTAGCAACCTTGATGACCACCGCTGGAATTTTCTGCTGAGCTATCTGACCTGAGGAACCAGGGGAAAATACAGCAGGTGTACTCTAAGCAAGAGCCGCCGCAAATGAGGAAGGCTTGATGATGCTCGAGGTCGGATTCGTGGAGACAGGAGTACCCTCGGTAGAAGGTGGACCCGAAGCCTCTTTCGAAGACGAGGGTGTGACTGAAGAGTCCATCCCGAAAAGCTTCTCCACTAAAATTTGATGACGTTTACGGGCCCAAGGTTGAAGAGTAGCACAGCCCAAGGCAGTGCACCAAGGCAGTGGCCCAAGGCAGTGGGTCCATGAGGGAAATCGCACGCTGGCACTGGCTACACTTCTTGAAGCTCGTTGCTGGCCGGGACATAGGAGGGAAAATAGCCGCCGCAAAGTCGAAGCCCCTGGGCTGCGGCCGAGCAGCCTGCCCCTCCAATTGACCGGAAGAAAATAATTTTTTTTTTAACTAGAAATAAAAGAACACAGCGACACGTGAAGAAAATTAACACAAACTGCGGTGAGAGAAGGCACGAAGTAAGTTAAATGCAGAGTCAAAGACAGACTTCTCGGCTCCGCGGAAAACTGAGAACTGAGGAGACTCGCCCTGCACTGGGCGGGAAGGCACTCGCGCATGCTCGAAACTTCTGAGTTTCTACAAGCAAGTCTGCTTGCGAGGTTTCCGCATCCGGGCTCCGTCGATGTCACCCATATGTGAGAATAGGCTGCCTTCTTGTCCTGGGATAACTATGGCAATCAAGTTCAGCAACCACCGTTCTGCTCAAAAAGTTACATTGGAACATCAACTGCAAACAGCCAACAAAGGTCTCAAAGGAGCTCAGAAATTATAATAATTTAATAATTTATTTTCTTATATACCGCACAACCAGAAGTTCCGGGCGGTTCACAACAAGAGAATGAGTCATATCAGTGAAGATGCAGGATACAGTAGAATTCAGTAGAATACAATGCTATACAATACAACATGATACAATGAGGAATGATACAAAGCAAAATCATTGCACAAATTTGCCAAACAGATAGGTTTTCAGTGATTTTCTAAATTCATAGTAAGATTTGGAGTGGGCAATCAGAGGACACATCCAAGAGTTCATTCTCCCCACTTGAAAGGCTAGAGTTTTGTCTAAAAAAAACTTTTAAAACGGCAGGCTTTCGGAGTAGGGTACATGAACATGCCTGAGTTTCTTGTGTTCTTGCTTGATGTGAATAGTTTTAATTGGGAGGATAAGTATGATGGTAGTAATCCAAAGAGTGCTTTATAAAAAATGCAGCTGAATTTAAAAATGACTCTAGCTTCAAAAGGGAGCCAATGGAGTTGCATGTAAAAAGGGCTCATATGGTCAAATTTTTCAGTCCAAAGATCAAACATACAGTATTTTGAACCCGCAGAAAAGAGCAGAACCTGCAGAAATGAGCAACGTATATACAGTATTCTTTCCAGTCCCCAAGGGATGACTGGCATCCAAGAAACAACTTGGAAAAGCATAAACAGACTGAGATAGTAGGCAGGCGCATGAAGGACAGGACGGGAGTTTAGAATGTCTCACCTATCTACTGGAAAGCACAGTTATTTACCGTAACAGATGTTATCCAGGGACAGCAGGCAGATATTCTCTACATGTGGGTGACGTCACCGACGGAGCCCCCTAGCGGACGTTATAGCAAGCAGACTTGCTATAAGACCTTCAAGCTTGCGATTGGCCCACGCGTGCCCCTCCCGCCCGGTCGAGGGCATGCGTCTCCTCAGCGTGTCCTCAGTTCAGATAGCTAGCAAAGAAGCCAATCACAGAGAGGTGGGTAGGTTGTGAGAATATCTGCCTGCTGTCCCTGGATAACACCTGTTACGGTAAGTAACTGCTTTATCCCAGGACAAACAGGCAGCATATTCTCTACATGTGGGAGACCTCCAAGCTAACCAGAATGGGATGGAGGGCCTCGGAGTCCCGCGAATGGGAGACAGAAGAGGCCCTACTAAGGCGTCTGGGGGGCGTCGAGGAACAACCCCGTGCTAGGTGGACTGGGGAAGACCCCGGGGTCCGAGGAAATAGCTGGCGACGCCTCGGGGAAGACAGGGTAAAGGAAAATTCCTCCACCGGTTTTGAAGAATACCCCTTAGAGGCTGGTATCTGCCTCGATGGGGAACACAACCCAGAGTCGAATTCAAGGACAAGCGTGTGTCTAGAAGGGTTCGCAGTCAGAGACCTGCCCCGAAGGGGCAAAGAAGACCGGGACTTTTTAGGAGGGGCAAACCTCGACAAAGTAGCTGGGGAAAAACGACTCCCTGGCCTGGATCTCCGAAAAGTCACAGGTGACTAGGGGGGAAGAAGAATCGCTCGAGGGAACCCGTCGAGTCTTGCGGGCCGGGCCTCGAGACATGAGGGGACGCTCAGGCTGGTCAGACTGAGACTGGGTCGAGACCAAGGTCAGAGGCGTCAAAGTCGGGACCAGTTGGCTCACCACTGAGGAAAGCTGCATGGTAAGAATAGCCTTAAGCATGTTCTCGAACATATGCACCAAGACCAAGGATGGTTGGGTCTTAGGTGCAGCAGTGTGCTCCTTAGTGGGTGGCCTTGAGGACGAGTATTCCCTACGTGAGGGGGCACGCTTAGAGTGATGGCTCGAAGATGCCGACGAGGCGGCACTGACATGAGACTCGGAGGCAGGCTTCTTTGCCGGCACACCTGAGGAGGAAAGAGGAGACTTACCTGAGGCCGGAGCCTTCGAGGCCAACGGGGACTTCGAGGCTGCAGAATTCGAGGCCGAAGCGCTCAACGAGGGCGCCGAAGCTGAGCTCGAGGCCTGTCCCACAGGATCCATGGGGCCAAAGAGTTGGAGAATCTTGGCCACCCTCCTACGAAGAGCCTCCTACAAAGTCGCACAACGGGGTCACGACTCAGCGCGGTGCTCTGCACCCAAGCACTCCTCACAGCAACGATGAGGGTCGGTGATGGAAATAACCCGGTTGCACTTAGTACAGTTTTTAAACCCGGAACGAGGCCGGGACATAAGAAAAAAAGACGGCCGCGGCCCTGTGAGGCCAGGCGGCCAGTGTAAGACCGGGAACCCGGTCAAAAAGATGATCCTGGTCTCTAAAAAAAGAGAAACCAGTTGCCTGGACCTGAAGAGATGCTGTGGAGCACCAGGCTGAGGTCCCCGGAAGGAAAAGGCAGCTTAACTGGCAGTCTGATGCGAAGAGCCCCCTTCAGAAATCTAGCAACATCAGGATGAAAGACAAAGAGGAATGACGATCCTTGTCTCTAAAAGAAGAGAGACCAGTTGCCTGGACCTGAATAGATGCTACAGTGAGGCGTTTATCAAGACCAGTTTAAAGAAAAGCAAGAATCCCGAGATCAGAACCAAATTTTAGTCCACCTGGTCCTGAGCACACCAATGTTGGAAAGCCTTCCACATCTTAGGGCAAGCAGAAACCATAGGTGACTTCTTAGACTTGAGAAGAGTGGCAATGACCACATCAGAATAGCCTTTGTGTTCTAAGGCTGCACGTTCAAGAGCCATGCCATAAGAGCAAAGCAGACTGGATCCTGTGTAAGTAGGTCTGGATGGGATCTCAGCTGAGTAGACACATCAGATCTGTGTACCGCAGTCTGTGAGGCCAATCTGAAGCCACCAGAATTACGTGGCCCAGATGGACCATGATCTGCCGAATGACCTGGCCAATCATGGGCCAGGGAGAAAGACATAAAGGAGAAACTCCCAAGACTACATAAGCACTAGAGCAGAGCATCAAGACCCTTGCTTCCAGGCTTGGATCTTCAACTGAAGAAACGATCTGCTTTCTTGTTCTTTGCCATGGCCATGAGATCGAAGCGGGGCCGACCCCAGCGCTGCACTATGGTCCGGAACGCTACCGAGGACAGGGCCCACTTGCCCAGATCCAAAGTCTGTCTGCTGAAGAAGTCGGCTTGAACATTGTCGACTCCCACAACATGCACTGCCGATAATGCCTGGATATGGCGTTCCACCCACAGAAAAAGAAGACGGGCTTCCTGAGCCAGAGGTTTGCTCTTAGTCCATCCCTGGCGATTTGACATAGGCTACTGCTATTGCATTGTCAGAGAAGATCCTGACCACTTAGCTCTCCAGAGTCTTCTGATCAAATGGCACTCAGCTCCAACCAGTTGATTGATCATTTGCTCTGAGAGGGTGTCTAACAAGCCTGGATGGGACAATGGCTGCAATGGGCTTCCCAGCCCCAAAGACTGGCCTCCATCATCATCACGATCCAGGAGGAAATCGGCAGTGGGAAGAGCCACCAATCCATGCTAGCCAGAGCCTCCAAAGTCCATGGAAGACAGGTCTGTAAAGTATCACTGTGCGGAGCTCGGTGAGAGAGCAAGGCATGCTGGAGAGGACATATATAAGCCCTTGCCCAAGGAACCGTATCCAAGGTGGCAGCCATGGACTCCAGGACCTGATGATAGTCCAACGTCGAAGGAGCCGGCTGTTCCAGAATAGATGTGGAAGTGAGGCCTGATTGAGACAAATGGAACAGGTAATCCAAGACTGAAGACAAGGAAGTAGATTGAGGATCCTTGTGATGAATGGTGCACCAAGCAGAAAACCTAGTCCATTTCTGATTGTAGCATTGTCTAATGCAGCGGAGGCAATTCTGGTCCTCGAGAGCCGGAGCCAAGTCAGGTTTTCAGGATATCCACAACAAATAAGTACGAGATGGATTTGAATGCACTGCCTCCTTGAGATGCAAATCTACCTATTTATTGTTTATATCCTGAAAACCTGACTTGGCTCTGGCTCTCAAGGACCGGAATTGCCTACCCCTGGTCTAGTGTAAGGCTTCTTAGAAGCCTCTAAAACAGGGGTATCAAACTTAAATCACATAAGGGGCCGAAATCTGAAAAAAAGGCTAAACCGTGGGCCGCATTTTTAATTAAGGTAATTAGGGGTCATTTAATTAAGGTAATTAGGGGTCATTTAATTAAGGTACACTAACCGATTTAGCGCATGCTAAATGCGCACCTTAATAAATGGACCCCTAAGTGACCAAGGATTAGTCTTAGTAGATGTATAGGGTTACAACTTCTCCAACCTCACACCAACTCTGTGGTGTAAACAAAATAAATATTGTAATCACAAAACAGAAAATAAAAGTTTTTCTTCTACATTTTGTTGGTTCCAGGCTCTGGTTGTCTTCTGATAACTCGCTTGCCAGGGTCTTCTTTCTCCGTGCTAACCATCCATCTTCCATCTCTGTTCTCTCCTTCCGTTTCCCTTTCCTCCCCCGGAGGTCTGGCATATTTCCTTTTTTGCATGTCCATATCCGCTGCTACAGCAATGGACCCCCAGATCCCCAATCCCCAGTTCCACAATCTGTCCTTTTCTCAACTACCCTTTCATCCAGCATCTCTCCCTCCTTCCCCACCACCCCAGGGTTCATCATCTCTCCGTTTCTCTTCTCAACTACCCTCCTATCCAGTATCTCTATCCCCCCTCCACACCATCCCTTGTGTCCAACTTCTTTCTCTTTCTGTTCCTTCCCTCTCTCCCTCTCCTCTGTTTTATTTCTTCACCATTCCATCCTCCACTCAGTCCAACATATGCACATTTGGACACCTTCTTCTCTCCCTCTGGGTACTTCTACATCAGGGCCTATCCCGAAGGCCTATATGTTTCCCCTCCTCCCTTCTTCTTCCCAGTCTCACCTTCAGAATAGGTCCGCCGTTCCTACCCTCCCTCCATCTCAGTTTCCTGGTCTCTTCTGGCTCATCGGCACGAACCGCTGCCCCCGCTGCCACTTTTCATTCGCATCTTCCTTCACCTGGTCTCCTCTTCAAAGCAGCCTGCTGTAGTGAACCCCGCAGACTGCTCTCCACTTCGGTAGCACGTTCCCTCTGACGCAATCCTGCTCCTCCTCTGACGTACAATATTGCGTCAGAGGGAACATGCTACCGAGGTGGAAAGTGGCCTGCGAGGTTCGCTACAGGAGGCCAGTGATCCTCAGCAGGCTGCTTTGAAGAGGAGACCAGGTGAAGGCAGATGCGAATGAAGAGCAGCGGCGGCAGCAGCGATTCGTGCTGGCGGGCCAGATTTACTATAAAATTTAAAATGTCTGGTGGCCAATTTTGAACATCCCGCAGGCCAGATTTGGCCTGCGGGCCAGACATGTCTGCTCTAAAACGTCCTGTACAGATTGAGAAAACTGTAGAGTGAAAGTCAAGTTGAGAAGTACCAAGCTGTCAGGTGTAGAGACTGCAGGTTGGGATGAAGTAGAGACCCCTGACTCTGTGTAAGCAGAGAGGGAAAAACTGGTAGAAGCAGTGGCTCCCTGCTGCTGAGTTGAAGTAGAAGGGAGTACCAAGGTTGCCTGGGCCACCGATGAGCTATCAGAATCATGGTGGCATGTTTGAGTTTGACAAGTATCTTGAGAATGAGAGGGAATGGAGGGAACACAGAGAAACTGATTCATCCATTCCAGTAGAAAAGCATCTGCCTCCAGTTGGTGAGGACAGTATATCCTGAAGCAGTTTGTTGTTGTGGGGAGACGCGAAGAGATCTATCTGAGGAGTCCCCCACTGAGAAAAAAATGTGATGAAGAGGCAAGGAATTGAGTGTCCATTTGTGAGGTTGTAGAAGACGACTCAATCTGTCCGCCAGACAGTTTTTCTCTCCTTGAATGTAGACAGCTTTTAGGAAGGTGTTGTGAAGGATTGCCCAATCCCACACCTGTACAGCTTCCTGGCAAAAAGGAAGAGATCCTGTTCCTCCCTGCTTGTTGACATAGTACATGGCGACTTAGTTGTTCGTCCGAATGAGGACTACCTGGTCGTGAAGATGCTGCAAAACTTTGAAAGCATTGAAGATCGCTCTGAGTTCCAACAGATTGATGCGACACTGACTATCCATGCTGGACTAAAGGCCTTGAGTACGGAGACCATCGAGATGACCCCCCAAGCGTAGGTCGAAGAATCTGTCGTGAGGACCTTCTGATGAGGAGGTGTTTGAAATAATAAACACTATGAACACCTTCTCTCACACCAAGCAGCATCATGGGGTAAAGACCTAGAACAATTGCTTTCGCCCACTACTTATGAGGTATTTAGGAAACGTCTAAAAACACACTTATTCCTAAAGCATCTAGACAACTGATCCTCTCTTCTCTCTCCCCTCTATAGCGATTAACTTGTCCTTTTGATCACTCTCTCCTCAACAATTAATTTCCTGTCCTATTAATTCTCTTTCTTCCTTCCCTCTTAAAGTCAATTCAATTTGTTACCTTTGCTTATCTTCTGTAAACCGCATAGAACTTCACGGTATTGCGGAATATAAGCTGTTATTATTATTATTGGAAGAGAGCATTCACCAGTGGAGAGCCTGTTTCAACAAAGGAGTTACTCTGATGTGTTGAGAGAGTGGGTCGCAAGCCTGCACCCACTGAGATGCCAGGGTCCACTGAGGAATTCTGAGGTGAAGTCTGGCAAAAGGAATCATGTGAACTGTAGAGGACATATGACCCAGGAGAATCATCGTGTGCTGAAACTGTAGTCAAGGAAGATACTTTGTGGCAGAGATGAATGAGAGCATCCTGACGTTGTTGAAGAAGGAATGCTCTGAGCTGGACAGTGTCTAGAACAGCTCCGATGAACTGCAAAGTTTGAGAAGGCTGTAGCTCGGATTTGGGAAAGTTGATTTCGAATCCAAAACTTTGTAGGAACCACATAGTCGGTTGGGTCACTACAATAACTCCTTGAGATGTTGAATCCTTGATGAGCCAGTCGTCCAGGAACAGGAACACCTGGAGGCCATGGTTCCACAGAGCTGCTGCCACTACCACAAGGCACTTGGTAAACACTCTTGGAGATGAAGTCAGGCCAAAAGGTACTGTACTGAAAATGCAGATTCCCCACCCGAAATCTGAGGAATTGTCAAGAGGCTGGATGAATGGGAATGCGAGTGTAAGCCTCTTTGAGATCTAGAGAGCATAACCAATCGTTCTGATCTAGAAGGGGGTAGAGAGATGCCAGAGACAGCATCCAAAATTGCTCTCTGACAAGAAATTTGTTGAGGGCTCTGAGGTCCAAAATAGGTTGCAGATCGCCTGTCTTCTTCGGAACTAGGAAGTAACGGGAGTAAAAGCCCCTGCTCTGCTGTTCCAGAGGAACCTCCTCGATGGCATGGAGACGAAGCAGAGCTTGAGCTTCCTTAAGAAGAAGTGCAATCTGGGATGGATTGGAAGGATACTCTTTTGGAGGCAGATCTGGAGGAACCTGGATGAAATGAAGAAAGTATCCTTCCCTGATGATGGACAGCACCTAAATATCTGATGTAATGGTCTCCCAGCGGTGGAAAAAATGATGGAGACGACCTCCAATGGGAAGGGAAGAGGACAGAGGCAGAACAATTGAGGCTAGCTCTGTATTAGATGGTCAAAAAGGCTGAGAGGTCTTAGGCACAGCAGGAGTATGAGGTTTCTGTTGCCTCTGCTGTAGTTATGGTTGTTTCTTAGGAGGTACTCTTGTATAAAGAAGCTGCTCTCTGTGGAAAACGCCTCTGATAAGATGGAAGAGGTCTGAAGCCTTTAGAAGTGGAAGGCTTAGGCTTAGGACGAGTGATGGAAGCAAACAAATTTTCATGTTCAGGCAATCATTTAGTAGTTGCCTTGATGGAGTCATCAAACAATTAATTTCCTTGACAAGGAATGTTGGCCAGACGATCTTGAAGATAAGGGTCCATATCTATAGTGCGGAGCCAGGCAAGCCTGCACATCGCTACTGAGAAGGCAGCGACCCTCAAGGAAAGCTCAAATGCATCATAGGAAGATTGAAAGAGATGCATGTGGAGTTGAGTGAGAGTGGTGATCGTCTGCTGAAATCCTAGAAGACGATGTTGAGGAATATATTTGAAATACTCAGGCAGAGTGTCAACCAAATGCTTGAAATAAGAAATGAAAACAAAACTGTAATTCAAAACTCTAGTTGCCATGAGAGAATTTTGATACAACCGGTGACCAAATTTGTCCATGGTCCTGCCCTCTCTTCCAGGAGGGACAGTAGCATAAACTTTGGCAGGATGGGTCTTTTTCAGAGAAGACTCCACAAGAAGGGGACTGATAGGATAATTGAGATTTCTCGCCCTTTTAGTGGACCATCCTGTAACGAAACTCCAGCTTTCCTGGGACAGCAGGAATGGAATAAGGTGTCTCAAGGTTTCTCTTGAAAATTTGAGAAAAAAGTTTATTAATGGGTAATTTGAGAGACTCCGTAGAAGGACAAGACATACCTATTTCTTCTAAATACTCCTGAGAGTATTTGGAATCAGAATCCAAAGTAATATTGAGTTCCTTACTCATTTGACGTAGGAAAGAAGAAAAAGATATCTGCTTCAAGGATGGTTGATCTCGAGGAGAAGGTGACCTTGAGGTGCCTCGCAAGGCAGAGAACGAGGGTGAAGCTTCTCTGAAGTACTGATACCTGAGGCCTGAATATACAGGGATAGATGACTCACTGAAAGAATGGATAGAATCCCTTGCAGGAGAAGCAGCAGCAGTATCTGGAGGTGGTGTCCTCGACTTCGGAGTTGGAGGCCTCGAAGAGTCTCGAGGCCTGGAGAGACGAGTCTTGTCTCGAGAAGAAGATCTATGCCTCGATGAATGCCTCGACTGATGTGGAGAACCGTACCTCGAACCAGGCAGTTCTTGAGAAAGTCGAAAAGTCTTTGCCATATGCCTCAGGAAGGGCGATGCCTTATACGAGGAGGGAGGGCTGGAGTTCAAGATCGAGAAACCAAAAGGGATTGAACGCCTGGTGTCAAGGTATCTTGAGGTACTGACATGGACTTGACTCCTTGAGTAGTGTGCTTATGCTCCAGATGAAACATTCGCAAAGACTCAACTCCTTGCATAGAGTGTGAAGCGTCCTCTCGAGCCACTCCAAAGGACTCGACTCCTTGTATAGAGTGAGGAGGATCAGCTTGAGGTACAGCCAAGGACTCAACTCCTTGTGATACTGCTAAGTGCTCAGGCTGGACTGCAGGAAGCAGAGTCAAGGTAGGAGCATGTTTGGCAAGCATATTACCAAACTGATGATCCAAGATGGTCTAGATCATAGCCTCCAAATGTAACACTGAGACTTGAGGATCTGGTAGATTTGGTGTGGCTATAGTCTCCGAGAAAGAGGAGGAAGAATGAATCTTCGACTTGGAGACATGCTTCTTGAGTATCTTGATAACTACTGCTGGCACCTGACCCGAGGGAGGCAGCGAGGCAAGCGTCTCGTCAGAAGACTTAGCAGATTTACTCGAGGACAAGGACTCGCCGAACGAGGATGGCTTAATTAAAGTTGAAGCCAAGGTCGAGGCAGAAGGCGGAACTCCTGTAAGCTTAACCGGATTCGAAGTCGAGACCGGGTCAAGTGGATCCATACCTCCAAAGAGTTTTTCCACCTGAACTTGACGAAGCTTGTGGGCACAAACTAAACTAAACTAAACTAAATCTTAGGTTTGTATACCGCGCCATCTCCGCAAGCGCAGAGCTCGGCACGGTTTACAGAAGTTAAGAGGAAAGGAACTACAATGAAGGGATAAAGGAGAGGGACTAAGAAGATAGAGAGGGACCGGATGCTAGAGAACGGGAGGTAATTAGATTTTTGAAAAGAGCCAAGTTTTCAAGTGTTTGCGGAAGGATTGGAAGGAGCTTGAATTTCTGAGCGGGGGTGAGAGGTTGTTCCAGAGTTCTGTGGTTCTAAAGGGGAGGGATGTTCCAAGTTTTCCTGCGCGGTATATACCTTTTATAGAGGGGAAAGACAGTTTCAGTTTTTGTGAGGGTCTAGTGGGGTGTGGGTTTGAGGAGTTCCAAAAGAGTGGGATAACGGGAGGGAGGACGCCATGTAGGATCTTGAAGGCTAAGCAGGCACATTTATAGAGGACTTTGGAGTATACTGGGAGCCAGTGAAGCTTGGAGAGGAGTGGGGAGACGTGATCGAACTTGCCTTTTGCGAAAATAAGCTTGGCCGCGGCGTTCTGAATTAGCTGAAGTCTATGGAGGTTTTTCTTAGTTAGGCTTATGTAGATGGAGTTACAGTAGTCCAGTCTAGAGAGGATGATAGATTGAACGAGGACGGCGAAGTGAGAATGATGAAAGCAGGATCTCACTCTCCTCAGCATATGAAGGCTAAAGAAGCATTTTTTTACCAAGGAGTTGAGGTGATCATTGAAGGAGAGAGAAGAGTCTATGACGATGCCTAGGACTTTGCTTGAAAACTCAAGCTGAAGAGTGGGGCCGGATGGTAGTGGGATGGAGGTGGGTAAATGATCTAAAATTGGGCCGAGCCAAAGTAGTTTTGTTTTGGACTCATTCAGTTTCATTTGTACAAATTGGGCCCAGGATTGGAGATTCGTTATACATGTGGATATGTTATCAGCAAGGTTAGAGAGGTTCGAGTCGGTCTCGAGGAGGATGAGGATGTCATCAGCGTAGGAGTAGAGAGTTTCTAGGGGGGATAGATGGAGGAGTTTCAAAGAGAACATGTAGATGTTGAAAAGGATAGGGGAGAGGGGTGAGCCTTGCGGGACTCCACATTTCGGCTTCCAGGGGGGGGAAGAGGTACCGTTTGTGTTAACGGTGTAGGAGCGGAAGCGGAAGAATTTCGAGAACCAATCTAGGACTGTGGAGCTTATGCCTATTTCGGAGAGTTGGAAGATTAGGATGTCGTGGTGGACGACATCGAAGGCTGCAGAGAGGTCGAATTGTAGGAGAACAGCAAATTTGTTGCGAGAATGGAGATGTTGCACCTTAGAGATTAGTGAGGCCAAGAGGGATTCGGTGCTAAAGTTGGGTCTGAAGCCGAATTGGTGGGGTAGGAGAATAGAGAATCTTTCTAGGTAGGATGAGAGTTGGGTGGTTATGATGGATTCTAATAACTTGGTTAGGAGAGGGATATTTGCTATAGGGCGGTAGTTTGATGGCATGGAGGGGTCAAGTTCGGCCTTTTTCAGTAGAGGAGTCAATGAAATGTGTCCCATGTTGGGGGAAAAAAGGCCCGATGTTAGGGCAGAGTTTATGAGTTCGGTGAGGGAAGCGATGGCCTGTGTAGGGATATTCTCGAATAGATAGGAGGGGAAAGGATCCAGAGTGCACTTGCAGGTTTTTAGTTTGAGGCAGAGTTTGGAGACTTGCGATTCGGAAACAGGCTTGAAGACGGTCCAAGATCTGTCGGCGGGAATGGGGGTGGATATAGGTAAGATAGGGTTGAGGTCAGTAGAGGTCAGGGAATTGTAGGAGACTGTGGGTGGGAAGGAGGATCTTAGGGTGGTAACCTTTTCATTAAAGAAATTTGCGAGGGCATCGGCTGATAGAGACGGTGAGAGCACGGATGGGTCTTTTTTTGTAGTTAGGGAGCGCCAGATGTTGAACAGCGCACTGATCTGATTGTTGGATCTAGAGATCTTGTCTCCGAAGAAGTTCTTCCTGGCTTTTTTTAGTGTAGACTTGTAAAGTTTAATATTGACCCTCCAGGTATGTCTATCAGAGGGGGATTTAGATTTTTTCCATTTGCGCTCTAGAGCGCGACATTTCTGTTTCAGTTCTCTGTGAAGAGGTAAGTACCAGGGGGCCTTTCGGGGGTAGGAGATGGTTTTAGTGGATATTGGAGCAAGGGAGTGGTAGGTGGACTCGGAGAGGGCGGTCCAGTTGCGCCAATGGGATTCGGGGTCTGTAGGTCTAGGGTTGGAGGAGAGTTGGTTGAGGAATTTGGACCAGAATAGATTGCTCGAGGTTTTTTTGCGAAAGGTTATGGAATGAGAGGGGTGGGGTGGGGAGTCAAGATGGGACATGAAGATGGGGAGGCAGGTAGTCCCTAAGAAGTGATCGGACCAAGGGACTTGTTCCCAGCGAGTGTCGTCGGTTGAAGTTTTGAAGGCGGTAAGATCAAGGAAAGTGGTGAGGTCTAGAGTGTGCCCTTTTTCGTGGGTTGGAGATGGGGTGGGTGAGGGGAAGCCTAGAGAGGTAAGGAAGTTGTTGAATTCAGTCGTGTCCTTGCTGTTGGTGTCGTCAAGGTGGAGATTAATATCACCAACGATCAGAAGTCTTTGAAATTTAAGGAAGGCATTTGTTATGGTCTCAAAGACGAGATTGGAGGATTTGGTCCAAGGGGTGGGTGGGCGGTATAGTAACAGGATGCCCAATGGGTGGGTGCGGAGTTCGTCATTGACTGAGGCAAGCAAATATTCTAGGGAAGCGTGAGTGCCCGTCTCAAGGAGCTGGACGTCAAAGAAATATTTGTAGAGGAGTGCTAGACCACCTCCTTTTCGATTGGGTCTGGGGGAGAAGAGGCCTTGGTAACCGTGGGGGAGGAGTTCGTTTTGTGTGAATAGATCGTCTTTGGCGATCCATGATTCAGTGATGCATAGGAATCCAGGGTCGAGCTCGTCTAGAAGGTCTTTCAAGATTTGGGTCTTATTGCACACGGATCTGGCATTGCAATAAAGTGTCGGGACTGGGGTGAGAGAGTCTGAGGCAGTGTTGGGAAGATTGGCAGGGGGCAGGGGTTTTAGATAATCTTGGTTGACTTTTCGAGGGTTTTTCTTGAGAGGGGGAATTCTGGTGCGAATCAGTGTGGGGATTTTGAGTCCAGGGCAGATGTTATTGGAGTGAGCGGGGTCGAGTAGGTTGGGAGAGGGAGGTTTCAGACAGAGGGAGGTATAGAGAGGTGAGCAGAGTAGGAGGAGAAGGATCCAGAAGGAAGGGTTCATGATTGAAGGGTAGCACAGCGGGCACACAACTCCAGATAATGGGCAGGTCTCAAACACTGCATACACCACCGATATGGGTCAGTGAGGGAGATTGCACGCTGGCAACGGCTACACTTCTTGAAGCCTGCAACTGGCCGGGACATAAACAGGAAGATAGCCACAGCTAAGTCGAAACCTGCCGGCTTTAGGCCGCGAGGCAGGCCCTGCCGTGACTGAAAGAAAAAATGAAATAAGTTGGTTGTTTGGTTTTTTTTTAATGAAACGCGCAAGAAATACACAGCGACCCTGAAAAGAAATAAAACACGAGCCGTGGTGAGAGAAGGCACAAAGTAGAACTGAGTCTAGCATAGAGCGTCGAAATAGGACTTCTCGGCTCTGCGGAAAACTGAGAACTGAGGAGAGACGCGCCCTAAGCTGGGAGGGAAGGCACTAGCGAACTTCCTGAAGTTCTACAAGCAAGTCTGCTTGCGAAGCTGTCTGCAACTGGGCTCCGTGGCTGACGTCACCTGCATGTGAGAATATGCTGCCTGCTTGTACTGGGATAATTTGTAATTCAGAAAAAAGAATCCCTGCAGGACAAAGCCTGCAACTCAGAAAACCGTCGAGCTGAAGGCATGTCTCCAAGAAACCATTCTTCAACCAGACATCCTTTAGAGCCTCATTAGAGAAAGGTTCAAACGGAGCCTTCTGTAAACTGTGAAGAACTCTTAAGACTCAAGTCCGAAAAGGATTTCTTAACAGATGGACAAATATGCTGTAATCCTTTCAGGAACCAAACTACTGCAGACTGAGAATCTAGCAAAAAATTAGACACTTGGCCCCTGAAACAATCAATGGTTGCCACTTGAAGTTGAAGTGAAGTAAACGCTAGGGCCTTAGCCACCCCTCCTGGTGAAAAGCAGGAAGACAGGACAGATGCAAGCATAAGCCGCAAATGTAGATGTCTGAGTTACCTGGAGAAGAGTGGGAGAAAGTTCTATGTTGATCAGCCCCTGGATGAGAAATGCCAGAGGTACCGGGAATCACAGTGGCTTGCCCTCTCACCCCCCCCTCCGACCTACTCCTCAGAATCGTACACCATGGATGGCATGGCAACAGGAGCTACCAGAATCACCACGCCGTGAAAGCGAGCTTTGAGATGCAACACACATCCAATCATCGGCCAAGGGAAAACACTTAAAGAAGACGACCCAGAGGCCAGTAAAGAGCAAACGCATCTACTCCCTCTGACTCCTACTACCTGTGTCTGCTGAAGAATAGAGGAAACTTGCATTTTTGAAACTAGACCATGAAGTCTAAGTCTAGGATCTCACCTCTACACAATGAGCTGAAAGAACTGAGCTGACAGTTCCCAATTTCCGGGATGTATAAGATTTTTGCTGAATAAGTCTGTCTAAACACTTCTCCTGTCCTGAAAGTGAGCCGCCAATAGAAGATGAACTACCGTTTACCGAAGCAGGACTATTGACTTGCTCGACAACCGAGGACTTCATGTAGCTCTCTGGCTGTTGAGAAATGCCACCACCGTGACACTGTCCTAAAAAGACCTTCATTGGCCAACCCTGAAGCATGGCCTGAAACGCCTGAAGCGCTAGCCTGATTGTAACCTGATTGTCCACAACCCCAGAAGTTTAAGCGAGCACTGAGTTTCCTCCTGAGACTAGACTCCGTGCACTGAAGATTGAAGGCACTGAATGCCCTCAGGGGGAGGAGCTTACTAAAGATGGCCGACTGAAGTTGTTGGGTTGAACACTCCCGAGCCCATTTTCCTAAAATGGTGAAGCGCAAGTCCAAGACCCGGGTTTTTCCTGTCGAACCCGAGTCACAGCAATTGCCTGGCCCCATGGATGCGTTCATCGAACGTCGGGCCCAAAGAGAACTGGAGAGAGAGTCCTTGGCGTGAGGTGGGGGCATTTTGGAGAACCCTTCCACCTATTTTGAGGCAACCAGCTTCTCTCCGGAGGAACGAGACAGGCCAGCACAGCCATTCCCTCGACTGGGTTTGCAGGGCAAGGAGAGTGTGGCGGTAACTTTCGGGAACTTTGAGGAGGAGGAAAATGAAGAACTGGCAGCCCGGAGATTGTCTACTGCCTTTCCAACACAGGAAGTCTTGGGGAAAATGGAGGAAGGCAAGAATCACCATTACCTTTACACTTCCAAACAGGTACTGAGCAGCTTAAAGATTTGAACATTAAATGTTTCCTAGCTCCTCTAGAAAAACCTTCAGTGGTGGATTTAAACTCTATTTGGGAGGCAATCTCAACATTACAGATTTCCCTGGGAAACCAATTGCAAACTCTGTCTACTCATTGTGCAGGGATACTTTCTGAGACTTTAAAATTACAAAAAAAAGTGGGCAAATTGGAGGAAAAATCACTAGAACATGAAAGAAAATTGGAAGTAATGGTGAATACTGAGAAAAAATCACTTGAGCAGGAAAAAAAATTGGAAATATTGGGAACACAAAATCAGCTCCTTATGAGGGATAATGATAATATCAATTTCAAGATGGAGGTTCTTGAAAACTTAGTACGGAGACAAAATTTGAGATTGATTAATTTTCCTAAGTTAATATCCACTACATCTCTTGATATGTTTAAACGGTTTCTTTCGGAGATTCTAAAAGTCCCACAGAGTTCTTTTCTACCAATTTCAAAAATTTACTATATTTCCTTGGGAAAGAAGAAGACTCCGGAGGACAAGCAAGAACCAGTAATAGATGTGTTGGACTTAACAAACCTATTAGAGAAGTCAGAATCGGAAGAATTAACGGTTGCCACACTTTTTGCTCAACTAGCATTAGATTCAGATAGAGAATGGCTTCTGAAGTTGTTTTTTAAATATAAATATAAAGATGCTTTGTTTTTTGAATCAAAAAATAAGAATGTATCTAGATGTTTCTAGGATAACTCAAAAAAAAAAAAAAAAAGGGAAACAGTTTTTGCTCTTGAGACCACAGGTGTTAAAAATTGGAGCTACGTTTATGCTGAGATACCCCTGTAAATGTTTAGTTAATTTTAGGGGAGCTAAATATACTTTTTTTGAATCTGCACAGTTATCGAGGTTTATATTAGATAAGGAGGTGATGTCTGCAAGTACCCCTATTTGTAACCAAGAAAATGTTCCTAGTTAGTCACACCACACAAACCTTCACTACCTCTGGTACGCTAGAGGCCATAGCGGGCAAGAAATAAAATTACCTATAGCAAAAATACATTCACACGCAATGCAGAAACCCACAGTGTAACGTTTTACTAACACAAACAACACATAGACTCTAAATCAATATACAGTCAAACCTCGGTTTACGAGTACCGCGGTTTGCGAGTGTTTTGCAAGACGAGCAAAACATTCTTGCAAATCGTGACTCGCAAACCGAGCATTGACTTGATTTGCAAGTCCCACCACAAACTGGTATCGCCCCCTCACGAATGCACGCTCGCCCACCCTTCCCCCGCAAACCAGCATCCCCCGCCCGCCCAAACTGAAGGCTTACCCCCCAATGTGGCACTGGCACGCAGCACCAACTCACAGGAGGTGCCAGTGTAGGAAGATCTTGCCTCTTCCCGGACTAGGCCTTGAGCATCTGGCTCCCGCCTCTCTCCGTACCAGTGCTCCAAGGATGATGTCACCTATTTGTGAGAATATACTGTCTGCTTGTCCTGGGATAAATTTTTGATCGCCATCTTGAGTTTTCTAAATATATTTCTACCCCTGCATATAAAACTATCTGCTGAGTAGTTACCTACAGAAGGTATTGTGGGATTTCTTATAAAATATTTATATTTTATTAATTTAAAAAAGAGAAAAATATTTAGAGAAAACTAAACACAAATGGTTATTGCTCATTTCAGTCAATATGAAGTACTTGCCTTAACAAAGTTGTCAGGAAACATGCCCCTTTTTCCATTTACTTCTCCTTCTAACCATCCTTCTTCTTCAAGTTTCTTGACATTCTTGATGATTTCACCAATTTTAATCGACAGCTCATCTTCATGAACTGCCTCATAGTCATATTCCACAATATATTCAACTAGAAAAAAATACACAAGCAATCAAGTTACAAACCATGAACTTGAAAGTCAGGAAAAAATACTGCCCTCACTTAATATATTTTACTCTTGGAAAGACAGAACTGGCCTTGATGGACCTTTGTTCTGTCCCATTATGGCAATTCTTATGTTCTTATTTATTGAGATGGGTTGGGGAAATCCACTGTTTCTTCCTAGCATAAACAGCATAGAATCTGTCTTGCTACTTGGGATCTAGCTAGATGCTTAGGGACCTGGATGCACTGTTGGAAACAGGATATTGAGCTTGCGTCTGGTCTGTCCCAGTATGACAAGTCTTATGTTTTCAGTGTTTGGATTGTTAACTCCATTTTCCCCCGTAGCAATTTGTAATCTTTTAATAAAATGTGTCTTTCCTGCATTGGTTAAAGAGTTTGATGGTATAATTCATCCAAAGTTTTGAAGTGTAGTATTTTACACTGACCATTTAGATTTAAGCTCCAATTTTTAAAATATGATTATGGAAAGTGATCATTAATACAAAAATTAATTTTAATAACCGCAGGTCACCTATAGTCTGCAGTCATTCTTTATGGGTTATGATCTTTTTTTCATTCTGACTGAACTTGTTAGTATAGACAGTTTATTACAGGGGTAGTAGGGAACTCCAGTACTCGAGAGCCGTATTCCAGTCGGGTTTTCAGGATTTCCCCAATGAATATGTATGAGATCTATTTGCATGCACTGCTTTCAATGCATATTCATTGGGGAAATCCTGAAAACCCGACTGGAATACGGCTCTCGAGGACCGGAGTTCCCTACCTCTGGTTTATTATCTCTAAGATAAAACAGTGCAAGCTTAGTAGCAATCACTTCACTATTTGCCAGTATTTACTGTATTTTTTGCTCCATAAGACGCACCTGGCCATAAAACAGACGCACCCTAGATTAGAGGAGGAAAACAAGAAAAAAAAAAAAAAATCTTTTCTGAACCAAATGCTCCCTGCCAGGCTCTGCACCCAATCCCACACTCCTTGCCAGGCTCTGCACCCTGTCCTCCCTCTGGTGGTCTAGTGGTAGGCCAGGACAGGGCACGCAGGTCAGCAGGCATAGTGGCCTACTGAAAGGCAGGCCGGCCTAGTGGCCTAAACAGGCAGGTCTAGTAACAGACAGGCAGGCAAGTAGGCCTGGTGGCCTAGTGACAGGCAAGCCTAGTGACAGACAAGCAGGCAAGCAGGCCTAGTGGCAGGCAGGCAGGGCCCCCCACCCCGAGGCAAGCAGGCAGGCAGGGTGTTGATCGGCAGGAGAGGTCAGACCCGAGTAACAGGTGTGAAAGGACACAAAAACAAGGGACCGTTAAAAAAAGAAAAAAACAAAAACACAAAACAATTTCAGGGTGCAAGGGAGAAGCACTAAAACTTGAGTGCAAGGCAAAAGTGTAAGAAACCCTTTGCAGGTTCGCCTTCAGTGGACAGTGCAAGAACAATCTGAAACTGCGGCTCTAGTTTACACAGAGATATCACTTTCTCCATAGGGATTTCCAAGGATGGGCCCGTCCCATGCCCCTTTTCCAGGGAACTCCTAGACGACCCCAGCACAGGAACATGAACAAGGTCAAAGCCACCCAAACATATCAACACTTCTAAGGGTGAGAAGCAAAGCGGAAGAAACTCCATAGTACGCTACCTCTAGTCATTCTCAAACTAAAGTTTATCTTTAAGCCCTCCAGAACAGTCCCACCCCCTCTGACGCAAGGAACCTCCTCGACCACATCCACCAAGTCGGAAACAGGAAATGGTGTCAAAGGAGGCGGGGTACTAGAAAAGAAAAAAACCGAAGGAACAGAGTCGGGTGACCTAGAAAATAAATTGAAGTATAAGGTAGGACGCAGGATTAGAGAGTTTGAGAATGAGGGAGATGTGTTGGGTTGCGGACGGGGAGGTATACTAGATGTGGGTGAGGGGTTGTAACTTAAAAGTTTTGTCACCCACAAATCATCTGTGAAAAATAAGTTAAATACTAGACAAAAAAAAGTTGGGAACACGTTTAAAAAAAAAAAAAAATCAAGCAGCTTATTCACAATTTAGGTGTATCCGATTTAGACGTGTTAATGAACATACAGAAAAGTGCCTGTCGTTTGAACTGCTGTCAGGAGTCAGCTGGAGGGAAGGGCAGGACCGTCGGAGGAACTAAATAAAGTAACGGGGTGGGGATGGTTGGGGTTGGGTATTCGCTCCATAAGACACACCCTTATTTCCACCCACTTCTTGGGGGGAAAAAAGTACATCTTATAGAGCGAAAAATACGGTACCCCACTATCTGGCTATCAATAAACTATTTGAGTACATTCTTTGTACTTTCATGATGAACAGAGAAGGTAAAATTTACCTGTTAATTAACATACCTGTTAATTTCTTTCCCATGAGTCCAATTAGATTAGTCTGACCCAGTGGATAAGGGTCTCTTCCCAACCATCAAATAAAAGTAGAGATACTAAAGTTTTATAGTGGCATCACCAATATAAGAAATCACTGTTGACTGGAATTCTCCAGTATTTTAATACCAAAGTAGGACAGGTTCCAGGTAGAAGCTGTGGGCCTTAGCTTTTTTTTTTTTTTTTTAAATCATTATCTTTTCCTCTTTTACATTTTTAGCACCAGGTAACCTCTACAGAACCTATGCTGTTGTAAGAAAAGCTCTTAATATTCAGACACCCAGAAAGTAGACAAAAAAACTGGCACTCAACCCCTTAGGCTTCCAGGGCAGGTCCTAGACTAGTCTAGATGGACCCAAGGAAAAGTACCGTAATTAACAGATATGTTAAATCAGTAAGTAAACGGCGAAGGAACAATAAGCCACAGTGGTTCTCTGCGGAGATTTCGGATCTCATCAAAGAGAATAAAAAAGCATTCATCTCTTACAAACAATCAGGGAAACAGGACTCTAGGGAAACCTATCTGGCCAAGTCAAAAGCCGTCAAAACAGCAGTTAGGGAGGCCAAATTCTGCATGGAGGAGTCTCTACCGAAGAACATCCAGAAAGGAGATAAATCCTTCTTCAAGTATATCAGTGACAGAAATAAGAACTCAGGTGGGATAGTACGTCTTAGGAAACCAGACAGAGACTATGTAGAAGCGGACTCGGAAAAAGCCCCAACTGTTAAATGAATAGTTCTGCTCAGTCTTCACCCGCGAGGCGCCAGGACTCGGCCCTCAGCTACAGACAAGGGTTTAGTAATTTCGAGTTTACACCCAGCGGTGTCTACTGCGACCTGTCAAAGCTTAAGGTTAACAAGGCAATGGGGCCTGACAACCTACACCCCAGGGTGCTCAGGGAGTTAACATAGAAACATAGAAGATGACGGCAGAAAAGGGCTACAGCCCATCAAGTCTGCCCACTCTGCTTACCCACCCCCTGCTATGCCCTAATGACCCAATTTCCTTATCTTGACCCTCGTAGGGATCCCACATGAGTATCCCATTTATTCTTAAAGTCTGGCACGCTGTCTGCCTCGATCACCTGCACTGGAAGCTTGTTCCAATGATCAACCACTCTCTCTGTGAAGAAATACTTTCTGGTGTCGCCATGAAATTTTCCGCCCCTGAGTTTGAGCGGGTACCCTCTTGTGGCCGAGGGTCCCTTGAGAAAGAAAATATCATCTTCCATTTCGACACGTCCCGTGAGGTACTTAAATGTTTTGATCATGTCTCCCCTCTCCCTACGTTCCTCGAGAGTGTAGAGCTGCAATTTGTTCAGTCTCTCTTCGTACAAGAGACCCTTGAGCCCCGAGATCATCCTGGTGGCCGTCCGCTGAACTGATTCAATTCTGCGCACATCTTTACTGTAATGTGGCCTCCAGAACTGCACACAGTACTCCAGATGAGGTCTCACCATGGCCTTGTACAACGGCATTATGACTTCAGGCTTTCGGCTGACGAAACTTCTATTGATACAACCCAATATCTGCCTTGCCTTAGATGAAGCCTTCTCCACTTGATTGGCAGTTTTCATGTCTGCACTGATGATTACTCCTAAATCTCGTTCTGCTGAAGTCCTAGTTAAAGTTTCTCCGTTCAAGAAGTACGTCCTACATGGATTTCCGCTTCCGAGGTGCATGACCTTACATTTCTTAGCATTGAAGCCTAGCTGCCAGGTTGAGGACCAACTTTCCAATGTAAGCAGGTCCTGCGCCATATAATTCTGTAAACTGCATTCACTTACTATATTACATAGTTTGGCGTCATCGGCGAATAGTGTTATTTTACCTTGAAGCTCTTGAGTCAGATCCCCTATGAATATGTTGAAAAGGAGTGGACCCAGGACCGAGCCCTGCGGTACTCCACTGGTCACCTCCGATGTTTTAGAGAGGGTACCATTAACCACCACCCTCTGAAGTCTGCCACTCAGCCAATCATTGACCCATGCAGTTAGTGTCTCTCCTAACCCCATCGATTCCATCTTGCTTAGCAGCCTGCGGTGTGGGACACTGTCAAAAGCTTTACTGAAGTCCAGGTACACGACGTCCAAAGACTCTCCCAAGTCCAACTTTCTTGTTACCCAGTCAAAGAAGCTGATGAAATTGGATTGGCAGGACCTTGGTGAATCCATGCTGACTGGGATCCCGAAGATTCCCTTCATTCAAGATCGTGTCCAATTTGCTTTTAATTAGTGTTTCCACGAGTTTGCACATTATTGATGTGAAACTCACCGGTCTATAATTCGCAGCCTCTTCCCTGCAACCCTTTTCATGTAGAGGAACGACATTAGCTAATTTCCAGTCCAGGGGAACTTTCCCCTTACTTAGGGAGAGATTGAATAGCTCAGCCAACGGTTTCGCCAGGACATCGCTCAATTCTCTAAGCACTCTTGGGTGCAAATTGTCTGATCCCATGGCTTTGTTCACCTTGAATCTTGCCAGTTCACTGTAAACTTCACCTGGTGTGAACTCAAAATTCTGAAACGGGTCTTCTGTGCTTTGTGTTGCCTTCAACTGCGGACCGTGTCCCGGTGCCTCACAGATGAAGACTGAGCAGAAGTATTCATTCAGTAGTTCGTCTTTATCGGAATCTGCTTCCGTCCGGTCTTCTAAGGCGTACTATCCCGCTTGTGTTCCTTTTTCTGACACTAATATATCTATCCGCGCTCTTAAATCTCTCCCTTAGTACAGGTAACATCCCGTTGGACTGGAAGACGGCTAACGTCATTCCACTCCACAAGAAAGGCTCCAAGATGGAGACAGCAAACTACAGACCAGTGAGTCTCACATCAATAGTGTGCAAACTAATGGAAACTCTAATCAAACGCCAATTGGATACGATCCTGAACAAGGAGAATCTACGGGATCCCCTTCAACATGGATTTACTAAGGGGAGAGCCTGCCAATCCAACCTGATTAGCTTCTTTGACTGGGTGACGAGGAAGCTGGATGATGGGGAGTCCCTGGACATCGTATACCTGGACTTCAGTAAAGCATTCGATAGCGTACCACACCGCTGAGCAAGATGAGTTCTGTAGGATTGGGTGACACATTGACAAAATGGGTTGGGAACTGGCTTGGAGGTAGGCTTCAGAGGGTAGTGGTGAATGACACCCCCTCCGAAATGACGGAGGTAATCGGTGGAGTGCCGCAGGGCTCGGTCCTGGGCCCGATCCTATTCAACATCTTTATAAGAGACTTGGCAGAAGGGCTGCGAGGTAAAATAGCATTATTCGCCGATGACGCCAAACTAAGCAATGTAGTGGGCAAAAGCATAACAGACATAAATTCAATGTCCGACAACATGATGCACGACCTACTCCTACTGGAGTGCTGGTCTAGGTCCTGGCAACTCAGCTTCAATGCCAAAAAATGCAAAGTCATGCACCTGGGAAGCCAAAATCCATGCAAGACTTACACCCTTAATGGCGAGATCCTAACAAGAACTGAAGCAGAACGAGACTTAGGGGTGATCGTCAGTGAGAACATGTAGACTGCCAGTCAAGTGGAGCAAGCTTCATCCAAGGCAAGGCAAATCATAGGTTGCATACGCAAGAGTTTCATCAGCCGTAAGCCTGAAGTCATTATGCCACTGTATAGATCCATGGTGAGGCCCCACCTGGAATACTGTGTGCAATTCTGGAGGCCGCATTACCGTAAGGATGTGCTGAGACTGGAGTCGGTCCAGAGAATGGCCACCCGGATGGTTTCGGGACTCAAGGATCTCCCGTACGAGGAACAGCTGGATAAGTTGCAGCTGTACTCACTCGAGGAACGCAGAGAGAGGGGTGACATGACCGAGACATTCAAGTATCTCACGGGCCGCATCGAGGTGGAAGAAGAGATATTCTTTTTCAAGGGTCCCGCGGCAACAAGGGGGCATCCGTGGAAAATCAGGGGCGGGAAACTGCATGGGGACACCAGGAAATTCTTTTTCACTTAAAGGTTATTGAGGCCAGCAGCGTGCCTGATTTTAAGGCCAAATGGGATAGACACGTGGGATCTATTCACAGAGAAAAGTAGGGGAGGGTCATTGGGGTGGGCAGACTAGATGGGCCGTGGCCCTTATCTGCAGTCTATTTCTATGTTTCTATGAATAAATTTCATCTTCCTTATTGTCCCACTAAACCAGTCCAAGCCAATGAAAAGTATGAGAAAGTCTTGTGGAAAGTCAAGCTTCATCTAATGACTGCCCTGTGGCAATCTCCTACTTTTACAGGACATCAAGCCTGTAATGATTCACAAAGGAACATATGGACAACCTAACAGCCACCCTGGCATCTACCCAAGAGGTTGCTTGGGTACATGTGGAATGAGCCCTCAGATCCTTAGGCACCACCTTGTCTCGGATGATATGATAATAATAATAATAATTTATTTCTTATATACCGCCAAAGCCATGGCAGTTCGAGGCGGTTTACAATAAGAGGAGCTGGACAGTCAGCGATATAGTTACAATATAGAATTAATGAATACAAGTACATTGAATGCAAGTACAAATAAGAAGAGCTGAACAGTCAGCGACATAGTTACAGTGTAGAAGCAATTAATTCAGTATACAGAATATGAGAGATAATGAACAACAAATTCTTAGGTGACAAATCGGTTGAACAGTTTCGTTTTTACTAATTTTCTAAAACCTAGATAGGAAGAGGAGAGCATGATAACGTTACCCAGCCAATCATTCAGTTTACCTGCCTGGAAGGCTATATGCTCAGTGTTGACTTGATCCAAAACCCAGTGTGAATTTAGGGGCTGTTTTTCCCTATTATAGCTGTTGGAAGAGAGCACTAACAATTGGATGTGTGGAACAAGCTTGCAAGCTCCAAATATCAGAGGATTTTTTTGTGAGATTTTGCCCCTGTGGCAAGTTTCTCTTCATATTCTATTTTAGCCTTATCAACACTTTGCATCTAACTTGTCAGTGCTTATAAGAACATACATAAGAACATAAGAAATGCCTTCACTGAATCAGACCTTAGGTCCATCTAGTCTGGCGACCCACACACGCGGAGGCTAAGCTAAGTGTTCCCTAACAAAGACTCTGTTTACCCGTACCCCTCAATGTGATTTGCAAAAAGGTGTGCATCCAACTTGCCCTTGAATCCCACAATGGTGGTCTCCGTCACAACCTCCTCCCGGAGAGCATTCCAAGCATCCACCACTCGTGTGAAACAGAACTTCCGGACATTTGTCCTGGGCCTGTTGCCCTTCAATTTCAGTCCATGACCTCTTGTCCGAGTCACATTTGACAACGTGAATAACGGTGATTCTTGCTCTATTTTGTCGAATCCTTTTATTATTTTAAAAGTCTCCATCATATCGCCTCGCAGTCTTCTCTTCCCCAGAGTGAACAAGCCCAGTTTTCCAAGGTGTTCTTTGTAGCTCAAATTCTCCATACCCTTAACTAGCTTCGTGGCTCGCCTCTGCACCCTCTCCAACAGAGTTATATCCTTCTTTAAGTAGGGATACTAGTGCCGGATTAGAGAGCTGGATGGGGACGGGGATCCCGTGGGTTCTCTCTTCGGGTCGCGGAGATCCCGTAGGGACGCCCCTCGTGCTCTCGGGGATCCCGCGGGGTTCAATGCCGCGAGGCTCATCCGACTTTCCTACCTGCCCTGCTGCAGCACACATAGCCATCGGAAGTCTTCCCCGATGTCAGCGCTGACGTCGGAGGGAGGGCTTAAGCAAAGCGCTGACATCAGGAAGACTTCCGGTCGGCTGTGTGCGGCAGGGCAGGTAGGGAAAAGGCAGTGGCGTACCAAAGGGGGGGGGCGGTCCGCCCCGGGTGCAGCCAGTCAGGTCCCCTTACCTTTGTGGCACTTACCCCGACCGACCGACAACAGGCCCGGCCGACAAACCTCCCTGCCCTGTAGCCGCGAATCTAAATTACCTTCTTACAGCAGCTTCAATACTCCAGCAGGGCAGGGAGGTTTGTTGGACCGGGCCTGTTTTGTTGTCGGTCAGGTGGGGAAGTGCCACAAAGGTAAGGGGCAGGGAGGGAGAAAGGGAGGAAAGGTGGAGTGGAGAAGAAAAGACACTTAAGGGAAATGGGTAAAACTGAGGGGGAAGAAGGACGCTGAAAGGACATGGGGAAGACAAAGGGGTGGAGAAGGACGCTGAAAGGACATGGGGAAGACAAAGGGGTGGAGAAGGACGCTGAAAGGACATGGGGAAGACAAAGGGGTGGAGAAGGACGCTGAAAGGACATGGGGAAGACAAAGGGGGTGGAGAAGGACGCTGAAAGGACATGGGGAAGACAAAGGGGTGGAGAAGGACGCTGAAAGGACATGGGGAAGACAAAGGGGTGGAGAAGGACGCTGAAAGGACATGGGGAAGACAAAGGGGTGGAGAAGGACGCTGAAAGGACATGGGGAAGACAAAGGGGTGGAGAAGGACGCTGAAAGGACATGGGAAGACAAAGGGGAGGAGAAGGACGCTGAAAGGACATGGGGAAGACAAAGGGGGGGGAGAAGGACGCTGAAAGGACATGAGGAAGACAAAGGGGGGGGGGAGGACGCTGAAAGGACATGGGGAAGACAAAGGGGGGGGAGAAGGACGCTGAAAGGACATGGGGAAGACAAAGGGGGGAGAAGGACGCTGAAAGGACATGGGGAAGAAAGGGGGGGAGAAGGAGGCTGAAAGGACATGGGGAAGAAAGGGGGGGAGAAAGACGCTGAAAGGACATGGGGAAGACAGAGACAGGGGGGAGAAGGACGCTGAAAGGACATGGGGAAGACAGAGACAGGGGGGGGAGAAGGACGCTGAAAGGACATGGGGAAGACAGAGACAGGGGGGGGAGAAGGACGCTGAAAGGACATGGGGAAGACAGAGACAGGGGGGGAGAAGGACGCTGAAAGGACATGGGGAAGACAGAGGGGGGAGGACGCTGAAAGGACATGGGGGAAGACAGAGGGGGGAGAAGGACGCTGAAAGAACATGGGGAAGACAGAGGGGGGAGAAGGACGCTGAAAGGACATGGGGAAAGACAGAGGGGGGAGAAGGACGCCGAAAGGACATGGGGGAAGACAGAGGGGGGAGAAGGAAACTGAAAGCACATGTGGAAGACAGAGGGGGCAGAATGATGCTGAAAGGAAATGGGGAAGAGAGAGTGGGGAGAAGACGCTGGCAGGGAAGAAGGCAGAGATGACAGACTATGGGGGGAGCGGAGGGAAGATGGGTGCCAGACCAATTTGGAACGGGGGAGAAAGTGAGAAGCACAGTAACAGAGCAAATGGAAGACGCAGAGAGAAGAGAGACAGTGGATGGAAGGAATTGAATGAGAACATGAGGAAAGCAGAAACCAAGCAACAAAGGTAGGAAAAAAATTCTTTTTTTTTTTTTTTTTTTTTTGCTTCATGATAAAGTAGTATATTAGTTGTGTTGATAAAAATTTATAAACATTAGAGGCTCTGGTAGAAACCCGTTTACAAAGTATGTATTCTTCCCAATTAATATTTCCAAATTAATAAAGTCTTTTTGCTTATTTTTAAATGGGTTTCTACCAGAGCCTTTAATTCAGTAGCATAATTAACTGAAATAACTATTTCTGAAGTTTATGGGGATGGGCGGGGACATAGAGGATTCCTCACGGGGACAGGCGGGAACGGAGGGGATTCCTCACGGGGACAGGTGTGGACAGAGGGGATTCCTCACAGGGACGGGTGGGAGTCCTCACGGGAATGGGTGGGGACGGGTGGGATTTCTGTCCCCGCGCAACTCCTGGAATACTGTCTGCAATTCTGGAGGCCGCATTACCGTAAGGATGTACTAAGACTGGAGTCGGTCCAGAGAATGGCCACCCGGATGATCTCGGGACTCAAGGATCTCCTGTACGAGGAACGGAGGGATAAGTTGCAGCTGTACTCACTCGAGGAACGCAGAGAGAGGGTGACATGATCGAGACATTCAAGTATCTCACGGGCCGCATCGAGGTGGAAGAAGATATCTTCTTTTTCAAGGGTCCCGCGGCAACAAGGGGGCATCCATGGAAAATCAGGGGCGGGAAACTGCACGGGGACACCAGGAAATTCTTTTTCACTGAAAGGGTGGTTGATCGGGAATAGTCTTCCACTTCAGGTTATTGAGGCCAGCAGCATGCCTTATTTTAAGGCCAAATGGGATAGACACGTGGGATCTATTCACAGAGAAAGGTAGGGGAGGGTCATTTGGGGTGGGCAGACTAGATGGGCCGTGGCCCTTATCTGCCGTCTATTTCTATGTTTCAAGTGTGGTCTGACCATTGCTCTATAAAGCGGCATTATGACGTCGGCCGATCTACTCGTGATTCCCTTCTTTATCATGCCCAACATCCTGTTTGCTTTCTTGGCCGCCGCTGCACATTAAGTCGACGGCTTCAGGGTCCTGTCTATCAGTACTCCCAGGTCCCTTTCTTGTTCGCTCTTACCCAATGTCACACCTAATGTTTTATATTCATGTTCCTTATTTTTCCTGCCCAGGGGCATCACTTTGCATTTTTCTATATTAAACTTCATCTGCCACTTTTCTGCCCACTTCTCTAGCTGATTCAAATCTCTCTGGAGTTCTTCGCTGTAACATGTGTGACTCAACTATCCGACATAGTTTAGTGTCATCTGCAAACTTGATTATATTACTTGTTGTTTCCTCTTCCAGGTCATTTATAAAGATATTGAATAAGATGGGCCCAAGAACCGAGCCCTGGGGCACACCGCTTGTCACCTTTTCCCAGTCCGAGAACTGTTGCTTATTTTCTTCATTCGGATACTTTTTCCATTTTTGAAGGATGGTGTTTGGCTCTAATAGCTTCTTTCACTTCACCTTTTAACCATGCTATAGCTGTTTGCTCATCTTTCTATCTTTAATACATGGAATACATCTGGTCTGAACTTCCAAGATGGTCTTTTTAAACAATGCCCATGCCCGATTTAAAGAACTAACCTTTCTAGCTGATACTTTAAGCATTTTTTAACAGTTTCCCTCATTCTATTATAGCTACCCTTTTGAAAATTAAATGCTGCTACCATAGATTTCCCTTATGAATTCACTCCAGATATTAACTCAGATCTGATCATGTTATGATCACCATTTCCCAGTAGGGCCAACACAATTACCTCTCGTACTATGTCTGCTTTCCACTAAGGGCTAGATCTAAAATAGCTCCCTCTTCGTCAGTTCCTGGACCAGTTGTTCCGATAAGCAATCATTTATTACAGTGTTTTTCAACCACCGGTCCGCAGAAATTTTCTGCCGGTCCACAGGGCCGGCACAATCATCCGGCTCTGGAGATTGTTCTGTAGCCACTGGTCCTCAGTATGATCAATGCGGCATCTTTGGGCCGGCTCCTTGAGTGCTGCAGTGCACAAAGCCATGGGAAAAGGCTCCTACCCACGCACGGCCTGCGCCTGACCCGGAAGCCTTCTCTCTGATGTCGCAACGTCAGAGGGAAGGCTTCCAGACGAGGCGTGGGACAAGCACGAGGAGCCGCTTTCCACAGCTTTGTGCAATGCAGCACTCAGGGAGCCAGCCCGAAGACCCTGTGTTGATTGCACCATGGACTGGCCTGAATCTAACACCAGGGGAGCAGGCCAGAAGGCAAGGTATATGGAGGAAGGAAGAGAGCCAACAACGGTAGGGAAAATGCTTTTATTTTTTTTATTTAGTGATTTTACATCTGCCCTAATTGTCTGTCCTAACTGTCTGTTCAGGAAGAAATACATTTGTTTGTTTTTCTCTGAGGGTTGTACTGCTTGCAGAGTCTTAGGGTTTCTTTGTGAATATTAGTACTTTTAGATTTTGGTCCTGCATTTGCATTGGGTTATCTGTTTTCTGGTAGGAATGAATGTTGAAAAGCATATACTGTGCTTTGTGTATTTTAATTTTGTGGTTAACCATTATGTGTTGTTAATACGATTATATTGTATGTGTGTACATATTAAAAAAATGGATGGAAAAAATGGTGTTACAATTAGTATTATTATGGGGCGGGGTCTGGGGCGTAGATTGGGTGGAGATGGGCACGACTTAGCCCAGTGTTCTTCAACTTCCGGTCCACGGACCGGTGCCAGTCCACAAAATAATTATTTTATTTCCGCCAATCCATAGGAGTCAAAAGGTTGAAGAACACCAATTTATTACATCAAGAAATTTTACCTTTCTAATGCTCCCTGATGTAACATTTATCCAATCAGTTGGGGTAACTGAAATCACTTAATAGTAGGATAAGATCCAACACACCAAGCAGGGCATACATTAGATATGATCTTAATCCCTAAGTCTGCAAATTCCAAATACTCATTAGGACCCATCGTTCCAGTTCCATGGTCTGATCATTTTCTTGTCTCTGTGAACCATACTACTATTCATGATAATTTTAACGTAGAGCCCAAGGTAATCAAATTTAGGGATTTTGATAAACTTACAAGAGATTCAATCATTTCAACTTTCAAATTAGAATTTTCGGACTATAAATCATCAACATTAGAAAACCACCTACACCAATGGAAAATTTCCACCACATAAGAAGCAACAAACCGCTATGTTAAATCAGTAAGTAAACGGCGAAGGAACAATAAGCCACAGTGGTTCTCTGCGGAGATTTCGGATCTCATCAAGGAGAAGAAAAAAGCATTCATCTCTTACAAACAATCAGGGAAACAGGACTTTAGGGAAGTCTATCTGGCCAAGTCAAAAGCCGTCAAAACAGCAGTTAGGGAGGCCAAATTCCGCATGGAGGAGTCTCTAGCGAAGAACATCCAGAAAGGAGATAAATCCTTCTTCAGGTATATCAGTGACAGAAATAAGAACTCAGGCAGGATAGTACGTCTTAGGAAACCAGACGGAGACTATGTAGAGGCGGACTCAGAAAAAGCCCAACTGTTAAATGAATACTTCTGCTCAGTCTTCACCCGCGAGGCGCCAGGACTCGGCCCTCAGCTACAGACAAGTGTTGACGCAGATGACCCGTTTAGTAATTTCGAGTTTACACCCAGCGGTGTCTACTGCGAGCTGTCAAAGCTTAATGTTAACAAGGCAATGGGGCCTGACAACCTACACCCAAGGGTGCTCAGGAAGTTGTGTGATGTCTTGGCGGAACCGCTATCCACGCTCTTCAATCTCTCCCTTAGTACGGGTAACGTCCCGTTGGACTGGAAGACGGCTAACGTCATTCCACTCCACAAGAAAGGCTCCAAGATGGAGACAGCAAACTACAGACCGGTGAGTCTCACATCAATAGTGTGCAAACTAATGGAAACTCTAATCAAACGTCAATTGGATACGATCCTGAACGAGGAGAATCTACGGGATTCCCATCAACATGGATTTACTAAGGGGAGATCCTGCCAATCCAACCTGATCAGCTTCTTTGACTGGGTGACGAGGAAGCTGGATGATGGGGAGTCCCTGGACATCATATACCTGGACTTCAGTAAAGCATTCGATAGCGTACCACACCGCAGGTTGCTGAGCAAGATGAGTTCTATAGGATTGGGCGACACATTGACGAAATGGCTTGGAGGTAGGCTTCAGAGGGTAATGGTGAACGGCACCCCCTCCGAAATGACGGAGGTAATCAGTGGAGTGCTGCAGGGTTCGGTCCTGGGCCCGATCCTATTCAACATCTTTATAAGAGACTTGGCAGAAGGGCTGCGAGGTAAAATAACATTATTCGCCGATGACGCCAAACTAAGCAATGTAGTGGGCAAAAGCACAACAGACATAAATTCAATGTCCGACAACATGATGCACGACCTACTCCTACTGGAGCGCTGGTCTAGGTCCTGGCAACTCAGCTTCAATGCCAAAAAATGCAAAGTCATACACCTGGGAAGCCAAAATCCATGCAAGACTTAATGGCGAGATCCTAACAAGAATTGAAGCAGAACGAGACTTAGGGGTGATCGTCAGTGAGAACATGTAGACTGCCAATCAAGTGGAGCAAGCTTCATCCAAGGCAAGGCAAATCATAGGTTGCATACGCAAGAGTTTCGTCAGCCGTAAGCCTGAAGTCATTATGCCATTGTATAGATCCATGGTGAGGTCCCACCTGGAATACTGTGTGCAATTCTGGAGGCCGCATTACCGTAAGGATGTACTGAGACTGGAGTCGGTCCAGAGAATGGCCACCCGGATGGTCTCGAGATTCAAGGATCTCCCGTACGAGGAACGGCTGGATAAGTTGCAGCTGTACTCACTCGAGGAACGCAGAGAGAGGGGTGACATGATCGAGACATTCAAGTATCTCAAGGGCCGCATCAAGGTGGAAGAAGAGATATTCTTTTTCTAAGGGTCCCGCGGCAACAAGGGGGCATCCGTGGAAAATCAGGGGCGGGAAACTGCACGGGGACACCAGGAAATTCTTTTTCACTGAAAGGGTGGTTGATCGCTGGAATAGTCTTCCACTTCAGGTTATTGAGGCCAGCAGCGTGCCTGATTATAAGGCCAAATGGGATAGACAAGTGGGATCTATTCACAGAGAAAGGTAGAGGAGGGTCATTGGGGTGGGCAGACTAGATGGGCCGTAGCCCTTATCTGCCGTCTATTTCTATGTTTCTATTTTCATTCATGGAGGAGTTAGCTCCCATCTAGACTAGATTAATTCCTCCCAGGAAATTTTACAATCCCTGGTATACAGCAGAACTCACCCTTATCAAAAAACAAGTTAGATCAACCGAATGTAGAATCTCGGCGAGAGGGAGAATTAGAAGGGCTTGAGCATGCACAGATGCATGAAGAAGTTCTTCAAGCGGCATCGGCACGTCCTGTGGGCTGCGTGCCGGTGCCAGACGGGGGGGTGAGTTAAAGTTGGGCGGGCGGGCGGTGCCTGTTCTCGCGGGGGGGGGGGCCTTTGCGAGCGAGGGGAGCGATGCCGGTTCTCGGGGTAGGTGCTCGCAAATTGAGTCAACACTCGGTTTGCGAGACAAGTTTTGCGAGAATGTTTTGCTCATCTTGCAAAACACTCGCAAACCGGGTTACTCGCAAACCGAGGTTTGACTGTATGTTCCTTTTTTGACGAATATTATAAGAATGTATCCAGATGTTTCTTGTCCCACTCAAAAGAGAAGGAAACAATTTCTCATTTTGAGGCCCCAGATGGTTCGTTTACAGGCAACTTTTACTCTAAGATACCCCTGTAAGCGTGTAGTGGTATATAAAGATAGTAGATGCTTTTTTATGAGCCTCAGCAGTTGTCTAAATTTATTTCAGCTAGAGAACAGTCTGTATCTCTACTATATGAGTTTTGCTGTTTTTCAAGATAGCTCAGGAAAAGAATTGTTCAAGAGTAGTCAGACTTCCATTCTTATACACGCCTACAAAGTGCGGTACTTGGAGAGACCACCCAGGAAAGAGACTTGGGAGTACTAGTCGACAAGTCGATGAAGCCGTCCGCGCAATGTGCAGCGGCAAAAAGGGCAAACAGAATGCTAGGAATGATTAAGAAGGGGATCACGAACAGATCGGAGAAGGTTATCATGCCGCTGTACCAGGCCATGGTATGCCCTCGTCTAGAATACTGTGTCCAGCACTTGTCGCTATACATGAAGGACACGGTACTACTCAAAAGGGTCCAGAGAAGAGTGACTAAAATGGTTAAGGGGCTGGAGGAGTTGCCGTACAGTGAGAGATTAGAGAAACTGGGCCTCTTCTCCCTTGAAAAGAGGAGACTGAGAGGGGACATGATCGATACATTCAAGATAATGAAGGGAATAGACTTAGTAGATAAAGACAGGTTGTTCACTCTCTCCAAGGTAGAGAGAACGAGAGGGCACTCTCTAAAGTTAAAAGGGGATAGATTCCGTACAAACGTAAGGAAGTTCTTCTTCACCCAGAGAGTGGTGGAAAGTGGAACGCTCTTCCTGAAGCTGTTATAGGAGAAAACACCCTCTAGGCAGGGGTGCCCACACTCGCTCAGGCGACCCCAGTCAATCGCAGAGCGGGTTCCCTTCTTCCCTTCTCTTTTTTCCCCTCCTGACTGGCCTGCTCCTGAATTCTGCTGCTGCCTCCGCTGCTCAACATTAAAAAAAAAAACGGCTTGGAGAATTTATGCTCCGGGGGCTAACGTGTGCTTGTACCGGCTTCCCTTCTCTTCCCTCTGAAACCGGAAGTTATGTCCGGGGGGGGGGGGGAGAGAGAAGGGAAGCCGGCACGCACATGTTAGAGCCCCATTCGCGGGCTAAAGCGGGAGACAGGTCAGTGAAGCTTGCGATTTGCTCTTCTTGCTGCCAGGTCCTGCCTACTTTCTGTTTCCTCAAAGGCAAGACCCGACAGCATTTCTCCCAATAGGTCGATCTTGGGCCGATCAGCCTTCCTCTCCCCGACATCAATTCTGCCGTCGGAGAGGAAGTTCTGGCCAGCGGAACTTCCTCTCCGATGGCAAAATTGACGTCGGGGAGAGGAATGCTGGTGGGCCCGAAGCAAGGAGAGCTTGGCTGGCGGCGGGCGGCTTTGGGGGCTTGTTATCCGATGGCAGTGGCAGTGGCTTGGGGGAGGGCAGGGAGGGAGAAAGAGGGCAGGCAGGGAGACAGAAGGAAAGAAGAGAAACAGAAAAAAAGAAAGGGGGCATGAAGAGAGAAAGAAAGAGAGGGCAGGGAGAGAAGAAGAAAACGTTAGGGGGGGAGAATGAGGTCAGGAGGAGAGGAAGCATACAGGCTAAAAGAAGGGAAGAAAGATTCTATGCACAGTCAGAAGAAGAAAGTGCAACCAGAGACTAATGAAATCACCAGACAAGGTAGGAAAAATGATTTTATTTTAAATTTAGTGATCAAAATGTGTCTGAATTTATATCTGCTGTCTATATTTTACAATATGGTCCCCTTTTACTAAACCGCAATAGAGGTTTTTAGCGCAGGGAGCCTATGAGCGTCGAGAGCAGCGCTGGGCATTCAGCACAGCTCCCTGCGCTAAAAACTGCTATCGTGGTTTAGTAAAAAGGGAGGGGGTGGGTATTTGTCTATTTTTGTATGGTTGTTACTGAGGTGACAGTGCATAGAGTCATCTGCTTTGACCTCTTTGAAAAAACCCCGGAATAGGCATGATAATTAACAATTCTATGCATACAATGTGCGTTGTATTTTTTTTAATTTTATTGTTGGTAGATCATTTTGACTTGGTCATTTTAAAAGTAGCTCGCAAGCCCAAAAAGTGTGGGCACCCCTGCTCTAGGGATTCAAGACAAAGTTAGACAAGTTCCTGCTAAACCGGAACGTACGCAGGTAGGGCTAGTCTTAGTTAGGGCACTGGTCTTTGACCTGGGGGCCGCCGCATGAGCAGATTGCAGGGCACGATGGACCACTGGTCTGACCCAGCAGCGGCAATTCTTATGTTCTTAATTTCCTATATTCTATTTCAGTTGTATTTTAGCTACTTCCTTAAGAATATAGAGGACTAACTATACTTTGTAAATAAGGAGATCTCTTTAACAATTTGGTATATCATAATTTCACTTTACATTGTATTTTTATTGTTTGACTTGTAAGATTGTCAATTGTTAAAATTATACATAAAGAATTAAAAAAAAAAAGTTAGAATGACATAGAAGCTTACTGTGGAGAAAATAACCTCCTGATAAAAAAATATTATATTATATATAGAGCCGTGCAAAAGTTTTGCATCACCTCCAAGTAAAACATTGTTTTGTCTTTCTTGCTAGATCACAGCAATATTTCTGATGCCTATGCTGCTGCATATTATATACCGACATGTTGAGAATTTTATGCTCTATCACCCTACACATTTTAAATTGATTTAGGACTTCAGATTTAAGACTTGTAACAAACTGCGAAATGTCAAAAATGTCAATATTTTGCATCAAAACCTGATTGCAATCAGATCACTCCATTTTCAACCAATGGCGGGTTTTTTGAGGAACCAATCACAGCGCAGCATTCACACGCATATATGGTGAAGCGGGAAAATCAGTTTTCATAACTGTCTGCTACTCCAGAGACAGCATAATCACAACATGGGAAAAGTTAGAAATCTTTCAAAAGAAGAACATGTGACAGTGGCTGCACTTAATGAAGAAGGCTATTCAAGCCGGCAAATTGCAACCAGGGTGAAGTACAGTCATAGGCTTGCTCAGTAAGAAAAAAGAGACAGGAAATGTGACTGACAGGGCTCAAAGTGGAAGACCATGCAAATCCACTGTGTGAGAGGACAGGGTTGTTTGCCAGATCTCAGTGGAAGATAGCAAATAGAGAATGACACGGTGAAAAAATTGGTCCCCGTCACCGCCCCGTCCCCGTCTCACCATCCCCGTCACCGCCCCGTCCCCGTCTCACCATCCCCGTCACCGCCCCGTCCCCGTCTCACCATCCTCTTCACCGCCCCGTCACCGCCACTGCAACCCCATTCACCGCCCCGTCACCGTCACCGCTGCATACATAAAAGCCTCAAACGGGTACGATTTTATATACTTTTCTTTATTTACGTATAAAGGAAACATTCTTTAAAACTTTAAAACTTAGTTAAATATTAGTTAATAACTATACAAAAACAAAACACGCAGAGAAAAAATTAATTAATATAAATTCTCAAAACTGACACATTTTGATCACTAAATTTAAAATAGTTATTTTTCATACAGTTTTTCAATCACTAATCTTCCACCACCCCTGGGGCTAGCAATGCAAAAACAAACACGACATGTACTTTAAATGCTTACAATGTTAGCCTACATGGTAAGTAGACGCGGCCGCTGTACCTAATCGCGGCAAAGATCTCCCTGCCGTGATTAGCATAGTGACCGCGGCTACGGCTGCAAGTCTCCCCTCCCCCCAGCGATCACGGCAGGAGGGCACCCAACCCCTCCTGTAGACCCCCCCAACGGCCCTCCCGACAATCGCAGCAGAAGGGTACCCAACCCCTCCTGCCGGTCCTCCCAATGGCCTCTCATAAGATCGCCGGCAGGAGGGTACCCAACCCCTCCTGCTGGACCCCCCCCAACGAACCCTCCCACCCCGGAACCCCCTTAGTCTTACTTTCCAAGTTGGACCGGACGGCTCCTCACACGTATGGCCAGCAGGCTTGCCTCCGTCCAAATGAGGCGGGCCCGCCCCTACCCTGCCCAACCCACAGGATCCTAGGGCCTGATTGGTCTAGGCACCTAAAGCCACTCCCGCTATAGGAGGGGCCTTAGGTGCTTGGGCCAATCAGGCCCTAGGATCCTGTGGGTTAGGCAGGGGAGGGGAGGGGCGGGCCCGCCTCATTTGGATGGAGGCAGGCCTGCTGGCCAGACGAGCGAGGAGCTGTCCGGTCCAACTTGGAAAGTAAGACTAAGGGTGGTGTTTCGGGATGGCGGGGTTTGTTGGGGGAGGGTCCGGCAGGAGGGGTTGGGCACCCTCCTATTGGCGATATAGGGGGCCGTTGGGGGTGCCGGCAGGAGGGGTTGGGCACCCTCCTACCAGTGATCATAGGGGGGCTGTTGGGGAGCTGGCAGGAGGGGTTGGATATCCTCCTGCTGCGATCGTCGGGGGGGCTGTTGGGGTAGGCAGGAGGGGATGGGTACCCTCCTGCCGCGATCGTTGGGGAGGGCTGGTTCTGTCGGCATGAAGGGCTGAGGGCGATCGTCGGGGGGGGGGCGGGTTCTATTGGCAGGAAGGGTTGATATGACAAATGAGGAGCACGGTGAAACACAGGTAAATAGCGGTTCCTAGAAGGGGGGACATTGGCCTGCGGGGACAAATCTATTCACCGTTTTTGCGGGCGGTGAAAGGATTTGTCCCCGCGTCTGCGGCGATTTGCTAATGAGGTCACCATAACCCGCAGCCAAACCGCAGCCACGCAGCGGTTCGCTGCGGGGATCGCTCCCCGTGTCATTCTCTAATAGCAAACTCACATCACCAGAATTGTCAGCCAAGTGGCAGGAAATGTGTTCAGTAAAGTATCTGCCTCAATACTACGTCGGCGGTGCCTGGAGTTTGGCCTATGTGGCTGTAGAGCAGCGGTCTCAAACACGCGGCCCATGGGCCGCATGCGGCCCCCCAGGGACTATTTTGCAGCCCGCAATCTGTCCTTGCCTAAAGCAGGGGTCCCCAATCTGCTTCCCTTCCCACTGCTCTCCCCCAAGCCACCGCAAATTGGGGAACAGGCCAGCACCCGAGGTCTTAGCTCTCCCTGCATATCTTCCCCAGCTCGGAGCCGACCAATTCTCACCACCCGACGTTCAATTCTAATGTCGGGGAGGAAGTTCTGGGCTAGCCAATCGCTGCCTGGCTGGCCCGGAAGTTCCTCCCCGATGTTAGAATTGATGTCGGGTGGCGTGAATTGGTTGGCCCCGCGCTGGGGAAGATATGCAGGGAGAGTTAAGACCTTGGCACTGGCCTGTTCCCCGATTGTGGCGGCGGCAACTTGTTCCCCGATGGTGGCGGCGGCAGTCTGTTCCCCAATGGTGGTGGCTTGGAGGAGGGCAGGGAGAAGTAAAGAAAGAAAGGGGGGGACAGAGAGACAGAAAGAAAGAAGAGAAATGGGACACAGACAGAAAGGGACATGGAGAGATAAAGGGCGAGCATGGAGAAAGAAAAAAAGAAAGAAAGGGGGCACGGAGAGAGAGAGAGAAAGACAGACATATAGAAAGAATGGGGGCATGGATAGAGAGAGAAAGAAAGAAGGGGGCAGGGTGAAAGAAATAAAAAGTTGGGGGAGGGAAGGAGACAGATGCCAGACCAGGGGAAAGGAAGGAAAGAGGGATGGAGAGAAAGGAGAGAACGAGATGTCAGAACATGGAAATAGGGACAGAAGAAGAGAGAGATAGAAGGGAAGGTAAGACATGGAAACATAGATTTTGAAGAGAAAGCAGAAAAATTGAATATTAAGTTAATGCCAAAGATGGATGCAAGGCAGAAAGTGAAGACAGAGAGAAAAACAGACAAAGGACAAGAAGACCCTGGAAACATAGTTAAATGCACAGAAAAATAAAGTCACCAGATAACAAAGGTAGGGAAAATGATTTTATTTTCAATATAGTGATTGAAATGTGTCAGTTTTGAGAAAGGAACGATATTAAACTTTAAATGCGAGGGCTGCAGAATAAATAGGGTACTTGGAGGGCCGCTGAAAAAGCACAGTTACTTACCGTAACAGGTGTTATCCAGGGACAGCAGGCATATATTCTCACATGTGGGTGATGTCATCTACGGAGCCCCGATGCGGACAGCTTTTTCAAGCAAACTTGATTGAAGATTTAAAGTTTGCTCTGCTGCTCCACGCATGCGTGCCTTCCTGCTCCACTAGAGGGCGCATCTCCCCCTCGTGGTCTCCAGTTCACTTAACCAGCAAAGAAGCCAACCTCGGGGAGGCGGATGGGTTGTGAGAATATATGCCTGCTGTCCCTGGATAACACCTGTTACGGTAAGTAACTGTGCTTTATCCCAGGACAAGCAGGCATGATATTCTCACATGTGGGTGACCTCCAAGCTAACTGAAAAGGGATGGAGGAAAGTTGGCAATTTAAACAAATAGATTACGTAATACCGATTGGCCAAAACGGCCATCGCTCCTGGACAATGTATCCAGGCAGTAGTGGGAGGTGAAAGTATGAACCGAAGACCACGTGGCAGCCTTGCAGATTTCCTCAATTGGTGTGGATCGGAGGAAGGCTACGGAGGCTGCCATCGCTCGGATTTATGTCCCATTACTCGACCATGCAGCGCGAGACCAGCCTGAGCGTAGCAAAAAGAAATACAAGCAGCCAACCAGTTGGACAAGGTGCGCTTGGAAACTGAGCGACCCAGTCGATTAGGGTCGAAGGACAAAAACAATTGTGGGACTGTCCGATGAGACTGAGTGTGTTGGAGGTAAAAGGCCAACGCTCTCTTACAGTCAAGCGTGTGTAGCGCCGTCTCTCCGGGATGAGAGTGGGGCTTGGGGAAAAATACTGGCAAGGCAATGGACTGGTTGAGGTGGAAATCAGACACCACTTTAGGCAGGAACTTAGGGTTAGTGCGGAGGACCACCTTGTCGTGATGGAATACAGTGAAAGGTGGGTCCGCCACCAGAGCCTGCAGCTCACTAACCCGCCGAGCGGAAGTGAGTGCGAGCAGGAAGATCACCTTCCAAGTGAGGAATTTTAGATGGCATTTGTCTAACGGCTCAAATGGGGGTTTCATGAGGTGAGCCAGCACCACATTAAGGTCCCAAACCACTGGGGGAGGTTTGAGAGGAGGGTGGACATTCAAAAGGCCTTTCATGAAACGAGAAACTAAGGGATGGAGTGAAAGGGCTTTTCCTTCAAAGGGTTGATGGAAGGCCGCAATCGCACTAAGATGTACCCGAATGGAGTTGGTCTTCAGGCCGGAGTGAGAAAGATGGAGCAAATACTCCAGGACCAAGGGGACCGGGACCGACACCGGGTCTTGGTCGTGCGAGGAGCACCAGGACGAGAATCTGGTCCACTTTTGGGAATAGCAGGTTCTAGTCGAGGCCTTCCTCGAGGCTTCCAGTATTTCCTTGACTGATTGTGACACGGGGAGAGAAGTCAGGGGGAGAGAAACCAAGCATTCAGATGAAGAGACTGAAGATTTGGATGTAACAGTGAACCCTAGCTCTGCGATAGCAGAGAGGGAAACAGAGGCAGAGGCAGTGGATCTCTGGTACCGAGTTGAAGTAGAAGGGAAAACCAAGGCTGGCGCGGCCACTGAGGAGCGATCAAGATCATAGTGGCTCGCACTGGTTTGAGATGGACCAGCGTCCGCAGAATCAGAGGAAAAGGCGGAAACGCGTATAGAAACCTTCCCTCCCAATCTAGGAGGAAGGCGTCGGCCTCGAGGCGGTCCGGGGAGTACATCCGGGAGCAGAATTGAGGTAGTTTGTGGTTGAGGGGGGAGGCGAACAGATCTATCTGAGGGGTCCCCCACTTCTCGAACACCTGTCTTAAGGTTTGAGCGTGCAGCAACCACTCGTGTGGCTGGAGGAGGCGGTTGAGTCTGTCTGCCAGACAGTTCCGCTCTCCTTGTATGTACACCGCTCGAAGGAAGATGTTGTTGGAGATTGCCCACTTCCAGAGGCGCAGGGCTTCCTGACAGAGGGCCCGAGACCCCGTCCCCCCTTGCTTGTTTAGGTAGTACATTGCTACCTGGTTGTCGGTTCGGACGAGAACCACCCGGTTCAGATGTTGAAAGGCTACAGCGGCGAGATAGATGGCCCAAAGCTCCAGTACATTGATGTGGCAGCGGCGGTACTCTGTTGACCACATCCCTTGAGTGCGTAGGCCATCCAGGTGAGCTCCCCAAGCGTACTCCGACGAATCCGTGGTGAGTACCTTGCTGTGTGGAGGGGCGAGAAAAAGTAAACCTTTGGATAGATTTGAAGAGTCGGCCCACCAGAGGAGCGATCTTTGCAATGAAGGAGTCACTGTCACGGGACGGTCGATTGGGTCCCGGTCCTGACGCCATTGGGAGGCCAGGGTCCATTGAGGAATCTTCAGGTGGAGGCGGGCGAAGGGTATGATGTGGACTGTGGAGGCCATGTGGCCCAGAAGAGTCATCATCTGCCGAGCTGATACCGAGGTCAGCAGCGAAATCCTTCGACTCAGGCTTACTAACGCCTCTTGACGTGGAGGGGGAAGGAAGGAGCGGAGTCGAACCGTATCCAGCACGGCCCCGATGAACTGTAAGGGGCGCAGCTGGGATTTTTGGAAGTTTACCTCGAACCCCAGACCTTGAAGATAGATAATAGTCTGTCGGGTCGCTGAGATAACCCCCTCCCTGGATGGGGCTTTGATCAGCCAGTCGTCCAGGTAGGGGAATACCTGGAGGCCCTGTGAGCGTAAGGCAGCTGCAACCACCACGAGGCACTTGGTGAAGACTCGGGGTGATGACGCCAGGCCAAAGGGGAGGACTCGGTATTGTAGATGCAGGTTCCCCACCTGAAAGCGCAGGAACTTGCAGTGAGCGGGGTGCACTGGAACATGTGTGTAGGCTTCCTTCAGGTCGAGGGAGCAGAGCCAATTGCCCTCGTCGATGAGGGGGTAGAGAATCGGTAGGGAAAGCATCCGGAACTTTTCCCGCACCAGAAATTTGTTCAGTCGCATCAAGTCTAGAATTGGGCGCAGGTCTCCCGTCTTCTTCGGTACCAGGAAGTAACGGGAGTAGAACCCTTTCCCTCATTGGTCGGGGGGGACCACCTCCACTGCCCGTAGGCGAAGCAGTTCTCGAGCTTCTGAGAGAAGGAGGGGTAACTGAGTTCGGTTGGGAGGGCACACCCTTGGAGGATTGTCTGGAGGGTTTTCCCGAAAGTTGAGAGAGTATCCTGATGAGATCACGCCAAGGACCCATGCGTCCGACGTGACTTGTTCTCAGCGCGGGTAGAAGGCTCTGAGGCATCCCCCGATGGGAAGGAGGCCTGGGGCTGAGGCGGAGGGGGCCAGCCCCCATCCGCTTGTCCCGTCAAAAGGACGGGGATGGTTTGGCGGTCGCAGGTGGCTGGGACTTTGGTGGGGCCCGATGGTGAGCTTGCGGGCGTCGGGGTGGAGGCCGTGAGAAGGCCGGGGTGGATTTTTGAGAGTAACGGCATGGAGGGGCCCTGAACGGCCTAGACGTAGGCGGTTTAGGCTTTTGCCGAACGAGAGAGGCAAACGAGCGTTCATGCTCTGAAAGGCACCCAGCTACCTAAACAACCGTTTTCACTACTATCTCTTATCCAGAAGAAGGAGAACACAGAACATTTTCACCTACCCTCCTCTCAATGGTACTCGACGTAAGAAACTTTATGACAACCTACTAGGGACACAGGCAGCTAATATTGACTCCGACATCTCAAAATTACTGATCGAAATTACAGACATAAAAGAGTTCCGAAAAGAAATAAAAACACTACTGTTCAAAAAATATCTCCCATCAATCTAAACCGCCATCTAATGAGTTCCCAATCAATTCCTTGGGAATAGAATCTCTTTATCCAACCCAAACTAAACACCCCTACTGTCCATATCATTAACATTAATTAACCAACATCATGCAATCATCAAAACAATAAATACACCTCCGCTTATAGGCATATGATGCTACTCTCCATCCGAAGAAACTTGACTCAGCTCATGTAACATCTTTTGTAATCATGAACATATTGTAATTCCTTATTCTCCACCAGTAGTAAATTGACTCAATTGCTATGTAACATCTCCTGTGATATTGAATGTACTATAATTCTTCAATATAAACTGTAATTATCTCTTCTCCTGTAATGTAATTCTACTGGAAACGCCCAGATATCTTCTTTATTGTAATCCGTGGCTATGTTACATCTGCTGCAATATTGAATGTATTGTAACTCTTCACTGTTACTTGTAATCTACTCTTCTCCTGTAATGTAATTCTACTGGAAATGCCCAGATATCATCTTTATTGTAATCCGCCTAGAACCGCAAGGCACAGGCGGAATAGAAATCCCTAATGTAATGTAATGTAAAGGCGTTTCGTAGCTGCCTCGATAGTGTCATCAAAAAGGTATTTGCCCACGCAGGGGAGGTTAGCCAACCGGTCCTGTAAGTTGGGGTCCATGTCGACGAGGCGTAACCAGGCTAGGCGGCGCATGGCGATAGCGAAGGCTGCCACTCTGGAGGAAAGTTCGAAGCCATCATAGGCCGCGTGGAATAGATGGAGTCGTAGGTTGGAGAAAACCTCCAGGAGCAGGTTAAAAGCTCCTTGGCGTGAGGCCGGCAGGTCGGTCGCAAAGGCTCCAAACAGTCCAATGAGGTGTTTCAAGTAGGACGTGAAGGTGAAAGTGTAACTTTGTACCCTAGAGGCCATCATAGAGTTCTGGTACAGTCTTCTGTACCCTCTCGACCCGGGGGGACCGCCGCTGAGACCCGGGAGGGGTGAGCCTTTTTCAGGGAAGATTCTACCAACAGCGACTGGTGGGAAAGCTGTGGTTGCTCAAATCCGGGGTATGGTACTGTACGGTATTTGGACTCCATTTTGGAGGGGACAGCTATTACCATATAGGGGGTCTCCAGATTCCTGAAGAAAGCCTGTTGGAGTACCGGATTGGGAGGTAAGCGGAGGGACTCTCTGGGCGGTGACGGTAAATCTAGTTCCGCCAGGTACTCTTTAGAGTATCTTGAGTCAGACTGGAGGTCTAAGTCCAGAGCGTGGCCCATGTCCTGGACAAAGCGAATGAAGGAGGGGCGAGACGTTCCCGGGGCCCCGTGTGGGGACGGTGAACGAGACCTCCGTCGGGCGGAGAAGGACGGGGAGGCTTCCCTCGAGTATCAAGGTTCATGCTCTGACCCGCGCTCCGAGACCGGGGAAACACTGTGGCAGTGTTCCGGGGTCGAGGACCTACGTCGTCTCGAGGAGCCCCTCGGAGACGATGCCGGGGTACGGGGTACCGATCAATGTCGAATCGGTGACCTCAACCCGGACTCCCTCGGCGAAAGCCTGGGACCTCGGCTCGGGGCCCCGGTCCGAGGGGGAGTTAGGAGGATGTGAGGGTTGGAGAGCGATAACTCAGTCACCTTCAGCGGTCCTGTACGGGGCGTCGGTGAACGGCCTCGTAGTGTGGGAGAACTCCGGGCCTTCTTAGAGGTACGGCGGTTCGAGGTTTCGGTTGTCTTAGCGCGACGCTTTGCCCCACGGCGGTCCGTGGAGGGAGAGCGTCTCGGGCGCCTCGGCGAGGAATCTGAGGAGGATGGAATGTGGCGAAGCTGGCGCACTTTGCCCCGAGGAGGCTCGACGCGAGGCTCAGGCTGGTCCGGCGCACGCGAGGTCGAGGTCGGGGCCGGTTGTAGATGGGCCAGTGCAGTGGACAGCTCCGACGAGATCATCGCCCGGAGTAGGTCCTGGAAAACGGGCACGGACAGCATCGAGGGCATGTCCGATGCCTCGGTGCACTCCACCGAGGGCGATCTCGTGTCAGAGTATTCCCGTGTGGTGGAGGCACGGCCCGAAGGCTTGGCAGGCTTCGCCGGGGCTGAAAGCATGGGGCTTCCACCATGCGTCACCGGTGTCCCTGAGGCTGGCTTCTTCGCTGGTGCGGAACCTGAAGAAGGAAGAGGAGACTTACCCGGGGCCGAGGCTTTTTGCTGTCCCGAGGTCTTCGGGGTCGAGTCTCGAGGTGATGCCGAGGCATTCGGGGCCGAGGTCAAGGCCGGGGTCGAAGCTGACCTCGAGGCCGAGGTAGTGGGTTAGTCGGCGGTGAAAAGGTCCGCCATGTGGGCTTTTCTTCGACGGAGGGCCCGGTTCTGAAAAGTAGCGCACTGGGGGCAGGAGTCGGTTGGATGGGCGGCCCCCAGGCAGAGGATGCACCGGCGATGCGGGTCTGTGATGGAAAGGAGCCGCTCGCACCAGGTGCACTTTTTAAAGCTGGTCTGAGGCCAGGACATAGAAAAAGAAACTGTCCGCGGCTCGAATAGCCACGCGGCCATGGCGGCCCAGAAGCCTCTGGGTCGCGAAACAAAGCAAGAACAGGAAAGAAAAAGAAAAAAATTTGCGCACAGCGACTTAATCGACAAAACAAAAAAGAAAATCGCGGTGCTAGAAGGCAGTTGGGGCAGAGCCTGGAAAAAAACGACTTCTAGGCTCAGCGGAAAAATTTGAACTGGAGACCACGAGGGGGAGATGCGCCCTCTAGTGGAGCAGGAAGGCACGCATGCGTGGAGCAGCAGAGCAAACTTTAAATCTTCAATCAAGTTTGCATGAAAAAGCTGTCCGCATCGGGGCTCCGTAGATGACGTCACCCACATGTGAGAATATCATGCCTGCTTGTCCTGGGATAAAATAGTTAATGACAATTTTGCATAAGGTAAAACTCTTTATAGTTTATAAATCTTTCCTTTAACTGTTAAAGGAAAGATTTATAAACTATAAAGAGTTTTACCTCATGCAAAGTTGTCATTTCTTTAATAAGACATTAACTATTTTTTCTGCGGCCCTCCAAGTACCTACAAATCCAAAATGTGGCCCCACTAAGGGTTTGAGTTTGAGACCACTGCTGTAGAGCAAGAAAGAAGCTGATGGCAAAGAAAGCGATGGATTGAGTGGACAAGAAAGTACAGCATGTGGACTCTAGAAGTGTGGGAACATAAGAATTGCTGCTGCTGGGTCAGACCAGTGGTCCATCGTGCCCAGCAGTCCGCTCATGCGGCGGCCCCCAGGTCAAAGACCAGTGCTCTAAATGAGTCCAGCCTCATCTGCGTACGTTCCAGTTTAGCAGGAACTTGTCCAACTTTGTTTTGAATCCCTGAAGGAATAAGAGTACTTTCTGTGTGTTAGGAGGTCAGTGCAACACGTTTGTAAGACGATTTAGAATGATGCTTTCAAACCACAGTGCCTGGACTTGACTGTTAACATCTGACAAAAATCATGGTCTGGGACTGTATGTCAGCCAATGGCATTGGACATTTTCAGGCGATTGATGGCACGTCCTCTTTTACCAGATGCAAAATGTGATAACCCTAGTGCTGGTAATGTAGGCCAGGCCTATATTCCTGACGCTTAGATTCATTGTGCAATGGTGATTAGTAATGCCTAAGGCCAACTCTGCCCCTAAACATGCCTACTGTAACCCTATGAACCTTTTAGCTTTCATATTCTTTATTATGTAAGATTGTATTGCTGACTTTGATTGTAACCTCTTCGATGATTGTACAGCGCCTCTTGCTGTAAACCACCTCGAACTTATATGGCTTTGGCAGTATATAAGAATAAAATTATTATTATTATTATTATCATGGTGCCAAGTATCTCTCCACTCTGCAAAACGTAATGGTTCCGTCTGCAAGGAGTCTCTTCCAGGGTGACTTCCACTTCCAGGATAACAATACACCCTGTCATCAGGCAAAGATGGTGACAAAGTGGATGACATTGAGCCATATTCAGCGACTGGAATGGCCAGGGCAGTCACCAGATCTCAATCCAATTGAGAATTTGTAGAATAATCTTGCTGTCAAGGTGTTCAGAAAACACCCAAAAACAAAGGTCGAGTTGATTGAAGCACTGATTAATGCTCGGAACCATGTTGTACAGCCAGATGAACTTCGAAAATTGGTTCACTTCATGTCTCAACCCTGCAAGCTTGTTATCAAGAACAAAGGCTGTCCCATACATTATTAGAATAGCAGAAAACAACCAGCCCTTTTCAGGGCTACCTCCTCTTCAAAGGGGATAATAGTTAAAATACAAATAAACTTAGTACGTATTGAAAGCTAATGTAATCCATTTACGAAATATTGACATTTTTTGACTTTCTGCAGTTTATGCGTTACAAGTCTTAAATTTGAAGTCCTAAATCATTTTAAAATGCACAGGGTGATAGAGCATAAAATTCTGGACACATCAGTATATAATATGCAAAAAATGGCCCAAAAATGGGGGTCTCGTCCTATATTCTCCAGATCTCAAGGCCAGCGGCACAACAGCACGCAGGAGCCAGATTTTTAAGCTCCCGCCTGGCCCTGCGCCGCTTGTTGAATGGTTGCCGCCAGTTCTCGCGAGACTTATGAGAACTGGCGGTAGCCATTCAGTGAGCAGCACAGGGTCAGGTAGGAGGTCAAGAAGCTGACTCCTGCGTGCCGGTGCGCCACTGGCTGCAAGATCAGAAGGCCAGAAGGAGGGGCACAGGGCAGGAGCGCAGAAAGTTTGCTCCTGCCCATATACTGCTGGACCACCAGGGATAAGAGAAGAGATACGCAGGGGATAAAAAAATATTGTATCGGCCGAGAAGGGAGACGGGAGGGATCCCTCCTGTCCTGGCCTACCACCAGAGGGAGAAGAGGGTACAGGGCAGGAAGGTGGACATGGTGCAGAGCCTGGCAGGGAGGGGGGACAGGGTGCAGAGCCTGGCAAATAGTGAGGAGGGCTGGCTGCAGAACCTGGCAAGTAGTGAGGAGGGCTTGGTTCAGAAACTTGAAAACAGGGAAGGAAGGGGGCTGGGTGCAGACTGGCAGGGAAGGGATCCTGGGTGCAGATCCTGGCAAATAGTGAGGGGGGCTGGCTGCGTAGCCAGGTAGGGAAGGGGGCTGGCTGCATAGCCTTGCAGGGAAGGAAGGGGGATGGGTGCAGACTAGCAGGGAAGGGCGTGAGGGAGGGGACACTGGATGCAGATCCTGGTAGAGTATGGCACTTGAATATTAAGCTTCCATCTTATATTCGAGTCAACCATTTTCCTCCTTTTGGGGGGGAAAAATGGGGGTCTCGACTTATATTCGAATAAAATAGGATAGATAAGATAGATAGTCTCTCAAAGGCTAAGGCTAGATTCACTAATCCTCTGATCCGTGTGCGATTGGAGGCAGGCCGACCGATTCACCAACCATCTGTATGCAAATGGGTGGGATCGGAGGCATGCCCTCAACTGACTGCACAGATCGCTAGAGCCCTGACAGTAGTGACAGGAGAAGCAGCCTCCTGTCACTGCTGTTAGGGCTTCTGCCAGCTTTTTAAACTTTTTTTAAATCGGGCAGATAGTTTGTGTGTTTTACACACGCAAAATTTCAGCCCGATTTAAAAAAAAAATAACCCCCCCCCCACTCCCTCTCCTGACAAGTGCCACTTCCCCTCTCCCTCCCCGAACCAAAAAAAAAAAAAAACACGACACCGCTTTTAAAATTAAGGCAGGAGAGTTTCCACTCCCTCCTGCCATCTCTACTATTCCCCCACCCTAAAAAACAAATGGCAGGAGGGATACTAATGCCCTCCTGCCATCCAAGAGACGCACCCTCCTGGTTCCCGGCCGGGCCCACCCCTCTCCCCGTACCTTTAAAAATGTTGGGAGCAGGAGGAGTGCCCAGTCCCGCCTGCTCCTTAGGCCTCCAGTGATCTGATCTTCGGGAACAGGAGGAAGCGTAAAGTCCTCCTGCTGCTCTGCCAGGTCGTGATGCAATATCAGCCTTAGGCCACACCCTGGCGCATCATGTGATGCACGGGGAGGGGCCTAAGGCCCTGATTGGCTGAGGTGATAGCCAATCAGGGACTTCCTTAGACTCCTCCCTAAGGAAGTCCCTGATTGGCTGAGGCGCCCCAGGCCCCTCCCAAGGGAGGAGCATGAGGCATCTCAGCCAATCAGGGCCTTAGACCCTCCCCATGCATCACATGATGTGCCAGGGTGTGGCCTAAGGCCGATATTGCATCACGGCCTGCCAGAGCAGCAGGAGGACTTTATGCTTCCTTCTGCTTCCAAAGATCAGATCACTGGAGGCCTAAGGAGCAGGAGGGACTGGGCACCCCTCCTGTTCCTAACATTTTTAAAGGTACGAGGAGGGGGATGGGTCTGGCCGGCCAGGCCCGGGGGTGGGCTGTGCCGGTGGCAGGAGGGAGGCCAGTAGGAGGGCCTGACCACTCCTCCTGCTCGCAACTTTTATGTAAGGGGGGGAGGGTGTCGGGCCGGAGGGCAGGCAATTTCCGGTCCGGGTCGAGCGCCGAGCTGAGCTCCCAAGTCCCAATGAATCAGCAGCAACAGTCTCTGTCACGTAGGCAGTTATCTCAGCACATAGGCACACAGACTCTGTGTGCCCATGTGCAGAGCTCCATGCCTACGTGACAGACTGTTGCTGATTCGTGGGGAGGTGTCACGTGCAGGCTAGAGTGGGCAGACAGTCATCCTCCTCCCCCCCCCAGGAACAAACCCGAAATGCGCTAACTTCGCCGGGCCCGGTTCTGCTGCACAAGCTGCGATCTGTGGCTCAAAGCTGAGCAGGGATCGGTGGATGCCAAGGGCTGCTGAGCCGAAGTTCAAAAACCCAGCAAGGAGCTGCGACCCGGGATCTTGACTGCAGCAAGCGAAGATGAAAACTGCCATGCCGCTACCAGAATGATCCAGCTTTCTGAAGCCCCGTGAGCTTGAATGGTCTGCTCTGACTACCAAAACTTTCCATTTCTTTCCTCACTCTGGCTCTCTTATTCCACTTCTTATTTCCTAGTCTGTCACTAATTCTATCATCTTTCTCTCCCATCATTCAGCATTTCCCTCTCTCTCTCTGCTCCCCTTCTATCCAGCATTTGTCCTTTCTCTCTCTCTTTTCTCTCCAGCATCTTCCCTCTCTTCCATTTCCATCCAGCATCTGTCCTCTCTCTCTTTCTCCTTTCCATCCAGCATCTGCCCCTCCCCCTCTTTCCATTCAGCATCTGCCCCTCTCTCTCTTGCTTCTGGCCAGCATCTGATCTTTCTCCTCTTTTCCTCCTTTCTGCCCCCTGTCACCCCATCCATCATCCACCCTTCTCTCTCACCCTACCATCCAGCATCTGCCCATCTCTCTCTCCCTCCTTTCAGCCCAGCATCTGCTTCATTTCTCTTTCTCTCCCTTCTATTCAGTGTCTGCCCCATCTTTCTCTTTCCTCCCTTCCATCCGCATCCTCCCCCTATCCTCCCTTCCATTCAATGTCTTCCTCCCCTCCCCTTTTCTTTACATCCATTATCTGTCTTTTTCTCTCTCCCCAGGCATTCCAGCTTGTCTGTTATCTTTCCCCTTTCATCCAGCATATCTGATCCCTCCCCCTTTCTATCTACAGTCTGTCTCCGCTCACCTCCTACATCCAGTATCTACCCCCTCCCTCCTGACACCTCAGCCGCCGCCAGACTGATGCGAAGCCTTTCCTCTGACGTCAACTCTGACTTCGGGGGAAGACTTCTGGGTCGGTTACATATGGCGTGCTGCAGGCTGCCTCCAACCCCTGCTGTTACCTGGACTTGAATGAAGGAGTGGGAGGGAGTGCATTTTTGGACACAGAAGGCATGAACTTAGAAGAGAGGATGGAGGAAAGAGATGCTGAGGTGGAGGAGGGAAAAGAAAGGGAGAATTGGGTGTGGGTGTGTCAGTGAGCGGGAAAGAGAGATGGTTGTGTACATACGGGGAATGGAAGAAAGAGGAGAATATTTGGTCATAGGAAGGGAGGGAGGTACAGATGATAAGGAAGAGAAAGATGAGAGTGAGAAATGTGGTGGAAAGGGAACAAGAGGGAGGAATGTTGGACATAGTGGTGAAGGGAATGGAGGGAGAGATGTGGCATGGTGCTAGAGAGGTGTGATAGAACAGAAGGAGAAATGTTGAGCATGGGCTGGTGGGCTGGCACGAAAGATGAGAAAGGGACAAATGCTGGACTATGGTAGAAGGAACCAATGGACAGCAACAGAAGAATTTACAGATGGAAAAGCGGAAAAACGAAACTAGGACCAACTTGATGGAAAAATAAGTTTCCAGACAACAAAGGTAAAAAACTGAATTTATTGACTAAAATATGTTAGCTTTGGGAAATGTATATAGCAGATGTCTTTGTATTGTGTTTAAAAGAAAAGAAATGCATATGGACCCAAACGCGCTTCCACACCCCCCTCCAGGCAGCAGGAGAGAGTGGGCATACACTCAAATGTTCCATATGGATGTGGAAATAAAAATAAAAGTACAATACTATTTTTCAAGGTTTCCTGCTATATAAATTGTTATTTTGACCTAATGGAGAGCTGTTCCCAAAGATAAATAGTAGCTTATAAATGTACCCTTTTCTTCAATAACCCCTTCCCTCCTTTGCAAAACCAGTGTGGTTTTTAGTGCAAGCTGAATTCCTATGAGCGTTGGAGCTGTTACCACTGCAGCCAGCGCTAAAAACTGCGCTACGGTTTTGTAAAAGGGAGGGGGTAAATTTCTGAAAGATAAACTGCTCTTATAAAATTATTTACTACCTCATACAGAAAAAAAGCAATCAGAACTAGAAGTTTTAAAATTGTAGCATTGTAAAAAAAAAAAAAAAACTACTACATACAGTACATACATAAAAAAAACAATGTATGCTAGCTAGCTGATACTCTTGGTGATTTTATAGAAACAAAAAGGTAAGCATATACTATCTTCTTACGAGTTGTTTAGCCAAGTTGGCCCTCACCAGGTCAGGTTTTCCACAATGAATGCATGAGATCTTTTTGCATACAATGGAGCAGTGCATGCAATATATCTCATGCATATTCATTAGGGAAATCCTGAAAACTGGACTGGAATGCAACTCTCATGGACAGAGGATGCCCTGTTCTACAATGTATCTTTCCTAGTAACCCTGCCTAGAGCTTGTAAATAGGAATCATACACAGAAGAAAGATAATGGAAAATCTGTATACGATACTTTAAGAAATTCAAAAGCACTAAGGCCCGGATTCTGTATACAGAATCGGAACAAAACCCGCCCAAAGTAAACCCGATTCTGCAACCGACGTCCATGTTGCAGACACCGGTTACAGAATCGGATTTGTTTAGAAGCAGCAGCTATACTTATTCCCCTCCCCACCCACCCCCACGATTGCGGCCGGAGAGTGCCCAACCCCTCCTGCCAATAGAACCCCCCCCCCCCGAAGATCGCCGGCAGGAGGGTACCCAAACCCTCCTGCCGGACCCCCCCAACGACCTCCCCAAACAAAATGCCCTAACTGCCCTCCCCATTCCCCCCAACGGCATCCACAAAGATCGCCAGCAGGAGAGTGCCCAACCCCTCCTGCTAGACCCCCCCCAACGCCCCCCCTGAAGATCGCCGGCATGAGGGTGCCTAACCCCTCCTGCTGGATCCCCCCAACAACCCCCCCCACCGGCACCCCCCTCGGGCTTACCTGCAAGTTGGCCGGACAGGTCTTCGCACCGTCCGGCCAGCAGGCCCGCTTCTGTCCAAATGAGGCGGGCCTTCCCCTCCCCTGCTCAACCCATAGGATCCTAGGGCCTGATTGACCCAAGCACCTAAGGCCCCTCCACACACATATACATGTATACAAACACACACAAATAAAAAAACTGTTTTTTCCTGTCAATATATCATACTCTATTTCAGTGTTTCTCAACATGCAGTACACGTAACCTTAGGGGTACGTAGGCCTCTTGTTGGGGGTAGGCGGCCTGGCAGCCACAGATATTCCCTGCCCGTCAGTAGAAGCCGCTGCTGCAAGGGATCCCTACCTGCCCCCACTGCTGAAGCCACTGCTGGGGGATCTCTCCCTCCCTGCCTGCATTCCCCCCTCTCAAGCCGATCCAGTTACTTGTTGGAGCCACACTCGCTCCCTCCACCCCCAGCAAACTCCATGCAGGGACGCCGCAGGCAGCAACTCACAAGCTGCACGTAAGTAGCTGTCCCGGAAGCCTCCTCTCCAATATCACAGTTGACATCAGAGGGAAGGCTTCAACTAAGTAGCTGACCCAGAAACCTCTCCAACATCAGAGCTGACATCAGAGGGAAGGCTTGAGTGCCAGCCACACACAGAGTGTGAATTGCTGTTCGTGTCGTTCCTGCACGGAGTTCGCTGGGGGCGGAGGGAGCGAGCACAACTCCAACAAGTAACTGGGTCGGCTTCGGGGGGGAAGGGGAGAAGGGGTGGCGGGCGGGCAGGCAGGCAAGCAGGGAGTGATCCCCATCATACAACTTAATTTTGGGAGAAAGGCTGGAAAGCAGGGAGGGGGCACAAACTCAACACAGAAGGAAGAGAGGGGGTATGAACATGGGACACAGAAGGGAGGAAAGAAGGGGGCACTAAGTTGGGACATAGGAGGGAGGGAACAGAAAGGGAGAATTGTTGGGCATGAGTGTGTGAGTGAGAGATGGTGGATATGGGGCAAGGAAGAAAGGAAAATTGGGCATAGAGAGAGAGGAGTGAGGTAGAGGTGCATGGGAAATAGAAGGATGAGAGGAAGAAATGTTGGATATGGTGGTGGAGAGGGACAGATTGAAGGGGATGCAAGGGGGAGGAATGTTGGACATAGTGATGGTGGGGGAAATGTGGCATGGTGTTGGAGAGGGGTGATAAAAGTTGAAATGGTCATGGGGCTGGTGGGCAGTGATGAAAAATGCTGCACATGATCTGGGGGATGAGATAGGGAGAAATGTTGGATGTGGCAGTAGAGGGGGTGAGAGAGATGCCTGGATCTCTCAAGACAGATGGACAGTGAGAGAGAAAGAGAGAGAGACATGTTGCCAATAGGAGTGGAGGAGAGAGGAAGTAGAGTTGGACTCATGGAAGGACAGAGAGAGATTTTGGTTGGGGAACGGAATGAGATTCAGAGGAGAGGAAGCATGCAGGAGACAGAAATAAAGAAATATTGGATGCACAGTCAGAAGGAAGTGCATCATGAAATCACCAGTCAATGAAGGTAAGAAAAATGATTTTATTTTCAATCTAGTGATCAAAATGTGTCAGTTTTGAGAATTTATATCTGCTCTCTATATTTTGCACTATATTTGTCTATTTTTCTATAGTTGTTACTGAGGTGACATTGTATATTTTAAAGTCATCTTCCTTGAACTCTTTCAAAAAGAAAGAATATAAATGATTATTAACATTTTCTCTGTGTACACTGTGCTTTGTGTTTTTTAAACATTTTGTGGTTACCATTATGTATTATCATACAGTGTTCTCCACAGGGCCTTTTAGCCAGGCGCTCCGCCCAGCTAATTTAAATGACCGCCTAGCTGTCATCTATAGGGAATCCTGCTGCTGCCGCCGCTCAACATAAAAAAAATCCCCCCAAAAAACCATCTCTCACCAGCTTGGGGATGCAAACTCATGCTTCGGGGCTCTAAGGTGTGCGTGCCAGCTTCCCTTCTCTTCCCTCCGAAACCGGAGCTTACGTCGGGGGAGGGGGGGTGAGAAGAGAAGGGACGCACACCTTAGAACCCCGAAGCATGAGTTCGCTATGGGCTAAGGCAGGAGACTGACTGGTCAATGGCAGATAGAAGCTTACAACATGCTTCGGGCCTTCCTCGCTGCCGGGTCCTGCCTACTTTCTGTTTCTGCGAAGGCAGGACCCGGCAACGAGGAAGGCCCGAAGCAAGTTGTAAGCTTCCCTCCATCGCTGACCTATGCCTAATGAGGCAAAAAAGTCACGGCGCTTCCAACTCCTTCTACTGCCACATCCAACATTTCTCCCTTTCTCATCCCCCCCAAACTGTGTGCAGCATCTTTTGCCCCTGCCTACCAGCCCCATGCCCAACATTTCTCCTTCTATTACCCCTCTCCAGAACCATGCAACATTTCTTCCTCCATTCCCTCCACCACCAGGTCCAACATTCTTCCCTCTTGCATCTGTCCCACTGTTCCCTCTCCACCACTACATCTAACATTTCTCCCTCTCATCTCTCTCTACCTTACTCCTCTCCAACCATGTCCAACTATTCTCTTCCTATGCCCAACATTCTCCTCTTTCTTCCTTTCCCCATGTACACCATCTCTTTCCCTCACACCCATGCTCAACAATTTTCCCTTTCTTTCCCTCCTCCACCTCAGCATCTCTTTCCTTCTACCCTTCCATCCTATGTCCCAAGTTCATGCCCCTTCCCTCCCTTCCTTCTGTATCCCAAGTTTGTGCCCCCTCCCTCCTTCCTTACAGACTTTGTCTTAAGTTTGTGTCCCCTCTCTTCCTTCTGTGTCCCAACATGTCCCTCTCTCCATTCTGTGTCCCAAGTTCATGCTCCCACCCTCCTTCCTTCCTTTGTCCCGAATTCATGCTCCTTCCCTCCCTTCCTTCTGTATCCCATGTTTGTGCCACCTCCCTCCTTCCTTACAGACTTTGTCTTAAGTTTGTGCCCCCTCTCTTCCTTCTGTGTCCCAATATGTCCCTCTCTCCATTCTGTGTCCCAAGTTCATGCTCCCTTCCTTCTGTGTCTCAATGCACCCCTCCACCTCCCTCCTATGTCCCAACGCATCTCTCTCTCTCCCTTCTGTGTCCCAAGTTCGTGCCCACCTCCCAAGGGTGTGTTCCTGTGCTCTTAAGACTTGCAAGTAGGCCTTCTCCTCCTTTCCAGCTGCACTTCTTTCTTCACAAAGCCACAAGCAGCAGCAGAGTACTGGTGTGCTGGCTGTGCAGCTACCAAAAGGTGTGCAGCCACACAGCTTAGAGGAAATATTGCTTTATTCCTTTTCACTTTTTATCTAATCATCTTTCTATCTCCTTCTCTAATCCCCTAGCTTTCACATTTCTCATCCCCTTTTATCTGCTTCCCATTACCACATTTCTACCCTCATATACTCATTATTCTGATCACTCATCTTGACAATTCTCTCACATTGATCCACCATTTCTAGCATCTCCCCTCCTTATCGCTTACTCCGCCTTCATTTCCTTCCTCTCTGTCTTTCTCTCTTCCTCCCACAAGTCCAACATCTTTCTGTCCTTCCACTCCCTCCTTCGACTTATTGGTCATCCCTGGCCTAGAGTTTACTTTAGTTTAATTTTTAATCTTTTTTGTTTTCCTGTTATTTTTATTTATAAATTTAGATTGTTAAACTATTCTATCTTTCCTTATACTGGTAATATAACTATAATACTCATTTTCTTGGATCTAAATTTTTTTTTTCCTTTGCCTTCAATGTTCTTTACTTCCATGGGGTACTTTCTTTTATTATATATCGCTGTAATGTCTTCTCTTGTATGTTTACTTAGGTTGTGAGCCTGTTACAGGTAGAGAGTAGCTCAGTGCCTATATTTAGTATTGTTAAACTGCTTAATACCTATATTCAAGCTGTATATCAAATGCAATAAATCTAATCCAACCCTGCTGCTTTTATTTTTAAGTATTAGTACGTGTCTGAATAGGAAAATAAATAATGGAAGGTTTGATACTGGCCAGTAGTTATTCGGAATAAGAGAATCTGCATTACTTTTTTTCAAGGGTGGCTTAACTGCTACTGGAACACTGCCTAAGTGTCAAACCTTAAAAAAGAAAGTCATATTGAGCATTGGAAAATAATTAATAACAATTAACTAATAAAAATAGTGCACATTTAGTGATCTTTTTACTAAGGCATGCTATCTGTTTTAGCGCACACTAAACGCTAACGCATCCATAAACTATAATGGACACATTAGCGTTTAGCGTGTGTTAAAATGGCTAGCAAGCCTTAGTAAAAGGACCTTTTCATTTTCCCCATCACCAAATTTCCCCATCCCGCCCCACCCGGCTACTTTTTCATGCCACCCTGCTGGAAAAAATTTCTGGGGAGAACACTGTCATATATGCTTTAATATAAACTGGGATTTTTTGGCCCCAAAAAACTGGCCCCAAAATAGGGGTTCTGGTTTATATTTGGGGCCATTGCCCCCCTCCCAGAATTATTGCAGGCTGCTGCCAGACTCTGCACCCTGTCCTCCCTCCCTGCCCTCGAACCTCCTCTGCCAATCTCTGGTGATCCAGAAGTGCAATGGGCAGGAGCAAGCTTTCTGCGCTCCTGCCCCGCTGCTAACCCGGTCAGTGGTAGCTGCCGTGAGATCCGGTTTCTTCAGCCACTGAGCAGCAACGAACAGAAGCACGCTTTGGTGATCCTACTCGGCACTGAGTGGCTTCTTGACTGGCACCCGCGAATTCTCGCCTGACAGGAAGGGGGCTGGGTGCAGTGCCTGGCAGGGGAGGGGAGGGGCTTGTTGCAGAGCCTGACAGGGCAGAGCACTTCAATATTAAGCCACCCGACTTATATTCGAGTTAACCACTTTTCCTCCTTTTGGAGGGAAATGGGGGTCTTGATTTATATTTGGATCGACTTATATTCAAATATATATGATAATAAGATTATATTGAGTGTATATGAAAAATGGATGGAAGAAATTGCATTACAATTAGTACTATTATTATGGGAGTGGAGTCAGGGACGAGTCCAGAGCAGAGGTACTCAGTTGGTATTTGTTAGGCTTAGGGGGTACTTGGCTTGAAGAAGTTGAAATAACACTGCTCTATTTCATGCCTAACTAACGGTAGGACATCTCCCATCACATGAAGCATATAAAGAGGGATTTAGTTAGCCTAAGTTCATACTGTAGAATTTCAACATCAAGCCCCACCCTTTCTTTTGACACCTGACAATACACTCTTGGGTCATGACCAGTTCATTCCAAAGCCTAGCAAAAGAAAAAAAGTTAGCCTTCTGATACATCATCTCATTTACTCAATAATTTTTATCACAAGTACATCCCACCTTATTCTCTCAAAAATTAAGAACATGCTTTATCAAATTTAAAAACTGTTTCTGACTCCTCAAAACTATTGCTCAGTTCATAACATTTTGGCTGACTTTCCAAGAGCATCAAAAAAAGACAGACAAAAATTTACACCACTATTTCCTTATCTCAAGAAAGACAGCAGCACTCGAAAGGTTCAAAGAAGAGCGACCAAGTTGATAAAGAGGATGGAATTCCTCTCGTATGAGGAAAGACTAAAAAGGTTAGGGCTCTTCAGCTTAGAAAAGAGATGGCTGAGGGGAGATATGATTGAGGTCTACAAAATCCTGAGTCAAGTAGAATGGGTACAAGTGGATCAATTTTTTACAAAGACTAGGGAGACATTCGATTAAATTACATAATACTTTTTTAAAAAGGAATGGTTAACAAGACTAAGAATATTATAATGACCAAATCGCTCCATGGTGCAACCTCATCTGGAGTATTGCATTCAATTCTGGTATCCTTATCGCAAGAAAGATATAGTGGAGCCAGAAAAGGTTCAAAGAAGAGTGACCAAGATGGTAAAGGGGATGGGACTCCTCTCATATGAGGAAAGACTAAAACAGTTAGGGCTTTTCAGCTTGGAAAAGAGACGGCTGAGGGGAGATGTGTTTGAAGTCTACAAAATCCTGAGTGGAGTAGAACAGGTACAAGTGGATCGATTTTTCACTCCACCAAAAATTACAAAGACTAGGGGACACTCGAATTTATAGGGAAATAATGCATTGCTAGAGGTTGTGGTAAGAGCGGACAATGTAGCTGGTTTTAAGACAGGTTTGGACAATTTCCTGGAGGAAAAGTCCATGGACTGTTATTAAGACATGGGGGAAGCCTCTGCTTGCCCTGGATTGGTAGAATGGGTTTTGGCCAGATACTAGGGACCTGGATTGGGCACTGTGAGAACAGGTTACTGGGCTTGATGGACCATTGGTCTCACCAAATAAGGCTATTCTTATGCATACCTATATGTTCAGTCAACTCACCTAGAGCTACTAACCATTACAGACACAGGACGAGTTGATCAGCCAAAATATTATGATCTGAGTCATAGTTTTGAAGTATCAAAACCAGTTTTTAAATTTTATAAAGCATGTTCTTCATTTTCGAGAAAATAAAGTCTAGGAATACTCAGGAAGGATCAAAGAGCTCCTCCTGGAGTGGTCAAGATGTTGGGCTAGCATTTCCTTGTTCCTCTACCCTTTCACCCATAACAGAAGGCTAGGTCCAATCTTTGTTACAGATAACATACAGCAAACATTCAACTTAAGTAAACTATTTCTTAAAGCTGTTCACAGAGTTCTAGAGGGCTAGGAAATGTACACATTCTTGGCACGATCGCAATCTCTGCCTTTGAAAGACATGCTTCCTCCTAAAGGCATCTTATCTCCGAAGTTAACACTTCACCTCTTCTACAAGAGCCTTGTGCGTCCACTCAAATAGACGGCTCGCTACACTGCAATAAAAGTGGCTATACGGCCTTGCCTTCCCGTTGGGGGAAGAAGGATTTCCCTTTAATTTCCGCGGCTACAGTAACTATGGCCGATTATCATCCTCCTCCTCCCTCCCTTTACCCCACCCCACCCCCACGTCAGCACCCAAACATTACCTAAGACCACCAGTACTATACACTCAATCATGGTTTTCTCTCTCAAGCCTCTTTCCACGCGCATCTAATAGCGCCGGAACCGTAACGTTCTCGTTTTAACTGCACAAAACCGGAGTCTCCAATGTTTCTTACCCATGCTTGTGCCCGCAAGTACTAGGCGCTTCAGTCCGTCACCACAGCACCTCTTCAACTGGGTATCCCGAAGAAAAGTAAAGAAATCACAGTTTCTCCATTCGAAAAGCAGCACGGTGGCACCGGCCGTCCCGCCAGGAAGAAGTTCCTCTTCCCCCGTCTCAGGTATGAAGCCGCCAAAGCTCTACAGCTACCATCCGCTCCTCCGCTTCCTCTCTCCGAGCTGGGGCGCGCGCGGACCAACTTCCACAGTTGACGTCTCGCGCCTCTCGGCTTATAGCCGCCAGCAGTAATGCTTCCCGCAGCCCCCCTCCTACATCTCCCGCAGCAGAACAGCGGGCCCTGCTCAATTCCCGCGAGATCTGATCCTGGGATTGTTGCCGGGCTCCTCCTCTCTCTCGCTCTCTCTTTCAACTCTGTTTCCTCGTTTTCCGGCTGCTCTCGCCGGATTCTTTTACTAGGTTGTTGTTTTTTTTTCTTTCCCGTGAAGTTTCAGCAGTTGCCAGGTACTGTGACGTCAGTGGGAAAGGCGCAGAGGACACTGGGAGGCTAAGAGAAGGCGGTTTGTGATTTTTGTCGCTGTCGGCACTAGAGTTTCGGTGGTAAGAAAGGTGGGTTGGAAAAGAATTGGAAATTGTTGCGATGTTATCCGATTAACCAGTTTTAATATTTTGCATTGCAGCTACTGAGATACAGGTAACTGGTATTCATCATTTCGAGCCCAGAGGGCATTTTATTTAATGTATATTAAAAGCGGATAAAGTAGGAAAGTGGAAGTATCTGGTTTCCACATACTGCTTTTATCTTCTTACTTGGATTCTTTCTATGTTGCAAAACCTTTTGTAGGACCAACGTGAGAGTTGTATAAAAATGTGCTACATGATACTCCCTATTTTCCATTGAAGACCAACCCAGAAAAGTGGGTTATGGTTCTCTGTCAGCACATGAAGCCAAAGAAAAAACTGATTTACCATCTAGAGCAGTGTTCATCAATACAAGGCCTTGGGGCCAATGGTGGCTCCTATGGTCTTTCGGGGGGGGGGGGGGGAATTCTGCCTCTCTATCCAGCTCAGAACAAAAAGAGCAAAGTGGATGGGGGGGAGAGAGTAACGTGACCATTTATTTTTTTCATCAAAAGGGGACATCTATTAATTGTCAGTCCTGCCCCCAATCCCGCCCCAAATTTCTTCCATTCATTTTTCATGTACACATAATATCTTCATATTAATTCATAATGGTAACCTTAAAATTAAAAAAAAACCTACAAAGCACACTATACGCAGAGAAAATGTTAATTATCATTTATATTGGGGGGGTTTCAAAGATGTCAAGGCAAATGACTTTAAAATATGAAATGTCACCTCAAAATATAGACAGCAGATATAAATTCTCAAAACTGACAGGTTTTGATCACTAAATTGAAAATAAAATCATTAAATTTTTCCTACCTTTGTTGTCTGGTGATTTCATGAGTCTCTGGTTGTGTTTCCTTCTTGCTGTGTATCCTTTCTTTCTTTCTGCACTCAGGCCCAACAATTGTCCCTTTCTATTCCCTCCCTCCTTCCTTCCTATGTCCTTAGAGTCCCCAGTGCCTCCTTCCCATGTGCATAGTGCCCCCAGTACCTCTGTCCTTAGTGCCCCAGTGCCTCCTTCCCATGTCCATAGTGCCCCCCAGTGCCTTTGTCTTGTGTCCCTAGTGCCCCCAGTGCCTCCTTCCCATGTCCATAGTGCCTGTCCTGTGTCCTTAGTGCCCCCGTGCCTCCTTCCTATGTTCCTAGTGCCCCCAATGCCTCCTTCCCATGTCCATAGTGCCCCCAGTGCCTGTCCTGTGTCCTTAGTGCCCCCAGTGCCTCCTTCCTATGTCTTCTCTTGCCTTTGTCCCTCCCCCGAAGCCAGCCTGCCTGCCTACTTCCTTCCCTCTCTCCAGTGCCTGATTCAACCCCCCCCCCCGCAGATTCAACCCCCCCCCCCCACAATTCAACCCCCCCTGCGGATTCAAACCCCCTGCCTGCCCGTGTACCACCGCTGCCTACCAGTCTGCCTCACTGCCGCGCCGATTGAAATGCTGGGCCGCTGCCGCTGCTTCTTGGCTTCTTCCCGACGTCAATTTTGACTTTGGAGAGGAAGTTCGGGCCAGTCAGGTAGCAATTGGCTGGCCCTGAACTTCCTCTCTGACGTCAAAATTGACGTCGGGAAGAAGCCAAGAAGCAGCGGCGGCAGCCCAGCGTTTCAATAGGCGCGGCAGGGAGGGAAAGTGATCAGCCGTCCTGGTGTCCCCGCGCACAGCTTCGGGACGCTGTCCCTGAAAACAGGACATTTTGGTGTCCCGAAGCGGTGGGTCGGGACAACGGGACTGTCGGCCCGAAAATGGGACGTATGGTCACCTTAGGGAAAAGCCACATGCTTGAAGGACAAATAATTTCTCAATGGACTGCATTTAGAAATACTCACGACTTTGAGGATATTCCCTCCCTCCCCCCCCCCCCCCATGAAGTTTGAAGGTGGCCTGGTGGAAATGAAGGTTATTGACACACTAGTCGGTAAGGTCATGATTCATGGGAAAATATTTAGCTGCTGTCCTTCAGCTGATTAGAATTCAGAGTGGCCCCTGCTTAAAAATTATTGAAGACCCTTGCTCTAAAGCAGCGGTCTCAAACTCGCAGCCCCCCAGCTGCTATTTTGCGGCCCGAAGTCTAGTACCCGAACTCGCAAACTGGGTAACCCAATCCCGCATTATCCCAGGACAAGCAGGCAGGTATTCTCACATATGGGTGACGTCATTGACGGAGCCCGGATGCGGATGCCTCACAAGAAGACTTGCTTGAAGAAACTCGAAGTTTCGAGTCGCCCGCACCGCGCATGCGTGAGTGCCTTCCCGCCCAGCGCAGGCCGGTTTATTATAAGCTACATTTCTTTCTGTCTCGCGGTCGGAGGAAGAGATGGGTCGGCGGGGGGGAGGAAGCATGCTAGGGCTTATTTTCGGGGAAACGTGGTATGTTTTACATTCACTAGAGTCTCAAACTAAATCATGCAAAATTTTTCAGCTGGATCTCTATTGGTTACAAAATCTTCAAACCCTAGATCCTTCCACGTTCTCCACCACTGTTTCACCCCTCCTTACATCCATCTACTATGTTATCCAAGTCTGTCGACAAGACTGTCTCGTCATACAACTTTATTCTCTCTGCTCTGTCAGGCGCACCAAACTGCAGCCTTGGCTCACTCCCAGTATTCGCTACTTATGTTCCTATACCCACTCCGCCAAGTGCCTTTGGCTTAAATCTCGCACACATGCGGACGGAGTTAGGCGTCAGATAGGCGTTCTCAGAACAAAGACACGAGATAGACGTGAGTTTAGGAAAAAGTCGTGTCTAAGTTTGTAGATGTGGGCGTAACCTGGGTGTGGTTAAGGATAGGCACCACATAGACGCTAGTTAGGCAGCATACCGCGTCTAAACATCATGGAAAATGTAGGGGAAGGAAAAGCTGGTCTAAGTGTGGTTTTTGCTTCATTTCAATGGAGTTTCAGCTTTCGTAGCTGGCGACTTTTTATAGACGCAAGTTAGGCGTGCTTTCCGCTTCCGCAATAATATTTCCTATAGTGAGTTTGAATAAAGGGGTTTTTTTTCTTCTTTCTCCCTCCTAATAGATTTAATAAGCTACCATATCAATAGAACACATCAATATAAACATATTGCATGGAAAACAGTACTTTTCTGCCCAAACAGTAATATGATTTACTCATTACATTACCTTTGGCTTTCCTGCTTAAAAAGAACCCCGTTTTTTTCTCAACAAACAGTGCTGCAATCAGCTCTTTCTTGAGCAAAGAAAGAACATGAAAAACATATTATTTTTGTACACATTACTTCATTTCTTAGCACTTAAAAAGAGAAAAACCAGATACAGACCTTAACATGCATTTTCCTTCATTGCAAAATGGAGCTCTTCAGCTTCACAAAGCTGACCTCATTGTGAGATCATCAAGCTGCACCTTCAAGTTAGTATGCCACATTTAAAAGATGCGGTGGGTGTTGAACTCACAACCTCTGTATGATCAGCCCAGGATTTTAACACATTGAGCTACATCAGCTTCTATCCGGTTCATGGTCAAAAGCGCGCGACGACAACCCAGTGCAGACAACTGAGTGCAAGGCGGAAGTGCGCCGAAGAAAAACAGTATTTTAAGGGGCTCCGACGGGGAGTGTTGGTGGAGAACCCCCCCACACACTTTAATTAATAGAGATCGCGCCGGCTTTGTGGGGGGCTTGGGGGGGTTGTAACCCCCCTCATTTACTGGAAACTTAACTTTTTCCCTCTTTTTTAGGGAAAAAGTGAAGTTTTCAGTATAATGTGGGGGGTTGCAACCCCCCACAACGCCGGCGCGATCTCTGTTAAGTAAAGTGGGGGGTTCCCCCCCACACACCCCTTTAAAATACTGTCGGAGCCCTTTAAAATACTGTTTTTCTTCGGCGCACTTCCGCCTTGCACACAGTTGTCGGTGCGCACTTTTGACCTGTCACCCTTCTACCCAGGTGGAGCTCACTGCCCTGTCATATCATAGTTGACTGACCTGCCTATGTATCATCTGATTAGCTATCATATCACAATCACCATAAAGAAAGCATTTCTGTCTCACCAGGTTAATGCACTTTGTTGCACCTTGTCCATCTTCTTAAGCTCCCCCGTTCAAATCCCACCCTCACCTTCACTCATTTTAACATCATCCTAACAGATCTCATAAGTGGTGGACTTTGCTGTTTTTCATCAGCATTCTGCAGTTTGCAGGCACAGGTGCATCAGATACATTAATCTTCTCTCTGCTACAAGCCATTGTGGTAGGAATGTATTTCCTTCTATCCAATATTCACACAGGGCAACAGGTAGAAGAGTTTACTAAAACTTCAGAGTACTTGGATAGGTATTGAAGAAAGGTACATGTTTTTGAGATGTACCCTAGAGACATTCCTGTTGGTATATTCAGCTTGGCTGGTTGTGGTTTCATGCTTCAGGAGTGTGTGTTGGGGTGGGGGAGGGGGTTTAGGATGAGAGAGAACAGGCCGCTTTAGACATCTGAGAATTGCTTCAGATTATTTTAAAGATCAACTCAAATATGTTTAAGCAAAGGAATGGCCAAAGAGTTTGAAGGTTTTCTGGTAGAAAAATGAATATCAAATATTTGCTAACCGCACTCAAGACTTGAACCCCTGACGTATGGAAGATAAAAGCAGCGACTTAAGGCATAGAGCTATAGAGGGAACTTCATTTAGAATTTGGTAACAGAACCTCTACAGACTAAGCAGATGACAAATGACTTCTAGTAAAGTTTTGAGAAGTGAAGAAATTGATTAAAAGTCAGTACAGGTGTGCTAAAGGTTAACGCGTGCATGTTATCCTATGGACGCGTTAGTAGTTAGCACATGTGTGGATTTAGCGCACCTTTGTAAAAGACAGCCTAAAACTCACCAATCAACTCTTAATTTGTCTCAATCCATCTTCCTTTTTCTTCAGCCTGCCTTCTACCAGGAGCAGATTCTGGGACCTTAACAATTCTACCACAGTAACAACTTGGACCTACGAATGCCTTACTCTGCATACCTGTCATCCATCTCATCAAACTGCAGTTGCCTGATATTACACTTACATGCTGCTTTCCTGGACTGTGCAATAAAAATCTTATACCATTTTTCACCTTGTGCTTGTTTATATTGAGTAGCAGCCAGGCATTAGTGTTTCCTTAAAGCACCACTTCAGCTACTTCATCACATTGTCTTATATAGTGTTCCATGAGGCTGCAAAGGAGAGAAGTGGGGAGGACGATAGGGCGTGGCAAACAGGATATCTGGCATGTCTCCTGCCTCACAGCCTGCAACCAGCATAATATTTGAGAAAATGAGATTAGTTGAAAGCTGGATAGGATGCTTGAGATATGCTTAACTGCAGCCGTTTCGGCATGCTTCGGGTGCTCCGTTCCAGAGCCACAAGCACGTAGAAGCTATTGCCAAAATGACGCCTAAACGGAATAGTATAATCCAACTAGAATTGCTATGATTTCATGGCTGATTCTGCAGCACAGCGGTTAGAATGAAGGTTGGGGTGTGAGACTGGTCTGGGTTCGACTCCCTCATGTCCTTCAGCTGACAAAATACTCATTTTAATAAAAATGACAAGCTACAGACCAATCACATCTAATTTTCAACTCAAACAGCACAACATTAGCAATACTAGAAACAATCTATTCCAAAAGTTAAGTTTGCATTTGATAAAAACAGCAGTATTTCACTTCATGTCACATTTATTGAAACCAGTGCTTTAAGCCATTGAGCTACCAGTCTTTTGTCTCGGCTAACTGATATGATAGCTAAGCAGATTTTACCTTAGCAGATCACTAAGCTATAATATGACAGGGGAGTCAGAGACACTGGAGTGGAAGGTGATGTGCTGATCTTTCAGAGATTGTGAATTCAACTCCCGGCCTGTCTTTAACTTGTGGCATTCTACTTTGCAGGTACACTTTGATGATGTCACAATGAGGTCATCATTGTGCAGCTGCGTACCTCCATTTGCAATGAACTAGAAGCCACATTCAGGTCTGTTCTGTGTTGTTTTCTGTTTTTAAGCTTGGACAATTGAAGTTATGGGCTTTCTCTTTGCTTTGAAGAATGAGCTGATTGTAGCAATGTTTAATGAGAAAGAAAGTGTTATTTAGAGCAAAGAATCATTTCTAAAAACCTCTCTCAACGTCTGTGGGATGCCCAGAGAAAGCTGATTGGATGACTTAGGCTGCCTAAATAGCATGTATCCTGCTAATGCCTTTCTGGAGCTTAAACCACGTCTATCTAAAGCCTATATGATGCTCAAAGTCCTATGCTTTATACTTCTTATAGGAGCTAATGATACCATTGCTATACAAGTTTTTATGTAGCACGGGAATGAAGCTTCCCCTCTTCCATGCTGATGTTTCCAGTTCAACTCCCACTCAGTAATTCTCAGTCAAAAAGTAATCTTATACTTATCCTTTTAAACATGGCATATTTGACTTTTTTTGTTTTTATACTGTTGAAGTATACAATTCTGAAATAATGAAGAAAAAGGATATAACAGGGCAGTGAGATCTACCTTGTTCTGTCTCCTAGCAGAATTAACTGCCATTTATTACCTATAAGGAGTAGTATAATTAAATCAGAATTGCTATTATTATATCGTTCATTGTCTAGCACAGCGGATTAGAGTGAAGGTTAGTGTGTAAGCATGTCACATTTTTTCAGTATGCACAATGATGTGTTCCCAGATCAACTTCCACTGAAACTAATATAAATATTCTTTTAAACATGGTATACTGTGTTTTTATTATCCTTTTAATGATGGTATACTTTGGGTTAATTATGTTAACGCTTACAGTCCTGAAATAATGATAACAAATCAGTAAAAACCACTTTTATATATATATAACATCATAGGGACGTCTAGCTGACATCTATATTAGGAAAATGGATTTTTTAAAACATATCGAATGTCTATACGATGCCTAAGTAACGCTGATTGGCACTTGTGCCGCGAGGACGTCTAAAGCACGCCTAAAACTAGATGTAGTTTATAGAATCGGGGCCTTAGTGTGCACCAGAGCATGACACGGTGACAGAATTTACCCCCATCCCTGCAGATAGCCATGGGAAACCATTCCGTGTCATTCTTTAGTGTTTGTCTCAACCTCAGTCCTACACCAGCATTATTCAGTTCAAGACTTGAGAGTTAGTGGTTGTGTTCATTCATACTCTGATTCTTCCAACTCTTCTTAAAGAATGATTGTGCACGCTAATTTCATGATGTCCCCTGATAAATTCCACCCATGTATTTCAATGCATGCATATCAGAGACATTGCTGTGATCCAGTGATGACATCCATGCATTCCAACTTTGGAAGAAATCTGAAATTTTCATTATTTTTATTTTACAGGTGTGATGAATTAACATTCGTGTGAAGTTTTTGTGTCACTTACAGTAAGAAACATAGAAGATGACGGCAGAAAAGGGCCATAGCCCAACAAGTCTACCCACTCTGACCCCCCCCCCCCTTGATTTTACCTCCCTAGAGAACCCACGTGTGTATCCCATTTCCTTTTAAAATCTGGCACGCTGCTAGCCTCAATCACCTGAAGCGGAAGTTCATTCCAATGATCAACCACCCTTTCGGTGAAGAAATACTTCCTGGTGTCGCCATGAAATTTCCCACCCCTGATTTTCAGCAGATGCCCTCTTGTGGCCGAGGGCCCTTTAAGAAAGAAGATATCATCTTCCACCTCGATACGGCCCGTGATATATTTAAACGTCTATCATGTCTCCTCTCTCTACGTTCCTCGAGCGAGTATAGCTGCAATTTATTCAACCTTTCCCCATACGGGAGATCTTTGAGTCCCGAGACCATCCTGGTGGCCATTCGTTGTACCGACTCAACTCTCAGCACATCTTTTTGGTAATGTGGTCTCCAGAATTGTGCACAATATTCCAGATGAGGTCTCACCATGGATCTGTACAACGGCATTATGACTTCGAGCTTCCGGCTGACAAAACTTCTACGGATACAACCCATCATTTGTCTTGCCTTCGATGAAGCCTTCTCCACTTGATTGGCAGTTTTCATGTCTTCGCTAATGATCACCCCCAAATCACGTTCTGCCTTAGTCCTAGCCAAGGTTTCACCATTTAAGTGTGTAAGTTCTGCCAAGGTGCATGACTTTACATTTTTTAACATTGAAGCTTAGCAATACCCGTAAAATAAAAAAAGAATAAATACTATATACCTACTTTTGGCCCACCCTATATATTGTTGTGGTCTGATTGTGGTGTGAATAGTTAGGTCTTTCCTATATCTAATGGAGTTCCTTTTAATTTTAGTATATTTATGATTGTAAACTGCCTAGATCACTTACAGTTTGGCAGTATATAGAGTTCTTAATAAATAATACATGAACTATTTTAAACTGATATTTCTTATATTACTTTATTGCTCAAAACTAGATGGGCAGTATAAATTTTAATATGTACATTCAGTAATGATATGTATTAACTAAAATACTAGTGTTTAAATTAACATGCTGACTGCTTCTGCTTATTACCATCCCCCACCTTTTTTTTTTAAAGTTCTAGAAAAAAATAATCCAGTTTAATTGGCAACAGTAAATAAAAACACAAGCAGGGTGTTCTGGTCCCACCCTGCACTTCAATATAGTATTTACCAGTCAGTTAAACCACTCCAAAATCCGCAAAAGACTCAAAACTCTTAGGTCCTAATTTTATAAATGGCACCTAGCCAATTTCCGCACAAAACTCAGAATTTTATAATTGTCTTAAATGGCATTATATTTGAAAATGCCATTAAAAAACAAGTTCCGCACAGAAATCTATGTGGCTCCTACACCAAGGTGCCTACTTGTAAAGTGGCTAGAGGCAGAGTTTGGGCATGGATTGACTTAGGTGTTTGTGTTAAGCATCAGTAAATTAGACCAGGAAAATCCTGGCTTAATATACCAGCACCTAACATTGGCACCTACTGGTGCTTAAGTCAAGTTAGGTGCCAATAGGCACTATTCTACAAATGGTGCCTACCTTTGATTAGCATGCAGTAGGTGTTATTTTCAAGGGCGCCGCTTATAGAATCAGGCTCTTAGTTCTGTTATTTATAAATAAACACACTTGCTGCATCAAGTATAGATGAAATGAAGTTGTGCTTATGTGCAGGAAGAGCATCTCAGACCAAAGAGCTGCTGAGATCAATTATAACAGTTGCAAATGCTGTAAATTGGTTAAGATGGAAAAAAAAACAGAATTGCAAAGGGGGATAGAGAGGAGCATAGGCAGAAATCCTGCCTGGAGGGAAAGATGACTCTTTTTTTTCTTCAGAAGGGGAAGGGGGGATGCAGGCATACTTAGAAGGCCAGGAGTCAGAGGCAAAAGCCAATAGGGTCAGTGCCTGGTACTAGGGCACAGTAAAGACACAAACAAAATCTGCCAGTACTTCATTGACTGAGAGAAAGTCACATGTAGGAGCTGACCTAGAGCAACACAGATAAGAAATAGCAAGCAGTGACTGGAATAATGAAACTGCTTAGCTACATCAGTGGAAGGATTCCATGCAATAATTGATCAAAAAGGGTAAAGATTACAAATTAAGTAGGAATTTTATAATGCACTGCGCAACACACGCTGTGGGGAGCAAAATGCAAGGGATACCAATAAGCTTCCAATTTACCCAGTTCTAAGTGGGAGATATTAGGCCTGTCTTGGACTTCTGCCATCCTCATACTGGTGCATTATGGGACCTATAACCCTGATTTCAAAGGGTAAAATCGGGGGCTACAAATACCACAGTACTTTCAAATGTAAGTTTAAAATCAGGGCTGATCAAAATTTTTCCCCCCGGAACTGAATAATTTAGCTGCTCTGTACCAGATTTTGGAGAAGAGCATCCTCTATAATAAAACCCTAAGCGCGTATGCGCACTTACAACGCCGTGTTCCCTGACAGCGTGATGTGTGCCTCAGTGCCGAATTCGATTTTAGGTGCTTGGGACGGCTTGTGGCGCGTGCAGCGATTTGAGCAGCGGTGGCGGTTTGACTCCTGCATTGTCAGGACACCTCACCCCCAGACCAGCAAACAGCAGCCGCGGGGCATGTGCTAGGCCAGCTCACTTCAATAATGCAAGGTGGGCTGGCCTAGCAAAAGCCCCGAGGCTGCCCGGGCTAGCGGATGCTGGACAGGGGGAACAGGGAAAGGATAAGTCCTACTGCTGGACAGCGGAATCAGGTAAGAGGTGCTGCTGGACATGGGGGAGGTAAAAGGAAGGGAGAAGGGCTACTGCTGGACAGGGAGAGCAGACAAGGGGTGGTGGTGGACAGCTAAAGAAAGAGAGAGAGACAGAAAGAAAGAAAGACACTGCAGCCAAAGAGAGAGAGAGACAGAAAGAAAGACAGACACACACATCTATTCTAGTACCCGTTAATGTAACGGGCTTAAAGATTAGTGTATTCATAATTCCTCAAAGCTCTTACATTGAATTTTGAACTTTTAAACTATTAAAGTTTAAAGCATGCTCAGTTTTGAAATATGGATATGATTTTCTGCAACTTCAGAAAGGGGAGAAAATCCATTAAAAGATTAAGAATCAAGTAAAAGTTACTGTACCTTTTGTACAACTGTATGCATTTTTATGTGGAATATTTTGGGATATTTTTATGTTGGTCAATAAAAAATTATTACAGCCTGCAAAGAGATCAATTTTCTCTTAAGAGCAATATGCTTCCTAGCATGCTAACAACTAGTATATATTGAAAGTGTAATAAGTATGCGCTAATTCAGCACATGCACCAGTGGCATATCTAGGGTATGTGGCCCAGGAGCCCATAATTTTTTGACACCACCCCCCACCATGTAAAAAATATTTTTTGTAATGACCATGAAATGGAATAAATGGTCAGAATAGAAACAGGCAGTGAAAATTTTCTTTTATTGAACCTCATATATGTAACCATTATTCCAAACTTAAATTATGTTTGAATTGTCATGACATCCGAAGTACATATGGAGTAGTTGCAGGTGATGCTTGGGACAGTTCTGATTGTGTTAGTTCGGTTTTATGTGTTTTTCTAATAGAAGGGTATTTATTTCTTTTTTGAAAGTTTTGTAGTCTGTGGTCGAGGTCAATAGGATTGTAGAGTTGGGGGTCGAGTGTTGCAGCTCGAATGGCTAGGAGGTTGTCGAACAGTTTTTTTCTTTTGACGTTTTTGGTTGGAGAGTGTGTGAATGGTGCGTGAGTTCTCCTATGTCTGGTTGAGGTGGATTTAATAATTTAGCTGAAGAAATTAGTTAACCCCTCCCCCATTCCACACACATTAATTATCTTCCATTTTTGTTCCCATTATAAAAAACACTGATAAGTTCCCAGAAAAAAAATACATTAAAATAAGAAGTGAAAACAAAGGCCCCTACAGATAAGAACATAACATAAGAATAGCCTAACAGGGTCAGACCAATGGTCCATCATGCCCAGTAGCCCATTCTCATGGTAGCTAATCCAGGTCACTAGTACCTGGTTAAAACCCAAAGAGTAGCAACATTCCATGCAAGCAGACACTTCCCCCATGTCTTAATAACAGTAATTTGTCCAGATCTTTCTTAAAACCAGCTACGCTCTCTGATTTTACCATAACCTCTGGACACTTCATTTTTAAGCTTAGATCTTTCCTTCCAAACAGAGACCTTGCTAGATGTCAAATACAGCACAAGGTAACTTCACACGGACTTAGCTGTGCAGGAAATGTGAATCTCCTCATACACCCACCATATACTGCAAAAATGTGCAAAGGTCTGTTTTTTTCTTTCGATCACTACATAGCCTAATGCCACACAAGCAGCGCTGTTACAAACATATTCTGAAGGTCAATGCTAAGGTTAACAAAGTTTCCTTCCTTGGACCAGAAGGAGATACTGACAAACCACTGGAAGAGATCCCAAAACAATTACCCAGGAACAACACCCAAAGACCCACTCAGTGTGTGAACCAGTTGAGTAGAGTGGACTAACTGGGGGGTGGAAATGGGCCCGGAGTTTGCTCAGCAGAATTTCCCAGACCACCTCTTCCTCTCAACACATTGACACGCTGCCGCCACCACCACCACTAGGAACACCTCACCGGGTAGGCCAGCAATGCTTATAAACTTTATAAAACACATTATTATATTTGCTTATAAAGCACATATTTTAACTGAACTCTCTGACATCCTCAGCCTTTCTATTCACAAAAATAGAAGGAAGAAAAGTTCCCATTTCCTGCTGTCTCATGTCCTATACAATATTTTTCTTCTGCAAACCCTTCAAAAGTCTGACCAAAGCCTCGTTTCACTTGCATTATAAAGTACTGAGGATGCCATCTCTCCCCAATCCCAGGTCCTAAAGTCTAAGACGGTAGCACAAACTAGTGCTGCCCGATTCAGGGAAAAAAATTTTGAATCGATTCAGCCTATTGAATTGGTTTTTTGATTTGATTTTCCTGCCCAATTGGGTGTTTTTTTCAAACATCCTCGTGGGTTTATTTTATAGCTTTTTCACCCCCCTTTGGCTTCTCCTAACCACACTGGCGCTGTGGTGTAAATAAAATATAGAAACAAAAAGGACTTTTCCTCTGTGTTAAATCCTAGATCACGTTTGCGGTCTAACACCAGCTCTGGCAGGATACACATTTCAAATCTGACATATTGTAATCACAAAGCAGAAAATAAAATTAGTTTTTCTACCTTTTGTTGTCTGGTTATTTTTCAAATCTTGTTGGCCCAAGGCTCTGGTTGTCTTCTGATAACTTGCTTGCCAGGGTCTCCTTTCTTCTTTCTGCATGCTAACCATCCATCTGTCATCTCTGTCCTCCCCTTCCATTTCCCTTCCCTCCCCGGATGTCTGGCATCTTAACCTTTTTTTTGTCTCCCTCCACAGATCCACCTTTTCTTAACTATCCTTTCATCCAGCATCTCTCCCTCCTTCCCCACCACCCCAGGGTCCATCATCTCTCCCTTTCTTTTCCCAACTACCTTCCTATCCAGTATCTCTATCCCCCCCCTCCACATCATCCCTTGTGTCCAACTTCTCTCCCTTTCTGTTCCTTCCCTCCCTAAAACCCATGATCCATCATCTCTCTCCCTCTCCTCTATTTTCAGACCCATTATTTCTTCCCACTCAAAGTCCGGCATATGCACATCTCTTTGAAACCCCCCCTTCCCTCCGTGTACTTCTACATCAGGGCCCCCCTCCCCTGAAGGCTTGTCCCCCCCTTAAAGGTCTGCATTCTACCCCTGAAGGCCTGTCCCCCCCTTGAAGGCCTGCACCCCCCTGAAGGCCTGTCACCCCCTTGAAGGCCTGTCCCCCCCTTGAAGGCATGTCCCTCCTGAAGGCCTGTCTCCCCCCTGAAGGTCTGTCTCCCCCCCTGAAGACCTGCCTGCCCTACCCTGAAGGCCTGCTGCCCTGCCCCACCCTGAAGGACCGCTCACCCCCCCCCCCCTGAAGGACCGTTCGCTCCCCCACCACCTCGAAGGACCGCTCGCCCCCCCACCACCTCGAAGGACCATTCATCCCCCTGGCCTCCCCGCACCATTTACCTAGAGAAGCAGCCTGCAGCAAGATCGCGATGCCAGCGATCTTTGCACTGCTTCAGCGCTGTTTCCTCTGCCGCGGTCCTGCACCTCCTCTAATGTCAGAGGAGGGGCGGGACCGCAGTGGAGGAAACAGCGTCGAAGCAGCGCAAAGATTGCTGGCATTGCGATCTTGCTGTAGGCTGCTTCTCTAGGTAAATGTTGCGGGGAGGGGGAATCCAGATGCCAGACGGGAGACCCAGACGTCAGGGGGGGAACCGGACACCGGGAGGACCAGACTGGGAGCATCCCCTCAGGGCTTGCACCCGGTGGACTGCCCCCCCCCCCCTTGGTACGCCACTGACATGCACATCCATTGGGTCAGAAAAAGTTTATTATAAATAGAACTAAGAGTTGTTTTTTTTGGCTAGTAATTTGTTTCTAAGCCTCATTAGCCACCATAACCGCCATTCTGTAAGATTATGTTCCTACCTTGCCAATATCTTTTCTAGTAGATAGTTATCATTCTAGATAGTTGTGTCATTTATTTCCTGCCGCTTGCATACTGTCTTTAAGAATGTTCTCCAACTCTGTCACTTGGAGGCCAGTCAGTCCTTTGGGCATTGAAAAGTAGTCTTTTGCTAGTATATTTTGGGGTACTATTTGAGCTCCTTTGGTGCTTCTGCTCGCATGTTTATTACTCTGTTTTATTGGTCATAGTGCTTATATTACCTTGTTTGAGAAGAACAGACTTGTTATTTGGGGAAGTTTTCCCTTACTTCTACTCTTAATTTCGGAAGGGCTCTTGCTTGCTTAGGGACTAACTGTAGAGCTCTCTGAAGTAGGAGGCTTACATAAAAAATCCAGATGATTCCTTTTGCAAAGGCTCGCAACGATGGAGAGATTACCTGCTTGTCCAGAGTGTCACGCCTATCTATTAGAAAAGATATTAGCAAGGTAAGAACCTTTATGGTTTTCTCATGCATACATATTTAATTAACTCAGTATCAGTGGCGTACCTAGGGTATGTGGCACCCGGGGCCCATCATTTTTTGACACCCCCCCCCCCCATGTAAAAAATATTTTTTGTAATAACCATGAAACGGTATAAATGGTCAGAATAGAAACAGGGAGTGAAAATATTCTTTTATTGAACCTCATATATGTAACCATTATTCTAAACATAACATAACATAAATTATGTCTGAATTGTCATGACCTGAGAAGTACATATGGAGTAGTTGCAGGTGATGCTTGGGACAGTTCTGATTGAGTTAGTTCGGTTTTATGTGTTTTTTGAATAGAAGGGTTTTTATTTCTTTTTTGAAGGCTTTGTAGTCTGTGGTCGAGGTCAATAGGTTGTAGAGTTGGGGGTCGAGTGTTGCAGCTCGAATGGCTAGGAGGTTGTCGAACAGTTTTTTCTTTTGATGTTTTTGGTTGGAGGGTGTGTGAATGGTGTGCGAGTTCTTCTATGTCTGGTTGAGGTGGATTTAATTATTTAGCTGAAGAAATTAGTTCCTCCACCCCATTCCACACACATTAATTCTCTTCCATTTTTGTTCCCATTATTAAAAAAACACTGATAAGTTCCCAGAAAAAAAAATACATTAAAATAAGAAGTGAAAACAAAGGCCCCTACAGATGAGAACATAACACAAGAATAGCCTAACTGGGTCAGACCAATGGTCCATCATGCCCAGTAGCCCATTCTCATGGTAGCCAATCCAGGTCACTAGTACCTGGTCAAAACCCAAAGAATAGCAACATTCCATGCCACCGATCCAGGGCAAGCAGACACTTCCCCCATGTCTTAATAAAAGACTATGGACTTTTCTTCCAGGAATTTGTCCAAATCTTTCTTAAAACCAGCTAAGCTATCTGCTTTTACCATAACTTCTGGCCACTTCATTTTTAAGCTTAGATCTTTCCTTCCAAACAGAGATCTTGCTAGATTTCAAATACAGCACAAGGGAACTTCACACGGACTTAGCTGTGCAGGAAATGTGAATCGCCTCATACACCCACCTATAGTGCAAAAATGTGCAAAGGTCTGTTTTTTTCTTTCGATCACTACATAGCCTAATGCCACACAAGCAGCACTGTTACCAAAGGTCAATGCTAAGGTTAACAAAGTTTCCTTCCTTGGACCACAAGGAGATACTGACAAACCACTGGAAGAGATCCCAAAACAATTACCTAGGCACAATACCCAAAGACCCACTCAGTGTGTGAGTGGACTAACTGGGGGGTGGAAATGGGCCCGGAGTTTGCTCAGGAGAATTTCCCAGACCACCTCTTCCTCTCAACACATTGACACACTGCCACCACCACCACCACCACTAGGAACACCTCACCGGGTAGGCCAGCAATGCTTATAAACTTTATAAAACACATTATTATATTTTTTTATAAAGCACATATTTTAACTGAACTCTCTGACATCCTCAGCCTTCCCATTCACAAAAATAGAAGGAAGAAAAGTTCCCATTTCCTGCTGTCTCATGTCCCCGGCCTATACAATATTTTTCTTCTGCAGACCCTTCAAAAGTCTGACCAAATCCTCATTTCACTTGCATTATAAAGTATTGAGGATGCCATCTCTCCCCAATCCCAGGTCCTAAAGTCTGAGACAGTAGCGCAAACTGCCCGATTCAGGAAGAAAAATTTAGATTCAGCCTATTTAATTGGTTTTTCGATTCGATTTTTCTGCCCAGTTGGGTGATTTTTTTCAAAAATCCTGGTGGGTTTTATAGCTTTTTCACCCCCTTTGGCTTTTCCTAACCACACTGGCGCTGTGGTGTAAATAAAATAAAGAAACAAAAAGGACTTTTCCTCTCTCTGTTAAATCCTAGCTCACATTTGTGGTCTAACACCAGCTCTGGTAGGATACACATTTCAAATCTGATATATTGTAATCGCAAAACAGAAAATAAAATTAATTTTTCTACCTTTTTCAAATCTTGTTGGTCCCAGGCTCTGGTTGTCTTCTGATAACTTGCTTGCCAGGGTCTCCTTCTTTCTTCATGCTAACCATCCATCTGCCATCTCTGTCCTCCCTTTCCATTTCCCTTCCCTCCCCAGGAAGTCTGGTATCTTTCCTTTTTTTCATCTCCCTCCACAGATCCACCTTTTCTTAACTACCCTTTTATCCGGCATGCCTCCCTCCTTCTCCACCACCCCAGGGCCCACCATCTCTCCCTTTCTTTTCCCAATTACCCTCCTATCCAGTATCTCTATCCCTCCTCCACACCATCCCTTGTGTCCAATTTCTCTCCCTTTCTTTTCCTTCCCTCCCTAAATCCCATGGTCCATCATCTCTCTCCCTCTCCTCTATTTTCAGACCCATTATTTCTTTCCCCCCAAAGTCTGGCATATGCACATCTCTTTGAACACCCCCTTCCCTCTGTGTACTTCTACACGAGGGTACCCCCCCCAAAGGCCTGTCCCCCCCTTAAAGGTCTGCATCTCACCCCTGAAGGCCTGTCCATCCCCCCTTGAAGGCCTGCACCCCCCTTGAAGGTCTGTCCCCCCCCTTAAAGGCCTGTCCCACCCCCTTATAGGCCTGTCCCATCCCCTTATAGGCCTGTCCCATCCCCTTATAGGCCTGTCCCCCCCTTGAAGGCCTATCCCACCCCCTTGTAGGCCTGTCCCCCCTTAAAGGCCTGCCTGTCCCCCCTTGAAGGTATGCCTGTACCCCCCGAAAGCCTGTCTCCCCCTATGAAGGCTTGTCCCCCCCTTTAAGGCCTGCACCTCCCCCTGAAGGCCTGTCCCCCCCTTGAAGGCCTGCACCACCCCCGAAGGCCTGCACCCCCTTGTAGGCCTGTCCCCCCCTTAAAGGCCTGCCTGCCTGTCCCCCCTTGAAGGCCTGCCTGCCTGTCCCCCCCCCTGCAAAAGCCTGTCTCCCCCATGAAGGCTTGTCCCCCCCTTTAAGGCCTGCATCTCCCCCTGAAGGCCTGCCTGCCCGCCCCACCCCGAAGGACCGCTCGTGCCCCCCACCCCCACCCCGACGTCCGGTTCTTCCCCTCTGGCCTCTCCGCACCATTAAGAGTACCAAAGCAGCCTGCAGCAAGATCGTGATGTCAGCAATCTTGTGCTGCTTGTGCTGTCCTCCGCCGCGGACCCGCCCCCCTCCTCTGACGTCAGTGGAGGGGGCGGAATCTGTAGGAAGATTTATGGTAGATACTAACCAGTTGCATGAACAAATCACGTCTGTTAGTGTTGTCTAGGGAAAACCATAAACTCTTATCCAGGTCCAAATATCATGGTCTATTTATACGACCTCAGGTCAGATAGCTCTCTGGATCTCAAGGAGGCCTACACCCATATCCCTATTCATCCGGCCTCCCGTCAATATCTCAGATTTCGGGTGGGGAATCTGCATTTTCAGTACAGAGTACTACCCTTCGGCCTGGCCTCTTCTCCCAGAGTGTTCACCAAGTGCCTGGTAGTGGTAGCGGCAGCTCTCCGGAATCATGGTCTTCAGGTATTTCCCTACCTCGATGACTGGCTCATCAAAGATTCCACATCTCAAAGGGTTATTGTAGCGACCCAATGGACTACCTGGTTCCTGCAAAGTTTTGGATTCGAAATCAACTTTCCCAAATCTCAACTTCAGCCCTCACAGACTCTACAATTCATTGGAGCTCTACAATTCAGAGCATTCCTTCCACAACAACGTCTGGAAGCTCTTCTTCATTTCTGTCATACAGTGTCTTCCCGCTCTTCCATCTCAGCGAGACACATGATGGTACTTCTGGGTCACATGGCCTCCACAGTACACGTGACTCCTTTTGCCAGACTTCACCTCAGAATTCCTCAGTGGATACTGGCATCTCAATGGACGCAAGTTTGCGACCCTCCTTCCCAACACATTTCAGTCACTCCTTCCTTCAAGAAGTCTCTCCGTTGGTGGATGCTCTCTTCCAATCTTTCCAGAGGCTTGCTTTTTCAAACTCCCCCTCATCAAAAGGTCTTCACGACAGACTCTTCGACCTACGCTTGGGGTGCTCATCTAGATGGTCTCTGTACTCAAGGCCACTGGACCAGTACGGATTGTCAATGTCACATAAATCTGTTGGAACTCAGATCGATTTTCAAGGCTTTTCAACATCTTCTTCGCGACCCAGTGGTCCTCATCCGGACGGACCACCAAGTCGTCATGTATTATGTCAACAAACAAGGAGTGACCGGCTCTGCCTCCCTTTGTCAAGAAGCAATGAAGGTTTGGGACTGGGAAATCCGCCACAACACCTTCCTCAAAGCTGTCTACATTCAAGGGGCAAAGAATTGCTTGGCAGACAACTTGAGTCGTCTTCTACAACCTCACGAATGGATTCTCCATTCCTCGCCTCTTCATCAAATTTTATCACAATGGGGAACCCCTCAGATAGACCTCTTTGCGGCTCCCCACAACTTCAAACTGCCTCAGTTCTGCTCCAGGATATACTCTCCTCACCGCCTCAAGGCAGATACTTTTCTTCTGGAATGGACGAATCTCTTCTTCTACGCATTCCCTCCATTCCCTCTCATTCTCAAGACTCTGGTCAAGTTGAAGAACAATCATGCCACCATGATTCTCATCGCTCCTCGGTGGCCAAGACAATCTTGGTATTCCCTTCTACTTCAACTCAGCACCAGGGAGCCATACCTTCTACCAGTTTTTCCTTCTCTGCTTACACAGAGTCAAGGATCTCTGCTTCATCCCAACCTGCAGTCTCTACACCTGACAGCTTGGTTCCTTTCAACTTAACTCCTCTTCAGTTTTCTCAATCTGTAAGAGATGTCTTAGAAGCTTCTAGGAAGCCTACCACTAGACAATGCTATCACCAAAAGTGGACTAGATTTTCTACGTGGTATTTTTCTCATCATACGGAGCCTCAACATTCCTCCTTATCTTTTGTTTTGGACTACTTGTTGCACTTATCCAATTCTGGCCTCAAGTCTACATCTATCCGAGTCCATCTCAGTGCAATTGCAGCTTTCCATCAGCCTATTGAAGGGAAACCCCTCTCTGCTCATCCAGTGGTTTCCAAATTTATGAAAGGTCTCTTTAATGTTAACCCTTCTCTCAAACCGCCTCCTGTGGTTTGGGACCTCAATGTTGTCCTTTCTCAACTCATGAAGCCTCCATTTGAACCAATCGATAAGGCTCATCTGAAGTATCTCACTTGGAAAGTGGTGTTTCTCATAGCCCTCACTTCCGCTCGAAAAGTCAGTGAACTGCAAGCTTTAGTAACTGACCCACTATTCACTGTGTTCCATCATGAAAAGGTAGTTCTTCGTACTCATCCTAAATTCCTACCTAAAGTGGTCTCGGAATTTCATCTCAACCAATCCATTGTCCATCCAGTATTTTTTCCAAAGCCTCATTCTCATCCTGGAGAATCAGCTCTTCATACTCTGGACTGTAAACGTGCTTTGGCCTTCTACTTGGAATGCACCAAACCACACAGAACTGCTCCTCAACTTTTTGTTTCCTTCGATCCAAATAAGTTGGGCCATCCTATTTCTAAGTGTACCATCTCCAACTGGATGGCGGCTTGTATCTCTCTGCTATGCCCAGGCTGGATTACCCCTTCACAGTAAAGTCACAGCCCATAAAGTCAGAGCAATGGCGGCTTCAGTAGCTTTCCTCAGATCTACACCTATTGAGGAAATTTGTAGAGCTGCTACTTGGTCCTCGGTTCATACCTTCACTTCTCACTATTGTCTGGATACTTTCTCCAGACAGGATGGACAGTTTGGCCAAACAGTATTACAAATTTTATTCTCCTAAATTGCCAACACTCCCACCATCCCATTCTGGTTAGCTTGGAGGTCACCCATATGTGAGAATACCTGCCTGCTTACCTTAACAGGTATTACCTTAACTTACTTTAACAGGTATTATCCAGGGACAGCAGGCAGCTATTCTCACAACCCACCCACCTCCCCTGATTGGCTTCTCTGCTAGCTATCTGAACTGAGAAGACGCGCCCTGCACTGGGCGGGAAGGCACTCACACATGTGCGGTGCGGGCGACTCGAAACTTTGAGTTTCTTCAAGCAAGTCTGCTTGCGAGGCGTCCGCATCCGGGCTCCGTCGATGACATCACCCATATGTGAGAATAGCTGCCTGCCTATTATCCCTCGATAACACCTGTTACGATAAGTAACTGTGCTTTTTCCTACCTTTATTGTTTGGTGATTTTTTTTCCTTTCTTTCCTTCCTCAGTCCCAACAATTGTCCCTTCCTCCCTCCCTCCTTCCTATGTCCCCCTCAATGCCTTCCAGCCTTTGTCCTCTTCCTCCCCCTGTTGTCTGGTGATTTCTTTTTATTTCTTTCCTTCCTCAGGCCCAACAATTGTCCCTTCCTCCCTCCCTCCTTCCTATGTCCCCCTCAATGCCTTCCAGCCTTTGTCCTCTTCCCCCATTGTCTGGTGATTTCTTTCTTTCCTTCCTTCCTCAAGCCCAACAATTGTCCCTCTCTCCCTCCTTCCTATGTTCCCCTCAATGCCTTATAGAAAAAGAATTGGTACAATTTTTCTTGCTAAACCAACACTAAGAAGGTAGTTGCACATAAATTCATTGAATCGAATAAACATCAACAATTAAATGGTTAAAAGGTGGGGGGGGGGGGTTTCCCATCATTGTTTTCTATTGATTTTCTATCCTTTTTCAATTGAACATGGATTTTGATATGAAATTTTATACGATCTTTTGAAATTTCTGAAATTGTTAATAACTTATGCATTCATGGTTTACGATTTTGAGGTGTTTGATAGTTTTTTGCTTGTTTTTTGAATTTTTTGTTTTTGTTCTTTTGGGTGGGTTTTCTTGTATACTCTGGTATTTTTCTTGTACCCACTATGGACGCACGTTTGCACTTTATATTTATTCATTAGAGTTATCCAAATAAAACACAAGGGTATTAGGATGTACGGGGCAGGATTTATTTAGACCTTTGGTTCAGTGCTAGTCACTCATAAATACCTGCCTGGGTCTTTTTGGTTACTCGCAGGGATAATTGAGCCCATACTGAGACCCTTTTAACTATTTAATTGCTGATGTTTATTCGATTCATTGAATTTATGTGCAACTACCTTCCTAGTGTTGGTTTAGCAAGAAAAATTGTACCAATTCTTTTTCTATGAAGTTTATACATTATTGGTATTTATATGTATCCCAGGACAAGCAGGCAGCATATTCCCACACATAGCTGCCACCGACGGAGCCCCGCAGCGGACAGCCTCGAAAGCAAACTTGCTTGAAGATCTCGATCTTTCGAGCACTGGACCGCGCATGCGCGCATGCCTTCCCGCCCGAACTAGGGGGCGCATCTCCTGAGAGGATCCTCAGTTCGTTTAATTCCGCGGAGACAAGAAGACACGTTTTTCTACATCTCTGCAGCATTGCCTTCTCTTCACCGCGGCTGTTTCTTTTCTTTCAGTAAAGTTCGGTCGCTGTGCTCTCCTATTTCGTTTTCTTTTCTTAAAAAAAAAAAAAAAAATTTTCAATTGTTTCTTTTATTTCATGTCCGGCCGGTGAGCCTTGGGCCTAGGCCCAATTGCTCTTCCGTTCGACACGGACTTTATTTTTTCTATGTCCCGGCCTCTCACCGGGTTCAAACGTTGTCGTCAGTGTAATCGTGTGATTTCGGTCACCGATCCCCACTGCCGCTGTCTACAGTGCCTGGGTCCCACTCATTCCCCAGAAGATTGTCACCGTTGTTTCACTCTCACTCCACGGGCTTTTTGACGCCGGTGCGCTCAATTTTTTCAACTTTTCGGAGACATGGAGCAACCTTCGGATTCTACTTCGACCTCGGTGGCTGCCTCGGTCTCGCGACAACATCGACGACTACGGTCTCGAAGGCTTCGACCCAGGCTCTGGCTGGAGCTTCGGTCTCGAAGGCCTCGACCTTGCCTGCTTCGGTTCCCTCGAAGACGGTGTCATCTGCGAAGTCTTCTATGGGGGGTAAGTCTCCGGGTTCTTTTTCAGGTACCGTACCCAAGAAGCCACCAGAGTCCTCTGCACGTCCATCTTCCAAGCGTACCTCCAAGATAAGGGAATACTCGCCTTCGAGGTCGCCCTCTTCGGAGCATACTGCTGCACCTACGAGGTCAGAACCTTCTGTCTCGGTGCCGATGCTGGAGGACATGTTGAAATCTATACTCACCACTCAGATGTCCTCCTTAGTGGCTCAATTGGTCCCGTTCTCGACCTTGCCTCGGACTGATCAGCCAGAGCTTCCAGTATCTCGAGGCCGATCCAGTACACCGAAGAAAATTTCTTCGTCTGATTCTTCTCCAGACTCACCTCCTCCGAAGCACCGGTCGAAGCATTCGAGACCTATTGCTTCCAAGCTTCGGAGGGAGTCTTCGGCATTGGATACCGAGACTTCTCTGCCTCATTCTTCGAAGCTGAAGCACGGATCTCGACACCATCGCGCATCGACTCGAAGTCCTTCTCGACCGAAGACTCCACCGTCGAAGCCACCCCGTCGAGACAGTTCACAACAGACCTCGACTCATTCGGTACCACGTACACCTGGTACTTCTCCATCCAGGAGCCTTAAGAGAAAACATTCTCTTACTCCACCTCACAGTGCAGCTTCTTCTGTGACTCTACGTCTAGACTCAGAACCACTTTCACCATATTCCAGAGAGGCTTCTCCCTCATACTCAGCTTTTCCTAAATCTCGCAGTGTATCTCCTGAGGAAGCGTCTGATTCCAAATCCATTTCTTTTGCCAAATTTATTTTTGATATGGGACAAGCTCTCAAACTGGATCTTCATTCAGATTCTAAGTATACTCCTGAATATTTAGCAGATATGGAGCTTCCTCATCCACCTAAAGAGTCCCTCAGATTACCTATGACTCCTGTTCTGAAACAAACCTTTGTTCGTAATATGGAGACTCCTTATTCCATCACTGCCATTCCATCTAAATTGGAATCCCGTTATCGAACAGTTCCATGTAAAGGTTATGAAAAGTCTCAACTATCTCATCAATCCCTGGTAGTAGAATCCTCTTTAAAGAAAGCACATCCTTCTAAAATCTTTGCTTCAGTTCCTCCAGGTAGAGAAGGTCGTACCATGGATAAGTTTGGTCGCCGTTTATACCAGAACTCTATGATGGCAAATAGAGTTCTTAACTACAGCTACATTTTTACATCCTACTTCAACCATTTTCTGAAGATTTTACCATCTTTTTACCCGGATATCTCTACCACTCGTCTTTCAGAATTTAAACTCATCCTTAAGACTCTTTCTCAATTACGACTCTTCATGTTACAAGCCTCATATGACGCATTTGAACTCTCATCTCGAGTATCTGCCTTTGCTGTAGCCATGCGTCGTTTAGCATGGTTACGTATTGTGGACATGGATCCCAACCTTCAAGATCGATTGGCAAATCTACCTTGTCAGGGAAATGAATTATTTGATGACTCTATTGAAGCAGCTACCAAGCGTCTTTCAGAACATGAACGCTCTTTTGCTTCCCTCATTCGACCAAAACCTAAACCTGCACCAACTAGAGGTTTCAAACAGACTCCACGTCGTTATCCTCAGAAAACGACTCCTGCTTTTTCCAGACCTCCTCCTCGTCGTCCTCCTCCTCAACAACAGCGATAACAAAAGTCTCAGACTCCTGCTGCCACCAAACCTGCTCAGTCTTTTTGACAATCTCAACATGAGCATTCCAATTTCTCTGTTTCCAAATTCTCCCCTCCCCATAGGGGGTCGCCTTTCCACATTTTATCACCAGTGGGAGCTCATTACATCAGATCTCTGGGTGCTTACCACCCTACGAGAGGGATACTCTCTTCGGCTACTTCAGGTGCCTCCAGATCGCCATCCAAGAGAGTGTCCTTCCAATCAGTCGCATCTTCCCCTTCTTCTTCAAGAAGCTCGAGCTCTGCTTCTCCTATGAGCTGTGGAGGAAGTTCCTCTTTCCCAAAGGAACTTGGGATTCTACTCCCGTTATTTTCTAGTTCCCAAAAAGACGGGGGATTTGCGACCGATCCTGGATCTCAGAGCTCTCAACAAATATCTAATCAAAGAGAAATTTCGAATGCTCACTCTGCCAACTTTATATTCCTTAATGGATCAAGGGGATTGGATGTGTTCCCTCGATCTCAAAGAGGCGTATACTCATATCCCTATTCATCCAGCATTTCGCAAGTACCTCAGATTCCAAGTAGGAAGCCTTCATCTGCAGTACCGAATTCTCCCCTTCGGATTGGCTTCTTCTCCCAGGGTTTTCACAAAATGTCTCGTGGTGGTGGCTGCAGCTCTTCGCAACCAGGGTCTCCAAGTATTTCCATACCTAGACGACTGGCTCATCAAAGCTCCCTCTTTTTCAGTGGTTATTGCAGCGACCCAACAGACTATTCTTTTTCTACAAAGTTTGGGATTTCACATCAACTTTCCCAAATCTCAGTTGACTCCTTCTCAGTCTCTCCAGTTCATAGGAGCAACTCTGGACACTATCAATCTGAGAGCATACCTTCCACAACCACGTCAGGCCGCCCTTCTTCAGATTTCTCAACAACTCTTCCAACTTTCAACTGTTCCAGCACGAAAGATGATGGTTCTGCTCGGTCACATGGCTTCTACAGTTCATGTGATTCCTTTTGCCAGATTCACCTTCGTATTCCTCAATGGACACTGGCATCCCAATGGCAGCAATCCGTGGATCCACCAACTCGACTGATTTCCATAACTCCTTCATTGCGGAAGTCTCTCCGTTGGTGGATGCTCTCTTTGAATCTTTCAAGAGGCTTGCTGTTCCACCCTCTTCCTCATCAGAAAGTCCTCACAACCGACTCATCAACGTACGCATGGGGAGCTCATGTGGACGGTCTTCGCACTCAGGGTCTCTGGACTCAAGCAGACCGTCGGTGTCATATCAATCTGTTGGAACTCAGAGCGATATTCTATGCTCTCAAAGCTTTTCAACATCTCCTTCACGACATGGTGATTCTTGTACGTACCGACAACCAGGTAGCCATGTATTATGTCAACAAACAGGGAGGGACGGGATCTCACTCCCTCTGTCAAGAAGCTCTGAAATTGTGGCATTGGGCAATTCTTCACAACATCTTCCTCAGAGCTGTTTATATTCAGGGTCAACACAATTATTTGGCGGACAAATTGAGTCGTCTTCTACAGCCTCACGAATGGACACTCAATTCTCCTACTCTTCGCCAAATCTTTGCCCGTTGGGGAACTCCGCAGATAGATCTGTTTGCGTCACCTCTCAACTTCAAACTGCCTCAATTTTGCTCCCGCATCTATGCCCCTCAATGTCTCGAAGCGGATGCGTTTCTACTGGACTGGAGGAATCAGTTCCTTTATGCTTTTCCTCCGTTTCCTCTGATTCTCAAGACTCTAGTCAAACTGAAGTCAGAACATGCCACCATAATTCTGATAGCTCCTTGGTGGCCCAGACAACCTTGGTTCTCCCTTCTACTTCAACTCAGCACCAGGGAGCCTCTTCTTCTACCAGTATTTCCCTCTCTACTCACGCAGAGTCACGGATCCTTGCTTCATCCCAATCTGCAGTCTCTACATTTAACAGCTTGGTACCTTTCTGCATAACAGACTTTTCTCAATTTTCTCCGTCTGTTCAAGATATCTTACTTGCTTCCAGGAAGCCATCAGCTAGACAATGTTATGGCCAGAAGTGGACTAGATTCTCTGCTTGGTGTTCTACACGTCACTTGCCACCCAGATCTTCCTCCTTGACATCCGTTCTGGACTACTTACTTCATTTGTCACAATCTGGACTTCAAACTACATCTATTCGAGTCCATCTTAATGCTATAGCTGCTTTTCATCAGCCTCTGGATGGAAAACCCCTTTCTGCACATCCTATGGTTTCTCGCTTTATGAAGGGACTTCTCAATCTCCATCCACCGCTTAAACCACCTCCAGTGGTTTGGGATCTCAATGTTGTTTTAGCTCAACTTATGAAACCTCCTTTTGAACCGCTTGATAAAGCCCACCTCAAGTATCTCACTTGGAAAGCTGTGTTTTTGATTGCCCTCACTTCTGCTCGAAGAGTCAGTGAGCTACAAGCTTTGGTTGCAGATCCACCCTTCACAGTTTTTCACTATGACAAGGTGGTCCTCCGTACTCATCCTAAATTCTTACCTAAAGTTGTTTCAGAATTTCACATCAATCAGTCTATTGTTCTACCTGTGTTTTTTCCAAAGCCTCATTCTCATCCTGGAGAAGCCGCTCTTCATACCTTGGACTGTAAACGTGCTTTGGCTTTCTATCTCCAATGCACTCAACTTCACAGAACATCTCCTCAACTTTTCATCTCATTTGATCCAAACAAGTTGGGACGTCCTATATCAAAACGCACAATCTCCAACTGGATGGCTGCTTGTATTTCTTTCTGCTACACTCAGGCTGGTCTTTCTCTGCAAGGTCGAATGATAGGCCACAAAGTTAGAGCTATGGCAGCATCTGTAGCTTTCCTTCGATCAACTCCTATTGAGGAAATCTGCAAGGCTGCCACTTGGTCCTTGGTTCATACTTTCACCTCTCATTATTGTCTGGATACCTTATCCAGGATGGATGGCCACTTTGGCCAATCTGTTTTGCAAAATCTTTTTTCGTAAATTGCCAACTTCCCTCCATCCCTTTTTACTTAGCTTGGAGGTCACCCATGTGTGGGAATATGATGCCTGCTTGTCCTGGGATAAAGCACAGTTACTTACCGTAACAGTTGTTATCCAGGGACAGCAGGCAGATATTCCCACAACCCTCCCACCTCCCCTGGTTGGCTTCTTGGCTAGGTATCTGAACTGAGGATCCTCTCAGGAGATGCGCCCCCCTAGTTCGGGCGGGAAGGCACGCGCGCATGCGCGGTGCAGTGCTCGAAAGATCGAGATCTTCAAGCAAGTTTGCTTTCGAGGTTGTCCGCTGCGGGGCTCCGTCGGTGACGTCACCCATGTGTGGGAATATCTGCCTGCTGTCCCTGGATAACAACTGTTACGGTAAGTAACTGTGCTTTTTGGTTTTGTGAAGCCCCTCAATGCCTTCCAGCCTTTGTCCTCTTCCTCCCCCCGTTGTTTGGTGATTTCTTTCTTTCCTTCCTTCCTCATGCCCAACAATTGCACCTCCCTACTTCCTATGTCCCCCTCAATGCCTTTCAGCCTTTGTCCTCTTCCACCTCCCTATAGTGATTTCTTTCTTTCCTTCCTCAGGCCCAACAACTGTCCCTCCCTCCTATGTTCCCCTCACTGCTTTCTAGCCTTTGTCCTCTTCCCCCCCCCCCCCAACTCAGGGCAACAATTGTCCCTTCCTCCATCCCTCCTATATTCCCCACACTGTCTTCCAGCCTCTGTCCTCTTCCGCCCCCCCCCAAGCCTGCCCGCCCGCTCACCCGCTGGATTTACTTCCCGCTGCTGCTGCTGCTGTGAGGACACGTTGATGAAGCAGCAGCGGCTGGGGGGGGGGGAAATCATGGCTCAGCAGCACGGCACCGAAACGGAAGGAACAGAATTAATTGCTGAAAAGGGCCAGGTGGGTGCAGCGATTGCACGCCATCGGCCCAGAAGCCTTATCCCTGACGTCAGAATTGTCGGGGGTAAGACATCTGGGCCAGTGGCGTGCAATCGCTGCACCCGCTTGGCCTTTCCCTTCCTCTACTTTTGGTTTCAGTGAACGACCAGCAGCAGTAGTGGCAGCGGATAAGGGACGAGTGGCAGTCTAAATAAGGTAACGGGGGGGGGGGGGGATTTAGGTATTTGTTTCATAGGACACACCCTTTTTTTCACTCACTTTTTTGGGAGGAAAAAGTGTGTCTTATGGAGCAAAAAATATGGTACATCAACTTCATTCAGGACACGACGGACTAAATTTCATATGAACTGGCCAAGTTCTGTGGAAGATAAAACAAAAAACATTTTGGTGTGTTTTTATTTGGTTCACAGTGTAGAATACTAATATATATTGTAGTTATCCCCCTGCTCTATCCAGCCCAAGTAGGGCATGACCAATTAAATATGTACACAAGCTTCAGAGCCTTCAGGATAACATACACAGAAAAGGAAATGATTCTCTCAGTTACTAAATGATAAGGGAGGGCAAAGGTCTTTGGCTGTTTCATGGGATTCAGAGTAGTAAAGACACAGGGGGATTGCGAAGAGCTACAATGTGACATAATCAAGCTCAAGAAATGGGCATCGACATGGCAAATGAGGTTCAACGTGGATAAGTGTAAAGTGATGCATGCCAGTAACAAAAATCTCATGCACGAATACAGGATGTCCGGGGCGGTACATGGAGAGACCTCCCAGGAAAGAGACTTGGGAGTTCTGATTGACAGGTCGATGAAGCTGTCCGCGCAATGTGTGGCGGCAAAAAGGGCGAACATAATGATAGGAATGATTAAGAAGGGGATCATGAACAGATCGGAGAAGTCTGCTGTACCGGGCCATGGTGTGCCCTCACCTGGAGTACTGCGTCCAACATGATCGCCATACATGAAGAAGGTCACGGTACTACTCGAAAGGGACAAGAGAAGAGCGACTAAAATAGTTAAGGGGCTGGAGGAGTTGCCGTACAGTGAGAGATTGGAGAAACTGGGCCTCTTCTCCCTTGAAAAGAGGAGACTGAGAGGAGACATGATCAAAACATTCAAAATACTGAAGGGAATAGACTTAGCAGATAAAGACAGATTGTTCACCCTCTCCAAGGTAGGGAGAACGAGAGGGCACTCTCTAAAGTTGAAAGGGGATAGATTCCGTGCAAACGTAAGGAAGTTCTTCTTCACCCAGAGAATGGTAGAAAACTGGAACGCTCTTTCGGAGTCTGGTATAGGGGAAAACACCCTCCAGGGATTCAAGACAAAGTTGGACAAGTTCCTGCTAAACTAGAACATACGCAGGTGAGGCTGGACTCATTTAGAGCACTGGTCTTTGACCTGGGAGCCGCCGCGTGAGCAGACTGCTGGGCACGATGGACTACTGGTCTGACCCAGCAGCAGCAAGTCTTATGTTCTTATGTTACATATGGGCAAGATAAGACTTTGATCTCTAAAGAGCCCAATTCACAGCTATGTGGGCCCAATTTTCACTGACAAATGCAGTTCTGTACCACTCTGCATCACTGTTGCCATGTAATGCCATCTCAGGAAATGTAAAGTACAATATATTTATTCATTTTGTGTTTAATATGTAAACAATTAGAGAAAATAAGGTGTATGCAGTTATGAGAATATATGCAGCTGGAGGATGTGGCCTCAGGAATAGTGCCAAGAAATATGTTGCTTGGTAGTTTAAATACAGCACTAGCAATCTATTAATAGAGATCAACATTTCATCATATATTCTTGCTTTCAGAATACAGGCAAATGTCTCTCCAATACAAGCACCGGTTAAGCAATAAAAAAAGGTAATTTTTTACTAAGCTATCTAATTTATATATTATTTATTTATAACATTTGTATACTGTTTAAAAATATTAAAACATACATAAGATAAAAACAAACCATATCATAAATTCTACATAATTAAACAATTTCTTCTCTTCAAACTAATAAATCACAAGAGTACAATAGCAAACATGGTTAAGTAGATTCTTTTCTTCAAATGCTGACTAATCACAAAAATGAAGTAACAAACAGCTGAGTTTTTAACTGTTTCTTAAATTGAAGGACCAGTTTACACACAGTCGCAATTGGCCCACCAGGTAATTTGAATACATGTGAATGTTGCTAAAGGTCCATGGTACAAAAGTTATCTCTGGATGAAATCTGCCAAATAAAGCAAAAATGCTCTTATTTGGCAGACTGACCCTATGCCATTCACATCTGAAAGTCTGCGCACTTCTTGTACTTTACATTTCCTGAGATGGCATTACATGGCAACAGTAGCTTAATAGCTTCATTAGCCCATTTAATTGCATGCAAATATCTCACTAATACCACACCGTCTGCATCAGCTGCTCAGTCAGATATGAAGATCCTGGCAATCTCCTAGCCATTCTGGACTGTTCTATGAGGCTTATAGACAAATTCAGTTCACTGCTGTTTCAGGTTAAAAATAGATTTCCAGCTCTAAGACTTTGCTCCTGTCTAAGGAGTCCCTCTCAGGGCTAGATTCTCAAAAAATTGCGTTAAAAACCAACGGGCGGCTGTTGCAGCTGTTATAATAGCAATTTTAAAAAAGGAAGTCATTCTCTAAAAGACATTCATGCAAATGAGGTTGGCGGAGAGTAGCACATGCGCAGAATAAACGCAAACCCCCCCCCCCCCCGAAAAACAACCCAAAAACAAATCAAACCATTGAAGTCAAGCAACACAGCACCTGATAGCAGGAGAGATGCTCACTCTCTTCCGCCGCCGAGCATCACCCCTCCCCAGCAGCGGGAGAGATACCCACTCTCTCCTGCTTCCAAGCAACACAACCCACAACACTCCCTTGACAGAGGGAAAGATGCCCACTCCTGCCACCATGGATTATCAGCATGGGAGGTTTGGACTTCTACTAATGTATAATCTAACATCTGGGATTTGGTTGTACAAGAGCAGCAAGCCATGCCTGACTCACCTGGCCCCTCATGACATTATCACTAAGCACAGGATGGTAGTCCAGCAATGATCCTCTCAAATCCCGGAAGCTCAGCAGCAAGTGGTGGCAAAAGAAGTTTCTGATATACTGGAGCTCACTGGGGCTACACTTTCTGCTGGTCACAGACCATGTATCTTTTCAGTAAATGGCTTGCTACAAGGAGTCAAATACATACATAATGAAGTGATTCCCTTGCCTTCAAACCTTCAGCTTTAAGGTGCAACATTGGGCAGGCTGAAAGAATGCTAATGCTTTCTGTCTCAGGAGGTGGACCTGGACATTGTAGGTGCTCAACCAGGTCCACCTAAGGGGGAAGTGACATAGGCAGGAGGAGTCAGGAAGGCAGCTACCTTTGCCAGAGGCACAATTCTGTACCCAACAACAGCGCTGGTTGTAGAATCTGGGCCTATATGTTTAATTTTAACACAAAGAAATTAACTGTGGGCATTTTTACATTAAACTTTGTATTAATTTTTATTGGTCATTGGTCTTTTGCAGAGATCTTTGGGTTTTTTGAGCTTTGAGTGTTTTTTAAAATTTTTTCCTTTGACAGAAGTGAGTATGTATTTGGTTTGCATGATATGATGTCATCTTGCAGGTGTCTAAATAGTGGGGATAAGTCAAACGAAAGGCGTCTTTGAGCCATTGAACAGTTGAAGAATGAGGTACCCTCCATGCAGTGCCATAACATGATAATTTTTTTCAATTATACAGTTTATATAAAGTAGGACAGGAAGTTGAAGAATTGGTAAAGCTTCTGGGTCTGCCAGAGGAAGTGTGTTCAGCTCATTAACGCTGCTGGAAGCCTGAAGCTTACAAGCGGCAGAGAGAGAGAGAGAGAGAGAGGTACAAGAAATGTTGCACCCAGTTGGAGGTAGAGAAGGAGGGCTAAAAGAGAGAATTGCCAAATTGGAAGGGAAGAAGGAAGGAAAAAAGAAAGAGCACCAGGGAAATGAAGAGAGAGGAGAGAGAGATGCCAGACCATGGAGAAGGGAGGGAAGGATTGCAGAAGAGAGAAATGGAAGGGAAGGAGACCAAGACGGGGGATGGAGGGAAGGGAAGCAGAGGAGAGAGATGCCAAAGAATGGAGAGAGGTGGAAGAAGGTAGGGAGAGATGGAAGGATACAGGGATGCTAGTCCATGGGACTAGCAGGGAAGAAAAGAAGAGGGAAGAGAAGGGTAAGAAGAGAGAAATACCAGACCACAGGGAGAGGGGAAGGATGGTAGGGAGAGGGATGCCAGTGAATGGGGGGTGGGAGGAGATATGGAAGGGAAGGAGGCAGAAACACCAGACCATAGGGTGGGGTGGGAGAGAGAGAGATGCAAGGGAAGATTGAGATACCAGACCTAAGGGAGGAGAGATGCCATACCATTGGGGGGGGGAAAGAAGGGAAGGAGACAGAGATGCCAGACCATGGGGTAGGTGGATGGGGTAAGGAAGCAAGGAGTGGAGAGACATGCCAGATTATGGGAGGAGGGGGAGACAGAGAAAGGAGAGAAAAATGGAATGAATTAGGAAAAGCTGGAATGAATCAGGTAAAAAGAAGAGAGGGAGCACAAGCTGGATGAAAGGGGGAGAGGGTAAACAGTTTGTGGAAGGGACAAAGAAAGAGGGCAAATGCCATATGGAAGGGGGGGAGAGGATAGACAGTGGATGGAAGGGGTAGTGAAAGAGGACAGATGCCATATGGAAGGAAGATAGTGAAGAGAAAATGAGGAAAACAGAAGCCAGAGACATCAAAGGTAGAAAAAGATAGTTTTTCTTTTTTTAAAAAATTACTTTAGAATAAAGTAGTATTGTAACTGTGCTGATAAACATTTAAAAATAGAAAATGAAATAAGGTGATCTTTATATTAGATTAATTTAATATATTTTTGACTAACGTTCAGATGCCAAAACCCCCTTCCTCAGGTCAGGACAAGATACCATAACTACAGTATACTGGACTGACCTGAAGAAGGGGGTTTTGGCATCTGAAAGCTAATTGAAAAATGGACTAATCCAATAAAATGGTATCTTATTTTCCATCTTTTGTTTTATTTCTGCTTCTTAATTTGTAAAGTGGTGATTGTTATTCATCTTTTTTTTTTTTCAAATTTATATCTGCTATCTTTATATTGTGCATTTTTGTTCCTAGCTCTGCACAGGCAGGAGTGTAGGAAGATCGCTCCTGCCCTGCATCACTGCTAGACCACCAGGTTTTAAAAAGTAAGTAAATGGAGAGGTCTGGGAGGTGGGGTGGGTCACCTAGATGAAAACCGTGAATAACTGAAGTCGTGAGTTCTGAACCTGCAAATATGGAGGGGAATGTGTACACTGAACTTTGTTCCAGCATGGCTAAAGTTAGAAAGAACTCTAGACCAACCTTACAAACTACAATACATTCTGGGGGTCCTCCCTACCAGAACAACTTGATTCCAATGTAATCTTTAGTTCAATGTTGCAAGCATTATTAATATTTAACACTGAGGCACTACAGGAAAATCCCAAACTACGTATGGACAGTAGTAAAATATTTTGGGATGACTGGGTACAGCGTGATATATGGTATTTGGTGGATCTAATATATTAAGATAAAAACTTATACCTTTTTTAGATCTTCGCAAATTTTATGGAATATCCTTTTCTCAGTGTTTTAAATGGATTCAATTGTCTCATCTCATCATTTCCTAATTTAACTATCTTGCCTTCCATACCGGGTATGTTCCAGTTTATTCAAGATTATGCATATGTCAGTTTTCGTGCCTCAAATATATACAAATGTCTTTATTCTCATGCTCAAATACAATCCTCAGTGAGGTTATGTAAAATATGGACATCACTGCAGAGATATGGTGTACTTTTTGGAGACAGCATTGTAGATGTGTTAAATCAGCATCAATATGTCAAACTTTCTATTTCCTGTTTCATCAAATAGTATGGACATTTGTATGATTACATAGCGCATTTCCTCACCTATCTTAGCAATGCTGGAACTGTGGTACAGCTGTGGGAACTCTTGTCCATCTCATCTTTTTCTGCCCACTAGTGCACTCTTTTTGAAAGCAAGTGTGGTCTCATATATCTGATATTTTACATTTAACATCTCTCTTTCTTATGCTGCCATATTTTCCCATGTGAAGTTTGCTGATGGGCAGGGAAAGTAGAGCGCATCGGAAACTTTAATTATATGATTGCCTGCCAATCCATTACAAAATGTTGGAAGTAACCCCTGGTCTTGAATTTTTGTTTTTGGTGAAATTCTTTATGTTTGATATACAAATATGAATATGAAAAAGCAGGACCTTGTCTACCCTTTTTTAAATTGTGGGCTCTGTTTAAAGACTTTGTAGAGCATTTAGTTGGCTAATCTCCAGAATATTGTATTATTTTGAGTCTATTGACTCATGTAGATTTAAGAGAATGATGTAGGTAATTTTCTCATGTGATATAGGTTTTACACTATCTAGCATTTATACTCTGTTATGTATCGAAAGTGGGGTTTGGTTTTTGGGGAGGTGCTTTTGTTGTATTATGTTAATCATCCTTTGCATAAAACCAATAAAAAGTTTTGAACATTAAAATAAATATACTTCCTCAATTTTCAATAGGGCTGTACATTGATTAAAATTTTTTAATTGCATGATTTATCATGATTAATTTTTTTAATCACATGATTAATCGCATAAAGTGCACCTTCACATTTCCTTCTGTATAGTGCAATATATAGATAGCAGATGTAAATTCTCAAAATTGAAATAAATACAACAATCCTACTGTAAACCAATTACAAGCATGAATGAACTGCACACCATTCAAACTATAAAAGTGAAGAAGAAAAAGCCTCAGAATCCCACCACAGACCTCAGTACGGGGAAAAATTTCAAATTAACACATCACACTTCCTGCATTACTTCTTTAGTGGTCTAAGTACTTATGTGTTCTTGTCCTAAATTATACATAGGGCAAACCATTCATGTATTTAAGACCAGAATGGCAGAACATAAAAGTTGCATCCATCATAGTAGAGTGCAGGCTCTGATTCTTTTACATTGTTTGGAATACAGTCACACTTTTACAGATCTTTGGTGTTGTGTGATCAACCATCTGCCTCAGAGTAAAGGAGACAGGAGCGTCTTCTCTTGTAATGTGAACAGTTCTGGATCCATGCTCTATATTCAGAGAAACCTGACGGATTAAATCTTTTACAATGTTGTCTATATGCAGCTTAGGCAGTCATTGCTTGATCTTGGAAAGATGCTTCACATGCCACAAGATGGCATCAGAGATTTAAATATGTACAGTACACTTTTCATTTATTTATTCAACAGTTTACTTGAATTTATTCAGGTACTTAAGCATTTTTCCTTATCTGTCCTGGCAGGCTCACAATCTATCTAATGTACCTGGGGCAATGGGGGGATTAAGTGACTTGCCCAGGGTCACAAGGAACAGCATGGGTTTGAACCCACAACCTCAGGGTGCTGAGGCTGTAGCTTTAACCACTATGCCACACTCTCCCCACACACTCTTAATGGAACATCTAACAGCTTTATGACCATTAAACAATCTGGACATTGCTGTTATCCAGAGTACAGTTGTATCTGGATCAGAGATCAGAGGGCTTCTTGTGGATGTATGGTTGGGAGGGTGTGTTCTGTTATATTTGTAAGTTTTACTTGTCAGTTTTCAATAAAATTTAAGTTACACACAATAGAAGAAAGCACAACCTCAATCTCAATCCAAACAGCTGTCATCCTTTTAACTTCTTTCTAGAGAGCATTGCCAACATTCCCCTGATGCTTCCTATCAATCTTCCTATCAGAAGTAGATTAATCTATTTTCACCAACAATGGACTCATATCACAACAGATCAGTGTATGCTTTGAGTTGTCACTCAGGGCTATGCCCCTATGCTTGCTCAGAAAATCTTCCAAACCACCCACCAAAAGAGTCTCCTTTCAACTGCCTCCATAATATCCTCCTTTACAATGAATTAAACTAAACAAAACCTTAAGGGGCTCATAATAAAAAAAAGTCAAAAAAGCCTGATCGTCCAAGTACCCATAACCAAAGCTGGTTTTAGACGTATCTAAAACCAGCTTAGGCCTTTCCCCTGCCTCTAAACACATAGAGCGAAAAGAGGCGTCTTTAGAGGAGGGGAAAGGGGTGGCGGTGGGCGGAAGGTGGGCCAACCTACACCTAGGCGTACAGCAGGTTTAACCAAAACTTTTGACAGGTTGCCTAGTCGGCACTTATACATTTTCACTTAAACCAAGTCAAAACAGATATGTGTCGAAAAAGGGGTCGCTGAGCTGATGGCGGCTGGCGCAATCAGCTCAGCGGCCCAGCAACCTACCCATCCCCCACCGCAACCATCGTGGCAGGAGAGTTGGCTCATCTCCCCTGCCGTGATGTGATCACCCCTCTACCCGAACTGCCGCAACTCGCGGCAGGAGAGATGCCCAATCTCTCCTGTCATGGGTTGTGGCAGTTAGGGTTGAGGGGTGATCGCATTGCGGCAGGGGAGATGGCCAATCCATGGTGAGCTGCGACCCCCTCCCCCCCTCCCCCCGCTGACATCGGGGCTAGAGGGAACCCAAGCCCTCTTGCCCTTGTGAGCCGTGAAACCCCCCCCCACACTGACATTGGGGCAGGAAGGAGCCCAAGCCCTCCAGCCCTGCTGAAAACCCACCCGCTCAACACGATCAGAGCAGGAGGGAGCCCAACCCCTCCTGCCCTGCTGAAACCCCCCACTAAAATACAGGCAGAAGGGATCCCAGGCCCTCCTGCCCTTGATGCAGCCCCCCCAAACCCCCAATTGGCCCTCTCCCCGTACCTGAAAATCGTTGAACGGACGGGTGCCAAGCCCGTCCGTCCGACAGGCCAGCCATCCCCGGAATGGCTAGCCTTAAGGCCTGATTGGCCAGCTGGCTCAAACCCTGCCCACAGGTGGGGCCTGAGGCGCCTGGGCCAACCGGAATAGGCCCAGTAGCCTTAGGCCCCTCCTGGACATTTTCCCTGCTTCTACTTTCAACATTTAAGGCCTTAGGCCAAAAGGGGACTTAGACATTTTTTTTTTATTATGCCCCTCTAAGTTTGTGTACCGCATCATCTCCATAAAGACAGAGCTCGACACGGTTTATAGGTAATTCAATAAATGAGGGAAGGACATAATAAGAAATTAGAGGTTATGAAGAGGTAGGTAGCTTTACATTTTAAATAGATAGCTTTACGTTTTGGAGAAAAGCCAGGTTTTCAGATGCTTTCAGAATAATTGGAATGAGCCTAGGTTCCGCAGCAGGGCAGGGACGTTATTCCAAAGCTCAGTGAATTTGAAGAAAAGGGATTTCCCTAATTTACCTGCATACATGACACCTTTTAAAGAGGGGAAAGATAGTTTGAGTATGTGGGTGGATATGGTAGTGTCAAGTCTCGAAGAATTCCAGGATAGTGAGATTAGGGGAGGAAGAATGCCATGTAGGATCTTGAAAATTAGGCAGGTACATTTAAAGTGAATCCTAGAAATCACCGGAAGCCAGTGAAGTTTTGACAGAAGCAGGGAAACATGATCGAATTTGCTTTTTGAGATCAACCTAGCCGCAGTGTTCTGGATCTGCTGAAGGTTTTGAAGATTTTTCTTGGTTAGACTTAGATAGATGGAATTACAATAGTCCAGTCTGGAAAGAATGATTGATTGTACAAGGACAGCAAAATGTTGTTAGCGGAAGCAGGATCTCACTTTCCTCAACATGTGAAGACTAAAAAAAACATTTTTTTACCAGAGAGTAAAACTCTCAGCTCTTCTCCAGGTACCAAAAAAAGACCAGAGGTCTTGGACCTATTCTTAGGGCTACCAGATGTCCAGATTTACCTGGACATGTCCTCTTTTTAGAGGACTGCCCAGATGGCTTTCTCCCCTGGCTGGGGAGAAAGTGTCTAGAGGCCTAACCTGTCTACCTTGTCCCCCACTTACCTCTGGGCTTGGCTGAAATTGAATCTTCAGGCTGACTGGCAGCAGCAGCAGCAAAATAAGCCTGCTGCTGTTGGCCTGCTCTGGAAGCCTTTGACCTGGAGCTCCCACCTTTACAGGAACGGAAGTCTCTCCAAAGAGAAGGCTTCTGGGGCAGGCCAACAGTAGCAGGCTCACTTCACTGGTGCTTCCAACTGGCCCAAAGATTCACTTTCAGAAGGAGGTAGGTGTGGGACAGAGGTACCATCCTGCAAGGGGAGGGAGGGGGGAGAGTGAAAGAGAGAGAAGCACCTATGGGAGGGGAGTTGGAAAGAGACAAAGAGAGAGAGAAGAATCCATGGGAGAGGAGGTTGTGGAGAGAAAGAAAAAGAGAAAAGCACCCACAGGGGAAGGAGGGAGAAGCACTCATGGGGGAATGGAAAGAGTGAGGGAGAAGCATCCAGGAGGGGTTGGAGGGAGGAAAAGAGAGAAGCACTAAAAATGTGCAGAAGATGGGAAGGGTGGGGACTAAGGAAATGGGTGAAAGGTGGGGCAAGACTGGTGAAAGTTGGGAGGGTGGGACAGGGGTAAGACTAAAGGGAGGTGGGGCAGGAGCGGAGTCATGTGTCCTCCTTTTTTGACTTCACAAATATGGTAACCCTACCTTTTGTAGGACCTCTGGGGCCTAAATAAATACTTGTTGAATGTGTCTTTGGGAAACCTACCTGAATTGAATATCAACATTTCCAGTACAAAGTTTTACATTTTGGATTAATTCCAGGTCCTCATGTCTTCAAAAAAATGCCTAGTGGTAGTAGCCCTTTGATCATTGGAGTTTCAAGCATTTCCCTACTTGGACAACTGGTTGATCAAAGCTTTATTAGTGCAACTAGCTCAGCATGCCATCAGCTTAACCGTTCATCTACTGGAGCTATTAGGGTTTGCTATCAACTACCAAATTTCACATCTACTGTATTTTCACGCATATAACGCGCGCGTTATACACGATTTTACAAACCGAGTATAACCATGCGCGTTATATGTGTGAGCGCGTTATACAAATTATTTTTTCAGTGCGATCCGGCATCCCCCCTCCGAACCGGCATCCTCCCCCCCGCTCGCGTCACACCCCCCCTTCCCCCACGATCCTACATCCCCCCAGCACCGCAAAGACATCAGTCGCTTACCCGATTGGGCACCGGCACCAGCACCAATGCACAGGACGTGCCAGTGCCAGTGCCCGAAGATCCTCCCTCGTTGGGCTGGGCTGGGCGGTGCGAGGGAGATCCTCCCTCTTCCCTGTGCCGGGCTGGACTGGGCTTTGAGCATTTGCGCATGCTCAAAGCCTTCTGGTCTCGCTCTCTCTGAGATTCTGAATCTGAGAATCTCGGAGAGAGCGAGACCAGAAGGCTTTGAGCATGTGCAAATGCTCAAAGCCCAGTCCAGCCCGGCACAGGGAAGAGGGAGGATCTCCCTCGCACCGCCCAGCCCAGCCCAGCCCAACGAGGAAGGATCTTCGGGCACTGGCACTGGCACATCCTGTGCATTGGTGCTGGTGCCGGTGCCCAATCGGGTAAGCGACTGATGTCTTTGCGGTGCTGGGGGGATGTAGGATTGCAGGGGAGGGGGGGTGATGCGAGCGGGGGGGAGGATGCCAGTTCGCAGGCCTGAAGAGGGAGTAAGCGG